>NC_140946.1:60513647-61113647 GCF_014529385.1 Adiantum capillus-veneris | reverse complement strand
GATGGATGTTGGATCATGGATTCACAAGATGCAACTCGGATCACTGCGTCCTCACGAAGAATTTGGGAGATGGGAAATTCATCATCCTAATGTTATATGTTGATGACATGTTGATTGCAAGTGCTAACATGCAGGATATCAAAGACCTAAAAGAGGATCTGTCTAAATCTTTTTCAATGAAAGATTTAGGTGCTGCAAAGAGGATACTTGGTATGAAAATATCAAGGGATAGGACGAAGAAGACAATAAAGCTATCTCAAGAAGATTACATCAAGAAGGTACTAGAAAGGTTTGCAATGCAAAATGCAAAACCAGTTTCTACACCTTTAGCTGGTCACTTTAAACTAACGAAGGATATGTGTCCAAAGACACAAGAGGAGATAGCCTATATGTCTAAAGTTCCATATGCTGCAGCGGTAGGTTCTCTAATGTATGCTATGGTCTGGACAAGGCCAGACATTGCACATGCAGTGGGAGTTGTGAGTAGGTTCATGGACAACCCAGGTAAAGAGCATTGGCAAGCTGTGAAGTGGATACTTAGGTATCTAAAAGGGACAACAACAAATGCTTTGTATTTTGGAGGAACTAATATTTTTCTAGAAGGGTATGCTGATGCAGATATGGCAGGTGACAAAGATACTCGAAGGAGCACTACTGGGTATGTGTTCATGGTTGGAGGCACAGCAGTAAGCTGGGTTCAAAGCTGCAGAAAGTGGTTTCACTTTCTACCACGGAAGCAGAGTATGTAGCAATGACGGAGGCAAGCAAAGAAATTCTGTGGCTTCACAGATTCTTAGAAGAGCTTGGATTCAAACAAGACAATTGTGTCTTGTACAGTGATAGCCAAAGTGCTATCCATCTTGCGAAGAACTCAGCCTTTCATTCAAGGACAAAGCACATTGAGGTGAGATATCACTTCATATGCACTCTTTTGGAAGAGGGATAGCTAAATCTAGGAAAGGTGCATACAAGTGAAAATCCTGCAGACATGTTTACAAAGGTGGTCAACAAGGAGAAGTTGAGCTTTTGCTCATCTTCAATCGGCATTCAAGGATAAGAAGCCAGGATGGAAAGCAGTCACAGGTTTGGTTTGGAGATCAGCCTCCAAGTGGGAGATTGTTAAGTATGGAGCCTGATTTACCCTTGTAATTTTCTGTGGTAAAAGCGCACATTTATAAGGCCCCTATTATGAGGAGAAGCCATCGTGTGTGAAGGAAAATCACTCACCGGAAAGCAAAATTTTCACGAACAAGAATCGAGGGCAACTTTAGGGGCCTTGGGGGCGGAGGCCCCTGAGACTTTTTTTTCCCTCGTCGAAATATTCCTTTTCGCCAGAATATTATAGCCGGACGGTGTCCGAAAAGTGGTCGGAAAACAACCGGTCGGTTGGCCGGTGGCCGGTGGTCGGCAGTCAATGGCCGGTGGCCGGTGGCCGAATTCAAAAGCGGACTTGTCTTCTCAAGGGCGGCCACACATGGGCGGATTGGAGGGTCCAATTTGGACTTATTCGCACAAGGGCGGCTACACATGGCTGCCTCTCATAAGAGAGGGCATCCCTTTTGGCCTATAAAAGGAGGCCATTTCTACACACATTTCATAGTGTGAAGTTGATGCAACAAGGTGAGTGTGAGGTGGTGAGAGTGAAGCAAGGCGGGAGCTCCATTAAGGGTAAAATCCTTTTGTAAACTACTTCTTGTTTTGAAGTACTAAAGCCATTGAGTGGCTGCTTTCCCGTGGACGTAGCCCACATTGGGTGAACCACGTATATCGTGTGTACTCTCTCTCTCTCTCTCTCTCTACTCTATAATCTCGTGTATGTAAATCTGTCTCTCTCCATTAAGTAATCTACTCAATTATCTATTTAGCTACGTCTTATTTCCTAACACTAGCATCTCTATTATGTGTTATACATGCCTAACGGAGATCTTTGTTATGGTCATGAACTAATCATGTTAACATTTGCAGTTTACCGTGAATTGGTTTACTCATGATGAGGTGGAGAAATTGAAGGTGGACCTTGGTGCTTGGGCTAATGAAGGAGCTGTGGACAATGTAAAATAAATGTCACTTGGTTTTTTGTGCACAACCTTTGGTGGTTACATGCAGTTCTCCCGTTATACAAGTTCTCTTTGTAGTTTTGATATGCTTGCATAGCCAACAATTATCTTTTTTGTAAACTTACGAATATGGCTTAAGTTTTTGGAATCCTCTTTTTGTCTCCCGTGACATGGTTATGACAAATGTTTTCGATGACATTTTATTATTATATTGATCGAAGTTATATGTATGACGATCTTGTTGTCATGGTTTTAATGTTATGGTTATGACAAAGGTTCGGATTATCTAGTCACAAATTTGGTGAGTACTCGCTGGATACGTAATGGTTATAGTTTTGACTGTTTGGTTATGATTTTCATGAGTACTTGATGAAAATGTTACGATTTTGGCTATGGTTATCGTGAGTACCTAATGGGCTCATCATTTTTTTTGTTATGGTTAGGGTGATTTGCTTATGATTTTGGTGAGTACTCGCTAGATATGTAATGGTTATGGTTTTGAATGTTTGGCTATGACTTTCATGAGCACTTGATGGAAATTTTACAATTTTGGTTATGGTTATGGTGGTTTGCTTATGATTTTGGAGAGTACTCGTTGGATATGTAATGGTTATAGTTTTGAATGTTTGGTTATAACTTTTCATGAGCGCTTGATGGAAATGAAACGATTTTGGTTATGGTTAGGGTGATTTGCTTATGATTTTGGTGAATACTCCCTGTATATGTAATGGTTATAGTTTTGAATGCTTGGTTATGACTTTCATGAGTGCTTGATGGAAATGTTACGATTTTGGTTATGGTTGGGGTGATTTGCTTATAATTTTGGAGAGTACTCGCTGTATATATAATGGTTATGGTTTTGAATGTTTGGTTGTGACTTTTGATGGAAATGTTACGATTTTGTTTATGGTTATTGTGAGCACTTAATGGTCTCATCATTTTGTTATGGTTAGGATAATTTGCTTATGATTTTGGTGAGTACTTATTGGATATGCTATAGTCATGGCCTTTGCTTTTTTGTGTGGATATATGCTTCTAATTATGGTGAAGGATTTTTTGGTCTCTCTTGTTATTTGTAAATTCGGGCTGCGCATAAGTAGCTCTTTGGAACTTTGTAAATTCGGGTGTGAAATAAATTCGGGCTACACAAAAACTACTCTCCAGAATTTTGTAAATTCGGGCTGTAAAAGTAAATTTGGGCTGCACAAAAACTACTCTCTGGAATTTTGTAAATTCGGGCTGCACAAAAATTACTCTCTAGAATTTTGTAAATCCGGGCTGTAAAAGTAAATTCGGGCTGCAACACTAAAAACCATGTGAAAAGACGGTAGTGCAACATCTTCAACTTCACAAATCCATGTCATTTCAAACTGCCGATTACAAAAGTTTCAATTGAATAGGTGAACTTTGTGTAAACATCATTAAAACTCTTGTTGAAGAGGCTTGGATAGAGTAAGAGCTACGATCATATGTGGCTAGGGTGAAAGAGCGCTCACCATCAATTGTTTCTGCATGCTCACAAGAAGAAATTGTGTCATAAAAGCTTCTCACACCATCACAAACTTGGACGGTCCGTCCAATAAGACCTTCCACGTCCTTTACTCCACTATGACGATTTGTCAAGGGGAGTTAAGCATTACAAGTATGACAACAAAAGGTGGATGCAGAATCCACTAATAGAGTTTTTGTACAACAATGCGAACAAAAGATGCGAGGACGCTCGTCAAATCGGATGCGATGGCAGCCATGTTGATGCTTTCTTCTAAGCTTTCCAGTTTGACGAGCGGGCTTTTCGGGTTGGGTGAGTAGACCTCCCATATCCACCTTTTGCCTTCCATGACCAAGACGGGTTAGGGTGACATGCTCTTGGACTTGGTGGATACTTCCTCTTGCTAGTAAGTCTATCTCCTTTGGCCTTTTTGCAGCCGTGTTTATGTTGTGCACCCAAGATACATGGGCTCACCATGATGTCATTGCCTTGGAGGTAACTCTACGAATAGTACTTTCAAGAATGGGAGACATCCGACCCACCGCTTTGGTCATTGACAAGTCACAACAAGAATTAGAGGCATTTCTTAAGGTGGTCAATGAAGATCCACATTGTTGGGAGACAATAAATGAAGGAGAGCATCGCCAAATTTCATGTCACATTAATCTATGTTGGTTCCATGCTAAGAAAGCATGGGTAGATAACCTCCTTCCTCAGGCAAGCATCATGGTTCTTGAGGTTTATAATAATCATGTATTCAAGTTACCAACATTGGCTTGGTTCTCACTTTAGGTTCCAAAAGAGATTAGAAGCGAAATCTACATGGAAATATCAAATCTCATGGACTGCCCCAGTGAGGTTGACTTTGATGGTAGATTTCAACAACTACTTCTTCGATATGCAGCGTATCCCAATGTGGTGCGGTATGTCACCAATGGGTGGTGTGGGAGATTTTGTATATGGAGATCGCGTTGGCCAAAGTTTGGAAGACTTTTTTCCCATGGAAATGTTGATACCTCAAATTTGGTAGAGCGTTTTTGGTAGTACATCAAATACACTCTACTAGAGGCACGTATAAATCGCTCCATAGTGGACTTGATTCATGCATTGGTTGGCGATTCAAAGAGTGGGGCCCGCATGGGTGGGACATTGTTTAAGTTCTTTATGCAAAAACAAGAAATAGGTTTGTATTTTGCCTTGCTTAGTAGGTGCTTGATGTTCATAGCTGCATGTTTATGTAATATGTATGCAACTGACTCTGGTCGATTTGGAGTTCAAGGATCCTCTCAAAAACACACCAACAAGCTATGGGAGGGCGAGAAAATTTTGCAACGATATGCACTTGACCCCTCTAGCCTTCAAGTTATCAATGAACTATTGATGCAATTCAAATTACAGAGCTCAAGTATACCTACCCAGTGGTACGATGTCAGTTTACAAGCAAATTATTGCAACTGTCTTGATTGGTCCTCTGAATGCAAACATCTTTATGACGTAAGATTGATTATCACACAACATTACTCTCACTTGAATGCTATTCTCCCAATTGTGGATAAGGCACATGAGATGATGGATGGGCCTCATCATCATGAACCTGATCAATGCAACCAAGAAGAGGATTTAATGAAGAGTCTATAGGAGCTCAAAGACCTACTTCTATCAATAGAACGAGAACTTCCAAATAAAACTATGAAAGAGATAGAGCTTATACTCCACTAAGTGAAGGTTGCAAGAGACTCCATGAGATCATTGGTGAGTGGAAGCCCATATACATTTGTTTTCAAAGTGCTATCTATTGCCCATGAGTTGTTTCAAGAAAAATGCTTGGCCATTTGTAACATCCCATCATCTTGAAAAATTAGGATGAATGGCTTATCCTTTGGATCTCTTGTTGCTGGATTGTAAGGTTGAAAATAAACAACCTACAAGAAAAAAAATTACCAATGTTTGGAATATAGAACGTACAAGCATGAACTTGGGAGTAAAGGATAACTTGTCACCTGATGTTGCTCTTGCAACACTCTAACCTCCGTATACATGGTTGACCAATCATCATTGGAGATCCTTCCTAAAAACAAATGTCTTTTATAAGGACTCTACACGAAATTCAAAAGATGAAAATTTAGCATGACAAAGAATACCTTCCATGTGCTTTTGGAATGATAGTAGTTGGACTTCCCTTGGGATCATGAAGAAGCGATAGATAGTGCGATCAAGCATGGAAGCCCACTCCATTTGGTATTTTTCTTTTGAAAGTGACGTTTGTGTAGCATGACAGGAACTACCAACATCAAGTAAATCCTCTTTGCAACACTCTAGACAACTGGATGGACAGGAAGGTGGTAGAGGTCACTCTGACTACCTGGAGTATGGCCATCATGAAAATCAGCATTATGCTCATAATCCCTCGACCCGAATTTACTTATTTTTCCGAATCAGAAGAGAATCACATCGAAAATCAGCATTATGCTCATAATCCCTCGACCCGAATTTACTTATTTTTCCGAATTTACAAATGTGACCTGAATTTACTAACATCGTACTTCCAACCAATTGATATACAACGTGTGACATGATAGGCTTTTTACCATCATATTTTAAACAACACCCTTAAAAAACACATGCACTTTTACAAACATAGTTATCCCACTCCATTTCTCAAAGCTGATCTCCCGTCACTCACATTTATCGGCGCCGCCTCCACCCGAATTTACTACTTTTCTAGAATATACTAATCTTCTCGAATTTACAAAATGCCGTTATGCTCCGATTTATGGCCCCTATTCGTGGATGTGACTCTCGACCCTCCTCCCCCATTGATCCCATTTGAACATGCTCGTGCAAGATGTGAGGAGGAAGGGCTTGGGGGGGGGCGGGGGGCGTGCTTTTTGTGTGTTTACACATGAGTTTTTTTGACTTTCTATAAGAAGCCTTAGAGGAGAGTTGAGTTTAGGCATACTTTCAATGTTTTTAGCCATGATTGATTAACCTTAAATGTTAGTTTGATTTTAAAATATTAAATGGATCTTTTCATTTCACATCCTTGACATGTTTTTACTTTTCTTGTATATTATTGTTTTAGAATGCAAAAGTGAACCTCCACTTTGTATAATTCTAGTAAATTCCCTGCACCCCCCCCCCCCCCCCCCCCCCCCCCCCCCCCCAACTAAAGGACACGAGAGCAAAGAGATGGGATCTACGGCGGTTGAAGGTGTGCGCACGAATCTCAAGGAGATTTGAGGGCTCAAAAAAATGGAGCGTGGGGTAGTGTTCGCACGACTTGAACCCCGATGGGTGCTGGGTAAGGCGCATGGCTTATCCAACCCCCCGTGCGCGTATGTTGACCATGGTGGGCAACAAACGCATGATAAGTCAACATGGACAGGTGTGCCCATGTTCAAGTTTACTTTTCGACGTCCTAGTTTACTTCTGGTGCATCCTACGGCCCTACGCGTCTCTGCTTTTGTGCCCGAGCTTCTCAGCCGTAGATCCCACCTTTGGGGCTTCATTTAATGCCCCGTGCCCTTTAGTGCTAAGCCCCCCCCCCCCCCCCCCCCCCCCCCCCCCCCCCCCCCCCCCACCCCACACACACACACACATGCACACCCTTTTCAATTTTCAAATGTTGAAGTGAAGTTTCACCTTGCATTTTTCTAGTAAATTCTACACACAATTTTATATATATATATATATATATATATATATATATAATTATAATAAATTAGTTCTTTTATTTTATCTTCATTTCATAGCCTCACATTGCTTGAATTTTCTTGCATTCTATAGCTTGATTTCAGTTAGTGTTATGGTTAAGTGATCGCCGGTTGAGTTTCCTCCTCACAAAGAAGCAAAACAAAAATACTAGCAAATTTATTAAAATTGGCAAGATTTTTGAACTACTTTCATATTATTCATTGGTTTTTCTTCCCCTTACCATGGTTTGCAACTGGCTAGTCTCGATTTTCAATCGGCTTAAGAGTAAGCTGAGGTAATTCTTTCTCGAACACTAATTCTAATTAAACTCAACCTAATGATTTTCACTTTCTTATTGTTTTAGAAAGCCACCGTGATCTTTTCACTTGTTTTTTAATGTTTAGGGCCACCCTACAGGTCGTCAAAGGCTTGTAGCCTCGTGGTTTAGCTTGACCGTTATTCCTTCAACGTGATGGGTTCAAATTCGAATAATAAACATTGAAATTAAAGGTAGCCTCTGAAATCGAGAGTGGGTGGAGATTGTGAAGCATCTTGTGAATATTCCACGTAAAGAGAATTGAAGTAGAGCGAGCAGGTCTGTATGCATGTTTTGTTACGGGGAATCTGGACATATATTTTAGAAGTGGCAAGAATTAGTGAAGCAAAATGGGAATTGTTGGCATGTGGTGTGGAAGGAGAGGTGCCGAAAGCAGCACCTGACAGCGTGAGACAAGGTCGAGTGCCGTTTTAAAATTGGGTGGAGTTAATGTGCAACAATGTCAACGTGCATGGATACTATTTGGTCACGAAGAACGGCGTCCTACGCAAGTGAGTTGCCACTTGCAAGCAAAATTTTTGATGTTTGTCAATACTGTGAAGTCATGATCAGCCTGCTGCTGTTGGTTTGATACCCTACTCACAAACTATTGAATTGCTGTGGTGGGTGTGTGGTTTCTAGTTGGCAGCATTGTTTCAGAGCTTGCATGCATTTTTTCCAGCTGCATGTTTCATGTTGGATTTCTCTGTCGCTATGAAATTGCATCAATGGAGTACTCTTGCTAGGTTGCCAACACTGTTTCACAGCTTGAATGTGTGGATTTATGAATTGTCCAATAGCTGGGATGGGTCGTAAAAGCCCTTGGATGCCAAATTTGCCCTATTTTAGTATGCTAGGGATTTGCTGCAGGCTCTTGGCGCAATTGAAAGCAAAAGCTTGATTGAAAGGAGATATAGATGAGGGAAGCTGCACAAAGAAAAAGCAAAGGCATCCTAGAATAATGGAGACTAGTGTGACTATCTTGATCGGAGGTGGCGACATAGATGTGGTGCTCTTGTTGTCCATGCAATCATTCCTTGAGAAAGAGACGTTATCCGGGTATGTGCAGTCGGGGAAGGGGATGTGTTCCATTTGCACTTCCAGATGGTCATCCAATTATGAAACAACTCATTGATTACTGCGAACAAAAAAATCAAGGAGTATCTAGGATGAGATAAAGTCTCTCCGCTGGGAGCCATGGTCCTCTGCTATGGTTTGAAGCAACACAATATGCATACGTTTGAAGGGGTGGTTGGCTATTGTCTTAAGGATCAAGGTCAACCACATTTTTGAATGGCGATCCACAATATTCACGCGGATGACATAAACAAAGGGTTTGAGTTGTACAGTTTGTACGACGTTGACGTCTTGAAAAAGAAAATATCCATGACACCAGTTAATATCTTCAACGCAGCATTTATGTTTTGGAAGTTTACATTAGTGCACCCATTAGGTAGTGATTTTTTGTCAACCTTGCACAAAATGCTCAACACTGGAAGGTGCTATCCCTCATCATCTTGGGTCACACCATACCAAGGACGCGGGATAGAATTGGGGAAAATGAAGGCTCTTTGGAGATGTATGGTCCACCCATCAACGACAACGTACCAAGACGTTGTCATCATTTTCATCAACACTTAGATGTATGGACCTCCCATCGGTGGGTTGATTGGTATCTTTGGTGATGGAAAGATGTGAAAAGGTAGGTTAGTGGAGAGATGCAAACAACAATGTAACTCTTTACGTATCAATTTCCTAACATGTTGGATTCCTATATGCAAACAACAATGTAAACTCTATATGTATTAATTTCCTAACATGTTGTTGCTGATGAACAACAAGATAGTGAAGAAGGGCAACATAAGATTGGAGATGAGTATATGCCATTGGTTCACAAGATTGGGGTGACCACAACTGCATGACGCGATGTATTGACTTTATGATTTCCTTGTTTTACTTTTTTGTATTTAGATATAGTTATGTTAATGGCCATGCTAATGATTTTGGTATGTGTATGCAAACAAGAAATGGAACAAAGTGAGTAAAGCCAGTTTTTGATGACGACATGAGAAAATAGCCAGATGGCCTGCTGGACGAGATTGAAGACCCGCGATTGGAGAAGATAGAAGACATCACAACACAAAACTTGCATGAGCTATCTGGTGACGAGCTCAATGATTACAAATCTCTTTGTACAAAAATGATAACGGAAAATTGTGCTTTGACGGATCCGATCGAAACATACCAAGGAGACCTTGTTGATGTGCAAATCTGTAGACTTGAGGAGCAGATTTTTGCACTATGCAAGGAAGTCTCATCCTTGAAGACCCAATTATGAAAACTAAACGCGATCATAATCAAAATTTCAAACTTGGTGACAAGGAATGGCATTCAATAGGAAGTAGATGAGCAGTGAATATGAGCAATATGTACTTATTTACAAAGATAACTTTTGGGTTCCGTTGTCTCTTAAAACTTCATCTCCTTGAGTTTTGAAAATGTTGTTGTCTATTTGTTCTGCCCCTTGTTGTGAATTCTCGCATGTGATTTTGGTGCAAGTATAGCCCCGCTCCCCCCCCCCGCTCTCTCTCTCTCTCTCTCTCTCTCTCTCTCTCGCAATGGTGCTGCACAAAAATGTGTGCTTTTTGACCATCAACCAACTTCTTGATTGGTAATGCCCCAAGCTCATGCGAACACTCACCTCCCACGCTCTTTGGAGTGCGGCTCCACGCTTGTGACAACCAACTAGTTTACCTGCCGCGTTCATCTGAAAATTGAGGTACTGTGTTTGACTGAATGGAACTAGCTGCTTTGTTATTTGAAGGCTGAGCTGCTGTCTTTGATTCATATGTGAAGTGTGGAATGGAATCTGTGAAGATTCCATGAATTAGGACTGGACCGAGTAAGTAAGTGGTGCGAGCATGTCCTACAATTTTGAGCCCATATCTTTAATGGAGAATAAAGACATGGGGAATATTGAAGGTGCCTTGCTTGACTTAAAAGGTAAAAGTTAAAAATCTAAAAGAAAATGCATAGTCGTCGAGGCAGGTATGGAGGTGAGCAAGGGTAGACTGGTGATGTGGAACAAACGCTAGAAGGAAAGGTAGCAGTGTAGGTGGCCGACTAGAGATGAGGAGCAAGCCGCCCACGTGTTGTGCAGATTGAGGTGGCAAGCCCAACAAAGGCACGAGGGGAAGGGTGCATGCACTTTGTTTATGTATATTTGGAGTGTGGTATATATAGCACCCATGCTGGCACGATGAAGTGGTCTAGCTGGGGCATCTCTCACTCTAACCACGCCATGATGAACTTGATCCCTCCTCTTGCATGCCTACATGAAAAGTTATGTGGATGATTGCTTCCATAACCAAATGGAATCTTCATGGATCAGGGAAGCTTTGTTGGAATAAAATGAAGATGAGCCATCAGGTGGACTTTGATATGTTGTGTCAAGAGGGGAGGCTATAAACAAGGCCTTCCTTGTAAACTAATGTGGGGGAGCTTTTTTGTGTGACAAGTAAAAGGGCTATAACACTTTTTGGCCTATTCAAAAAATCCTTGGAGACCAAGGGATTGAGAAGTGCATCCATATTATCGACTATATTTTACTTTGTGAAATATTATATTCATTTAAGTACTTATAAAGGTCCATTTCAATAAATTAATTTTGCTATTTCCTATGCTTATTCAACCTACCTTCTCTTATGAAAGCATTACAATATTATTTTGTTTTAGTCTATCAATGATCTTTTTATTTTATTATTTTTATTTTAATTTATTTTGTTTCAAATGCCAATATGCATTTTTGGACTACATAAGTAGTCCTTAGCTTATTATGAAAATCTTCTCAATAGTCTTATGTAGGCCATATTGAATTTCACATTGTTTACCTTATTGTTTAAGTGGCGTCTTTTGTAACATATAAGAAATTTGTGATTATTTATGTATTAACAATACAATTTTATATCAAAACACAACAAAAATGACATGTGATTGTAAGCACTCATTTAAACAGGCTCCACATAACTCTCATCCTCTTTTAACTTAAAGAGGCCTTCATGACTCCTCACCATGTTTGGATGAGAGGTCTTTGTTTTTGTCTTGTCCTAACCTCAAAGGATACGGGCATAGTGTTTCTTTGCCTTTTTGGCCAAACTATAATGGTTGGCAGGGTTGGGTTTTAGGGAAAAGGCCAACATTTGGGTCTTTTTGATCTCCTCCGCTTGCACCTTAGTCAATAGTGCTTTGGCCTCGAGCCATCTCCTGTGCTCCCCCTCTGAAGCTCTTCCTTCTTGATTTTGTTTGGAGAGCTTCTCTATTTCTTCAATCAACTCCCTGTTTGTAACCTCTTGAGCCTTTTTTACTTGAGGCCTTGCTCATTTAATCACTGATTGGATGTTATGTACCAGGGATGACCAAGTGCAAGGGTCAGCTACATCCACATCAAGATTATCATTACTGGGAGCCTTCTTAGCAAGGACCTGAAGGGAAGGTCCTTAAAGAGGTGTTCCCCAAAGACTAGTTTCTTTGTTTTCCCCTTTGAGGAGCAAACATCATTACTCGCCCTAGCTATGTGAAGCTTAAGGGAGACGTGATTCAACATACTCTTGGAGGTATTGATATTTAACATGACAAAAGGGGGAAGCCAATATTCTTGATGGGAGATGTAAAACACCAATCCAAACGAGAAGCTGTTTTGGCATACTAGAGGCTTGTGTACACCCAACCAAGGGAGATTTTGTATGGACCAGTAGTCAACAAGTCAAGCAACACCCTGTTTTTGCAAAGTGCTTGCCATTTGGACTTTTTAGATCTTGCGAGTATGCTAGACGAACTCAATTTTTCCTTTTGAGCCTCCACCTTATTGAAACCCCCATGATGCACCAGTCATCTTCTAGCGGCTGATCCCTTAGATCCACCCATAGCTTGGATCTCCCCTTAGCATCACATGGAGCACATATGTTAATAATGTTGATAAGCTGGCCTTCCCACTTAATTATTATCCCAAGGACTCTCCCTGAGACATGGTTGAGCACCATCTTATTGAAACCCCCATGATGCACCAGTCATCTTTTAGCGGCTGATCCCTTAGATCCACCCATAGCTTGGTTCTTCCCTTAGCATCACATGGAGCATAGATGCTAATAATGTTGATAAGCTGGCCTTCCCACTTAATTATTACCTCAAGGACTCTCCCTAAGGCATGGTTGAGCACAATTTGTGGCTCCAATTCCCTGTCAATACTGGAGAGCACCCCACTAAACCCAAGAGTGCTATCACCATAAAACACTAGCTTATTCCCTATTGCCTGCTTCCTACAGCTGGATGCATCAAGATGGTGTTCTTGAATTAGCCAACAATTTGTAGCTGTTTTTTTTACCTCCTCCTTGAACAATGCGCTTTTTTTGGTTACCTTTATGTCGTTAACATTCCAAAACATAATATGTAGGCCGTCTATTATGGGGAAAGTGGAACAAACTCCTCCACAACTAGGGAAACATCCATCACCGACTCTTTTTTGTTATCCTCTAATCCAAAGCTGCCCGCCTGAGTGCTGGCCCTCTGCCGTGGTCAGCCGGGCTGAAGGCATCTTCAAGGCAAATAGGCCCCTTGGATTCTTGGCGTGAAGAATTTGGAAGAAGTTTCCCTAATTAGTGGAAGAATCTTGTCTATCTAGAAAGTTCTCCTTACTATGGTAGTTACTACGTGCCAAGTTTTTTTACTCGCTTGCAGACTTGTTGCTAGCCCTTGTCTATCTTCTTTGGGTTAGGGACGAAGACAATTTGGAAGAGATATAGCCAAAAACATCAATGAAAAAGGGCTAACACATCTAGCACAATTATAGGATAGAAACAGCATGAGCTTGACAAATTGACTACTCAATACAACTTGAGAAAAAATGAAATTCTGTTGGTGACAAATTGGCACAATACAATTTTTGTGCCACTTGTGGGCGAGATTTGATAGGAAAGCCTAGCATTGGACTAGAAGCAAGAAACTGTCTTTCCCCCAAGTAGCACAAACATACATCAATGTTTTTACAAAGTACATTGGTTCTTTCCACGTAACAAACAATGGAGGTTGATGTGGCCTGAATCAAAGTGGGCATTAGCTACAAGTAACATTTGGAATCTGTCCTTGCCTAGCTTAATGAAGTACTTCCTTTGGAAGGTGCTATGAGGGTCATTCCTACTAAGATCAAGGTAAAAACCACTGGAATCGGCATGGACATATGCTCATAGACACTAGCTAGTAGGAAAATGGTTGCTAAAGATCCCATCATTGCCACCATGCGTTGCCACCATGCGGGAGGAGTTTTCCACACTCGACTCACCATGCCAATTCATGCCAAAATACACTAGCCACCATTTCCTCCCAAAGGGAGGTGGGAGGGATGATCCCCTCCACTTGCAAAAGGAAGGGTAGATAGAGCAAGGAAAGAAGCATGCAAGGGAGGGTCAAGTCAAGTTCCCCCCTCTAGAGAAAATCCCCTCCCCTTTGGTTATGCCATCTCCTCACAAGCTCTAAGCAGCGACGCCTCTCCCAACTCTTTGCCACATGCCATCCTCAAGAGCCTTGCTCCAAACACCTCATAGATTGAACTGCGAGAACATAGATGATGCCCCCTTGCTGTCGTTGCAAACCATAAGACGTGTTAAAAATCTTAAAGAGCCTCATGAAGAGTCTTTGTGCAAGCTTCGTGAAGAGTCTCTCCTCTATTTGGGTGGGACGGCTTGCCCCATACCCACAAGAAAAAGCCAGAGAGGCTCATGGGGGTAGGCAATGGTAGGGATTTATGTGGCAATGGAGGATTGGAGGTAGTGTTGCAAGGTGGATCACGGCTTGTGGATAGGGATTGTCCCTAGGTAGGGGTTCTCAACTACTCCAATTGCTACCTATATTTATGTGAGCCCAAAGTAGTGCCAATAGTTTTTCATGAGCTCATCTCTCTTTCCATGAGCCCCCTTGAGAGAAGAGCTTTACCTTGTCTAACATATCCCATGGAATAATGGCCGAGGCCTAGTGACACCACAAACTTGGCACATTGGGCCTCTTCATGGATTGCCAGGTTGAGGATGCCAATTCCATCTTGCTCCTTAGGTCTAGCAGCCCATTCCCATTTTCATAATGCCATGGTGTAATATGAATCTTTGGAATTGTTCCACCCCATAAGAAGCATTTAATACATTTTAGAAACTCTTTCCAACTACATTTGGACATTTTTAGTATTGGGGAGATGAAGAATAAGTACAGGACCATGAACATATTACCTTCACGTTGTTGTGGAAGGAAGGATTCCATACTCCCATTCTCTCATCTTGCTATCCATGACCCACTGAAACTTTGCTCATTAGAGATTTCAGCCCCTAGTGCAGGGAGATGAAAAAGAAGTACATGACCATGACCATTTTTAGTATTGCAGAGATGAAGAATAAGTACAGGACCATGAACAGATTACCTTCACTTTGTTGTGGAAGGAAGGATTACATACTCCCATTTTCTCATCTTGCTATCCATGACCCACTGAAACTTTGCTCGTTAGAGACTTCAGCCCCTAGTGCGGCCCCAAGGTGGCAAAATATCATATCTTTAGAGGGCAGTTTCTCTTGACCAATATGATGGGACAATTGAATTTGAGGTCTTGACTTCTCAATGTTGTGTTTAGAGCTTGGGCTATGGAAAATGTTTGAACCATCTTAAGTGACTTTTTGAGTATCTGGGGGGGGGTTGGATTTCAAGTAAATCAAAGAGTCAACAATAGCTTAGCCAAGAGTTCTTTGTTATTTGTGAGAGAGGCCTTGAGTGTCCCCTTTCTCAACACTCATCCCAAGCATGGTTTCTAGGGGATGAGCAAAGAAGAGAGGGGCTGGAGGGCATCCTTGTTTGATTGAAATTTTGGCTTTGAAGTCTTCCAAAACTCTGTTGTTGAAGAGAAGTTATAAGGAGCTACCAACTCCTAGGTTGTGCACCATCTAGCACATGCAAGGACCAAAGCAACCCAAAGCCTTTATGATGTCTGCTATGTGTATGACCATGAAATCCAATCATATGCTTTATCAAGGGTGAGAATAAGGATGATAAATTCTTGGTTGGTGAAGTTTGCATACTCTATGCCAACCATTGTCGCAAGAATGTTACCATGTATGTGGTAAGTCTAAGTGTGTTAACACACTTAGGACTATTGGGGCACTTTTTTTCCTCACTTGAAGTTTTTTTCCCCCATGCATTGTATATATATCTTTTTATTTGTGCACTAAGAAAATACACTCTCTAGTGAATGCCTTGAGATTCTTCATCTTTTCCAAGTTGTATGTGCATCCTTCTAACCCCAATTCCAATAACTAGTATCAAAATAGGTTGCATACTCCGGGCATAGTTTCCAGCATGCTTGCCCCCCTACTCACTTTCTTTAAATTGGGTGAGCTTTGATGAGCATTAGTAGGTCAAGTAATACTATAGAGAGAGAAGAGTGGAGGGTGAAATAGAGTGCGTAGAGACAAATGAAAATGACAAAAGAGAATTTTTAAATACCCCATCTAAATGAAACATGCAATCATGAATCAATGCAATAATTTTTTTTGGGTATACCATACATCAAAATATAAATGAGTAGTAAAGCACCAGACCTTGTGTAGAGATTGACTGGTCCACCCATCCACTTCTGCTCTACTATGCACAGAGAGAATGTTACTTCATAGGGAGCGAGCTAGAACACCTCCAACCTACCTGAGCCATACATAGGCTGAGGCCACTTTGCCTTCCTCCATGAACCTAAGCTCTAAAAAAACCATCAAAACCACTTCATGATCCAATCCAAAATCATAAGCCATAATCCAATCCCATCACATGGGTGATCACTCCACCCAACTCACGGTGATACACATCCAACTTTGCAAAACCACTTTAGCACATAACATGGCTGTAAAACATTTTGGTAGCATTTTTGATAACACAACCGTATCCCAAAAAAACATCCAAGAGACATACTGGCTTTCACAATCAAAATCATAACCATAATCCATGACCATATACCATACTCCTTACAAAACCGACTCCCACACTTGGAGATTGACATATCCACTACAATCAAACTGAGCCCACACACATGGCCCTTGAGACATTAGATTTTTATGCATAAAAGAGCTCCGACAAGAGAATAAAAATAACTTCAAAATTCCATTTTGATAATGTTTACCCATGCGTAAGTGATGCACCATGACCTCACCCCACCCCCTAGCACATAGAGATAGTTTTTGACCTAGAAGGATGGAAAGTAGTATACACATGTACACGAGGTATCCATATCCATCCATGAGGTTCCATACATCATACAATATCATCCCATCAACTTAACCATGATCCAAAGCAGCCCCACCACTTTGATCAAGCATATGTCATAACATCACATATATGCAAAAAACAACTTTTTTACTATTTTTGGGTGCATGCACAACATGAAAATGAAAGTATTTAACCTCAAACCAATGCATCAAGCTCATTGCATAACATAGAATAAAAATTTATCCCATCACTTTGCCCATATGAAACTTATGCAAACAATTGTGAGACAAAAAGAAATCCACTTTTTTTATATTTGTCTGTATGGTTCGGGTTGACTACCCATATACCCCCATTAGTTTATGGACATCAAACACTTAAAATAAACTCACAAAAAAAAAACATAAAACATATGTGAACCACTGATCCAACTCACCACATCATTCGGTACTTCCCCTTGGTAGGGGCTATATAAATTGGCGAGGGGGTATTTCCGAGCAATGATATAATCGAGCAAGTCCCTTCAGACATTCTTTATTACTAAGAGAAAATTGCAGAAGTACAAGAGCGTTTTCCATTTGTTGCAAACTAGCCCCACAACCAAACTCAAATCTCATGATGACTAATCCCATGGAACCGAACTTGGAGCCACCAATTTCAATCATGGAACAAAAGAAATGCCACCGGCTTGCCGCAAGTGTCGGCAAACCATTCCACGTCGGTGGAATACATTTCCATCTATAGTCTTCGGAATTCTTTGAAGTGCACTTTTTCAACCTATCAAACATGACTCCCAAGTGCATACCATGTAGTATTCTATAGTGGTTTGTACCATTAGCATAGGGCTCCAACATTCACTCTCCTATAGGTAGCCATTTATCAAATTGTAAAATGGTCTCTCAAAGTAATAATTGATCAACCCCAACCAAGGGCCTAAGCAGTGTTATAAAAAAACCAGGGTTCAATGTATTTTAACCCACTAAAATTGTAAAATCCCAGTTAGATTTTGAGCTTGCCTTTTGTGATTACGTGCAAAAGCTTCAAATTTTGACCTAAAAATTGGGAGATTTTCAAGTGACCTTATTATCATTGGTTAAGAAAAATATATTTTTCTAGCCCTGTGTTGCCTAAGCTTTAATGAGCAAAACATAATCAATTAGTAGTTGAGAATAACTAGCATTCGAGAGCTTTCCTTGTCGTTTGTGGACAAGGTAGATTAAAGAAGTTTATAAATTATATGATTTCTTGAGCTTGAAGACCAAAGTAATCTGACCAAATTCACAACGCGCGGCGGTGGTGCATATATTAAAGACAATCTATCTTAATGGATGACATATGATTAATGCCAGACTTCCACAACAACTCAGACAATCATATGAGTTGCTACAGAAGTGTACTTGTGCAAATTAAAAAACTTGCATGTCTTTTCGCATAAATTCTATTCTGTAAAGAAACGAAAATCAAGTGAACTAACACCTTTGAGGAATCAACTATGATTGGCAAGTTCAAGAGGTATTGCCCTGATGTTGATGTTTCTATTTCCACCTCCTCTTCACTTAGAAGTTTATAGTTACTCTTCTCCATAATCTAAGAACAAATCTCTCTCTCTCTCTCTCTCTCTCTCTCTCTCTCTCTCTCTCTCTCTCTCTCTCTCTCTCTCTCTCTCTTTTGGAGATGATAATTGATATTGAATATTCCAATACTAGTACAACAGAGCGTAGCTGTCAAAAACACAAAATTACAATTCCAAAATTTCTTAAACTATCTCATCCTTAATGCTGTCATCATTAGGACCGGGAAACACCTACTTATCCTCCTGACTATGAAGCCTGGCAGAACCATTGGTAACTGCAATGTTGAGCTGAGTAGCTCGCTCCACAATTGATTTCTGCTTCAAAGTGGAAACATTGTGAGCAATCTCACCACAAAAATTCCTGTTGTGTATCATAAAAAGAAGGTCCAGTTCAAAAACATTGTGCACCAAAAACTTCGTGAAACCATCGGCTAGCACATGCCTTGTCTTCTTGTTTGAGCCATACCCAATGTTAGGCATCAAAATGCACCCTTTGAATTTCCTCGTGACACGTGAATCAATACCCTTTGGTCTGTGCCAACTTGGCTAGACATAGATCTTGCGATCACTTTGAGTGCGCTTGAACTTCTTCACACGCTTCTTCACAATCCTGGGCTTGACAACGGGGGTCACCATGGCTGCCACTCTCACCTCCCACCTCTCACACCTGCGCCAGGTCTCTCTCTCTCTCTCTCTCTCTCTCTCTCTCTCTCTCTCTCTCTCTCTCTGCCTTCAAAGCCACCTAGGCATCCCCTTCTCACCATGCTCACCCTCCCCCTTCCCTTCCCCTTGTCAGCTCCCTCTGCATGTGCTCCCCCCCCTTCTCACGGTGCTTCGCCTCCCTCCCCACCACACCATTTTCTCGCCTTCGGCCACCACACAGAGAGAGAGAGAGAGAGAGAGAGAGAGAGAGAGAGAGAGAGAGAGAGAGAGAGAGAGAGAGAGAGAGAGAGAGAGAGAGAGAGAGAGAGAGAGAGAGATGGTTCCTTCGTTCTCAACAGTAAGCCTTCATTTTGGTGAGAGATGAGGCTAAGATAATGGCACAACTATGCCACCTGACTTCAATCAATGTGGTACACCCACAAATTCCTCAACCTCCACTTCGTCTGCCTATGGCATCGCACGCTCCAGTAGCTCCATGGTCTGCTGTTGCAACCATTCCGCACCGACGTGGACTGGTTGCAGTAGAAAATCAGTGCAGGTAGCTAGGTCATTTACAAAAAGGGAGATTTCCAACATACCCCTTTAAGTTGCCCTCAAATTTAAAAGTTCCCAAAGTACCCCCGATATTTTGTCCTAAATTCCCAAAATGCCCTTTAGATTTTCCAAAATTTTCAAAATACGCCTGGTTATGAGATTAAATTTCTCCAAAGATAAGAAAATTTGTAGCTTTTCATAAGAAGACCGATTGTCTACCAATACAAGATGCTAAAACTAGAATTTGAGTTGGTTATGTAGGCTCTGCAGACGAATTGCTTCATTATTTCTTGAACATAATTGCCCTTTTTGTGAGGTAGACAAATTAAATGCTAAGCACTCAAAAACGGATCTCAATTGTCAAAAAGGAATAAATATTAGAAAATATCGAAGAATCCAGCCAAAATAGAGACAAGGGTATTTTGGGAATTTCTAAAATTTGAGGGATATTTTGAGAATTTCCACAAATTAGAGGGGTACTTTGGTAATTTTCCCTTGAAAAAAATAGATATCAAACTCTCAAGGATATGGGATCCTTGAGAGCCTGCCATGTAGCCGCGGGGACAACCTACTTAGTAGATTAACCAGTCAGCAATTTGTTCCACCAAACGTGTTTGAACATAGGCTACAAATGAGCATGAACTCTGCTCAACATAGTTCGGGATCCAAATTACTAGGGTGGGCTCCAAATGAGCACGAACTCTGTTAACACAAGTCAGGATTCGAACCAACACTCTCGATTCATTCCAACATGGTATACCCCATAGCGCTAATGACGTTCACTTACAATCTGATATTTATTCTAAGTCATAGACGACAGTACTGTGACAGATTGGTAGGACATTGTATTGTAGCCATAGACGTCGGCATGTAGAAGAAACATTTCTATTGTACCTTTGTTCCCGTGATGGTTTCTCTTGTTTACCTATTGTTGCTGCAAAGGATCTAGTAGGCTTTGGAAATTGTAAAGCACCATTCTCTGAGCTAGGACTAAAAGATTCTTTCAATCTTGCCTGGATATCCTAAATTAGATGATTCTCTAGTTATGCCATGGCCTTGGGTGTTTTTAACAGTGAGAGCACTCACATCATAGAAGCTTTTAAGGAATTGTTGCTTCATGACTTTATCTCTGCATCCAACAGGCAAATGCACCTGAGACTTGGGCCTTTCATGTGTAGAAGAACTTGCATTTGGCTCTTGGTCCTATCGTTTTTGTCTATTGATCTCACAATAGATTCGTTAGGAAAGAAATTGTTTCAAGGAATGTGGTTTCAAAAGCAAAATGATCATATAAAGCATCAATTTGGAGGTCTTGCAAGGCACCTCTCTTTATTTTATCCTTAAATTTGCAATTAGGAGGGCTCAGAGAATTAAGAGGTAGCTTAGAAGCCAATGCTGCACAAGCTGCCAAACGAACTTAAGCGAGACGAGAATTTTTGACTTCAACTTTTAGTAATTAGTAAAATGGAGCTTAATTTTTTACAACCTATTTTTGAGAGGAGGTATGCCACTCGAAATTGAATTGTATATGTTTCAAGTATGAAGAGATTGCTTGTGCCTCAGGTATTTAATATTCATATTGGTTCTAAAATCTCATTTTTTGTTGATTGAGTATTAGATTTGTGTAGTGAAAGTAATTGGCATGGCATAACTTTTTCCTTCCACCATTGTTTCTATTGTATCAATTTGCTCAAATTTGTCTTCGCTCGGTTTTTTTTGCTTAGTGATTAGAAAGCCCCCTTGGTAGCACCCTTATACGCGTAGGTAACCCCGTATAAGGAACAATTAATAACTCACTCTCATGAAGTGATATCAGTGATCAAACTACATTTATCATCAAGTTTAATCAAGATTTTGATTTGGTTAAGTGAGTTTGTTCATCTGATGAGTCTATATGGTGGTTCTCTAAGGAGCCTGGGGTCTTAAATTTTGACCAAATGCTGTGTAGCAAGCTGTACTTTGACACTAGCTTTTTGGTGTGCAAAATTTTCACATGACACCTAGGAGAGAGAATGTTCTTAATGATGTGTTTAATCTTTGGTTTAAAGGGTTCGACGTGATTCATAGCGGTTTAAGAGATATGACCAAAACAATGTTCCTATTGTCTACATGATGTGAAATGAAAAGCGCTTTTTATGTTCATATGTGATCTTTAACACACCGTGTGCATAAATCAACGTGCTAAACATGATGAAGAAAGCATGGAGCATCCTGTACACATTCGAAAAGTCCATACATGCCCTCAAACAGGGAAAAGCAATCACCAAGAGGGTAGTTACTCAAAAAACAAAGTAAAGAGAGAAAGAGATGGTGGCTATGGAGTTTAGAGCTTCTTACCGTGCTTTAAAAGTGATTATTACTACCGAAAGGCTTCTTGCTTTGTTGCAAGAGAGAGATGATAAGAGCTATGTAGAGGTTTTCGCCACAAAGTCGTTGAAGAACGCGTACATCGTGGAAAGAGAAGAGGAGATAGTAAGCAAGTAGAGAGAAAGAGTTTTTTGTCATATTTTGACACACGGAATGGTACAGTAAAATGGAGAAAAGATTTATAGATTGAGTTTGTCAATAAATAATCCTTGAATGCATGCAATATACACAATTTATACATAGTAACCCCCCCAATGAGAGAGTGTTCTTCTTCTTCTTCTTCTTTCTGCAAACGAGAAAGAAGATCTTATGGAGATGGGGATAGAGAGATTGCAGCACTCCGTACAATAAGTACATATTATCGTGCAATAGTAGAGGCAACTATCGGCACTAAAAATTGAGCACTCTACACTAATTTATAGGCACTGGGTGAGGCTAGAGTGTGTCCCAAGCCAATAGTTAGCACCCCCTCTTTGCCTAGAATAGCTCCCCAACTTTTGGAACTCTTGCTAAAAATAAGGATTTTGCTTTTGCTGGTCAACATACTCTATGCCCTTTATTTTTTATAGCAAAAATTGACTAATCAGACAGTATCCCGGCAACTAATGTGACTGTGGCTAAACTATGCTCCATTATGATGCCTCGATATAATTATGACTTTCTCGTACTGCCTCGGCTTATTTAGGGTGCTTCTTTTTATAAAAATAATTTTTATAAAAATCCTGTTTAACCCTGTTTCTTCATCGGATGGTTGTTTTTATACACGACGGTGACTAAAAGTATTATTTTTATATTTAGGTCATCCCAAATAGCATGTTTCTTTTCAAAAACGCCAAAAATCATGAAAAACTAAAAATAATGTAAAAAGAAAAAAAAGCAAAAATTTCTAAAATGTTTTCCTTGTCCATTGAAACAAGAAAGCAAGCTCGCTTTTCACTGAAAAGCAATAAAAATCATGAAAAGCTAAAAATAGCGTGAAAAGCATCCGAAACGTGGATTTCTACAAAATTGAGCTATAGCATCCTTGGGACTCGTAGATTAAGAATCCGGGCTTGCTTTTGCAAAAAAAGCATCGAAAGATGCAAAAAACATGAAAAAGCTTAAAAAAATGAATTTTTATTGAACCAGACGTCTGTCTGACCTATCAAAACACGAAAACAACCTTGCTTTTTATTTTAAAACGTACAACACTATCAAACGATCATCCTAAACCAATTTTTTAATGAAGTGAGCATTGAAACCTATTTTTCTTATCTATAAAAGAGACCCAAAAATCGGGGATCTTACATTGCCCTTCCTTCTCTAAGTGGTCACCTCCTTTTTGATGGGGTTTGTCAACTTCTATACATGCTTGAGCTAGTTTTGTTGGGGATCCCCTCTCTTTCAACTTGTCATATTGGCCAAGTTAATTGGGCAGGTTCTTGTGAAGTGCTCAAAGTCGTTGCATATGAAGCATGCCCCCAAAAATGTCATAAATTTGAGTGGAATTACCTTAAGGCTAGCCCCTACATTTAAGATCATATTTTTTGATTCAGGATTTTGAATGTCCCAACAGATGCATACCTTGTTTACAACATTGCCAAGCTTTCTATTAGATGGGATGAAGAGAGGGATCTGTTAAGGTTACCATAGAGCCATCATGGAAGGTTGATGAACTCCACCCATACTAGGCATAAATCCTTAAAAGGGTCTAGAGAGGTAAAGGATGGTCCCATTGCAGCACACAAACTGGCGACCTGTTGAAGAAAAGTAGACCTTTGGTTAGGACTTTTGCCACTATTATTGGGTTGTGGAATTAGACCGTGATGAATCCTTTTGCCATATATTGTATGAAATCAATAGAGACATCCTGAATGAGGACGCGTGGGCCATAGATCCCATTAATTAGTTCATCCTTTGTTGGGATCCCTTGCATGAAACCAAACACCAATGGTGACTTGGCGATCTCGACAAGTTGCCTATGATCAATGCAGGTGGGACCATCATTGTGCATGCATTTTCAATCTCTACCCTCTAGGGTAGGGTCTTCTTGAGTGCTTGGAAAGCCTTGTCATCTTTGGAAATGCCCATGAATTTGAAGGATTCTTTTGACTCCTCAAACAACCTCTTGTTGGCCCCAAACTTTCCCAATGGAAGCTTACTCTACATCCCATAGATTTCCATTTCCTATTGCGCTTTTAGCTCCTTTAGCTCAGCCAGCTTCCTAAGGAGGGTGTCATTTTTCACAAGCCCACTAAATTTTGGGGTGTCTAGCCCTTCTCCCCTCTTGATTTTTCCATGTCAACCAACCCTAAGTGTTGCTCTTAGCCTTTTCAAGCGAGGCCACTTTCACGCATGAGGGTTTACATGTAGCCATAATTTTTGAAGTAATCAAAGCGACTATGCTCTAAAACCCCATAGCCATGAACATGATAAAAAGGTGTCTTTATACTAAGTGTTTATTTTGAAATGAGAGTTTGGGGTGGTGCTTGTCTATTGATGGCTCTTTTTTGTAAATCATTCTCTTTTCCATGGAATCTTGCTTGAATTTTGAGATAGGAGGAGGATCTATGGAGAAAAGGGATATGTTGGAGACACTACTTTGTTGATGTAGCTTGCTATGAAGACTCTTAAGGCAGGTTTCTTGTGGAGCATATTAATCAAAATCTTTTTTTATGCAACCTATCATGTGAATAAGTCAGTAGTAGTTGAAGGAGTCCCCAACTCTTAAGGCAGGTTTCTTGTGGAGCATACTAATCAAGATCTTTGTTTATGCAACCTAGCATGTGAATGAGCAGAAGTTGAAAGAGTCCCCATTAAGTTCCTTTAATTGTGCACTTATGAGAGAAATGGAAAGCCAAACTCTTATGGTATGCACACCAATTGTCAAATTTTCATACTTCAAGAAAATATGGAAGGCCAAGAACCATAGGGTGTTTGAGAATTCTCTGGAAATTGCAAGATCCAAGGAGACCATTCTTGAAAACAAGGAATTGATTGTCTCCTTTAATAAAAGAAAGGTCTTGGACAAATGGTATTGGGCCATCATTATCACTCTAATGGGCTAGAACTAACCGGATGAGGGGTGGTAGGTTGCCATCGTGAGAAGCCTAGTTATCGACCATTGTAATCTGATATCCCTCAAGGATGGACAGAAGCTTGAGGTATCTTTGTAAACTATTTTGATGAATACAATACATCCACTCACTATTGTGAGTTTGAAAAAAGAAAGAAATGGAGTTTTTGAAGCTTGCAATATTTTGCTTACTTGATACCTAATTTGTGCAATTTCAGGTGTCCAATGCACATTAATTATGAAAACAACATTTTTTCATATTTTTTGATCCCCTAAATGTGGATCTCGGATTTGCTACACGATATAATGGTAATTTAGCTCTCCTTCTCAAGGTTTCCAATGGTTCTCTCCATTTTAAATGTGGTTTTTCTGCTAGAAATAGGGTTACAAGGAAACACTCACAACTTGGAGAAGATGAAAAAGCTTAAGGCACACAATGGAGATTAGTATTGCTGAATGCACAATGGAAAGATAAGGTAGCCCTAGAGTGATGGGCTCATATACAATGCACTGTGGAAAAAACTTCCCAGTGAGGGAAAAAATGCCCTTACGGTCGTAAGTTTGTTAACACACAGCACTACCACATATGTATGGTAACAAATCCCCCCTCGGATTGCTATGATGAAGGAAAACTGGCACATAGTGTATAGGGAAGTGCCATGCCCTGAGTGCGTGATTAGTTCACAAAGGGGAGTAAGCCCAATGCTTTGCGAAAAGCTTTAAACTTCTCATGAGACAATGCCTTTGTGAACAGATCTACAAGCTTGTCCTGTGTTGGCACGTAAGCCAAACTGATCTCTCTCGCTGAGAGTCTCTCCCTAACATAGTGATAATGCACCTCAATGTGTTTTGTGCGAGCATAAAAAATTGGATTCCTTGCAACTGCCAATGCGCTCTAACTGTTAGTGTAGATGATTTGGTAGTGTCCTATCCACCCAAATCAGCAGTAAGGCATCTGAGCCATACACACTCAACCATAGCTGTGAAGACTGCCTCCCTTGTACTCAGCCTCAGCTTAGCATAGCATAGTAGCATAGCAATGGAGATGGAAAATATGGATAGCATAGCATTGAAGCATGGCTCTTGGTTGGATTTGCATTCCATATCCAAGAGTTTTTGGTGTACGCTCTCAAATTCTCAAGCTTGGAGAAGGAGATGGAGTTCTTGCACTTTCACAAAGTGAGAATGCGAGCATGTGAGTGTGTGTGAGAGAGAGTATACCCCGAAGCACACCCCCATATTTCTTTGGTCGACCCCTCCTTGTAGCTCATTCTTGCATTTGATTGGACCCCTGCAAACCTAGCCAATCACATGCTTAATGCATATCAAGCAAAATGGGTAGTCTTTGGACAAGTGTCCTCCTTACCCCTTTGAGAGAGAGGGCTTGATAATGCCTAGAAAATTATTAAATTAAACTAAAAGCTCACTGTACCTCTCTCAAAGTCAACCAATAGGCTTTAGGCACACTATGGGGGCAACCTAGCTAGGAGCTTGACATGTGTCCCATATGCCTCTTTGAGCAAGGGGTGTCCCTTGAGTCAGGAGAAGGTCATTCTCTTTCATCCCCTACTTGCATGGCTCGGCTCCCTCATTGTAGGCCTTGGTTTGAATTCAAGATTCTCAAGCACCTTGTCCCATATGCATGACAAGCATCTTAAGAACCTTAGTCAGCAAGCACGACAATCACCTTAGTCTACAAGCAGGGCAAGCACCTCAAGAACCTTAGTCAGCTCAAGCACGAGAAGCACCTTAGTCAACTCAAGCCCGACAAGCACCTCAAGCATAGACTTGGCTTGTCTAAGGTCTAACATACTCGAAGGTACTGGGTCTAAAGACTTTTAAGACTAACAATTGGAGGTCTTTAATGAAGCTATCCCTAAGGTCTTTTAAGATCCATTAGCTAGCATTGCTTTTGCTAGACCATCTCCCATTTGGACCCATTGACTTTGGTTCCCTCTGCTGAGATAGATCCATAAGCACATGTCTATATTCTAACTCTTGTTCCCATTTATTCTCCCACGTTAAATGATCAATTTAATATGAGAAAATATTTGGGTTAGTTAGATATTAGATTTTATGATTTTACCTCTCTCTTGAATCATAGTCGTCCTCGACTATGAGGCAGAGGAGATAAAGCCTTAGTCATTAGTCTATGTTTCTTAGCGGGTAGAGGATCCCTTTTTACCCTATGACATCTTTCCATAATGGATGACTAATCCATTTGGGGCTTGGGACACTTAGCTGCCACAATCATGTCTGCTCTTGAGTCCATTTCATTCTCCCAAAAGAGAGTGACAAATTGTACTTGGTGTTTGAGAGATGTGGTCATCACAGACATGATTCTAAGCATGCATACTACTTAAATTTGTGCACAATAAAAAAAAAGACTTAGTCTTATAAGATATATTTTTTTCATTTAAAAGGTATTTACATTTGCTTACTCTATTGTATCATTGTAAGCATTGAGAAGGTTCATACTATCCTTAAGCTGTGTTCCTTGCATCCATCTAGCATCTTCAAAAGGATAGTTTTTGAACTTAATAAGATACTATCGGATAATCTTACCATGCCTTAGTAGTTTGTCTTCATGTCAAAGAATTGATTCGGGGGGGACTGAAGTACCTCTTTTTGATCTTCAATCTCGCGCGGGTCCTCAGTGATTAGTTCTTGTGGTGGCTCTCCTTTGTAAGGCTTAAGTAGGCTCATATGAAAAGCATTGCAAATGAGCCAATGGTTGGGAAACTTGAGTTGATAGGCCATATCATTGATTGGTTTAAGGATTTGAAAAGGACCATAGTATCTTTTTGCTAGTTTAGCATAATACTTTTGGTGGCCCGTAGGATTTTTGCCCGTAGTTTGCCTCAATCCAGCCTTTGGAAATTTAAGTAGGACCCACTCATTTTCCTTGAAAGCTAAGGACCTTCTATGCTTGTTAGCATCAGCCTTTTGCCTTTGTTGTGAGATGGATATAGCCTCCTTAATCTTTTGGAAAGATTCTTGTAGGTCTTGGTTGTACTCATCGGCAGCAAAGATCTTCCCATGTACCTCAAGTAGCAAGGGACTTTTAGGTCTTCCTTCAATAATTTCAAAAGGTGCCTTCCCCATAGTAGTATGGATAGTGTTATTGTACGCATACTCTACAAGAGGTATGTACTTTTTCCATTGGGAACATTGATCTACTTTGGTAATATAGGTCTTAAGTAGATCTAGAGTTGTAGGGTTGGCTATTTCACTTTGGCCATCCGTTTGTGAGTAATAGTCCGAAGAGAAATTAAGCCTAGTACCTAGATTCTCAAAGAGACCCTCATTTGAGGATCTCTATCCAATACTATTGATGTTGGCAAGCCATGGTGTTTAGAAATTTGTGATATGAAGAGGGTTGCCATTTGGTGTGCCTTAATAGTCTTTTTGACATGTATAAAATGTGCTTGTTTACTAAACCTATCTATCATTGTCCATATTCCTGTATCCCATGGATGGACTTGGGAAATCAAAAGATAAAATTCATCGACATGCTCTCCCATGGTGAATTAGGAATTGGTAAAGGCTGGAGAAATCCAGGTTGCTTCCCCCTATCATACTTTGTCTTTTGGCATACCACACATTTTGACACATAGTCTTGTATGTCCATCTTCATGGTAGGCTAATAGAAATACGTCTCTACTCCACAAAGGGTAGGTTGAATCCCTCAATGACCCAAGAGCATGGGATTCATACATCACTTTCTCACAAAGAGAGTGAGTAGCACATAGCCTATTGCCATAGAGAAGATAACCATCCTCCAAGATGAATGCTTCTTCTTTCTTCCCTAAGGGAGGAGATGCAATTACATCTTTCTTCCCTAAGGGAAGGGCTGAAATTACATCTTTAAAATCAGGGTAAGTAGCCTACTTATCTATCATAGAAAATAGATCATTGTGAGTTGTTATGGACACCGCATTGGCTCTTGGCTATTGTGATAGTGCATTAGCTACTTGATTGTGCTTTCCAACAATGTGTGCAATATGAAAATTGAATCTAGAAAGAAAAATTGCCTACCTCATTTTTTATCGGAGATCTTGGTTTGCATCATAAAGTATTTAAGACTTTGATGATCCGTACGTTTGTTTTTACCTTTATAAACTCCTTTCTCCTTGGCCTTGTTGTTGTTGTTGGAATTGCCTCGGAAGAACTTTGAGCATTGTTCTTTCCCTTTGCATCATTTTGATCTTTTTTTTCCATGGACTTGGCATCCCTTTTAGCCCCTTGTTGAAAATTGATACAAGATGCAACCATACTGTGGTGAATGACTTCCATGATAAAACCGGGCCGTTGGGTGTTGACTAATTGGCCATTTCTTCAGGTAATCCGGCACAAAATTGTTGCTTTTGCTCGACGAAGTCTATCTTTAGAAAGACTGTAGCTTTGAGATGTAAATCCCAAAACTTGTCTACATATTTGTGGATAGACTCGTTGGAAAGTAACCTCAAACTCTGCCATTTGGTAAGCACTTTATCTTTAGCATTACTTGCAAGGAATTGCTTCATCATGGATACTCGTAGAGTTTTCCATGTCTTTGGAGCTTTGTTGTTGCCATGAAGGCTAGCCCAATATTGACAAGCAGATTTTTGAAAGTGCATATTTATATGACATAGCTTTCCGTGAAGTCCTTGTCTCCAAAGGCTGCATCGAATTGTTGGATCAAGGCCAATATTTCTGTAGAACCAAAGGTGCCATCATAGGTGAGAAAAGAGATACTCTTCCCTCCCTCTTTGAACTTCTTAAGCTTGTGGGAACTTTTCTAAGCAGGGCACGGTTTGCGATGTCCTCTCCTTTTGTATTCTCTAATAGAATAATCGCTGCTTTCATCGAAAGAGGAGGGAGGTAAAGAAGAAGGAGAGGAGGATGACCTCTTTCTTGACTTTTTCTTCCTTTGTTTCCCCTCTTACCTTGCTGGAGTGACAAGGAGAAGGACTATAGGATGATCTTTTTCTCTTGGGAGAAGTTTGGGATCATTGAGACCGCCTTCTTCGTGGAGCCACATCTTTAGAGGAATATGGAGATTCACTTCTTTCTCGTTCATTGGATTCCTCCTCTTCTCTTATTGGAGAGAGTATTATTTTGGAAGTCTCAACAAGAGGATTCCTAAGCTCTCTCTCTTCTTGGAAAAGTAGGGAAATCCCATAAGCACGAAGTTATTGGATAACTTCGGCTTGCAAGGCAGGGTTGCCCATAGCTTGTTGAAAGCTAGTAAAAAGATAGTTCACAAACAGTAGGGATTCATCAGTATCATCTTCATGTGAAAAATCAAAATTGTCAATATTCATTCTACTCTCTTTGTTATTGCCAGTCATGATAACTTAGATTATGTATATGCTACTTTGTGCTTTGGTACCCTTAAAACCACCATTTGTTACTATTCTTTACCTTTGCAAATTAGCTCTTGATCAAGAAGCCACACCTGTGGTTTAGAGACTGCTGATTGCAAAGAACAATGGAGAGGGTCAAACATTCCTCGGTTGATTACGGTTCCTGTTGAGCTTTCTAGTATCTCAATAATGGTTAAGCCAAAGGCAAGCCCCGAGAGACTCCATTATTAAGTCTATAGTTCCCAATGGTGTACCTCAAACTAAGTCCTGCTCAACCGAAATGATAGATCCCTGTCCCACTTACCCTCTTGCACTGAACATGTCCAACCTTCACAGCCAACTTAAGGATCTCTCTTCTTAAGCAAGAAAAGAGAAACCAATAGCTCTAATTCAAATGAAATGGAAATGGCCTATGCACATTGAGAATAGCGGAATTTAGAGAATTGTAGTGAGCGTTTTTATGAGAATACTTTGAGAAAATAGAGAGAGAACTTGATTAGAGGTAGCAACATAACCATTATACTTAATTAACTTCGAATGAACAATACTTTGCAAGAGAGAGAATTAGAGAACTTGAGAACCGGATTTATGTGGAGAAGGTCCCCCTCCAAAAGGCTTTTCTATTATAGCTTCTCCCATAAAGAGAGACTTGGTACAATACAAGCTTTGTGTTCCTTGAGACCTTGATGGTGCAATGAAGATAGAAAGCTAATGCGCCACAATTATGCCCGTAACTTAGCTAAATGAAAGCATTAACTTGTTCCCGGCTTCAGTCCCAAGACCTCAAACACCTTCAAAGGTGGATAGAGCTAGCAGGGAATGAGGGTACGGAAGAGGAATAATAAGTATTCTTACAAGAAAGAAGTAGTGTCCTCTCATACCATTACTCATAGAGATTAGCATAGCATAGTAGCATAGCAATGGAGATGAAGAAGATGTCTAGCATAGCATTGAAGCATGGCTCTTGGTTGGGTTTGCATTCCATATCCAAGAGTTGTTGGTGTAGGCTCTCAAATTCTCAAGCTTGGAGAAGGAGATGTAGTTCTTGCACTTTCACAAAGTGAGAATGCGAGCATGTGAGTGTGTGTGTGTGTGTGTGTGTGTGTGAGTATACCCCCAAGCACACCCCCAACTTGCTTTGGTCGAACCCTCCTTGTAGCTCATCCTTGAATTTGATTGGACCCTTGCAAGACTAGCCAATCACATGGTTATTGCATATCAAGCAACATGGGTAGTCTTTGGACAAGTGTCCTCCTTACCCCTTTGAGAGAGAGGACCTGATAATGCGTAGACAATTATTTAATTAAGCTAAATGCTCATTGGACCTCTCTCAAAGTCAACCAATAGGCTTTAGGCACATTATGGGGGCAACATAGCTAGGAGCTTGACATGTGTCCCATATGCCTCTTTGAGCAAGGGGTGTCCCTTGAGTCAGGGGAAGGTCATCCTCTCTCATCCCCTACTTGCATGGCTTGGCCCCCTCATTGTAGGCCTTGGTTTGAATTCAAGCTTCTCAAGCACCTTGTCCCATAAGAATGACAAGCATATTAAGCACCTTAATCAGCAACAAGGACAACAAGCACCTAAAGCACCTTAGTCTGCAAGCACGGCAAGCACCTCAAGGAACTTATTCAGCTCAAGCATGACAAGCACCTCAAGCACCTTAGTCAGCTCAAGCACGACAAGCACCTCAAGCACAGACTTGGATTGTCTAAGGTCTAGCATAATCGAAGGTACTGGGTCTAAAGACTTTTAACACTAACATTTGGAGGTCTTTAATGAAGCTAACCCTAAGGTGACTTTGGTTCCCTCTGTTGAGATAGATCCATAAGCACATATCTATATTCTAACTCATGTTCCCATTTATTCTACCACATTAAATGATCAATTTAATATGAGAAAATATTTGGGTTAGTTAGCTAGTAGATTTTATGACATTACCTCTCTCTTGAATCATAGTCGTCCTCGACTATGTGGTAGAGGAGATAAAGCGTTAGCTATTAGTCTATGTTTCTTAGCGGGTAGAGGATCCCTTTTTACCCTATGACATCATTCCATAATGGATGACTAATCCATTTGGGGCTTGGGACACTTAGCTGCCGCAATCATGTCTGCTCTTGAGTCCATTTTATTTTTCCAAAGTAGAGTGGCAAATTGTACTTGGTGTTTGAGAGATGTGGTCATCACAAACATGATTCTAAGCATGCATACTACTTAAATTTGTGCACAAATAAAAAAAAGAGCTAGTCTTATAAGATTTTTTAAAAAAATAAAAAGATATTTATATTTACTTAGTCTATTGTATCATTGTAAGCATTGACAAGGTTCATACTATCCTTAAGTTGTGTTCCTTGCATCCATATAGCATCTTCAAAAGGATAGTTTTCGAACTTAATAGGATACCATCAGATAATCTTACCATGCCTTAGTAGTTTATCTTCATGTCAAAGAATCGATTTCGGGTCCTCAATGATTTCAAAAGGTGCCTCCCCCATAGTAGTATGGATAGTGTTATTGTACGCATACTCTACAATAGGTATGTACTTTTTACATTGGGAACATTGATCTACTTTGGTAACATAGGTCTTAAGTAGATCTAGAATTGTAAGGTTGGCTATTTCACTTTGGCCATCTGTTTGTGGATAATAGGCCAAAGAGAAATTAAGCCTAGTACCTAGATTCTCAAAGAGACCCTTCCAAAAATTATTGGTCATTTGAGAATCTCTATCCAATACTATTGATGTTGGCAAGCCACGGTGTTTAGAAATTTGGAATATGAAGAGGGTTGCCATTTGGTGTGCCTTAATAGTCTTTTTGACTGTAAAAAATGTGCTTGTTTACTAAACCTATCTATCCTTGTCCATATTCCCGTATTCCCATGGATGGACTTGGGCAATCAAAAGATAAAATTCATGGAAATGCTCTCCCATGGTGAATGAGGAATTGGTAAAGGCTGGAGCAATCGAGGTTGCTTCCCCCCATCATACTGTGTCTTTTGGCATACCACACATTTTGACACATAGTCTTGTATGTCCATATTCATGGTAGGCCAATAGAAATACGTCTCTACTCCACAAAGGGTAGGTTGAATCCCTCAATGCCCCACATAGGGAGGAGCATGGGATTCATACATCACTTTCTCACAAAGAGAGTGAGTAGCACATAGCCTATTGCCATAGAGAAGATAACCATCCTCCAAGGTAAATGCTTCTTCTTTCTTCCCTAAGGGAGGGGATGTAATTACATCTTTCTTCCCTAAGGGAAGGGCTGAAATTACATCTTTAAAATCAGGGTCAGTAGCCTACTCATGTATCATAGAAGATAGATCATTGTGAGTTGCTATGGACACCGCATTGGCTCTTGGCTGTTGTGATAGTGCATTAGCTACTTGCCATTGTGCTTTTCAACAATGTGTGTAGTATGAAAATTGAATTTAGAAAGAAAAATTGCCTACCTCATTTTTATCGAAGATCTTGGTTTGCGTCATAAAGTATTTAAGACTTTGGTGATCCGTACATAGGATGAATTGAGTCCCCAAAAGATACTGCTTCCATGTGTCGAGGGCATGTAGGACAGCTAGGACCTCCTTCTTGTAGATGGCCAATACTCACTGGTTGGAATTGAGTCTTCGACCCCCATATGCTATGGCATGCCCTTCTTGAATTAAAACTGCTCCAAGGCAATCTCCACAAGCATCACATTGGAAAATGGTTTTGAGAGATCATGTAGTTTAAGCATGGGTTTAGAGGTAAGCTTTTCTTTAAGATTTTCAAAAGCACTTTGCTCTGTAAGCAGTTCATATGTACTTAACAATTTTCTTGGTCAAGCTATGTAGTGGTCCTGCTATTTGGTAGAATTTAGCTATGAAGTATCTATAGTATGCACACATACCAATAAATCTTTGTAGATCATGTAGATTACCTCAAGCTTGGTTGGATCCATATGGATACCATCTTGAGTAATAATATGACTTAAGTATTAAATCTCTTGGAGTAAAAATTAAGTTTTCTTTCGGTTAGTAAAAAATTTATTCTCCCTCATAGCTTGAAAAACTACGTGGAGGTGTTGCTTATGCTTCTCCAAAGATTTGGAGTATATGATAATGTCGTCGAAGAACACGATGAACTTTTTGTAGGGTCTAAAGATTTTCTCCATTAGGCGGTTGAATGTGGCTGGAGAATTTGTCAGACCAAAGGCATGGCAAGATATTCATGAAGACCAAACGTTGTACGAAATGCGGTCTTTATGATATCTTCATTCACTATCCTTATTTGATGATAGCCACTTTTAAGGTCAATCCTACTAAAGTAGGTCAAACCTTGTAGCTTATCAAACAGATCTTCTAACCGCGGTATGAAAAATCTGTTTTTCATAGTAGTGATATGATTTAGTGCTCGATAGTACAGCCACATGTGGTATGTGCCATCTTTCTTTTTCACTAAAAGGACAAGAGAACAAAAGGGAGAGGAGTTATGCCTCACCATCCCCTTGTCTACCAGCTCATGCACTTGCATCATAATCTCCTCTTGTTAAGCTTGAGAAACTCTATAAGCAGGTTTATTAGGCGGTGAGCTCCCAGGTAGAAGCTCTATCTTATGGTCATCATCCCCTCTTTTTGGAGATAGCTCCATAGGGATGTCATCAATGAATACATCTTGGAATCTATTTAGAAAATTAAACAAGTATAATTATTCTTGATTCCTACCACTTTGTTTTATTGAAATATTAGTATCATTTAGAGACTCTTTATCAAAAATCATGTACGCGTAAAACCAAGCTTTTCATTGACTTATCAAAAGCAGGTAAGTTTATAAGTGGTATATATGTGCTCTTTTTCCTATAGGTGAAGTAGATTCTCCTTTCAGGGAACATCATGTTGGCAGCCATACGGTTGACCCATGGTGCCCCTAGGATAATATCCTCATGTTGGAGAGGACATATGAAAAAGTCTTCTTTGTCAATGTAGCTTTGGACACGAAGCCTCAACTTCTCAATCAAGGGAGTAACAAAGGCTTGCTGTCCTTTGAAAGCCCCATCATCAGCTGCAATATCTCCCATCTCAAAAGCTTGTATGCTTAGCTTTGTGGCCAACTCCGTTTATATGAAGTTGTGAGTAGAGCCAAGACAAATAGGATGAAAGCATCATGCTCCCTCACGTTTCCCCAAGCATATGAAAGGGATGATCCCTTGCAATGAGCATCCTCTTTTGGAGCTTCAAACTTTGAAGCCCTAGGAGTCTCATTTTGAGAATTTCTTTTGGGGCAAAAATGATAACCATGTCCTTGCTCCCCACACTTAAAGCATTTGTGATCTTTACAAAAAGCCTCTAGCTCTTCAACAGAGAGTTTGTTTTTATCTTTGTAAACTCCTTTCTCCTTGGGCTTGTTGTTGTTGTTGTTGTTGGAATTGCCTTGGGAAGAACTTTGAGCATTGTTCTTGCCCTTTGTATCATTTTGATCTTTGTTTTCCATGGGCTTGGCATTCCTTTTAGCCCCTTGTTGAAAATTGATACAAGATGCAACCACAGTGTGGTGGATGACTTCGGTGATAGAACCCGGCCGCCGTTGGGTGTTGACATACTTGGCCATTTCTTTAGGTAATCTGGCACAAAATTGTTGCTTTTGCTCGACGAAGTCTATCTTCAGAAAGACTGTAGCTTTGAGATGTAAATCCCAAAACTTGTATACATATTTGTGGATATACTCGTTGGAAAGTAACCTCAAACTCTGCCATTTGGTGAGCACTTTATCTTTAACGTCACTTGCAAGGAATTGCTTCATCATGGAAACTCGTAGAGTTTTCCATGTCTTTGGAGCTTTGTTGTTGCCATGAAGGCTAGCCCACCATTGACAAGCAGATTTTTGAAAGTGCATATCTATATGACATAGCTTCGAGGATTCAGTGAAGTCCTCATCTCCAAAGGCTGCATCAAATTGTTGGATCAAGGCCAATACTTATGTAGAACCAAAGGTGCCATCATAGGTGAGAAAAGAGATACTCTTCCCTCCCTCTTTGAACTTATTAAGCTTGTGGGAACTTTTCTAAGCAGGGTAGGATTTGTGATGTCCTCTCCTCTTGTATTCTCTAATAGAATAACCGCTGCTTTCATCGAAAGAGGAGGAAGGTAAAGAAGAAGGAGAGGAGGATGACCTCTTTCTTGCCTTTTTCTTCCTTTGTTTCCCCTCTTCCCTTGTTGGAGTGACGAGGAGAAGTACTATAGGATGATCTTTTTCTCTTGGGAGGAGTTTGGGATCGTCAAGGGCTCCTTCTTCGTGGAGCAACATCTTTAGAGTAATATGGAGATTCACTTCTTTCTCGTTCATTGGATTCCTCCTCTTCTCTTATTGGAGAGAGTCTTCTTTTGGAAGTCTCAACAAGAGGATTCCTAAGCTCTCTCTCTTCTTGGAGAAGTAGGGAAATCCCATAAGCACAAAGTTGTTGGATAACTTCCGCTTGCAAGGCAGGGTTGCCCATAGCTTGTTGCAACCTAGTAACAAGATAGCTCACAAACATTGGGGAATCATCAGTAGCACCTTCATATGAAAAATCAAAATTGTCAATATTCACTCTACTCTCTTTATAATTGTCAGTGATGCTAACTTAGCTTATGTATATGCTACTTTGTGCTTTGGTACCCTCAAAACCACCATTTGTTACTCTTCTTTACCTTTCAGAATTATCTCTCAAGCAGCCATACCCGTGGTTTAGAGACTGCTGATTGCAAATAATAGTGGAGAGTGTCTAATATTCCTCGGTTGATTACGGTTCCTGTTGAGCTTGCTAGTAGATCAATAATGGTTAAGCCAAAGGCAAGCCCCGAGAGACTCCATGATTAAGTCTATATCAAACTAAGTCCTATTCAACCAAAATGATAGATTCCTGTCCCACGTACCCTCTTGCACTGATCATGTCCAACCTTTCATAGACAACTTAAGGATATCTCTTCTTAAGCAAGGAAAGAGAAACCAATAGCTCTGATACAAATGAAACGAAAATGGCCTATGCACATTTAGAATAGCAAAAATTAGAGAACTGTAGTGAGCATTTTTATGAGAATGCATTGAGAAAATAGAGGGAGAACTTGATTAGACGTAGCAACATAACCATTGTACTTAATTAACTTGGAATGAACAATACTTTGGAAGAGAGAGAATTAGAGAATTTGACATCAGTTGAGGACCGGATATACGTGGAGTGGGCCCCCCTCCAAAAGGCTTTTGTATTATAGCTTCTCCCATAAAGAGAGACTTGGTACAATACAAGCTTTGTGTTCCTTGAGACCTTGATGGTGCAATGCAGATAGAGAACTTCATGCACCACAATAATGCCCGTAACTTAGCTAAATGAAAGCATTAACTTGTTCTTGGGCTTAGTCCCAAGACCTCAAACACCTTCAAAGGTGGATAGAGCTCGCAGGGAATGAGGGTGGAGAAGAGGAATAATAAGTATTCTTACAAGAAAGAAGTAGTGTCCTCTCATACCATTACTCATAGAGATTAGCATAGCATAGTAGTATAGCAATGGAGATGAAGAAGGTGGCTAGCATAACATTGAAGCATGGCTCTTGGTTGGATTTTCATTCCATATTCAAGAGTTGTTGGTGTAGGCTCTCAAATTCTCAAGCTTGGAGAAGGAGATGTAGTTCTTGCACTTTCACAAAGTGAGAATGCGAGCATGTGAGTGTGTGTGAGAGAGAGAGTATACCTTCAAGCACACCCCCAACTTGCTTTGGTCGAACCCTCCTTTTAGCTCATCCTTGAATGTGATTGGACCCCTGCAAGCCTAGCCAATCACATGCTTAGTGCATATCAAGCAACATGGGTAGTCTTTGGACAAGTGTCCTCCTTACCCCTTTGAGAAAGCGGGCTTGATAATACGTAGACAATTATTTAATTAAACTAAATGCTCATTGGACCTCTCTCAAAGTCAACCAATAGGCTTTAGGCACACTATTGAGGCAAGCTAGCTAGGAGCTTGACATGTGTCCCATATGCCTCTTTGAGCAAGGGGTGTCCCTTGAGTCAGGGGGAGGTCATTCTCTCTCATCCCCTACTTGCATGGCTCGGCCCCCTCATTGTAGGCCTTGGTTTGAATTCAAGCTTCTCAAGCACCTTGTCCCATAAGCATGACAAGCATCTCAAGCACCTTAGTCAGCAAGCACGACAAGAACCTCAAGCACCTTAGTCAGCTCAAGCACAACAAGCACCTCAAGCACATACTTAGCTTGTCTAAGGTCTTACATACTCTCAAGTTCTTTGGTCTAAGGGCTTTTAACACTAACCTTTGGAGGTTTTTAATGAAGCTAACCCTAAGGTCTTTTAAGCTCCATTAGCGGGCATTGCTCTTTGCTGGACCATCTCCCATTTGGACCCATTGACTTTGGTCCCTTGAGGTAGATCCATAAGCACAAGTCTTTATTCTAACTCTTGTTCCCATGTCTTTTCCCACATTTAATGATGATTTTAATATGAGAAAATCATTTGGGTTAGTTAGATATTAGATTTTATGACAGGGTAGGCATGAGATTGGGGGCCACATGCAAAATTGGAATCATAGATCTTTTGCTCCAAAGATACAAAATTTATTGATCAAACCAGATTTACAATGTTCCTAGTTCATAGTAACATAGTTTATAGTATTGTGCAAATTCACAACTATACCAATGTTCTTGTTTCAAGAAGAAGCAGGCATGGTTGGAGTGGCTAGGACACAAGGTTCTCAATGGGGAGCTCCTTAATTCATATCCTCGGGGCACATGTGCAAGCCAAGCTTTTTTGGCTCATGACCCTCACGTTCCTTGCCCATTAATAATTGGCCGATGTCAACAAAGAGGCTTAACAACTATCTTTTTTATGGGGTGCATGACATTGGGTAGTCGAGGAAAGATCTATGTTTGAGACTTGTGATGAAGTTGGTAAGAAGGGGTTAGATGAGAGTGGACTAGGGTCACCTCATGATCTTAGGTACCCCCCAGAGAGAGGGGGATAATTGTAAAAGCGATGTTGGATTGATTGATTTTATTTGCCCATTCTCACGCATATCTGAGTGCTAGTTTGGGTATTGCATTTGTTTTACAACTGCACCTCAAAGAACTACAGTTAGTGGAGGGGGTAACTCAAAACAGTTAGTGTGTGGAGGTACCTTTACTTCACCCTCATGATCTTAGTTCACCTTGCTCACCAACATCATGCGATTACCGAGATTTTCTATGATCGTTGATGTTTAATTTTAACCATAGATTCTGAAATGAAGGACCTAGTTGCATGTGTGTGAAAGTAGTTTTACAAAGAGTGGATGTTATATGTGTGGTACTTGAGATTCCTTTACTTTGATATCGAATCTTTGGTGGTGACCAAAGATCACCACTTTCTCTTGACAAGTGAATGACATTTGCATGCTTTTAATGAGGGGAAACCAGTGTTCGGGAAAAGTGTGCCTCAGCTTAGCCTTAAGCCAGTTGCAAAATCAAAGTAGCCGGTTGAGGGGAGGGCAAGAAGAAGAAAATTCTGCTTAAAATACATGAAAAATAGTGTAATTTTGCAAAAATACTGGCTAATACTGTAAAATTTCCTGTTCAGATTTGTCTTGGAGGGATTTTTGTATGTTTGTGAAAATGATTTTTCCCAAACACTGGGGAAACTTGTCAACATGTGCCCCCCATCATCGTTTTTAAAGTGCACTCAAGTACCTCATTGGTCTTTCTTTTTGTCCATCAACACGAGCTGAGACTCATATGCTTTGCCACTAAAGTTTAAAATGGCCTGCCTTTAAATAACGTCTTCACAAAAAGAACACAAAGGCCAAATGAAAAAATCTCAAAGGTGGATTTTCTTCATAGAAACCAGAAAAAGTATTAAACCTATATAATAGCAAATTAGCTAAAAATTTAATCCACCTTCCATTTACATACTTCTGAAAAATACATCTAGAGATAAAAAGACAGAATTAATTAAAAATAACAAGTTTATTAAAAACTAAAATGCGTAAAATTAATATGCAAAGGAAATAATTTTTGCAGAGACTGCAACTCTCTCTCTCTCTACCCACACACACAATGTGTGTGTGTGTGTGTGTGTGTGTGTGTGTGTGTGTGTGAGAGAGAGAGAGAGAGAGAGAGAGAGAGAGAGAGAGCAAAAGAACATAAAAGATAAGTGCTCGGTTAGGAATTGACCACTTTTATATTTTCTATAAATTATTGATTCTCTCTGTGTGTGTGTGTGTGCGCGCGTGCGCACGCCTTGCCCATCTGCATCTACACATGCTGACAAACACTTGTTACACACAAAACTCAAGAAGTCTCACGATAAATGGGATATAATTTTTTTAATAACCATACTCACAAATGTGAGTGGACATTATATTACCAAAACCATCAGATTACAAACTCTCCACCGAATCAGTGCGGGAGTGACAAAAAAGAATTACTACAACCAGTCCATCAAAACCAGTACAACAAATTATACAAACAATGTTGTCATGCCAACACATTAAGCTTATACATTAAAAAATATAGAGAAGCTAACCAAAGACTCCCCCAACAAGATGCCACTGAACCCATACTAATTACCACCCAACGTTGAGTCGCCCTCCAAGGGAGGCTCAGAAAAACGGCTAAAGACCATAAATCCATGAAGGTAGGGGCCCTAGTCCCCATAACTTGCCATGCCAACCTGAGATGCCACCATGGGGCTACCATAGCCACCGGCAAGTCCTATGTCCCAAGAAACACCAATAATGGCACAACATTACACAACAAATCGAAAGGGAAAAACCAACTTGGAGGAGATGATAGAGCTCTAACGAAGAAAAAATTCCTATTCATGATCCACCAAACAATACACCCATGATGCATGATCTTCCCACAAGAATCTAAAACAAGGCCGTCAGGGCAACCGCCAGGCTTGTAAATTAAAAAATAAGCCATATGCTGAGCCACCATCCACCACCAAAGAGGGCAAGGATACCTGGGATGTAATTTTTTTTAACGATGAATATATAAAAGAATTTTTAAATAAATCCCAACACAAGAAAATTTAATAAACTAACATCATACTAATCATTATTTTCTCCCCTCACATAAAATAACCATCATCATTTCGGAGTTGGGTGAAAAATTTACCCCCCTCTAGTCCTTCCTTTTAAATACTTATTGTTTTGAGTTCGGAAACAATTCATAGCAATTTCCCACCTTCACTTTGCTCGTTGGAAAAAATAGTACACATTTGGCATTCAAACCAACCACATGCAATCATGCATGCAACCACATAACCACACACACAATCATGCAATCATGCATGTAACCATGTGCAATCATGCATGCAACCACATCTCGATCCAACCTTTCACATTAGACTCATCAAAATGCTATGGATGGAATAGTTATCCACTAATTAGCCATCACATCCAAGCCTAACTCATCAAACCCAATCAAGCCTAACTAATCAAACCCAATGAAATGTCTTTGATACATTAGTTCCACCATTGGATAAAACTTGCCGATTAGTGCCATATGACAAAAAAACTTGCTTTCTTAATTTTTTTGTGAGAGGTGTTGACATTTGTGTACCTCTCTCTTTAAAGAGGGCCATTGAATATAGTGTCACACACAATCTTTCTTGTCCTCTTCCACCTTTTCTTTTCTTCAATTTGCTACAATGCTTCCAAATGGTTTTTCAAACATTTTTTAAATTGTTTTTGTTGGAAGACATTATAATCTAGATAGTTTGTTGCTATTTTTTTTCAAAAAACATAATATTTAATTGTGATAGCAAATGTTTTAAAAAGTTAGCATCTCTTTCTTGTTTCCTCTCACAATAAAACTTTTATTATTAAATTCTTCTCATGGTCTTATCCTTATGTAGGCCGTAGTGAACTTTCAGCTTGTTCATTTAGTACCTCATAGATTTTTCTTTCAATATGAAAAGGGCTTGAAAAAAGACTCGATAAATTAAGATTATTTGGAAAAGCGACTTGAGTTAGTATATCTAAATACCTCTATAGATTAGCTGTGTCTTGTCGCTTGTAGGGGTCAAGAAAGATATCATAATCCGTTTTGCAATGAGTTATTTGTTGTAGCTGAGATATCAATGATACCTAGCCCTCCTTCCTCCTTGATCAATATGCAAGATTCCCATTTTACTTTTTCCATTCCTTTTTTGAAAGGATCTCCCTTCCAAAGGAAATTCGGAAACACCTTCCTTTGGATCTCCCTTCCAAAGGAAATTCGGAAACACCTTGTGGACCTATAGAAGTGTTGTATCTGTAGGTCTCCAAAATGAGACATAGAAAATAAATGATGAAATAAAACAATGATTAATAACAAGGACTCTACCAGGTAGGTTTGGCATGAAACTTTCCCATCTTTTAATATTTTCCTCAAATCAAGCCATCACCCACTTCCATATCTGTTTGAAACTAATAAATGAAATGGGAAACCTTTTGTAATCTCCTGATAGACTTGCTCTTTAGTAAGCCAATTGGGATGGATTTGGAGTAAGAGTAAACTCTTATTTTGGAGTGGTTGATAACCAAACCCAATACTATGCAAAAGAAATCCAAGTATTTCCAAAAATCTTTTGTGGATAAGACCTGTAGTGTCATCAACAAACATTTGTAAGCACATTTGTTCCCCCTTTTTGGGAGAATAATCCCTTGCTCCATGTGGCATCCAAACCAACCACATGCAATCATGCATGCAACCACATAACCACACACACAATCATCCAATCATGCATGTAACCACATGCAATCATGCATGCAACCACATCTCGGTCCAACCTTTCACACTAGACTCATCAAAATGCTAAGGATGGAATAGTTATCCACTAATTAGCCATCACATCCAAGCCTAACTCATCAAACCAATCAAGCCTAACTCATCAAACCCAATGAAATGTCTTTGATACATTAGTTCCACCATTGGATAAAACTTGCCAATTAGTGCCATATGAAAAAAACTTGCTTTCTTAATATTTTTTATAAGTCTTTGTGAGAGGTGTTGACATTTGTGTACCTCTCTCTTTAAAGAGGGCCATTGAATATAGTGTCACACACAATGTTTCTTGTCCTCTTCCACCTTTTCTTTTCTTCAATTTGCTACAATGCTTCCAAATGGTTTTTTAAACATTTTTTTAAATGTTTTTGTTGGAAGACATTATAATCTAGATAGTTTATTGCTATTTTTTTCAAAAAACATAATATTTAATTGTGATAACAAATGTTTTAAAAAGTTAGCGTCTCTTTCTTGTTTCCTCTCACAAAAAATCTTTTATTATTAAATTCTTCTCATGGTCTTAACCTTATGTAGCCCATAGTGAACTTTCAACTTGTTCATTTAGTACTCATAGATTTTTCTTTCAATATGAAAACGTCCTGAAAAAAGACTCGATAAATAAAGATTATTTGAAAAAGAGCCGGGAGTTAGTATATCTAAATACCTTTGTAGATTAGTTGTGTCTTGTCGCTTGTAGTGGTCAAGAAAGATATCATAATCCATTTTGCAATGGTTATTTGTTGTAGCTAAGATATCAATGATACCTAGCCCTCCTTCCTCCTTGATCAATATGCAAGATTCCCATTTTACTTTTGCCATTCCTTTTTTGAAAGGATCTCCCTTCCAAAGGAAATTCGGAAACACCTTGCGGACCTATAGAAGTGTTGTATCTGTAGGTCTTCAAAATGAGACATAGAGTAGAAATGATGAAATAAAATAGTGATTAATTACAAGGACTCTACCAGGTAGGTTTGGCATGAAACTTTCCCATCTTTTAATATTTTCCTCAAATCAAGCCATCACCCACATCCATAGTTGTTTGAAACTAAATGGGACACCTTTTGTAATATCCTGATAGACTTGCTCTTTAGTAAGCTAATTGGAATGGATTTGGAGTAAGAGTAAACTCTTATTTTGGAGTGGTTGATAACCAAACCCAATACTATGCAGAAAAAATCCAGGTATTTCCAAAAATCTTCTGTGGATAAGACCTGTAGTGTCATCAACAAACATTTGTAATCACATTTGTTCCCTTTTTGGGAGAATAATCCCTTCAATATTCCCTTGCTCCATTCTATCTTGCACTAAGCTAATCACACCCTTGATAATAATTGCAAAAAGGAGTGGGCGCAAAGAAAAACCTTTTCAAATAGAGCACTTAAGATCAACGTAGTTTGTTAGTATACCATGATTGCACTTCAGAGTCAGCATTGTTGAGTAGGGTTCGGATACCCATGATTAGATTGGGACCTAGCTCCATACTTTTAAAGATTAGATAATAAAATCCCATTCTATTTTTCCTTTTTCCTTGTCAAAAATCTTGATTGGCTTTCTTGGTATACTCCATTATTTTCCAAAGAGCGCAAGAGGTTCAACACTAGGTATCAACCCATCTATGGTACCTGCTTCATGCAACTTCAATATAGAGGAAGAATGGTGCAGTTTGGGCTTTAACCTCCATAACCCCTTTCGTCTCATAGCATGCTATCTAAGAGGATCAATTCAAAATAGAACTAGTATTTGAAGGTCTATTGAGGCTAATATTGACAAACCTTTATTGCAATTTGGTGGTTTCAACATGGCAGGAATTAGCCCCAAGGCGATTACTTTTTAAGATGATGTGTATCATATCATGTGAGTCAGCCAGAGAGGATTATTAATTATCTAACATGTATACTTTTGTGTATACATTAGAGGGTGTATTTGAGGTATTATTAATAACCTCTTGAATGCACATGAAATAGGATCTTTTGATAAGTGAAAGCCCCAAGAAAACAACAAAGACATGTACAAGGGTCTAGGTACAACCTTAGGGGTTTTTAGTTGGAGGCCTTCAGTGAGCTCCTAGTGTACTTCTATTGGAAAAATTATAGTAGAGGTCCACTCTATTGTGAGGCTAGGCTATACCAATGCTATATCTCTTCTTTACATTTTTAAAGCTTCATTGGTGTCGGGGCTAAATTTCTAAAACAAGTTACACCCCAAAACCACAAGGAGGATGGTTTCATGCAGAAATGTATCTTCTAGAGATTCCCACAATAAACCAAAACATTTAAAAGATTTGGGAGATAGTGTCTAAATAGTTTCACTCCCCATCAAAATCATCAATGTAGGCAACAAAGATTCCCTTGTGAGAGAGCTCTCCCCGGCTTTATTAACATGAGATTTGTTGCAAAATTTTCCACATGTTTTTGGACCTACTCCCTCCAAAAATTCTTCTCCTTTGGGAAATATCCCTCAAATACAGAGCTCTCCTTGGCTTCATTAACACGGGAGTTATCAAACTCTTACATAAGAAGGAGACAAGGCAATTGGTGACCAATCACATTTTTATCTTGAGAGTATTATCTAGAGTGATAGCAGGAGGGAAAATCTAGTTGAAAGGGCGAGCAATGCATTTGATTTTGCTCTCCAAATTGATAGTCAAGACTTTGAGCTCTTGAAGAACTATAAAGTCAATCTTTAATTAGTTAAGCTCTTTTAGGTTTTGCAAATCCTTTTGAATTTCCAAGAGACACCTCTCATTTCTTAGGCTTGCTAGGATTTTTTCCAAAATTACTTGAGGGATTTTGGGGAGACTACTCTACTTGAGAATGAAATTTGTTATTATCTTTTTGAACCTTCATAGGAACGCTTTCCTTACCTTTCCAAGGGTCTTTGATAATTGGGGCTCCTTTGGCAATAAAGCATAGGGTTATATATTGAGAGGGTTAGTGATAGAGATTTGGGTATGCAAAGTAGTTTCTAGGCCCATTTTGTAATCTAGCTGACTCACTTATATAGCAAGCTCCATATGGTGTGTTGGCGAAGCTTCCTTTAGGGATTTTGGAGTGTTCAAGGGGAAGCAGTTCTTCATCATAGAGTTGAGATAGCCTTCCTCTAATGTTGAAAGGTTTGTGTGCTTGTTTTTCCCTTTGTAAGGTTGGGAACATGACACTCCACAAGCTGCTACACTTGTAGGCTAAGTTGCGTGCAACCTTTCCTTGTAGAGTGCATGGTGCATGTAGAGTACGACGGAGAAGAAGAGTAGATACATAGAGTGGGTGGAGCATAGTGTGAGAATAAATGCCTCATATCTCCTTATTCTATTCATGTGTATTGACAAATAAGGTTAAATGGGTTAGTAATGAATGTGTGCACATTGTAGTGAGTTGGCATGAGCCCCAACAATGTCCCACTTGAAGGTCAACATGGCCCAAGTGGCCTATGTATGTAAAACATGTATCATTGTGAAGTAGTTCAATGGCTTCACCCTAGACCCATCATCTCAGTGCAATGTGCAAACCATTCTGAGGCTAGGCTCTTCATGAGAGCATATGCAGGGTTGTCATCCGCATGAACCTTGACTATCTCAATGTGCTTGCTAGCTAGTATGTTCCGTATCACATGATACCTAACCTTTATGTGTTTTGAATTGGAGTGAAATGCGAGGTTTTTAACTAATGCAATAGCACTCTGACTATCGCAATGCAACATTAGAGTCTGATAATTGCCAAGGTCTCCCACCAAATGAGCTAACCATACAAATTCCTTACTAGCACCATAAATTGCAACATACTCTACCACTATGGTGGAAAACAAAGTGCAATCTTGGAGACATGATCTCCATGACACAGCTACTCCAACAAATAGGAATACATAGCCAGGCATTGTTCTTTGACTATCCACACAACCCACGTAGTTCGCATGTGTGTAGCCCACTATGGATACATCACTATTCCCATAGCGTAAGCACTTGCTTGCTATACCCTTAAGGTATATCAAAATGTGCTTCACTATTTCCTAGTGCTTCTTGCTAAGATTTTCCATAAATTTACTAACCATTTCCGCTATAAATTTAATGTCTAGTCTAGTGGCTACCATGGTGTACATAAGACTGCGTACAACTAAAGAATATTGCACCTTTGACATTTTTTCTTTCTCAACATCCTATTTGGGAGCATCATTTTTGCTAAGTTTTGTACATGCCTTCATTGGGGCACTTAATATAGCCTTCCTCCCTACATATTAGAATGTTGCAAGACCTGTGGATATACGTTCTTGAGATAACTCTAGTATTCCATGTTTCCTATTCCGCTTGGTGTGCCTGCATTCTTGCTAAGTTTTGTATATGCCTGCATTGGGGTACTCAATGCTCTCAATAGAGCTCACAACACAAAATCCATGCCAACATATGAATAATCTACATGCATAAAACTCCCATTGGAACCAAAATCCTGTAAGCTATCAAAAAATGCTCACAAAGTTCCTTTGTGGAAAGAACACGTGACTATCCTTGTGCACGTAATTCTACATTTGAGAGTTATCTCTGAGAAGCCATCAACGATTATGCTTAGGCAATACCACAAAGAATATACATTATGGCCAAAAGCATATGGAAATTCAAAATATTGCTCTAAAAAATGCTAGAGACTACTACTAATGAAAATTTGTAACATGTCTCCCACTGCCAAAAAACTATATCTCTGTCTCGCTCTCTTTAATGATAGAGAGCACGTAGAAAATTATAGTCGGTGTTACTGAAATCGGTGCCAATTTTGATGCTGATGCCGAGTGATTGAGTCAACAATGCCAAGAAAATTGGGTGTCAATGTTGACTTCCATCATTGGATGGAAGTGTCTTGCCTGCTCAAAGATGCCAAAGTGGCCAAAGACAAAATCATAGTGTGTGTATGTATCCAATGCCGAGAAGAGAACTCACCAATGTCAAGATACCTGTCAAAAGGCACACGCCTTGATTCTCTTTCTCCAATGCCTAAGAGGAAGCACCTAATCTCCCTCTATTGTCAAAATCAATGTCCAATGTGGATGCACATTTCATCTCTCTCTCTCTCTCTCTCTCTCTCTCTCTCTCTCTCTCTCTCTCTCTCTCTCTCTCTCTCGCTTTGAGCTCTCCACAAGACCTCTATTTTGAGCTCTAAAAGCACTTCTAGAGTGTGCAGTGCGTGCAAAGTGCAAGGGAGAAGAAGATCAAACCCATAGTGAGAGATACCCTCCCCAGGGTTCTATGCAAAAATTATACAATTTACACTTTTGTACAATTTCAATATACATTGAGTTGCAAAAGTGTTTACATAGGGGAAGATTTCTTAGTACCTAACCTAGCCATGAGCTAGACTAGTGACTAGTGCTACCACCCAATGTATGGTATGAGTGAAAGTGTACTAAAAAAAATGACCAAGTGGAGGGTGAATATATGTGTACATTGTATTGCAAGAATAAAGAAAGAGAGAGAAGAGTGGAGACCGAAGTAGAGTGAATAGAGACACATGAGAATGAAGAAAGGGAATCTTCAAATGGCCATCTAAATGAAACAAGAAACCATGAATTAATGCAAATTTTTTTTTTGGGTATATCATAATATCAAAGTATAAATGACTACTAGCAGAGCACTGGATCCTATGTAGAGATCGACCAGTCCACCCATCCACTTCCGCTCTATCACAGATAGACAGAATTTCACTTTGCTAAGAGAGAACTAGGACACCTCCAACTTACCTGAGCCAGACATAAGATGAGACCGCTTTGCCTCCCTCCATGAACCCAAGCTCTAAAAGGATTCCAAATACCATTAGGTGGTAGGAAATCAGCACCAACCATACCTATTCCGGTGCCACACCTTGTCGATGCCCAACATTGGGTGTTTAAGCAAAGCTAAGGCAAGATCCTTGAATTGCTAGCCGTGTAGGTCATTTAATCCCCTACACACTAATCATGTAGATGAGCCTAATAAAAAAAAAAATCTAGGAAACACCCTTGATCCAAAAAATCCCAGGTCATCGACCCTTCTATCTAAGGCTAAGCGATGCAGGTGATCCTAACCTTGTAGCAAAGCTGTCAGGAGAAACATAACACACAAGTCTAATAAAAAATAGCATCTTGCATATGCACATATGATCCTTTCCAAGGAGTCAAACTTTACAAGGTCTCTATCCTTACACATCTACCATAAACCATAAACCATCAAAACCACTTCATAATCCAATCCAAAACCATAAACCATAATCCAATCCCATCAAATGGTGAACATTCCACCCAACTCAGGGTGATACACATCCATCCTGTAAACCAATTTAGCACATAACATGGATGCAAAAGTTTCGGTAGCATTTTGACAACACAACCAAGATCCACACCGACTTCCCACCATCAAAAGTCACAACTATAATCCATGAGGGATCTCAACCCTTTGACCATAAACCATATTCCTTACTATATCAACTCCCACACTCAATCAAAGCGAGCCAACACATGGCCCTTACAGAATGAATGTTTAATGCATAAAATAGTGTAACTTGCGACTAAACCTAACTTCAAAATCCCATTTTAATGATGTTTAACCATGCATAAGTGATGCACTATGACCGTACCTCAATCCCCTAGCACATAGAGCTAGTTTTGGCATAGAAGGATGGAGAGTACTATACAGATGCATATGAGGACATTCATCCATGAGTGTTGGCAGTCAAGCCAGACGAGCATCCTTTAAGTCGACCCCTTCTTCCATGAGCCTAAAATTTTGATGTATTCACATTCTTTTTTTGAAAGCCTTGTACTTTTTTTGATCATCTCTGATTAAAAGATGGACAAGCTCTGAAAAGATGAGCTATAAAGTATGTAATGAGTCTGAGTCCTGTAGGGTCGGCCACTGGCTAAGAGAGCCTTACGTATAAAACCTAAGTTGTAAAGTGGAAAAACACATTATTATCATTATCAAGTTTATTATCATTATCAAGTTTGAAGAGTTTGAAGCGTACAGCTAAGAGTGGCTTCTTTCCTACAAATTTTAATCCTCATAACTTGAGTTGTGGAACGACATTGCAATTATGAATCTTGCAATGTGTTCCTTGTTTGATGCTCTTTCATTCAAGTATGCTCATTGTCGATTCTGCTGTGATTTTTGAGTTCATGTTAGTAGGCTAAGTCTGCTGATTTGAATGCGCTAATGAGTATTTTTGGACACTTCGACTATAGGAGAGTGTTCCTAGACCCTAGGGTGAACTTTTTGATGTGTTTTGTTGCAGTTTTTGAGACCTAAATTTTGACGGATCGTGATTTTGGTACCTCCTTAAAATACAACTAAACTTGGTAGGTCAGTGCCCCTAAGTGTCATTGACCTTCTTCTAAAGTTTTGTAGCATTTGGACTCCATTCAAGTGCGAATGACGTAGGACATATGTAAATTGCCAGATTTGAGAGTGAGAGATTTTCATATGTTAGAGATAGAGTTATTCTTTTGGTTTACTTTTTGAGATTGACACCATCAAAGAGTCTCTGTGCCCCATTCAAGTCGCTGCCTTGAGTATTGACATTGTGTTAGGGAAGGAAATCTATGCTATAGACGTCCGTCTCGCAGCAACCCGCTAACATTGGCGTCGTTGTCATGGATAGTGTTCCTTAGGTTGTAAGTAACCAATTCATAGCTTTTACTTAGAAATTTTGATTTTGATTTCCACTACATTTACACTTTAGTAGTCAAGTAGCTTAACACGGGGTTTAGTGCTTGGTAGTGTTTAAGAGTGGACTTGCTAGATCTATTCTCAAGAGGTAAGAGGGTTGTGAGTAAGATAGCCAAAAGCATTTCATTCTTCCATTTTCTCATCACTTTCAAAGTGTTGTACCAATTTTTGGTTCAACTTCAAATTATACCATTTTGTATGTTTTTCTTTTATGTTTCATTTTAGTACTTAGGAGTAGGGTAAGTAGAAACTATAACCATAAAACTTGGGCGAAGATGATCATACACTTTAAAATGCAAAAAATGTGATGGTCAAAACTCCAGAGCTAATCAAAACTAAAAAAGAAGTGCAAAAAAGGCATAACCAAACCACATAGTGAATCTGGAAAGTTCCATGTAGATTGGTGCAGGAACATAGATGACGATACCACTTGATCCAGAGTGATTCCAAAGCTCTAGTTCTACACTTTTTTGGTAAACAATCGACACAAAAACCCAACCAAATCCAAGAAATTGGGCAAAAACACAAAGAACCTTTGAGATAGACTAAAATTGGGGATTTTTTGACTCTTTGGTATCCAAATTCAAAAAGAAGTGAAGATCTAACTTATACATGGTCTGGATATACAATCGACAAAATTTCATATCCAAATGCAGTGGAACATGGATCGCAATCCATGACCCCTTGAGGCATCTAACACTGAGATTTGACCAGTGAGAAGTTGACACCATTTGGAACAACTATTGTGAAGACCTTCATAGCAAAAAACTACAAAAAGTTGACCAAAACATCCATAAACAAGTTGTAAGTCAAAAACCGCAAGCATTTACAAGAGTTGACCTTTGTCAAGGCAGGCCTAAATATATGGACTTTTTATAATTATTTGATATTTATTTAAATACATTTATCTAGATGTACGATATCTATCTAAGTATGTTATGTACATTGACTTACCATTACTGTACTTATCTTACATTGTACATACTCTTTATTAAGTAAATAAATATTTTAATACAAGCCTCTCCAAATCTTGGTGTAAACCCACTCCGAGAAAAAATCACAAAAATACATTTCACCCAGTCATTCCCTTTACCTAAATTATATTTTTTGTACATGCATTTGTATTTACTTCTTGTAAATAGTCCTTCATCAATAAACAAATAAGGGTCCCTCATTTGATTCTTTATATTTTTATATATTTCTTTTTTCTATTTTATAATTATATACAACTGACACTATTTTAGATTCCACAAATTGTTTATAAAATAACGTGTTTTTTTCCATCATATCCATATATCATATTTGTGAATAATCCTAATCCATGCATATTTTCAAACCCTCAAGAATCTATTAGGTCATGCTCTCATGCAAGGAGGGGCTCACTCTTGGAGGATTATGAAAATTCAACAAAAGGGGGGCCACTGAAGACTTTTGAAGGAGGAAAAATAGGTATTCTAGTGACATTTTTGGCATCCACCTCCACTCCATATTTGAGGAATTAATCAAATTTTTTTTAAAAAAGCTCACAAGCTGAATAATCACCTCAAAAGTTTTCATAATTTTTGAAGCTATCAACGGTGAGATATGATTTTTTTGGTGGATCCGAGTTTGCACACTTTTTCTCACGTCACCCTAGTCTTCTCTCACCTTCCTTCACACTTCCACACACACACACACACATTTCTCTCTATTCCTCCCTCAAACCTGCACCTTCCATGGTTTCTCTCACCCTCTTCACCATTAACCTCCCCTCTCACCTCCATAGCTCTCATATGAACTCTACATGTATCGTTACACCATCTCTATGCCTCTCTCTAATACCTCTAAATTACAATTCCTTTTTACCTCTTCTTTATATACATAAAACTCAGCAAGTAAAACCATGCTTAATCTTTGAAAATCCTCATCAACCAACATCTCTACTTTGAGCATGATGTTCAACCCTTGCGGCGACGACGTAAGAAAAGAAGAAGAAGAAGAAGAAGAAGAGGACCGACAGTCATATTTTAGAACCTACACAAGTAAGTTTAAAACTTCTTCAAAGCTTCACCATGACAAGGATTCCCTCACTTCATTCAACCATCTTACTTCAACCATCCTCCTCATTCTACCCATTGTAAATATATCATTAACTTTTTAGTGATTACTAACACTAACCACTAAAATACTAATACAAAATAGCCATTGACATAACCAGAAAAGGAACCTCATCTCAAGAGATGTGCACATTAAAAACTCTCTCTCTCTCTCTCTCTCTCTCTCTCTCTCTCCTTCTTTCCTTCCGTAAAACTCTAGCTTCACCTTATCTACCATCATTAATGCTCTCTTTTGATCTCACATTCATGACTCAAGTAGACAAAGAAGGGCCGCAATGTTTTGATATTCAAAAGAAATGCTAATCTTGATTTGATTAGCCTGTAAATAAGGTTATAAATAACCTTAATGAGGGGTCTCCAACCTATAAATAGACCCCTCTCCTTCTTGTAAATCATCCCAAATATCTCACAAAGTATCCCAACACTCTATACGTAAGTAGAGATTTAGGTGTAATCATCACCTTGTGAGCTTAACACTTGGTGTGGGAGAAGCTTTGATGCTACACATTGCAAAGAGAGAGAGTGTGTGAGTGCCCTATATCAAACTAATATTGTACATGCTCTTCCACTATCAAAAATTGAGGTTTTGGTGCTTCAAAGGTGCGTTTGGCTTTTGGATCTTTGTCCTCCCACTTGTGTAACGTTTTTTGGCAAATGCAATGTGACTTGTGTCTTTTAAGTTCTATCATTTGAGCTTGTTTGAGAAAGTTCTTAGTGTGTTTTCATTACCAAATTTGTATCCATATTAAGAGGGTATTGTGGTGAGAGGTCTATCACACCCTAAGGTAGTGTGGATGTGTGTGTTGGCAATGTTTAACATTTACTACACATTTGGTTAGGTTGTGTACAAACTCTATGGTAGCGTTGTAAAGAACCATCTCCATTTGCAAAAGTTACAAACCGGGTATTACGCAAGTTTTATTTCTCTCTGTCTCTCTATCTCTCCCTTTGCTCTAGCTCTCTCTTGCTCCATTTGGTGCGTGTCTTGGTGTGAGATTGTTTGTGTGTGTTTTGTTGCACCTCCTCTTGGTCGTGACAATATCTCTCGTGTCCTAGTTCACATCCTATAACTAGGTGGTGCCCCTTCACTTGTTTGGATGTGGGTTTATTTTTGTTATTGTTTCTTGCTTGTGGCTGCCCCAACCCCAATTGAGTAGCACGAGATCCTTGAGGGGTGTTTAGAGGCCGCCTCTCTTATTCTTTGCCTCGGACCCGCCTCAACATCAAAAGACGCTGCAATAGCTTCCCATGTCTTCAAGAATGGTTTTTGATGGAGAATCTTCTCCACTCATACCTCACTATGCTCAATGCATGAGTGCCTTGTGGACTTTCTCCTTCACTTAACCAGACGTAAATTACATAGACTTTGACTCTTATACTCACCTATACCAGCATGAGCAACACAACATGTTTATACTCAATCTTCTAGCTTGAGAAATACCTAGAATAGCTAAGACACTTAATCCAAAGAGAATATTACTTGAAGCTTTGGAATTAATGACTCCCTCATTTATTGGCTTAGTTGCCCGACTTTGAATTTTATGCCATGTACTTTTAATGGTGATTTGAAAGTACTTGTTCAAGGCCAAAAACCCAATACCATAAGTTCTTGAAGATTCATGTCTCCTTTATTGTTTTGGTCTATGGATGCCACCATTTTGTTGAGTAGGTTGGCATATGTTGGCTTCTTTTGCTTTGTTTGTTGAATGTCAATGATGTGTTGTGAAAAAAGTTCTTTGGTTGTTAACACTATATTAGTGAATTTGGAAATTTTACAATTCTCACTTTCAAAAGAAGCTTAAGATTTGACCACATGGCCAAATCTTAGTCAAAGTTTTGAGAGCATGGCTAGGAAGTTCATTTCAGGTACTATCTTGTGGAAGCCTTTGATTTTAAAAAATAGTTTTAGACTTGTCCATATGGCAAAATCTTCAAGACATTGGTAATTCCCAAATTTTTTTGTAAAGTCTCTAACTCTCTGATATGGTGTTTTTTGTAGGGACTGATGGAATCTTTGCTTTATCTCCCATGAGAAGCAGTTGGAGATGTGTGTGGGTTCTCTATGATTGAGTTCCCACTAGTGATTTGGGAACCCACCTTGTCTTTGGTCACTGTGTGACCATCCTTGTCTTTGTTGTTCTAGGTTGAGCTACTACTTTTGATTACCATATTTGAGTGTTATCTTCATAAAACATTTGTGCTTCAAGTAGCTTGATTGGAATCATTTGTTGCTCCACACATCATTGTTGGGTAGCGTGGTTGATGTCTGAATTTGATACCCATACTTGTCGCATTGATTACTTCTTTGAATGTCTTTGATTTTTCCTTTTGCAAATTCTTCTTCCTCCTACTTGAGGTGTTTGTCTTTGTTGATAGATCGACCTTTGCTTTGCATAACTTCTTTCCTGGGATGAGTATGTCCAAGCTATTACCTTAGGATTTATGGTCCAAACATTAGCGTTTCCTTGGAGGTATCCCCCAGCTATGATTGACTCATTTGATGCTTCCCACCCTATTACCTTCAATTGTTGAGGCTGGACTTGCAAGTGGTGTATCCAAACTAGATCTTTGACTTTGATGTGCTCTTTGGATACCAACACTTGGTGTATTCTCTTCGATTTTGTCGTCGTGATGGAAACTTGGATTGATAAAATTTTTACTTTGGTTTCCATTGCATTGTTGATGTTGTGGTTTGATGTTGAGGCTACGCAAGAAGTTTGATGGAGGCTTGTTGAAGGTAAAGTTGACTTGCGAGGTTGATCTACTTCAGTGGCTGCTTTAGCTTTACCTTTCTCCACGATGGTTTGTTGTTTGTTCTTTGCATGGGCTTGAGATGCTTCTGAGGTGTTTGTTGTTGTTATTGTTGAAGCTATTGGTGGTTGTTGAAAGAAGATGTTAATCCAACTTTTAGTTAGAACTAGACTCTCTTTGATGATGTGATGGGAGTCGATTATGTAGAATGTGTCCTTAAACTCCTTAGTACTCAACTTGAGTACAGCTTCTGCCACGCCAAAGATAGGAACCTATGAATTAAAACTTGTGTACACTAGCTCTATGATTGGTGTCTTTATAAGACATAAGATTCTTTGTCGCATAAGGATCAACAGCTGAACATGTGACTTTGAATCCTGCTTCTCCACATTCATTGAATTTGATCATTGTAGGAGACACTCAATATTTTGTCTTATCCTTTTTTTTCTTTTGTTCTTGATTTTGTCAAAGATTTGATGCGGTACTTAGAGGAATTTATTCTTCACCTGCTTTCAATTGCTCTTTTCCTAGAGTCAGCTTCTTTGAAGAAACTTTTTTTGATTCGTCAGGTATGTCGATGATGACATAGTCTTGTAGTTTCTCGTCATCCTTTGTTTGTGCTTTTGTATCACGCTCCATGAAATTGCTTTTTATCTTACCTATTCTGCTTTCATACTCACTAGTTTTGTTAGCTCCTTCAATACCTTTATCGTAAAATAGGGAGTTATGTCACAACCATTCTTACGGCAAAACTTGGTAGGTTTTATTTTGTTATGCCAACATCTAGAGTCACCAATATGTGCTCCTAGCCAAATGGTTCAAATAAATCCTCTAGAAACGACCCCTTTACATAGTACTCATCTTTTATCGAGCGCTCTAAGACACAATCTTTATTTTTCAGGCTTCCACATTCAAATGATCCACACATCTAGATTCCAACCAAGCAAGTAATTGTGTTTTGAAATCCGTAGTCACACCAAAATCTTCCATGCGAGTGCGATTTACATCTCTATAACTATGGTTGTTTGTGATGACCCTGGTTTTGATACCCTTATGTCGTAAGTAGAGATGGTCATAGCCCCAATCTTGAACCATTTTGGGTTGACACATGAATGGCCATCCCAAATAGCCTCAAAGTTGTTTCGTTTTCCAAAGTCAGCTACAACAAAAGTGTGCTCGTACTCTATTCCACAAGAGGATACAATAATTTGTTACAACATCCCTAAGGGTCTCTCTACATATTCATATGCTAGTTGCAATTTCATGCACGTTTTTTTGAGATTTGGTCTTTCCCATTTCTCCCCAATTCCCTTTGTACCAATGGCTACTCCTACCCCACTGTAAAGTATTGCTATCATTTTTACTCCCTTACTCTAGTGGTAAGATTGTGTTTCCTTCTTCTCCTTTGTAGTAGTCACCTACCTTATTCACTAGCACGGGCTTTGCTTTTGGTTTCTTTGGCCATGTTGTTTCCATGATTTCATCTGCAAGTTTATCCTGTGGATGGCTTTTCAACCCCGATTTTTCCAAGTTTTTGCACATTTTCCCCCATAGACGCGATCTAATTTTCAACAACTTTGAAAGAGTAATCTTACATTGTATAGGAGAAGACATCAATTCCTACAAGATTTTGGTATCCATCATTTTTGGTGTGGCTCTCCACTGAGAAGGTACCACTCTAACCTCCACTTTTGTTTTATGTTCTCCTATGAAGGATAGTAAAGTCTGTAGAGAGTGTGGTTTGCTCTCTTTAAATGTGATACACCCTGCATCCCCATAGAGAGATCATATATCTCCAAGATAGAACTTGTGATCCATGTTGAGCTCAGGGATAGGTGCTGACTGCAAAGTAGCACTACTATCCTTTTGGTTTTTGATCGTCTCTTGTAAGGATTACAACCACAGCTGGTCCACTTCAAGAATTCGGGGAATCTCATGAAACTCGGCCTCATCCAGCATGTTTGCAACCCCCCTTGTGTCCAATGGCATATCATTCCCTGATTTAATTGGTTCATCCGTTTGGTTTTCTTTACGTTGGTGCAGCCAAAGTTGGTCAAGGCTAGGAGATGGTCTATGCCAGGTAGAGGCATCAATCGAGTGAAGTGTAGAAGGCTAGGGCAGGTACCAAGGACCTAGGCAGCCCAAGGAATACGGGAAAGTATGCTTGATGTGGTTTTTTAGGCCAAAAAGTGCTACGGGATGGTCCAGAAGGGATGGAAGATGAAGGTGCTCAAAATGTCAAGTCACTGCTCTGGAATGTAGTGTTCAGTGTGCTCTAGAAGCCGGTCTAGACGGCTCGTCAAACGGACCCCGATGAGCAAGATACTGAAGTTTAAAGCTGGAGTGTGTAGCAGATCCTCGACGGAAAGGGTAGCTAGGGGCAGGTGGCCCGGGCTGGTGTCAGTATATACATGTGTAGTGCTTGAGTTGTGGAGCGTTCCTGTCTTCTCGGATTGCAAATCAGAGCTCTGGATAGAAAGTTATGGCCATTAGAAGATTTTCCGGGGGCCGTGTCTGAGCCCACTTGACTGCATTGGGAAAGGTGCCATCTGGCGTTTCCTAGGACTCGATAAAGTTCAAGCAGATAGGGTGTGATGTGTGGAGTCAGCAGGAAGTCACGGCTTGTGATTCTGAGCCGTGAGCATCGAGTTATAGTGGGGAGAAAAAATGGAGCATTGGGCTGTTGAGTGCATGCAAATGCATTTCTTATTTTGTGGCGGCCTCGGACGGCGAACTCAGAGAAGTCAAAGGGTGGTGAGGTTTGCATGGCCCTGGCCCGACATGGTGGAGACTCAGTGCAATTCGACGGCTTGGAGCTCCAATTACGAGATGAAGCATGGAAAGGGCAAGAAAAGGGAGCCCCTTGAGGAGTTTTTTGTGAAGTTTTTGGAAACTTTGGGTAATATTCCAAACGAGGGTGTGCCCAGCAGCTAACACGTGGCATGCATTAGCCCTGCATGCGCTCCCGGTTGGCCGATATTTGGGGTAGAAGAGCTGGGGCGTGGCCCATTGCTCGAGTGTGAAGCAAGGGAGTGAGCTCCCGTTACCTTGGCTATGGCGCAGGCGTGGGGCACTGTGTTGACCATGGTGGCGCTGCACAAGGATGTCCGTGGCGGTTTTGGCAAGGCGAGGCGGCGCAGTGGCCCGCGTGGGGAAGAAGGCTGGGCTGGGTAAGGCGGCCACCCGATGATGACGTGGCCCCCGACTAGGGGGGTGGTCCTGCGGCCCCGAAATTTTGAGGAAGGGAAGGGAGGCAATAGCGACATCGCTATTGCCCTCCCCCCCATGTAAGAGGAAGATCCCATAGCAAACAGAGAAGGAGCCAAAAGGCCACTCCAAGGGCGAGCAAATGAGACCACTCCACAGAGTGTCCGGGCAAAGGCATGGACCAAAGAGTAGTCAGATGGAGAGAGAGAGAGAGAGAGAGAGAGAGAGAGAGAGAGAGAGAGAGAGAGAGAGAGAGAGAGAGAGAGAGAGAGAGAGAGAGAGAGAGAGAGAGAGAGAGTCAAAGATGGGTCAATGGTGCAGTTCCAAATAACCCACCCAAAGGGGTAAAAATGAAAGTGAAAAAAAGAAAAAAATGAAAAGGCTAGGGGGCAATAGCAACATTGCTAATGCCCCCCCCCCCCCCCCCCCCCCAAGTGCAAAAGAGAGAAGAAGAGAGCACATGGAGCAAGGCGGTGCCTCCCCTCCCAAAAGATACCAAAAATGGGTGCCATATGGACCAATTAAAGCGCAATTCCCCAAATTGAACCCCCCACCCTATAAAAAGTCAAAAATGGAACCCCCCACCCTATAAAAGTCAAAACTTGATCAAATTAGGGGCTTTTTCTTGGCTTTTGGAGTGTTGTTTGAAGCCTGCAAAGTGGAGCTTTTGGACAGAGGAGTGTGCCTATCAAAGCCCTTTGTATCTCTCTTGTGTAAATGGCCATGGTGATGGCAGTGTGAGTTTGTACAGGTGTTTTGTGTAGTGCAATTGAGTCATTGTTGCCTCGTCTCGCTGTTGTTTCCCCTTCCCCCCTTCTCTTTCTCTTGCTTTCATGGTTCTCCTTGGTGCCGGCTGTGTGGAAATGTACCCCGGACCAACGGTGTTTTGAGTGAGAGAGTGAGATTGAGTTGTTGTGAGTGTGTATAAGGGTGGAGACAGGCCATGGCAACAGGTGTGCGTCGTGTGGTGGTTTTGTGGAGTGTGTGAGTAGTGGAAATCGAGCAAGCGATGGTCTGCTTGTATGAGGTGTGTGTTTGAAGGTGTTTTCCGAGAGGATAGGGGTGTTGTGAATCCCCTGAGCTATAGAGAGGTCCTTGTGTTTGTGTCGGGTGTGTTCCCCCATTCCCCCTCTCCATCTTCTGGTGCCCCCACGGAGGAGTATGCTGATGCTCCTAGTTGAAGTCGAAATAGTGATTTTGGTGATGCCAAAGGTGCGGCCTTTGAAGAGCAGGTGCTGCTAGTGATGGCTTGGATGGGATTTCCCATTTTCACTGGGGTTGAAGATGCAGAAACCTAGCTTCAAGACTACGGATTGTTCGTGTTGGAAAGCGGATTATCGAGAGAAGATGGTGCGGTGCAAGTGTTCCCGCTCTTGGTTCGTGGTAAAGCAAAGCTATGGTTCGATAGCCTTGGTGAAGAAGAAAAAGCAGATCGCAAAGCCTTGGAGGCTATTTTTTGAAGCAGATTTGTTGCGAATGCGCAGCTAGATGAGGTAAAGCGGAAGCTAGACAGTTTGAAGCAAAGCTTGGAGGGAGATTTTCAAGCATTCGAGTGGGAATTTGAAGTCCTACGGGGAAATTTAATCAAGGTAACTTCTGCAAAAAATGCCAGTTTTTTGAAGTTGTGTAAATTCATGGATTGCCTGCATGTGGAAGTGCCAGATAAAGTGGAGGTAGATGGTCCAATGTCATATGAGGAGGCGGTAGCTCTAGCGATAGGGCGAACCATGAAGATTTTGAAGAAGCGTGAGGCTAGGTAAGGTTTGCCAAGTGTGGTGAAGCCAAGGTAGTGTGATGCGGTGGTAGCGGAGTCGCAGGTGGTACAAAGTGAAGTGCAAGTGCAAGAAGAACCAAGGGTTCTTTGGCTGTAAAGAGACAGGATGGTTCCTATGCCAAAGATGCCGGCTAGAGCAGTTCCAGTTGTGGAGGAAGTGGAGGTGATTCCAGAGTGGACAAACAATGTGCTATCGAATTTGAGTGCGGTTGTTGAAGCTCCATTGGAGTGCGGTAAAGAGCAAGGAGTGCGGTTTGCAGACGAGGTCGAAGCGATGAAGCTAGAGGAGATTCTCGAGCTTGAAACCGAAGTGGAGGCTGTGTCGAGTGATGATAGTTCTATGGATGCAGACACGAGTTGGGAGACCAAGTCATCCCAATCCAGGTATGATGAGTTCGACCTCTTACATGTGAGTGGAGAGGCGGTGAATATGTGCGTGGAGCAGCATGAAGTGCAAGCCAAGGTGCTTAGTGAAGACCAAGTGGAGCAGTCTAACCCTACATGTGGTGAAGAGCAAGTAAAACTGATGTGCAGTGCCATGCTAATGGCCATGTTGATGAAGATAGCAGTAGAGTATGCCATAGTGGTGCAGCAAGTGCAAAATTTTGCCAAGAGGGATAGAGCAGTTGTACCTATGGAACAGGACGAGGAGGATGCAATAGAGAACAAGTTTCTCTCTTCCTTGGCAGAGCTTGAGGATGCAGTAGTGGAAGATCAGGTAATTGCAGTGGACAAGCTGGTGGTGCTTATCGACCTTGAAGGGCCAATTGACGAGGAGGAGCTCGACGATGCTGGAATTGAGTTCATGGTAGGTGAGAAGGGTGCAGTAGAGTCAAAGAAGGAGGTGATTCCTATGCAGTTGGTGCACTCTATGACAGGTGATGCGGACTTCAAGGTGGTGTCCAAGCTTTGTAAGGAGGTCTGTGAGTGGTGGTTGAAGGGAATGCTAATCAAGGTAGCTGTGCAGTCTACTATTGAGCAAGTACAGGATCTGCTAGACCAGGATCTAGCTTTACATGGATGGGAGGGCGGGTCAGGGAGGTCACGAGTGTTGATTGAGCAGGATGGTGAGCACGAGGGTGCTCTATTTGGTGTTCTTGGAGGTGCTTGGTTGCGAGTGGGTAGTTTTTCAAGGAATGCTTGGAGTGTTAGAAGTATGTGGATGGCAATTTGGTTATGCAGTTGGATATGTGCCTTGGTGTGGCGCTATGCAAAGTTGTTGTTGCAAGTGGATGGAGAAGACCAATGCAAGGTGTTTGACCCAGGAGGGTGATTACAGGTAAAGCAGGGGGTTGGGCAACCTGCATGAGCAAAGACAGCGGGTAGCAGATGCCAGTTTCTTGTATATATACTAGGTGGTTTTGTAGTGTACAGAGAGTATGTTTTTGGCGTGCACTCTCTTAGTGGAATAAGGCCAGGTGTGGTTGAACATAAATGTTCAACAAGGGGGTGGGCAATGATGGTGCAGCCAAAGTTGGTCAAGGCTAGGAGATGGTCTATGCCACGCAGAGGCAACAATCGAGTGCAGTGTAGAAGGCTAGGGAAGGTACCAAGGACCTAGGCAGCCCAAGGATAACGGGAAAGTATGCCTGATGTGGTTTTTTAGGCCAAAAAGTGCTACGGGATGGTCCAGAAGGGATGGAAGATGAAGGTGCTCGAAATGTCAAGTCAATACTTTGGAATGTAGTGTTCAGTGTGCTCTAAAAGCCGGTCCAAACGGCTTGTCAAACAGAGCCCCGATGAGCAAGATACTGAAGTTTAAAGCTGAAGTGTGTAGCAGATCCTCGACGGACAGGGCAGTTGGGGGCAGGTGGCCCGGGCTGGTGTCAGTATATACATGTGTAGCGCTTGAGTTTTGGAGTGTGCCTGTCTTCTTGGATTGCAAATCGGAGCTCAGGATAGCAAGTTATGGCCATTAGAAGATTTTTCGAGGGCCGTGTATGAGTCCACTTGACTGCATTGGGAAAGGTGCCATCTGGCGTTTCCTAGGCCTCAACAAAGTTCAAGCAGATAGGGTGTGATGTCTGGAGTGAGCAGGAAGCCGCGGCTTGTGATTCTGAGCCTTGAGCACCGAGTTACAGTGGGGAGAAAAAACCGAGCATTGGGCGGTTGAGTGCATGCAGATGCATTTCCCATTTTTTGGCCACCTCGGATGGCAAACTCAGAGAAGTCAAAGGGCGATGAGGTTTGCATGGCCCTGGCCCGACACGGTGGAGACTCGGTGCAATTCGACGGCTTGGAGCTCCAATTACCAGATGAAGCATGGTAGGGCCAAGAAAAGGGAGCCCCTTGAGGAGTTTTTTGTGAAGTTTTTGGAAACTTTGGGTAATATTCCAAAGGGGGGTGTGCCCAGCAGCAGCTGACACGTAGAATGCATTTGTCCCACATGTGCTCCCGGTTGGCGGATATTTGGGGTAGAAGAGCTGGGGCGTGGCCCATTGCTCGAGTGTGAAGCAAGGGAGTGAGCTCCTGTTACCTTGGCTATGGCGTAGGCATGGGGCACTGTTTAGACCGTGGCGGCGCTGCGCAGGGATGTCCGTGGCGGTTTTGGCGAGGCGAGGCGGCGCAGTGGCCCGCGTGGGGAAGAAGGCTGTGCCGGGTGAGGCGGCCACCCGATGATGATGTGACGCCCGACTAGGAGGGTGGTCCCGTGGCCCAGAAATTTTGAGGAAGGGAAGGGAGGCAATAGCGACATCTCTATTGCCCTCCCCCCCCCATGTAAGAGGAAGCTCCCACAGCAAGCAGAGCAGCAGCCAAAAGGCCACTCCAAGGGCGGACAAATGAGACCACTCCACAGAGTGTCCGGGCAAAGGCATGGACCAAAGAGGAGTCGGATGGAGAGAGAGAGAGAGAGAGAGAGAGAGAGAGAGAGAGAGAGAGAGAGAGAGAGAGAGAGAGAGAGAGAGAGAGAGAGAGAGTGAGTCAAATATGGGTCAATGGTGCAGTTCCAAATAGCCCACCCAAAGGGGTCAAAATGAAAGTGAAAAAAAAAAGAAAAGGTTAGGAGGCAATAGCGACATCGCTAATGCCCCCCCCCCCAAGTGCAAAAGAGAGAAGAAGAGAGCAGATGGAGCAAGGCGGTGCCTCCCCTCCCAAAAGATACAAAAAATGGGTTCCATATGGACCAATTAAAGTGCAATTTCCCAAATTGAACCCCCCACCCTATAAAAGTAAAAAATTGATCAAATTAGGGGCTTTTTCTTGGCCTTTGGAGTGCCGTTTGAAGCCTGCAAAGTGGAGCTTTTGGACACAGGAGTGTGCCTGTCAAAGCCCTTTGTATCTCTTTTGTGTAAATGGCCATGGTGATGGCAGTGTGAGTTTGTACAGGTGTTTTGTGGAGTGCAATCGAGTCTTTGTTGCCTCGTCTTGCTGTTGTTTCCCCTTCCCCCCTTCTCTTTCTCCTTCTTTCATGGTTCTCCTCGGTGCCGGCTGTGTGGAAATGTGTGCCTCCCCGGACCGACGGTGTTTTGAGTGAGAGAGTGAAATTGAGTTGTTGTGAGTGTGTGTAAGGGTGGAGATAGGCCATGGCAACAGGTGTGCGTCGTGTGGTGGTTTCGTAGAGTGTGTGAGCAGTGGAAATCGTGCAGGTGGTGGTCTGCTAGTGTGAGTTTTGTGTTTGAAGGTGTTTTCCGAGAGGATAGGGGTATTGTGAATACCCTGAGCTATAGAGAGGCCCTTGTGTTTGTGCCGGGTGTGTTCCCCCATTCCCCCTCTCCAACATGTCTTTTGTTCTCTTTCTCAGGTACATGCACTACTTGCTCATGGATTTTCAATACTTCTAGCTACATTAGAGCTTAAGCTATCTCTATGAGCGGTTTTCACATTTCCATCCATTTTGTTTTGAATTTTGGGTGTGGATACATCAACAATATTTGTTCGAATGTCTGATTGGGTTTTAGTCTAGCCTCGTAAGCTTGCAACATGGCATCTCATTGCTCGTTAACTTTTTTTACCAAGACGGTACTTCTTGATGAATTTTTGGATGATTTCTCTTTTTTCGTTCGTTCTCTGTTTTCCATTTCTTGTTTTAGTTTCTCTTTGGTTTGTTGCAACTTAGTTTGTAAGGTGGTTTTCTCTTTCAGTCTTTGTGTTCTCAATTTGTATCGTTTGGCTTTCTACAATTTTTTTCTAGTTCTCATTGATATGTTCTCAATTTCTATTTGAGTAGGCAATATGGATTTCTTGGCTTGTTTGTTTTTGGAAGCTTTTTGAGCTTGAGCTCAAGTCATCACATGTACAGAAACCATTGGTTCTATCTCATATCCACTTGAAGAGGGTAGAACTTCTACAATGTTTAAAGTTGCTTTTCCCTTGTTCTTTGGGTGTTTTGGACAATCATGAGTTAGGTGTGCAACATTGCATTCTAGACAATACCCAAGTATCTCTATGTTCCTTGCCCAATGAAGACAATCTCTTGGCTAGTGATTACCTCCACACTCATAGCATGGTCCCATGTTTTGCATAGTTGGTGGTGCAATTGATGGTTGCTCTTGTAGAATGGTCTTTGAAACATACTTCCCGTCACCTCTACGTAGGCCTTATAATTGCTAATTAGATATAGGGCTTCTCTAGTGACTTTCTCAAAGGTCGTGCATGACTTCAAATGCATGTCCTTTTTGACAGTTTCGTTCCTCAAGCCCTCTATGAAGGTAACTGATAATCTCTCATTTTGTGGCAACTCTCTTGCGGGACATCTCTTGATGTACTATTTGAAGAGAAGAAAAGCTTCCTTCACTTTCTCGTTCTCTCTTTATTTGAAAGCTCAGATTTGTGACACATTGTTGTGAGTGATCCCCGTTTTAGATAACTCCTTTGAAAATTGGCACAAGAGTTGTTCTATGGTGGAAAATCATCTATGTTCAGTGATTTGAACCACATCAAGGCTGTTCCTTTCAATGTTAGCCCAAATCCGCAATTTGTTCAACTCTCAAAACTTGTTTGAAGAGTGAGGCAACCACTGTTGTATTTTAATGATAGCAATAGCAATATACAAAAACCTAAAATGGTTCAAAATACTTAGCAAGTGGTTAAAATTGCCAAAAGTGATTAACCTAACTACAAACCATTACCTACATGTTGTTACAACCAATTTTCAGGTTTGTTAAAGCACTGGAGAGGAACGTATGAATTAGCACTTGGTAAAATTCTAGTCAACTCAAAGTGATGAAAGTGGTGGAAGAAATTCATTTAAAGTCAAGTTTTGAGGTTTCTAGCACCTTTAAAAAGTGGCTTTGCATGATTGAAGTGGCTTTTGACCGTTTCCAAGGGGTTTTAACCACCTTATAGTGGTTGGAACCACTTTTTGGCTTTTGAAAGCACTTAATAGTGTTACAAAGAACCTTAAAGAACTTGGCAAGTGCCAACCACTTGAAAGTGGTTAAAGTGGTCATCAGACTACGTGAAAGTGGTAAGAATCTATATAAGCACTTGGAAAATTTCCAACCACCTAAAGAGGGTGGAAAGCGGTCATCAAACTACTTGAAATCTAGCCACTATAAGAGCTTGGCAAATTTCCAACCACCTGAAGATGGTTGAAAGCGGTCATCAAACTACTTGAAAATTGTGAGAACCTATATAAGCAATTGGAAAAATTCCAAGTTCCACTTGAAGATGGTTGAAAGCGGTCATCAAACTACTTGAAAGTGGTAGTTAGAAGGAGCTTAAAGAACTTGGAAAATTTCCAACCCCCTGAAGAGGGTTGAAAGCAGTCATCAAACTACTTGAAAGTGGTGAGAACCTATATAATCACTTGGCAAATTTCCAACCACTTGAAGATGGTTGAAAGCGGTCATCAAACTACTTGAAAATGGTGAGAACTTATATAAGAACTTTGTAAAATTCCATGTTCCACTTGAAGGTGGTTGAAAGTAGTCACCAAACTACTTGAAAGTGGTAGTTAGAAGGAGCTATAAGCACTAGGCTAATTTCCATCCACTTGAAAGATCATCCTCGTTTTACTTTAAAGTGATTCCAAAACCACCAAAACACTTTGAGGTGGTATTTGAGGTCGCTAAAACCAATATCAAGTGGTTGTGACAGTTTGACAGTGGTCAAGATCACCTAAGAGCCATTCAAATTATTTTTAGGCTTTTGAAGGCACTTCAAAGTATTTGGAAGCACCTTCAACATATTTTCAAAATCCAACCCCAGAAAGTGATTAACAAACAGTCAAAACATTACTTGAAAATGGGTTTTAAGTGTAGTTTACAAGCTTCTAGCAACTTATACAAACAATATCCCCATAAAGTGGTTGAAAGCACTTATCTTTTTGCTTCAAAGTGGCTTTGAAGTGGTGGTTGACAACAATTTACCTAGTGTCTATCCTTACTTTGTAGGGAAACAAAGTTTTATTGCATGGTTCACAATACTTGAGGTTGGTCTAGCAAATGCAATGGATGCTGAACGATAGCATTTCCGCCGACACGACTCTAGCATATGTCTTTCTTATTTAAAGAGACTCAAGTCTCTGTTGTCCATAAACCAAACACAAGATTCTTAATTTCCTTGTGATGCATGTAGAACGATGAGCCTATCATTGACGTGCTATAACTAGAAAAGGATTGTTCTCATTCTCAAAGTGTAGTTGTGCATTTGCAAAAATGATGTTTCTTATATGTAGACCCCTGTGACTTTGCAAGTGCTCTATTGGTGAAGGGACTTGCATCTACTTCATCCCTGGAGTTAATGCAAGCCATCATTGTTGCCATCTTAAAAAGTATTTTTGTAGGTGAGTGTGGGACTTGCCTTCTGACAATGTGCTTTGAATGTTTGAAAACATTGCTCTCTCTATACAATGTGCCAAGTTCTGCAGGTTACAAAACACTGGTTGCTAGAGTAGTTGATCAAATATCTCTCCTTGGAGTTTGTTTGTCAATCCTTATGCCATCTCTTGCTAGCACTTTGACATAGCATGAAGAATATTCCTTTTATGCTTCTCATCAAGTTAGACATCCTTTCGCTTTTGAGTACTGGGAGTGTGCCTTCGCCTCTCTCTTTGTTCCCTTTTCTCTGCAGCCTAGTACTCCCGTAAGCATTCCCTGAACTCCTTAGAAAACTCTATTTGGGTGTGCACTGGTGGGCATGGATCCAGGTTAGGAATAGCTACAAAGAAAGAGCTTAAGGCATGCACATGCATCCATAAAAACCACAAAGTAGAGCACAATGCATTTTGACAACAAAACATCATCACACACCTAGCTCGAAAGAAGGCTTAGCAAAGCTTAACTCTGTGATACTCTCCTCCCTCACCTTCTCCCCAAGGTGGTGTAAGGGCCTCCTCCTAGCCCTTACTTTTGAACACCATATCTAAGCCATCAACTTTTTATTAAAGAAAAAATATGTATGGATAAATTTGGGTTAAATCCGAGGACCCTAGTTTACTCTTGAGACACTTTAGGTTTCCTTGGACATAACCAATGCATAAGAAATTAGCACTTCATTCCAAGAAAATTAGTATGAAAAACTAAAAAGAGAAGATAAGGGAAAAGAAAGAGATAAGAAAAAAAGAAAAGAGAAGATAAGGATAAGGTGAGTAAGTAACTTGTTGAGAAAGTTTTGATAATTAGGATAAGTTATCAAGATAAGGAAGATAATCTATCAAGATAAGAATGTGCATAAAAAGAGAGCTTCTCTTCTCATTTTTCACTTCTCTCCTCCATTTTTAGGATGCAATTAGAGAGTAAGTTGTAGAGAAGCTTGAGGAAGCCTTAGCCAAGCCTCTTGCAACACACACACACACACACACACACACCCCCCTCCTACACACATCTTCTACACACACCTCCTCTCCAAGAGAAGACATCCATAGCTTGAATCTCTCTTGCCTCTTTCCATTCTCTCCTTCCAAGTAGCACAATTGGTGGTCTTGAAGAGGGAGATGTTTCCTCATGTTAAAGATCTCACACCAAAGTAACGTTTTCTTGTCATCTTCATGCCATTGCACACCTCAAACATTGGGTTATTCTTCATTCTACATTAATTCATGCTTAAGCTCTCACATTTACTTTCCTCTTTCTTAGAATGACAAATTAATAATTTTCTCTTGTTAACTAACAACATTGCTAACCACTAACTACAATGTTAATTCAAGTTTTGTTATTTCAAGTTCTTTAGAGTACCAAGCTAATATGGCCTAGAGAGAAGAGAAAACACTCTCTTTATCCATAGGTGCATGGAGATCATACTTAACTAAATAGTATGCATGATGAATAGTGACTAATATATTTAATTATCCCTAATTCCCCTCAAACATTTTGTTGATCAAATTTTAAGTTACTCTCTTACTCTTAGTGTTTAAAGTTACTCTTATTTAAATGACTTAATAGAGATAAAACTCCATAAATCAAAAGAAATTAAATATTTGGATTTTTAAATTGGAACTAACTTTAGTTTCCCAAAAGAGACAATATAATTTCTTTAAAATAAATGCTCTCATAAAAGGCTTACAACCTTTTCTTCATGCATTCAAGTTAAATAAAGAAAGAATCAATTTTTTCTCTCTATGAAATATGTGCGTAAGCTTTTTAATGACATAACTAAGCTAATATCTAATTCTTTCAAGAAGAAGTTGAGTCTTGAAGGATAATTCTATCATAAACAAGGGAGTTTCTTTTGTAAGAGGATTCTCATTTCAAGTAAGGCTATCCCCCTCTTGCCAGTTGGAGAACTCCAAACCCTTAAACCTCTTTTAGAGATACATAATTAATCCTCTCCTGTAGCAAAGGTATGCCTAAATCCCTTCTTAAAGAAGAACTTGTTAATCATTCATACACCATTGCATGAGCAATTTTCACTACACTAGAACTTCATATTTTTTAACGCTTACACTACCATGCATGGAAGGGTTTCACTCTTGCATAAGCACTCAAAGGAAGTTTCTTAATTATTTGTCTCAAGATTGCAAGTTGGTGCATTCCAAAGTTTTGTGTTTACTATGCATAGGTCACACCAAAGAAAAACTCATTATAGAAAGCATATGCATTGTTCATTTCAAGTTTGTATACTTTCAAATTTGTTTTGAAATTTTGAAGGGGGAGTAAGGGGATATCTTCACAAAATGGATGCCCGTGTTGCTTGAACATAAAAATCCCATCGCTTCCATGGAGATTTCCCATGGATGGCAAGTGATGAAAAGAAAACATATGGGATTCGTTTATGACGGGGTTAACTTGACTTACGTTGAGACAAAACCTTAAACTTCCAATAGACTTGTTGTTTTCTTAAGGTTTTGTTTGAGTACACTTTAAAAGGAAATAGGAACTAAGGGATTATAACTCAAAGAACTCACTCTAAATTTCAACTAGGATTAAAACTTTACCAAGAAGATTTTACGTGGATAGCCCTAGCATAACATAGAAGATTTAAGTGTAAACTCTGTCTTATATGTTTGGAAAAGACCAAAGCAGGTGTTTATCCATGGGATGCAACGAGGGATGGTCCTTTTCGGCTACGATTGATAACCATTGGTCTATGTTTTGAGCTCAAGTTCATTCATTTCCATAGAAATGGGATTGAATGGGAGTGAATCCTGGCTAGGTGGTGAGACCCGCGGATACGTCTGGAAATCAGCCTAGTCTGGGTAGGCCTGATGCCGACAAAAAAAGGAGGAAGGAAAATGGATCCATGAAGGGATCAAGATAAGGGAGGAGGATGTGATTTAATTAAGAAACTCTTCTTATTGTTTGGTAAAAAGGAACCTTGGAAAGGCTGGGAACCTAAATGGTCTATTCCACAATTGTCCTCATCAGTTAAATATGTGCTCTACTTCTCAGATTATTGATTTAAAAAAATATAGAATAGATTATTGTTGTAAGTCTTTCCCACACAAGATAAAGAAAAATAAGAATTGGAAATTGTGTAAAGGTGCTACCTCCACACGTGGCAGAGGAGACAAGATACTCAAGTCCTGGGATGAGGATATGGATATGCCTGGAGTATATGTAATTGCTTCAAAGATAACTAGATAAATTTAATAATACTAAAGAAAAAAGGAAGTAAAATATTTTGAAGTGAAAAAAGGTGAGAACGACCTGACAAATGCACAATTACAAGGGTATGCAATAGTTTGCATGTTGCTTTAAAATGCTTGATATGTATTCTTGGTTCAACATGTTTTGGAATACTATTTTCTAGTATCATAGTACTACCTTGGGAAGGTGCATTTATCAAACGGTTTGGTGGGAGGGTGGATTCCGGAGGGTTAATTTGTTGGCCAAAAAGTTGAACCCAATTTTATGTTGTCCATAAAGTTAAGTCGGGATCTGGGGAAAAGAATTTCAATTTTACGGAACGGGGATCAAACTTGGAAACAAGGGCTTTGTGTAGTTAACAAACACACTCATCTTAGGGGAACGCACTAACGCCTGTGCATGGTCATAACCGGGAAAAAGCATCAATGACCTTGAACCAAGGGTGAACTAGAGAACTCTGGCCAGTTGGACCTAGTAAGGTGAGTTCAAAATTAGTATGATAACTTTGATTGGGAAGTTGAATCGATATGGAAGAGTTTTCGGGAAAAAGGAATCCATGTAGGAAATGGAATGATTATCACCCCCTTGAGTTGGCATCAAAGAGCAGAAGGAGTCCTGTCTTGGTGTCCATCTCAAGTGGGAGGGATGTAAAAAATTTTGGTGTATCCATTTGGAGTAGCTGACGGTCCTTTGCATGGCCATCACAGGTAGCAACATGTGCAAACATTCTCTATGCATCGATAAGGTAGTGCCAAATCTTGACTTCAACTTGTCAATTTGATCCCTAAGATCCCTTGGGTTTTTTCTATAACATTAGAAATTTTCCTCGTGTGTGTGTGTGTGTGTGTGTACACACACACACACACACACACATATATGTATATATATATATTTCTATGTATGTATGTCTATGTGTTTGTGTGTGTGTGTGTCTAACAAATACATATACGTGTATGCATATGTATATATATATTTATAAATGTGTATATGTATACATACATACATACATACATCAAATACATATACATATAGGTATTTATATTGGTATGTATGTGTATATGTATATGTACATTCACACACACGCACACACATATATATATATTTCTATGTATGTATGTATATTTCTTTGTGTGTGTGTGTGTGTGTGTGTATACACACATACATACATTAAAAATTCTCATTGTGGGGTGTGTGTGTGTGTGCGCGCATGTGTGTGTGTGTGTGTGTGTGTGTGTGTGTGTGTGTGTGTGAGAGAGAGAGAGAGAGAGAGAGAGAGAGAGATTTTGGTGGAAGTGCCTATCTTTTTGAGGCTAATATCATCCTCTCTTTATTTAGCTTATTGTGGGAAACTTTTATTCCTGCAAGAGAGGCTTTATATTCATTTTTTGGTTTTTTCAATTTTATTTTTCCAATGTGGCTAGTTGTATTGAGTTCTCACAGTTCCATGTTTTTTCTTTAGTGCTTTTAGAGTCATCACCATTTAATAATTGTTTTAAAGTAATACAAATCAGTCTCTTCTTATTGTGTGTGTGTGTGTGTGTGTGTGTGTGTGTGTGTGTGTGTGTGTGTGAGAGAGAGAGAGAGAGAGAGAGAGAGAGAGAATATAGTTAAAAAATTCCTTTATCGCCCAAATGTAGTTGAACAGTGATCAAAATTTCCTTCCTTTTTTTTGCAGAACTCACAATAGTGAGTGGCATTGTTTAAATAAAATCCAAAAAAATTACATGACTAGCCTTTCTCATAGACCAAGCCAAGGTACCACGACAAGCTGACCTTAGAATATAAACATTGGTTGATCTAGGAGCCACCGTACCACATGACCCGATTGGCTGACAAGGGAGCCACTCTTACACATAACCAGAGGCTGAGGGAGCCACCCATTAGTGGAGAAAAACAGAGACCGATTGGGGTTGCGATCGGGGTGGGCAGCCACCCGCACAAAGTGCCCACGAGATCGATCGTTGATCACAATATCACCGTAGGAACTACCAAAGCTTAACACCCAAAAAAGAACCCATGGAGACACTAAATCTTACACCCATCAAAGCTCTCCACCATGAGAGTCCATAGTAACACCTACCAATCTGGTCCAAACCGTGAAACCGCTAGTAGCCAGCAAAGCACCACCTGCTAGCAACATTGCAGACCGCAAAATACCCCAAGATGCCACCAAACTGCCAAAGCAGTACCATCTCTACCACTACCAGATCCCTCACCCCTTGAATCCCTTCTTCCATGTTTTACAAACCCTGCATTCCAAGGGATCTAGTCACGCCAACAAACATGACAACTGCTCCAATGTTCGACAATTATTGAAGGTAAAGCTTCTCTTCTTCTTCTCTTTCTCCCTCTATCTATCTATTTACGTTGGTGCAACCAAATATGGTTGGTCCTACAATGAGTGCAATGCAGGATTGTATGGGCTCTCAAGGGCTTGCCAAAGTGATAAGGCAGATGGGAAGATCAAGAGCTGGCAAGGAGCAGCAGTTATATATGCTACATGTGGTTTTCAAGGCCAGAATGCTCTATTATGGTGCCTCTTAGAGGTGCATTTTTGAAGTGTTGAAAGTGAAAAAATGAGAGTGCCATAGGTGGCCCTCATTATTCTTTACAAGATGCTCCAAGTGGCTCCCCAAAGGGGCCTACAGAGTGAAAGATATGGCTGTTCAAAGTTGAAGTGATTACAAATTCTCCACGGATGGGACGGGTAATGGTAGGTGGTCCAAGATAGTTTTAGTGGATAGATGTGAAGAGCTTTTATTGTCCTGCATGTTTGTCTTTTTAGATCGTCAATTAGAGTCTCGGTTGCCAAGATATTGTCAGTTCAAATTTCATTCAGGGCCAATTTTGTGCCAAATTGGTCGCCTTGATTGGTGTTCCATTTGAGGTTCTCTTAGCCTCTCTAAGATTTTTATGAGTTCTATGTGGCAAGTGAATTCCATGGGAGCTTATGACTCATTGAATTATCAAGATACTGACGTTTGAAGATGGCGGCAATTGTTGGCAGTGTGGCTATAGATGTCTTTTTGCCGATTTGGGGTGCATCTTACGAGGGATTAGCAAAGCCAAGAAGTTTTGGGACCAATTCAAAAGAGAGTTTTGGATCATGGTTGCACCCAAATTATTGATTAAATTGATGTGCAAGAGTAGGTACAACTTCGATTGGAAGCTATGAATCACTCACTTCCTTGCAATGACAACTAGCTCAAAGAAGCTTTCCCAGGTGAATTTTCAAACCTGTGCTTTGGGTAAAATGTTTTGTTGCTTTAGGAAGATAGCCTACCCAAGAGCATATGTTTTACTGCAAGGATGAAGGGCAATAGCTTGTTGTTCCAAAATTGGAAAGCCAAACAACGGCTATAAATATACAAAAGAGAGAAAGAGTGTGTATGTGTGTGTGTGTGTGTGTGTGTGTGTGTGTGTGTGTGTGTGAGAGAGAGAGAGAGAGAGAGGTTTTGGTGGAAGTGCCTATCTTTTTGAGTCTGTTATCATCCTCTCTTTATTTAACTTCCCATGGGTAGATTTTTGTCCTTTAAGAGAGGATTTATATTTGGTTTTTTGTTTTTTCAGTTTTAATTTTCCCAGGTTGTACATAGTTTTCACAGTTCCATGTTGTTTCTTCATTTAATAATTATTTGCAGCCTCTTCTCATGAGAGAGAGAGAGTTAAAAATCCCTCTATTTTCCAAATGTAGTAAAATGGTGATCAAAATTTCCTTTTAAGGCAAGGTTCCAACATTTTCAATTTACTGAAGGTAAAGCTTATCTTCTTCTTCTCTCTCTCTCCCTCTATCTATCTATTTTATGTGTGCGCGTAGTCGCCTCACAACTTCATTGCAAGGAAAAATCTGTGTGTCATCTTTACCAAAAACTAAGGATACTTTGACGTGAGCAATTGTCAAAAGTTGACCTCTCTATGATCTTTATATCTCTCTTTCTCTCTCCCCTTATCTTTCTTTCATTGATTAGTGCCTCTCTAATCACTTTCTCTGTTTCTCTCTCTCTCTCTCTCTCTCTCTCTCTCTCTCTCTCTCTCTTACACACACACACACACACACAGAGAACCTCTCTTCTATTGTCTTCTTCTCATTGATTGGTGCCCCTCTAATCTCTCTCTCTCTCTCTCTCTCTCTCTCTCTCACACACACACACACACACACACACACACACACACACACACAATGACATTGGCCTATCTTCCATCCCAAAAGGTGATTTACGCAAGGGCATGTGCTCCTACCAAATCTCATAATGGACCTCACATGAACCTCCTCTCTTTGCTAACTCTATCACTCACACTCTCTCCCCCCTGTGACATACTTGAGCTGCATCTAGAGCTAGCCCATCTTTGTAGTAAGTAGGCAATCACCTCTCTCTTTATAGAACCATACTCAATGTTAAACTCTTAACTAGTGTCTATGTCACATGCATCCACATACATACACGCGCTCACCGCAAAAACCGATAAATTGGGGGAGGGGGGACAAGAACACAAGTGCCTTATGTTCAACGATTCTTCAAGCACTTTACAAAAGGGTATAGAAGTGTTTCTCTATAGTTATTTTTCAAAATTTTGAACTTGCATATTTTTTTTAATAAATATCAATATTGGTCTCAAAAAAATCTTCTTAAAAATACAAAGCCAAATATATCTTCAAAAATACAATTTTCATTAAATGACAAAATCTCCACCAAAATTGTCCTTTTTTGGGTATGTACACTTAATCTGGTAGATTTACTCTATGGAAAGCAAAAACCAAAACTTGACTTTTCATTAGCAAAAAGGTTGCAATGAAATCATTCACCTTTGCATTTCAAATCTTCTTACCCTTTACTTTTGCATTTTATCTTAGAGGTTTTATAAGGTTTTATTTTAAGTCAACCAATGCATGAGGTTGGGATGCCCTCTCCTTACTTGAAAATTTTAAGGTCCGTTGTGTATAGTATAGAAGGATATGCTAGACCTTTTTTCTTCGTTTTGTCATAATGTTCACATTAAGCAAGTATGGATTCTTGGAAACTAATGTGTTGAAACCTTGCGCAGACCAGGAGTAGGTACTGAAAGTTTTTTTAGAATGTCATTTAAAAGACATTAAGATAAGAACATGTCTCTCTTTTCATATGGAAGGTGCTACGGGGAGCCTTGCCGATGGGGTTGAAAGCTCTCACTATGGGAACTCGTTTGGATCATTGCTTGCAATGCATATCCATGAGTGAAGACCTCCCTCATATTTCAAGAAGTGCTTAATAGTTAATAGCCTTGCAGGAAAAAATTGCAAATGGGTTCAAAAAAACTGAAAAATTGGGTTTTACAAGAACTATTTCTTCTTGGGAGGGAAAGTGTATATGATTCAAGCACTTCTTATCATAGCACAAGTAGTGAGATTTTGCTACTTTAAACATGTATGGAAGACAAAGAACTATTGTGTCTTTGAGAACACCGTTATAACAACCAAATTCTCATAGATAATCTAGGAAAGCAGGGGGGCGATCATCGCCATTGGAAAACAATCAAAATTTGATGAATTGAACATGACTTGAAACACCGTTATCAATAACTTGCTTGGATGAAGAGGTGCACCCATCCCTTTCCTTGGGGTGGCTCCCCTATCATCCGATGTAGTTATGTCCCGTTGTAGTTGTCATGGCTTGTCACGAGCATGGCAACAATTTGTACTTTTTTTGGTTGTGATAATATAATTCACTTTTTTTGGTTGTGATAATTTTTTTGGTTTTTTGGTTGCTAGAACGGGCAAGTTATGGTTAGTAGTGAAAGTTTTCCAAGGTCCAGTTATAGGCCAAGTTGATTGCATTAGTGAATGCACCTTCTTGTGGTATTTGGGCCTTGACTAGGCTCTAGAGGGGAGTATGCATCATGTGTAGGATGGGTGTCTAACCTCACTCCTATCTTATTGCAGACATAGCGAGAACCACGAACAGCTCACTCAACTAGTGCATAGAGGCTACAAGAGGTTGTCAATCTCTTGGAAAACAACAGACAACTCGCATGTAACTCAAGCTACACTCAAATGACTGAAATTACCAAAAGCTAATCGCTCATCGGCGAACAAATCACATCCGTTACAACATCAAACGACATCCAAACTTCACAAAACTTCTACGATATGTTTATAAAACCTAAGCACACATGCTTGTGGTCTCAAATCTCACTCTAGGTCAAGTGTAAAAATCACGATTATTAACAACAGTGAGTTTTTGACCTAATCGTTTTTGAACCAAAATGCATCTAAATGCTTAGCAGTGGTGCCCCAATACCCCACCTATACTTAGTTTATGATTTTGAAGCTTAAATTCCTACTTGTGATGAAATTAGGCCGTGGATCGGTGATACCAAAAGCTACGGATTACCATGAAATGCTTACATCAATGCGTAGAGCTCTTACTTGCAGCTGCAACGCAATAGACGACACTGCAATGTGAGAACTAGGAAGGGAGTAGGAAGAGCGAGAAGGAAAGAAGTGAGCGCCGTTAACTCACACTGTGTTTCTATTATCCAAAACTTATTAAAACCTTACAAAATTTGGCTTTTATACCTTGGTCAAAACTAATAATCTCGGAGCTCTAAATAAAGATAAGTTGATACAATCAGGAAGCTTGTAGCCCCGGCTCATCAATTACAATGTTTATCTAGAAAGTAGGAGTTACAACATTCCCGATTCATCAAAATAATAAGTGTTTTTACAATAATAAAATCTCCAAAAAATGATATCCAAGTTAGCTTTCTGCTAACATTTTGCCTCTCCTCGATTGTGTCGTCCCTTGACAGAGCTTCATGGGTTGAAGTAGTCTTGAGTTGACGGTTGGCAAGGCGGTCTTTAAGCACGTGTAATGATTTCTTATATTTGAGTCTTCTCTCTTTGTCTCAGGAACCTGCAAGAACTGCATGGTGACTCTGTTTTTAAGCTCAATGGTTGAATAGCCAACAAATCTGGATGTGAGGTTACTAATCCACTGGCCAAATATCTTCGTTCGCTAAGTGAAGAAACCTATATAGAATGCTTCCTCAAATGCCAACATATTGCTAGAGGAAAAAAACATGCATCGGGCGTAGAAGCCGTAAAGGACTTCTTCAAAAGGCTGGCCACTTAAGTCGTAAACGAGATCCTTATTGCCTTAAAGGAAAGACATCCATGGCGCTCCTGCTTGCTCTCGCTGATGAAAAGCTTGAATACATGTGAGCAGCATTTTGCAAATATTATATAACATGGCACATGAGAGGTCAGGAAGGCTTTTGAAGAAAGTCATGGTGCCCGTTACGGTTTTCACCATGTATTCCTCTCTTATTGGTCCCTGATCTGGAGCTGGCAATCATGGGTAGTTTGGCCATGTCGGCCTCTTTTTTTTAGTGCTTCAAACGCTTGCCATTTCCTTACCCTTGGTACAAGACAGAATGTTGCATCTTTCTATAGTGCTGCAGGTGCTCTTGTAAACAGAATCAGATATCTTGGATTCTTGTTCAACAAGCTCTTTCTCCACTTGGGGTGGACATCTTCTAAGCCTTCTGCTTGCATATCTTTGTAATTCTTTTACCTATAGTAGCTCTACTCTGATCAAAGGGTATGGTAATGATTGCTGATGCCACTGTGCATTGATTTGGTTGGGAGTGAGTTGAGTGGCATTGACTGAGTGGAGAACTATCAACTCCCAATCCATCACTGCTTTCCATTCTGCATCTATTTCCTGGGCAACCTATTCCTTTAGTGCGTCTTTCTTAGCTTTAGAAAGTTGGACCATGGGCACTTGCTCAGCTTCAGTGAGTGGTACTTGAAAATCCGTTTCTCCTTCTAGACCTTCTGTCGGCTGTGTTTCCATCTCAGCAAAAGAGATTGAGGGAATATCGACAATTGGTTGCTCCGAGGGACCTCTTTCTTCTTGTGTCTCTGGTTGTCCCTCTCTCGGCAGCTAATTGACTCTTTTTAACTCTGCTATCTCTTTGAGCAGTTTCTCTTCTTGTTGTACCCGCATCAGTGCAAGGTCTCTTCTTTGTGATTGCTCTAGCTTCAGCTCCTTGTTTCTTTTTTCCAAAGTCTTATAGACTTCATCTGTACCTTTGATCGAGGCGACAACAGGATTTTCCCTTATTTGTCTCAAAAAGGATGCCTGATCATTGATCCTTTTCTCAGAGTACTGCAAAGAAGCATTTGCTACATCAAGCTTTGCTTAGATCTTTTGTACTGATAGAGTCATGGTTAGGAGTTCATTTGTTACCTTTGTCATCTGTTAATCTTTGGTCTTGCAAGCATCAAATAACTTGGTTAGAAGCTCTCCTAGCTCCTCCATTTCTTTCTGCCGCTTCTCTTTGGCCAACTGGTGTTGTTCTGCCTCATCCTTCAGCTCTTTGATATGTCTCTATAGACCTAAAATGATATTCATCATATCATCTAACTCTCCTTGTAGAGCATCAATGACCAGCTCAAGATCTCTAGCCTTAGCACTGCGGCTACGTGTTGTTGTTCGCGTTTTTTTAGTCATCACCTGTATCTACTTGGCATATTGATTTACTTGCATGATGACTTCGTCAGTTGTTTCCCAATCTTCAGCCTCTGTACGCTGTCTAGAAGTTTCAACCATTTTAGAGTGTGGCTCTTTGGGTGCTGCTATGGTGGCGGCTTGTGGTTGTAGCGGGGGTTCTACTTCTCCTTGAGGCATTGCGGTTGCCTCGGATGCTTTTGCTTCTTGAGGCTTTGTGGATGCCTCGTTTGTTTCTTATGGGGTGGTCGTAGAAGGGTCTTCCTCAATTTTCTCTGTTGCTTTTGGCTGCTCAAAACTTGTTGTTGCCTGTTGTTCATGCTCTTTTTCTTTGGCTTCCTCGCCCTCCTTGGGTTTATTAGCTGTGGGTGAAGGACGCGGGCTTTGCATTGGATGGTCTATCTACTTTGTAGTGGGTGAAGTGGGCTTCGAAGACATCTCCCCTTGGTCGTGATGTGTTTCGCTTTGTTCCATAGCCTCCGGTTGTCTTTGTTGCTCGGTTGCGTCTTCCCTTGCTTTCTTTTTAGCTTCTTGAGCTTCTTTTAACTTTAGGGCTTCTGCCTCTGCGTGCATGCATTCAAGAAAGTCTGTGGGATCCTTTGCTTCTTTCCTTACAGGATTCTTGGTTCTGGGTCCCCTTATCTCTCTTGGAACCCATCTTTCTGGGTCCTCACCTGCAGCTTGGTAGCTCTTTTCATAAGTTTTCTTTTCTCTTTCAAACCTCGCCTTCTTTTGCTAAGGTTCTTCTTGATGTGCGGCTACAGCTTTCTTCTTTATTTCTTAGATTTTGGCCCTTCTTTCCTCATTGTCTGAGCTCTCACTACTATGAGTTCATGAGAGCTTTCTGTAGATTCTTTATACACTCTTTTCGATGAACGTGTGGTTCTTCTAGAAGGTTGCGCATATACAATCATGTGTTTTGATCTAGGGCTGGTGAAAAATTGTCGACCATGCCAATAGCAGGATATGTTATTCTTGTCAATACTTCATGCGCACCCAGATATGTGATTTTACCTTCTTTCTTGGTGCCCTTCAACGTTGTCAGCAATACTATGCGTGATCAATTGGCTGCATGGTTGTTTACTTCAACACTTGGGTGAAGGTAGTCGCAAACGCATGGTTTGGGGTGGTGTACCATGGTGGTCTTTTTGATAAAAAGTGGAAGTGTTGGTGGTATAAACAAGCTAGTTCTTCCACTTTCCTTTGAATGAGGTTGAAAAAAGTGGCAGCAGCAGTCTCCTTGGTGAATGTGCATGCTGTCTTCCTGTCTTGGACCTGCATCGTCGTCGGTAGCTTCATTGCCTCGACCACAATCTCCTTTGTGATTACTACTTCTACTTTCTACCCTTGTTGGTCGGTGATTTGGGCTGATTTGTTTTAGGTTCTTTGCTTGAAGATGCTCCTCTTTGTGTTTTGAACCTTGGAACCATCTTTCGTATAGTAAATGATGTTTTGGGCACCCAAATTTGAATCGGCTTGTCCTTAAGCTGAGCTTTTGGTACCCAAATTTTATCTGACTCCTTGCATGCTACTTGTAGCATTTTCTTGTCTATAGGATAGAGAAGATTGATTGCTTCGTGGTTTTTGCTATGCTGCTAATCTCCTTTCCATTCCTCCTTGCTTGGTGCAATTGGAACAACAAGTTTTCCGCCTTTAGGTGATAGCTTGAGCTGGTTCGTATTCCAATCTGAAACTGCCTTGCACATTCTCATCCATGAGATTCCAAGAATCATTGTTGCATTCATGAGTTCATCTGGTAAGCATACAAACTGATGAGGGCATGAACATCCATGTACTATCACATTTAAGTCGACTACTCTCAATGTAGGTGTTGGGTTCTTGTTGCATCCCTTAATAGTCGATATTCCTGTTGTCAAAGGCTGACTTGTTGCTTTCTTGTAGGTGGAATAACTGTTTATATTTATTTGAGCTCCTGTATTGACTAATGTATTTGTGCTATGATTGTTCAACTGTACTTTGATGCAAAAGTCCATTCCATCTAACCATTCATCATCTGTTGACACTGCATCCTTTTGTAATTCCCATAATCGGTCATCTATTTCCAAACTGCTGATGGGAATAGGTATTTGTTGATTCTTGAGAGCAAATTTCCTTTTGAGTACTCGAAGTCGAGATTCGTCTTGGGCTTCATCAATAACCTACTATCGTTTTATCTTTCTTTGGTTTGTTGCATGCATCTTTTCTAGCAATTCATTGGTTAGCGGAAAATTGTACTTCTTTAAACAGCATCCACTAATCCAATTAGCCATTGGTTCACCATCTAGGGTGGACAACTTGGACTGCTCCACTTGGAGATACACCTTCAATGATGAACGATCCGTTTACCTTCTCTTAAACTTGGAAATGTGTTGCTTAAGGGAATAGACTAAAACTAAGTCCCCTTTTTGGAAGGATTTTGTAACTAGATGGGAATCAAAAAACTGTTTTTGTTTTTGCTTTTGTGCATAGATGTGAGCTACAGTTGTTAGCCTTTGCTCGTCTCTCCGACAATTCATTTCCAGTCCACTCAAGATCCTTAGCTACCCTTAGTGTCGTCAATATAAATTCTATCGGCAGTATGGTATCAAGACCATAAACAAGGTTAAAGGGTGTAGCATTTAAAGCTCTTTTGAATGAAACTTGAAAGGCCCATAGAGCGGCATGGATATTCATTTCCCAATCTATCCATCCTAAACTAACCACTTTAGTCAATACGAAGCTAAGAATTTTATTCATATGCTCAGCTTATACATTTGCTTGTGGGTGATAAGGAGCCGATTTGTTATGGATGACCATAAATTCATTAAGCAGATACTTAATTACCTCATTGAGGAGATGAGTTTCCCTATCATTGACAATTTCTATTGGCAGTCCATATCTTGTGAACAAATTCTTATACAAGAATACAGATGTGGTTCTGGCATCATTCTTTTGAGTTGCTTTAGCCTCTGTCCACTTGGTCAAATAGTTGGTAGCTACAATGATATATTGAGATTGGGTTCTATAAGTAGGTGGTTGTATTGGCCCAACAAAGTCTATACCCCATTTTGCAAAAGCTCTAACCCCCATCATTGGTCTTAACGGCATGCTATCTACACAGGTTGGCATTTTTGCTTGTTGACATGCATCACACCTTCGAACATATTCTTTGGCATCTGCAAAAATTGTTGGCCGCCATATGCCTACCATTAAGATTTCTCTTGTGGTGGTCTCACTAGAAAAGTGACCTCCAGCTAATCCAGCATGTGCTTATCCTATAATGGGAATATATTCGTATTCATTTGTGCAAAGATGCAGATGTTGATCCTTACCTCTCCGATACAATTGGTTTCCAATAAGCGCATAGTCTCTACTTCAGTTTCAATTGCTCTTTGGCAACATTTACTCATATCCTTAGAAAATGTCCAGCTTGATAAGTAAGCAACTAGATAGTTATTCCACTTAGAAACAAGTGATGTTTGGAACAATGTCACATGGGGTATGGGTGCTTGTATTTGGCATTGAGGATATTTTTTTACAAATGAGTGAACATCACTCCTCATAGTTTGCCAAAATACTCCAAGTCTCAAGATCCGTTGCATAGTTTGATCTTCTGCAAAGTGAAGTCCTACTATGGTAATATATGCTTGACTTAGGTATTGGGTTTTCTCCTCAGGATTAATGCATAAAAGCAATATTCCATCTTGATTTCTTTTGTACAACCTTCCGGATAATAATTGATACATAGCCTATTGCTCAATTAATGCGATTGTAATAGGAAGTGGTATTTACAAATCCACTTGAGCTATGGTCATCAAGGATACCATATTTTCAGACCAACGAGATATTGTTTCAACGGAGAACAGATATGCATCTGGTAGATCATCGTCTACTCCCTTTGGTGGTTCTCATGATATAATCCTTGACAAATGATCTGCTCTTTGATGAGTGGTGCCATTTTTCACAGCTACAGTGAAATAAAATTCCAAAAGAATAATGAACCATCTCACTATTCTTCCTATGTTGCAAGGCTTGTTGACCAAGTACAATAAGGCTTGGTGGTCCACAAAGAACACAAATTTGTTCGCTAATAGGTAATGTCTATACTTTTGACGGCATAGATCATCCCTAAATTTTTTCTTTCTGTGGGGTTGTATAGTTTTTCTCTGCCATATTCAACTCTCTGTTGACATAAGAAATAGGAAAATCAATTTTTTCATCTCTTGGTTGAGCTAGGATGCACCCAATGGCAAAATTGGAAGCATCTACATGTATGTGGAATATCTTATTCCAATCTGGTGCTTTAAAATATTGGAGCTGCAGTGAGAGCTTGCTTAAGATTCATGAAGTATTCTTCACACTCATCAGTCCATTCAAAGAGTGTAATCAAGTTGTACATGGGTTTTGCAATTATAGCATACATATAAATGAACCGTCTGTACTATCCACAATGTCCCATGAAGGCTTGAACCCCTTTGACTGTTGTCAGTCTAGGCAAATCAACAATAACATGAATTTTATCCATATCAGTAGCTATGCTATTTTTAAATACTATATGTCCAAGAATTTTTCCTTGTCTACCCATAAATGTGCACTTTTCAGGATTTAAGCAAATCCTATAAAGTCTACATTTTTCGAATACCTTTTTGAGGTGTTCAAAATGATCAGCCTGGATTAATGAATGTACACATAGATCATCCATGTATACTTCTAAGAAAATTAAGATATTCTTTAAAATCATGGCTCATCAATCTTTGAAAGGTGGCAGGACCATTAGTTAACCCGATAGGCAAAAATATCCCATTCAGTTGCAAAGGCAGTTTTATGTTGATCTTTGGGGTCAACCAAAAGTTGATTGTATCCCAAAAAGCCATCTAAAAATCTGTAAGCTTTTTTTCCTGCAACTCATTCTAAAACATGCTCAGTGATTGTAAGAGGAAAGTTGTCTCTAATGGTAGCTGCATTCACTTTCTTGAGATTGATACACACTCTTAATTTTTCATTTTTCTTGGGTACTACCACAATTGGAGACACCCAATCTGTCTGTTCATTTTCATAAATGAATTCAGCTTCCTTTAGCTTTCCTATCTCTTCTTTGATCTTTTTGGAAAATGTCTCATTATAAGTGTATGGCCTTTGTCTACTTGGTTTCGCATCATCTCTCATAGGTATGGTATGTTGACAGATTTCTGGATCAACACCCTTGAGATCCTTATAAGACCAAGCAAATATATCTTGGTATTCTTTTAGTAAGATTAACAAAATCTCTTCTTCTTCTTCCGTCAGGTCATTTTCAATGTAGACAGGTCTAGGCTCTTCTCCTAGTTCGACTGGATCTATCTTTTTTGCGTTTTCAGGTCCTTCGTAGGACTTGCCCTGTTTTTGTAGTTCCCTGACATGTTGTTCGACTATGATCTTTCGGTCCTGGAGAGTGTATTCTTGTAATGGAATGGAACACTCATTACATCTTTACCTTCCTCCTCAGTGGTTTCCATTTCAGTTGTATATATCTCCTTTAAAGCTTTCTTCAACTCTTGATACTTCTTTTTTCTTTCAACTCATGTCATGGTTGAATCCTTGTCGTGGTATTTAGGTTTTGCTTGAGTTTCCTTTCTCATTTTTCTCAATGTTTTTTTATATATCTTTCTTTTTGTTTAAAGGATATCTATCAATGATTTTATCTTTGACACAATCATGTGCATCTATTTGCATCAGAAACTGTGTTCTACTGGAGACTGATGGCATAGGTCTAGATTTCAAGTTTCTTGTGTCTTTTTTTCTTCTATACCATTTCTGTCTTCTAGGCTTCTGGTTTGGAAATTCAAAAAACTTTTCCTCGCCTCCTTTTATGAGTATTTAGCTCTCACATGTTCTTTTTCTGACCCCAAATCGTCTGAGGTAGCTGAATGTTCTTCTAACTCATCTGTTGCATCAGAATAGAGGTCTCAAAAGACTTGTTGAGCCTTCATCAAGTCCTTGGATTCTTATTTTTTGTCTTCAATGTGAAGGGATGAGATCATTTGTATGGGAATTATGCAATAGCCATCCTCATTGCAAAATTGAGTAGGCATAGACGTATTTACACACACATCCATTGTTGCTAAGATTTGAGTCCACTCAAATGGCTCAAACAAATGCTCTAGAAAGGGTTCACGTACATAGGCTTCATCTGTGCAATCCCTTTCTAAGATATATTCTTCTCGTTTTAAGCTCCAGTTTTCTGAGGCTCCGCACATCCAACCAAGATGGAAGCTTAGTTTCAGCCAAAGAGACTGAGTCAAATTCTTGTATGGGCATTTTCATGACATATCTATAAGTGTGATCTTTTAGATAAACTCTTGTTATTGATCCCACTTGCTTCAAGTACAGATAATTGTTTCCCAATCCTGGATGAGTTGTACTTGTCGCATGAAAGGTCTTCCCAAGATGATTCCGTAATTGAGTTTATTTCCAAAGTCCACTATTGCAAAAGTGTGTTGATAATCAATTCCACAGGAATTAACTATCACTTAAGCAGTCCTAAGGGTCTTTCGATACGTCCATTTGTCAATTGCAATTTTATTTGAGTTTGTCTAATGGATGGTTGTCCCCATGATTCCCATACTGCTTTTGTGGCTATGGCTATGCCTGCCCCACTATCCAGTATTGCCATGGTTTCTATATCATTATATCTCATTGGAAGGGTTTTGTTTCCTTCTTCCCCTTCGTAGTATTCTCCAACTTTGTTCATTGGAACGGATCTAATCTCTTTGTTATCTAATACATGTTTCAATTTTTTCCAACTTTTTTGGGATTAGCCCTGTTATCCCCACCTTCTCTAGAGTTTTTTGTAGATCATTCCATAAATATGCCACTGATCTTTAATAGTTCTTCTAAAGTAAGAGTGCATTGAATGGATGTAAACATGATTGAATAGATGTTGTCTACTTCTAGGGTATTTTCCGCTCTTTTTATCTGAGTGATTTTACACACTATGGATTCATCTTCATTATCTCCCAAGTAAGAGGGTAATGTTTTTAGAGTTATTGGTTTAGACATTCTTGAAGCTTCAGAGCCGCAATCCCCATACATGGATTGTACATTCATTTCCATACCAGGAGGTAGATTGTCTAACCAAACTTCCTCTATAGGAGTTGACTTCAGAGTTAGGATCCCATCATTAATCTCTCTAACTCTTTCCCATAAGTGTCCTAGCTAATCTCCTTCTACTAACGGAATTTCATCTAAGGCATCTTCACTGTCAGGCACTATGAGTTTTGGCTCTTTAGTTTCAAGGTGGGGTTCTACCACCACTTCGGATTTCTCTTTACTGGTTTCTACCACAAGCTCCTCAGGTTTTGCCCTACTCTCTAGCTTGAGTTTTTGTTTTTCCCTCATCTCTTGAGTAATTCTTACCAAATTTTGATAAGCTTCAAGCTTAGCTGCTTTCATATTTGGAGAAGGATAGTTTTCCCATTTGTTTTCCATGTTTGGCCTGCTTTGAATCCCACTTGGTAAGCTTCCAAGGCTACATTAATTGGCTCAAAAGTTTTGTCTACCAAAATTGATCCTCCAGATTTCACGATCGTTTCCTTGATTTCGCTTCCAGTTTTTTTCACCTTCTCTTGGAATAGCTTCTTTCCTTTCTCCTCGATTTCAGTCCTTTGTTTCTGTTTTCTCATCTCATACCTTTTACTTCTGCTTCTTTTGGTCTTTTGAGAGAAAATTTTAGTATTCTCCGAATCATCAAAGGAGTTATGTTTCTTTTTCTTAGCCTGGACTCTAGTGATTACCTTGATTGGAACAATAGGTTCACTGTCAGATGAGCTACTAGGTATCACTTGGACCACGTTCGCTACTATTTTACCCTTGTTTAAAGGATTTTTTGGACAATCTTCAGGGAAGTGTCTTCCCTTTTTGCAACATTGCATACAAAAAGCTTCAATTGGCTTAATGTTCTTGTCTGGTTCTGGCCATTCATTTTTCTAATGATCATCTGCACCACAATTATGATAGTTGCCAGTTCTTGGCTTAATCATGGGTCTTATCATCGGAGGTCTAACACCTTGATTAGCTACATAGTACATTGGTGCAAGCTCTGGTGTATTATAAGTCATAGGTTCTACCAATGGTGGTGGATGTGAATTATACCAATCTCCTTCTACCATTACTATAGATGGACTAGACTTAGTATAGGGTGTAACATGCACTAGTGCTTGTTCATCTATGATTCCCTTTGAATGTATGTACTTTACAGGCACTGCATTATGTCCAGTATATGGAGGTTGTTGACCCAACACGGGTTGAGGTCTTTCCATACCCATCAGTGGTCTTTGAGCTGTGGCCATATTAGGCTGATACCTATACATGGGTTGTCCTTGTGGCCTCATAGGCACATATTGAACATTCCCATCATACTTTGGTCGGTAATAGCACTCATTGGTCTCATGGTTGGTCCATTTTTTTTCGATTGCACATCATTTCTACGGCCTAATTGGTTGTCCCTGTTGAGGTATCCCTTGCCCTGGTCTCCTCATAGGTGCTTTTTGCATGTTATTCATCCTTTTTGTTAGGAAATATGACGTAGCTAAATAGATATTTGAGTAGATTACCTAATGGAGAGAGATAGATTTCACACACAAAAGATTATAGAGTAGAGAGAGAGAGAGAGAGAGAGAGAGAGAGAGTACACACGATATACGTGGTTCTCCCAATGTGGGCTACGTTGGAAAGGGAAAAATGAAAAAACCACCAGTACACAATCTGAATGCCTCTCTATAGCTCATTGATTCCACAACACCCCTATTCCCTCACAAAAGTACACCTCGATACACAATCTGCAAACGACTATTTTCCTATCCTATACCTGACCATCCCTAATCGCACACATTAGACCGCAAAGCAAGCAATCATGATTTTCATCCTTAACCTCTCATAGCATCTTTAATCATAGACCAACAACCACGACACCTTCATATGTTTGGAGATCACTAGCGTACTCTACATTTCCATAGGGAGAACTCACATACTTGACACCCCTCAAAAGCACCAATATGACAAGATCCATTGGACACAAGAGCGTGAAGAAAAAACTATACTTTGAGTCAACACCAGAGATGTGGTGTAGGACTATATCAATATTATCCAACTAACAGCCGCCGGATGGTATACCATGATAGAATCAATGCATAAAATTGTCGTCCTTGCCTTCTTATTCCACAGCTAGTACACATCCACCCTTCCTTCTTATGCAATCCCTATGCCGGACCAGTTGTAGCTCTCCTTCTGAAGCAGCTTCTAAATCACCATATTGCAATAGTAGGTACAACAACCCCCAAAACTCCATCAGTGTTGTCCTCCTACCTTCTTGTACCTTGGAGCCTGCGACCTTGTTTTTCCGCCTTTGACTTTCTCTCACGTTCAGCCATGAACTCTAGGCTTCCGGCCAATAGCACTATGCTCCGCTCTCAGCTCGTGATCATCGGCAATAGGAGGTGTTGGGGAGTTGAAGGGAGAGCATCGTGAGTTGGCAGGGTTGGTCTCAAGCAGGGCCACTTGTAAGGGCAACTCTTACTAGAGCTTGAAGTACTGAAACGGGCTGCGGAGCTGGTCCTGAGGGAAGACATGGAACGCTACAAGGGAGGGCCTGGCCCTGAGCAAGATAGAGGAAAGCTATCCATGTGAAGGGGGTTGTAAAGCCGGTGCTAAGGTCTACAAGAGTGCTACAGGGAAAGGATTACAGAGGTCGAGCAAAGAGGGCTACATTGGGGGTCTGAAAAGGCCGTGCAAGGTTACCAATTTCTAGAGAGGAGTACTAGCTAAACCTGACTGCAAATGGTTGGGAAGCTGACTCGCCGCAAGAAGAAGGAGCATCCAAATGTGTAGAAGGGGTGCTACTATAGGCCTGTAACCAATAGCTCTTGGTCTCTCCTCTCTGACGTGCACCAGGGGGACTCTCCCCTCTGCAGCACTCGGTCTCCTCTCCAGCTCTACAGTGCTCCCATCTCCTCTATGGTACCTCTCTTGAAGTTATCAGGCCCGTTTAAGAACTCCAATACCATGCAGCTTTTGGCGGCCTTCTAGAGTAGCCTCCCCTGCAGCTTAACGGCCTCCTCTCCCTTGGAAGCATCCCACCCGCCTGGTGGCTTCAATCCTCCATCAGCTGGCCTCCTGTAGCGGCTACTGCATGGCACCCCGCCATCCACTTCCCCTCAGGCTTCTTTCCTGGTTTGCTTTCTCTCTCGCTATCGTCCTGATGGAGGCCTTCTTCAAACCCTGCAGACCACGATTGTGGTGAAGTCCATTCCTCTCATGCTCATGGCCCTGGCCCTTGATACATTGCTGCGATATGGCACTTTTGCCTCCACTTGAAGTCACTCTCGGCACTGCTCCCCTCAAGGCATCCCTCCTCCTGCGCTCTTGACGGATCTACCGTCCCCCCCATGCAACTGGCTCTTTCGCATATGGCCCCCCTCGCACGTAGATAGCGCCTCTTCTCCACATAACCGGCTGACCTTCCTTATGCGAACTGTAGCGCCACCCTTCCATTGCAGACAGCAAGACGTACTCGTCTTTTTGTTTTTCATGTTGAATCCAATTTGAATTTCTTAAATATCCCTTGCTTAGCTTTGCTTCACGCGTTCTTGACCACCTCGAGCGTTCGTCAAGAGTATTACACCCACAATACATTTGGACCTGCATCCACTTTGTAATAGCCCTCGATGGACTAGCTAGCTGTAATATACTTGACTTAAAGCACATGAGAAGCTTTGAACTTGCCGACCTTGGGCAATCATTTTGCATACATCATGGCACCACCTATCGGCGATACCCACTCACCCTTTCTGGCAAAGCTTCTGAACTGTGTTTGACCAATTAAGAGCCACATTTTGCATACACATCCCAATCGCATTTGCTACAATCTGCATCTAACACCTGTTCAAGCATTCCCCCATCAGGCTACTGATTTCCACACCATTGCCGTTGACACTTCCGTGGGTCGACAGAGTTTGGGTGCACCATCATTGCCCACCCCCTTGTTGAGCATTCATGCTCAACCACAATATTATTTAGGTAAAATAGGACCGTATAGAGAGAATGACATAAAATAGCTATATAGACTGCATAAGAAAAATGGTATACTACTATATAGATAGGATAGAGATAGAGAGAAAAGCATCTACTGCATCACCCTCCTGGGTCGAATGGAAAGCTCGAAGCTTCCCCAAGCATGGTATAGAGTCCACCTGGATCAAAAACAAAACATTGGCCGTGGCCATCCACCTGTAAAGCATGCACATTGAAGCCTCTTTGTGCGCTTGTAGACCAAAAGACATATGACTTCAACTTCTCTTCATAGCATAATTCTTCAGCACCATGCATCCATAATCCTTCCTGCCAAGCATAAGCATCCTTTCAATCACTTGAAGCACTGGTACCATATGGAGCTATCCTGTCATCTGCTAGAGAACTCTCCATAGTATAGTCTTCATTAGGGCCAAAAACGACTCAAAAAGGGCTGTTTGTTAATCTAAGGATTAAGGAATAGTCCAATAGTTATTTGACACGTATACAAAAGTATGGCACTCTTGTCTCCTCTATTGTGGGTTTTGGTGGTCCTATTTCGACGGAGAACCGCTAAATGTCTTGATCACAAGGCTGAAACTGCTATATTTAGGTGCTTTCGGCGAGAGAGCTCATTAAATTTGCGGCTCAAAGCAATGAAGTCTCGTCTTTTATTCTATTTTATATTTCACAAAAGCGTTGTCAAAAGATATGAAATCTATGTCAGAAGGCTCTCAAAACAAGAGCATTAATGATAAATCACCTACTTTTTTCAAACGTATACCTTTCTCGCTCTCTAGTTTGTGAGAGGTTTTAGTTTCTCTAGTTTCCGTCTATACTTTCTTTCTTCTCTAATCTCTGAGTTTCCATGGCATCTTTTGCACGTCGCCCTTCACATAACATAACTTCTTGTGACTTTCATAACGTTAGAGAGGATGGTCTTTGGAAGTCCATATCTTTTCGTGTGAATGACTGGGTAACAATGCTTCCTTCATGCAAAGGTGTACACAGAGTGAAGAGAACTAAACGCGATAAAGTAAAAAACCATTGGAAAGGTCGTGTTCTTGCTTTCAAAGTGACCGACAATGGCTGGCTAGCTAAGGTTCAACATGTGTACATGGCCAAGGATATGGTGTTAGACTGGGAAGAACATCCCACACTGCATTCTTACTGTAAGTACAAAAAAAAACTATTTGATACAGTGAATTTTTTTCATTATCCCATTGTTTTTCTCATTTTTTGATTCCATTCCAGATATATTTCCTTCAACAGCTGTGGAATGGCAGCTTGTGGAGAGTCTGAGTGGGACGTTCAAAGCAATGCATAAAGGGATTGCAGATGCTACGTATGCTGACAAGCCACCTTCCTTTTACAAAACAATGGATTTGTTTGTCTATTTTGCAGAATACAAAGTTCCATCATGAGAAGGTGCATATGGATACCTACATCAGTTACCCGTTCCCACCATAAGTTCACTTGATTGGGAAGCTCCTGATGCATGTATTATATCAAGCTTCAAATCCAAGATCAAAGAATACATCCTTAAAGCTATGTCTCCGGGCAGGATATCAAGAAGGATTAAAGTTCAATGTTTCTTGCCTATACATGTCTTTGTGGCATGTTTCAAAACAATGGATTTGTAGAGGACAAAGACGATGTGGCTTAATAGAAGACTTTCTATGACTGAACTTGATAATGTTCTTGGAGACGGATGGAGCACCAAAGAAACTTTCCATATTGGTGACAATATTAGTTGTAGAGTAAGCCCAAATTCTATGTCTATCTCATATCAACTATGTCGTCAATCATTAGTTCTGGGCTACGACTATAGGAGATGGAGAAGCAAATTAGGTAGCTGGGTTCCTCTCGACTCTGAGGAAAATTGTCCAGAGTTTGAACTAAAGGTCACAGTACATCCACACACCGAGTATAGAAGCCTGATAGTAACAACAAATTGGAGACTAAATGATGTTAGAGAATCTCTTGAGTTTCTTGATGAAACATCTCCCAAGTATAGATTCAAAGTGGATGAAATTGTGGTGAGCACAAGGATGGAGAATTCAACCTCTTGCATCACATGCCTTCCCCCAAAAAGAGTTGTATTTGAGCCACTTGCAAGGACTTGAAAAAACAAGTTCAATATTGTAATCATTTTGCAAATATATTTATCTTTTCTCTACTTATGTTGTTTTAAACTTACATGACATCATGATACACATTTAAGAATCGACAGTTGGTATTAAGTATTTGAAGTACAAAATTATGCATCACCAAAGGGTATATATATATGTTCATATGGACAAAATGAACAAAAGTATACATAGCTTTTGTGGACTATTCAATCATGAAATTCCACTTTTCTTTTTGCCTGAGAGGATTCTGCATCCTCAGAGACCCTTTTCCTTTTGTGTTCAGAAGGGGGTGAAAGTTCAGGAGTGGGTGGTGGTGGTGACTTGGCAGGGGTTGGTGCTTTGGACCCCTTAGGGCTTGGCACGGGTGACTTGGCAGGGGTTGGTGCTTTGGGCTCCTTAGGACTAGCTGTCTTGGGTGATTTGGCAGCTTTCTTTGACAACATAAATGGTAGCTTGAAAGGTGAGCTAGGTGCCTCCCCCTTATTGTTCTTAAGTGTACGACGCTTTTGAACCTTGAATTTCAATGGTGAGTGGAATGGATGGCCCTTTGTATCTGCTCTTTTTTTTGCAGGGCTCTCAGTGGGACTCTTACCCTTGGCAGTCTTCTTAGTGGGACTCTTCCCCTTGGCAGGGATCTTCTTTTTGGTAGGACTCTTCCCCTTGGCAAGGATCTTCTTCTTGGGACTCTTCCCCTTGACAGGACTCTTCACCTTGGTAGGACTCTTCTTGTGATCCTTTTTCTTTGTATGGATCTTTGCAGGACTTTTCTTCTCTTGATCCATTTTCTTTGCATCCAAACCTTTGGTGGCTCTACCTTTCTTTGGTGGCAAAGGAGAATCTGGATCATTTGGATTTATTGATCTTTCCAAAACCATAGAAACAACCTTCTCTCTCACCCACATGACCCAAGACTCTGGATAGTCATGCAACTGAAAAAAATAGAAAAAGGAACTAAAGGACATGACATACATACATAAAACATCAAAATAAATACATGAACCATACTTACAGTGAGTGTAGTCATCCGGCACCTTGACTCAAGATATCTCCATGCATTTGCAAGCACCCTCCATCCACAAGATGTTGAGTCTCTCTGTAAAGGCACTTTTTGATTGTAGTACTTGAAAGCTTCTATATTGTAATCCTTGTTTGTGGTACTCAGGTGACCAACAATAAGTTTGGCAGCACTGCAAGAAGACATTGAATCAAAAAGCTACTAATAGAAAACAATGGGCCATCATCAAGCATAGATTATGCTTCATACTTACAGTTTACTTTTCCCATGGATACTTGACAATGAATTCATAAATATAATATCTTTCTCCAAAAGATTGAAGATAATAAGACTCCAATGTCCTCTACAAAATAAAAAACAAATTAGCTAAGAATACCACAAAATGTTAAAAATAACATGTAAGGAGTTAAGAATTACCCTTCAACATAGGGATATAATATGTAATTGCAGGTCAGCATATTAAAATCATCAAAAAAACTTGAAAGGGTTCCTTGCTTGTTGAAAAGGCACTGTGTCACTAGAGGGTCAAGTATGGCAATTTGCATAGCTAGAGCCTCTGGAAGATCCCTCATAAGACACCTGGAAAAGGAAACACAAGCCACAATGAGCCCCTTGTGCCTGTCTGCCATGCACATGCACATTATAATAATTAGCAAAGCAATACACCTGAGAGAGATATAGAGCACAGTGTCACCAAGCTCAATGTTGGGATTTACAAGCATACTTGTGTCTTTAGGGAATATGTCCAAATATGCCTCAGTATCTCCAAACAAGGAAACATCCACCACCATTTGGCCTGTGACTTTTTCATAAAGAAGAGAGTTGGATTCTCTTAAAATTTCAGCTTGCTCTTTAAGGATAGCGTCCTCGGATATCATGTCTTGCTCCCTCTCAACTTCCTTAACTGCTTTAATATCCTGAGACTTTCTTGTCTCGTATTCATGTGTAACATCCTCAATGACAACCCCAGAATCTTTCTGCAGCTGCTTGGAAGGAGGGATGTTTAAAATTTGGAAGGCTCTAAGATCCTCACTAGGAATGAGCTCAAGAGCCTTATCAAACTTGTACCTTAGCCTTGACACAAGCACAAAATCTTTGCTCATAAGTGTGACCCTGTGAGCAAATGCAGCTGCAATGTAGCTATCATTCATAAAGTCTATGAGAAAATCCTCAGCAGCTTCCTTAAGGCACATCACAGCTTGAGACTGCCACCTCACTGAGACAAAAGTTTTGATATTCATCATGCTTACAAGTCTATTAGATATCTCTTTCACAACCCTCATGAAAGAGAGCTTTGGAATTAGTAGACAAGTAGACTTTTGTGCCTTCCTTATTTCTCTTAGGGACTTCACCTGATAATTCAATCTCTTTCTGGCATTGGCCCTCTGACGAGGTTGTGGAGGGGGTGCTTTCTCTGCATCTTTCTCAGCATCACCTACTTCTGGATCGGTTGGGGCTTGGTAGACCTTCCTTGCAGTTTGCTTAGTCCTGGCCATTTGGGTACAAGAACACACCACGCGACAGAGGGGTAGGCCACAACCTTCAAGATGTTTCTATCGCGCCGTGTGTGATGAGAAGGATAACACGACGCGATAGAAGGCTGACAAAAGCTGTGGAAAGCGTCGTATGTGACCACCGGAACGTGCAAAAAGAATATCACAGAACTTCTTGTACGACGCGATAGAGGGCGCAACCACACCCTAGAACATCGCCGTATCGCTTCGTATGCGAGGTGAAATCTTTAAGCCGAGAAGCCCCACACGACGCGATGAGAGCCCCACCCAGAAGTTGCAACATATGCTTATCGCGTCGTATGGGAAGCCATGAATATTTGGAGGTACATACTACCACAACGCTGTAGAAGGCACACAAACACCGTTGGAAATGGTATAGAGCATCGTATGCGAGGTCAAATTTTTATGAAGTGTCGACGTCCCGCACGACGCAATGAAGGGTTCACCGAGACTCTGGGACTTGCGCCAATCGCGTCGTAAGGGACGCTTAGGAAGCGGTAGAAAGTAGAAAGTGCTCCCACATGCCCAAGAGTTCCGGTCGCGTCAATGAGAGGAAACTTAGTTTGGCTTAGTGGACAGATGACAAGTGTACGGGTAGTTGAGGACGACATGACGCGAATGTCGACTATAGGAGAAAGCACAAAATGAGCACGTGACAAGTGTTTATATACATAAAACCGTCCGTACGATGACCGTTGTACGCATGCCACATGGCACGTGTGCATGGCTAACACGTGTCACTAACGGTCATATATCAGATATATATATAGCTTGGTCTCGAATTTTAAAAATGTTCCACGTTCACTTGTCGCATACGACGCGAGATATTATCTATTTTTGTGTAGTCCTTTCGCCTCGCACAATCTTATCTTTGCAATTTGCACATTGGTGGACGCTATCGCTTTTTGTTTGCCTTGTCATGTACGACGCGCAGGGAAGAAGTTCCAAAGGTTAGGTCGAACGCCTATCGCGTCGTTTGGTGTTGTTTTACGGTTTTGGTTGGCTTTGTCCCGCATGACGCGCAGGGAAGCAATTCCAAAGGCCAGGTCCAACGTCTATCGCGTCGTTTGGTACGTTTGGTGTTTGTGTGGTTTTGTCCCGCACGACGCGCAGGGAGGCATTTCCGGAGCTTGGATCAAGCGCCTATCGCGTGGTCCGGTTTAGTTTTGGTGTGGTACATTGGCACTTGTACCTAGCTTCACCTATCGACTTTTCCTCTACTATGATGGAAGGCCGGAGGAGATTTTGGAGGAGAGTCCAAGTGAAAAACTATTGGTGGCTGTGATAGATGGTGGTGACATGGAGGTGTACACCAAAGTATATGAAATATTCAATCCTGTGTTTGATCTTGCAGCTTTGTTAGACCATTTGAAAGACTTCTTGGCAGGAGAATTCAAAGAGTTTGAAGAAGCAGTTGAAGGCAAGTGTTTGGTTTTAGATGGGAAGGCGTATTGTCATCTAACCGAATATACTACAAACTCAATTGAAAAGAGCAAAGTAACAAGGAGGTTTGGGAGATTTTCTAAGAAGACTTCCTTTGTTTGTCCACCTACCATTTCTTGTCAATTACATTTGAAACCTTGTAACCTTGTTCCAAAAGAAGTTGCTTTTCTTTTCTTTTTGTTCCTTAAAGTTGACATGCAAGGCAAAGCTGATGAAGTGAAAGATACAGATGAGGCAACAAATAAAAATGTTTCCACAGTTTTGCAGCTTGAGAAAAGTGAAATTCTAGAAGAGGAGGAGGTTGATGTTGCAGCTGAGGAGCAGGAGAGTGCAAATTTTGATGTTGCTCAATTTAGAGCTAGTACTGTCATTGATGAGCCAACAGATGAGGTAGAGGTATCTGAAGCTTCCCTTACTATTCCAAACCTTCCCTACTTCTTTATCAATGGGAAAGAGTATATTCCTCTCCATCATATCCAGTGTTTGCTTAATATGAGGGAGGACTATTGTATTGCAACCATTTCTGAAGCTTCTGAGGTGGCCAAATATTTTATTGACACAGAAGAAGAGTCAAAAGAGGAGTTTTTGGCACTTGATCTTCATACATCCAATAAAGATTTTTTGCCTGCTCCTGATGCACTTGCTCTATGCATGAGAAGAGTGGAAGAGGAAAAACCTTCCCTCAAAGATGAGGATTTTGAGAAGAGGCTTGTTGAGCTTGGCATCCAATCTTTTGGCAGAGACTTTAAGCTGAAAAAAATTGGAAAGGAAATTGACATAAGAGAGATGACCGGATCATGCAATCTCCTTCAAGAAAAAGTCATTGCCGAAGATGAATTGCAAAAGGTGATCTCCCTGCTGAAATCTTTCTTTTTTTCCAAGTTAGTTTTAATTACTCATTGTCTTGTTTTGCAGATTGAACTCCTTGACAAAGATAATTTTCTTGGGAGAGCTAAAGGCTCTAGAGGGAAAGCAATAGAGGGCTCTTCAAGAAGGGATGCCTCCTCTCTCATGCACTACATGCCTACATTGGATAGTGCCACCTTCTGTGCTTTCCACATGCAGTATTCTGAAGATCCTGAGTTGCCAATGTTTGCACTGAAGATATTGTCACGGTTTTTAGGGTACACTCCCCTTCAAATCAATGCAAATAAGATTATGCTACTTGAGAGAGCAGCAGCACTTCGAATGTTTGGATATGTTGCAGGATTCAATGCCTCAAGAGCAGGATACTTTCTTTGCTACTCTAGCTATGCAGCAGCAGCTGAGGAGACAAATGTCAACCTTCTTGGGGGCTATAAAAGAAGAAAGTTTTTGAGATATAGGGGTGACATGCCTGGAGATATTAAAAAATTAAAAACTGATGTAAATTTGACAATTTTTTGCACCAAAATATCTTTTTTGAATTTGGATCTCTTTAGAAAGAAGTACAATGTTTCAAAGTGAAGCATTAATCTCAGATCTGTGGTTGAGCAGCATGGTTGTTTGATCTCATCCGTTGTAATTGCCTCCTATAGAACCAATTGAATAATTCTTTTAGTGCATTGCTCCTACTTTGTCCACCTCCCTTTCTCGTACATTTGAAAAAAGAAGTCCTCGCTTGATAGTGAGATTTTTCCATTTCCTGAGTATTCCATGTTGCAAGGGGTCCTTGTTTTGCAAAATATGGTCCATGCAGGTACAGAATATGCTAAAAATTAAAAAAAAAGTTATTTGAACTCAATAGGATGCAAAGTAAAATACTATCCAGACTTTAGAAAGTAATTGAATACTCACCAAGTAATATGTGATGTCTTTTGCTCCCCAAGCATCTGTAATAGCAGTTATTAAAAGCTTTATTGTCTTTTTAAAGTCATCTGCATAAGTAGCAGAGCTAACTTGTTGTCTCAAAACTTTCAAAAAACTGTCGAGCTTCTTTCACACTTCCATGCGTTTGTTGGCTACATCTGGTCTACTTTTGACATTGGTTGTTATAACACAAAGATCCTTCCAGCAGTTCCACATAGCATCAACTTGTTTGTTGTCATGGTTACTCAAAAATATTCTGACTTTTGCTCCACCCATTGAAACATCTTGCAAAACATCACCGGTTCCTTTTGAAAGAGTGGGATCTTTTTTTAGATGCACTTGACCACCATGAAAACCCATTTGAGAGAGCAAAGCCTCGCATTTTTCTATGCACTCATCTGCAAGTTTAGTTGGCTTAATAGAATATGCATAGTCAAGATGGAGTCGAAGCAATTTGTCCAAGATTCTAATCTCTGCATGCATTGTGCATATATGTACATTTTTTAAATCTATTGTTAAAATTGGATCCCAAATCATAGAAGACGATGGGTAGTCGATGACGTTAACACTATTCATCGATGGTGCTTTTTCAACCTCGTGTTCTGCAAGCCATCCTTTTGTTCCAGTGCTTGCCATGCAATATAGACATGGATACTTGGTATTGGCACCTCCACATACACCAAACATGCACTTTAATGCTTTTAGGTTGGTCCTCAAGTGCCATTCTACAAAAAAGTCACCCATGCCATCTACACAGAGGTTTTTCACCTGCATTTTGGTCCTGTATAACAGAAGGGATATCGGTCTGCAAAAACAGTCATTTCAATGTATCGTGATTTTCTACTGGTATTTGAGATGCTCCGATCCACCAAACTTCCATTTCTGATTGAGTTTTGTGGTATGGGGAATCAAGCTTACCCTGGCTATAGTCCAATGCTCTATTCATAAGGGATATGGATACTCTTTCCATTTTTTGACATTTTTGAATTTGAGCTTCATCCAATTTCAGAACAAATATAAGTTTTCCTTCACAATCTACTTCTTGCAATTATAGTATCTCACCATAGCAGATTGAACATTTTTTATACTCATCCAAATGTTATTAAAAATATTATACTCAAAAGAAGATTTTTTTTTCTGTTTTTCATATGGCATCGTTCCTTCTATATGATAGTACTCTCCAAAATGTTCGGGTATTTCTTCGTTTAATAGAGTCCTAACTTTCCCAACATTATGATGCCTAGGCAACCCAAAAGCTTTAATCTTGTAATACTTTAAAACCTGAAACTAGGTTTTAGAGATGGCCCTGTAACCCCTTCTACTCACCCCCACTGTGTCACAAACTTCTTGCATTTGAGAAGGTTGGACCAGTAAACCCATATCTTTCAGTAAACTTTGAAATACCAATTTTTTCTGAGTTTGATTTTCAGGAAGTTTCAAAAGTTTAAGAATATCACTTTTGTTCATTACCTCATTCAAAAATCTCACCCTTTCTTGACCATTGGACATATCAAATCCTAAAAAACTAGTCACATGTTCTCTAGTAATCTTTAATCTTTTTTTTCTTTGTCCAGAACCTTCTGTTAAGTTTACTACATCTCTCATTCGTTTTACTCGTGCTCTTAATCCTATTGGAGTTTCTTTTAAAGTCCAAAGTTGGTGATTTTCTTGTTTTAGAGATGCTATTTGGTTTTCAAGCTCTAAAATTCTTACTGCATTTGAAGACAAAACAGTTTTGAGATATTGAATGTAATTATGTGTATGATCAATGTGTAAATGAGATAACCTAGAACTATATCCTAGTAAGCCATCAACCCCATCACCAACAAATCTCATCAAATCATGAGGAGTGTTAAAAGATGGATACCTTCCAGTGCTAGGATCCGGTGGATACAAGCTCCCATCTGTCCATATATCAATGTGTTTCTTTCCCTCGTTGTGAATTTGTTGTGCTTCATTTACAGTTGTAACTGGTCTTTGATAGACACTCCGCGTAGTAGCATATTCCTGGCTTAGCTTAATGTTCAAGTGAAACTTGCGGTTATCACTAGTGGAAGATGTATTAGTCATGGTAAGTAATGAAGGAGCAGAAAGTATAATGAAAATAACGTAGCAGCAGAGAAGAAGGTGCATCAGAGAAGAAGAGAAAAAGCTCGCGAAAGGTGAGAGAAAAAAGAGAGATTCAAAAGTGAAAACATCTATTTGCCGCCAAGTGAAGTAAATGAAAACAAATTTCGAAGTGAGCCACAAAGGAATGTGAAGAAAACGATATCTTTTTGAATATTTAGAGATATGTACCTAGATACGCTTTAGATTGCGTAGATATGCTTTAAATGACCAAAACGGACAAATTTGGAGCCGTTTTGACCACAAACGGCTCTGCTAATTAGTAATTTAACCAATTCCTTACACAGCCCTTTTTGAGTCGTTTTTGGCCGTGATGTTATCATATGAGCATTGAAACCTGCATAGTACACCTTGCAAAGCAGCCTGGAACAACATAGCCATCAACAACACAACATATGGCTTCAATGCCTTGCCATTTTCTTGAGTCTGCTTCATAGGCAAGAAAACATGTTCCCTTTGCAAACCTGTATCCAAACCTTCTAAAATTGGCTCAAAAACCAACTCTTCAGACTTAAGAACATGACCTACTAGAGGTTCAACCTGTTCTTCAAATACCTCATCACCTGTAAGGTTGGTGGCACCTTCCTCTCTGCATGGAACCTCGCTCTCATAGGTTCCACCTGTATCAATTTCCATAGAGTCATCTGCCGGAGCTATCTCTCCACGGCTACACACAAAATTTGAAACTATATTGTGCACCTCTATATGTCCATCAAGGCAAGGTTGCCCCACCCCCTGCATAGATAAATCACTTTGACATACCTTTGCTTCTGTTTCTAGCTCCTGCAAGTCATCCTCAAAAACTTACTCTTCAATCAAATTGGATGCACAATCAAACCATACCTCTTCTGCTAGCAAGGACTCACCACCACAAGATACAAGAGAAGGCTTCTCGACTGGCCGGCTCACACAAGGAATTTCCACACTTGCACTATGCTTCTCCGAGATCTTCAGCTGGCTGATAGGCAGCTCGTATACATTTTTCTTAACTTCAAAAACATCATAAGTCTCATACCTAGAAGACATGGACTCTGTCTCAAAAAATGCTATCTGTGTCCAAAGCACTGCTAGAGCTATGAGAGCTGTCGGACTCCTCTTTTGAACTTGCTGGTTCTTCCACCTCTGCTACCTTCCTCGTTGCTGCCTCTAGAACCACCACTTCTTCTTTAAGATCTTCTATCACCTCGTCCTCTTGAGCAAACAAACCAGGTGGCACTTTGAATATGTCTCTCTGTATCTTTTGAGACCTGGTTGGCACTTGTTATACCTCTTCTAGCCTGGAATCAGCTTCACATGCTTTGATCACATGCATGTCAACAAAAGGAGGAGTTTTTACCTCTTGATGCTCATCAATCTGTTTGGGCCTAGGTCCACTGTCTGTCGCGAGTATAGACTGCAACAATTTTGCCTCCATCTTCTTCTTCATCTTTTGACTCTTTTCTCTGGAGACTTTGACAGCTTCATCAAAGGTCCTTGGATCTTCATAGTCCACTTTCTCACGAACATAGGGATGCAAGCAGGATAGAAACCTTTCTAGCTTAAAATACCCCGCATTGGTTGCTTGGGTAGCAGTCGCAAAATCCCCCCAATAAGCTTCAAATTTATCAACAAAGGCATTGAAATTTGCACTTAACGTCCTACTGCAAGCCTTTGATCTTTGCATCTGCTTCCGATGCTGACACCACCTTTTGATACTTTTGTATAAATTGCTCTCGAAATTGGATCCAATTCTGCTTGTGCACATCTTCTAAGCCATCAAACCAAGCTTTTGCTTTACCTCGTAGCACCAAAGGTAGAGTCCGGAGCTTTGCTTCATCACCTGGCATCCGCAATACTGTCAGCACAAATAGCTCAAAATAGGCAATCCAATCGTCTGCATCTTCATCTCCTTTGAACACCGGACCGAATTCCTGCTTCATCCTGACTCACGAACGCTTTGTTAGGAAGCAATCAGTGGGTCCTCAGTGGGGGCACCACAAGATGGAAAGGAGAAAATGGAAAAACCACTAGCACACAATCTGAATGCCTTTCTATAGCCCACTAATTCCACAGCACCCCTATCCCCTCACAAAAATACACCTCGATACACAATCTGCAAACAACTATTTTCCTATCCTATACCTGACCATCCCTAATTGCACACACTAGACCGCAAAGCAAGCAATCATGACTGGGTCATGACTTTCATCCTTAACCTCTCAGAGCATCTTTAATCATAGACCAACAACCACGACACCTTCATATGTTTGGAGATCACTAGCGCACTCTATACTCTACATTTCCATAGGGAGCACTCACATACTTGACACCCCTCAAAAGCACTAATATGACAAGATCCATTGGACACAAGAGCGTGAAGAAAAAACTATACTTTGAGCCAACACCAGAGATGTAAAGTTTAGGACTATATCAATATTATCCAACTAGCAGCCGCCGGATGGTATACCATGATAGATTCAATGCATAAAATTGTCGTCCTTGCCTTCTTATTCCGCAGCTAGTACACAGCCACCCTTCCTTCTTATGCAATCCCTATGCCGGACCAGTTGTAGCTCTCCTTCTGAAGAAACTTCTAAATCGCCATATTGCAATAGTAGGTACGACAACCCCCAAAACTCCACCAATGCTGTCCTCCTACATTCTTGTACCTTGGAGCCTGCGACCTTGTTTTTCCACCTTTGTCTTTCTCTCACGTTCAGCCATGAACTCCAAGCTTATGGCCAATAGCACTATGCTCCCCTGTAGTAGCACCCCTTCTACACATTTGGCTGCTCCTTCTTCTGGCGCCGAGTCAGCTTCCCAACTAGTTGCACTCAGGTTTAGCTAGTACTCCTCTCCAGAAATTGGTAACCTTGCACGGCCTTTTTAGACCCCCAATGTAGCCCTCTTTTCTCGACCTCTGTAATCCTTCCCCTGTAGAACTCTTGCAAACCTTAGCACCGACTTTACAACCCCCTGCACATGGATAGCTCTCCTCTATCTTGCTTAGGGCCAGGCCCTCCCTTGAAGTGTTGCATGCCTTCCCTCACGACCAGCCCCGTAGCCCGTTTCAGTCCTTCAAGCTCTGGTAAGAGTTGCCCTTACAAAAAGGCCCTGCTTGAGACCAACTCTGCCAATTCACGATGCTTTCCCTTCATACTCCCCAACGCCTCCTATTGCCGATGATCACGAGCTGAGAGCAGCCCTCAACCCCCTGTAACCAATAGCTCTCGGTCTGTCCTCTCTGACCTGCGGAGCAGGCGGGCTCTCCCCTCTGTAGCACTCGGTCTCCTCTCTAGCTCTACAGTGCTCCCATCTCCTCTATGGTACCTCTCTTGAAGTTATTAGGCCCGTTTAAGAACTCCAATACCATGCAGCTTTTGGCAGCCTTCTAGAGTAGCCTCCCCTGCAGCTTAACGGCCTCCTCTCCCCTGGAAGCATCCCACCCGCCTGGCGGCTTCAATCCTCCGTCAGCTCCCGGCCTCCTGTAGCGGCTACCACATTGCACCCCACCACCCACTTCCCCTCAACCTTATTTCCTGGTTTGCTCTGTCTCGCTATCGTCCTGATGGCGGCCTTCTTCAAACCCTGCAGACCACGATTGTGGTGAAGTCCCTTCCTCTCATGCTCATGGCCCTGGCCCTTGATACCTTGCTGCGATATGGCACTTCTGCCTCCACTTGAAGTCTCTCCCGGCACTGCTCCCCTCAAGGCGGCCCTCCTCCTGCGCTCTTGATGGATCTACTGTTCTCCTTATGCAACTGGCTCTTTCGCATATGGCCCCCCTCGCATGCAGATAGCACCTCTTCTCCACACAACTGGCTGACCTTCCTTATGCGAACTGTAGCGCCACCCTTCCATTGCAGACAGCAAGACATACTCGTCTTTTTGTTTTTCATGTTGAGTCTAATTTAAATTTCTTAAATATCCCTTGCTTAGCTTTGCTTCACGCGTTCTTGCCACCTCGAGCGTTCATCGAGAGTATTACACCCGCAATACATTTGGAGCTGCATCCACTTTGTAATAGCCCTCGATGGACTAGCTAGCTGCAATATACTTGACTGAAAGCACATGAGAAGCTTTGAACTTGCCGAGCTTGAGCAATCATTTTGCATACATCACGGCACCACCTATCGGTGATACCCACTCACCCTTTCTGGCAAAGCTTCTAAACTGTGCTTGACCAATTAAGAGCCACATCTTGCATACACATCCCAATTGCATTTTCTACAATTTGCATCTAACACCTGTTCAAGCATTCCCACATCAGGCTATTGATTTCCACAGCACTGCTGCTAGCACTTCCATGGGTCTACAAATTTTGGGTGCACCAACCTCCACGAGAAAGCAGCCACTCAATGTCTTTAGTACTTCAAAACAAGAAGTAGGTTACAAAGGGATTATACCCTTTTGGAGCTCCCACCTTGCTTCACTCTCACCACCTCACACCACCTTGTTGCATCAACTTCACACTATGAAATGTGTGTAGAAATGGACTCCTTTTATAGGCCAAAAGGGCTGCCCTCTCTCATGAGAGGCAGCCATGTGTAGCAGCCCTTGTGTAGATAAGTCCAAATTGGGCCCTTAAATCTGCCCATGTGTAGCCGCCCTTGAGAAGACAAATCCGCTTTTGAATTCGCCCACCAACCATTCAATTCAGCCACCGACCAGCGGCCATTGACTTTCGACCACTGGCCATCGGCCAACTAGCCAACCGACCAGTCGTTTTTCGACCACTTTTCGGCGCCGTCCGGTCATAATATTCCGATAAAAAGGAATATTCCGGGACTGGCGTGAAAATTTTGGTTTTCGGCGAGTGATTTTATTTTCCGATGAGTTTTTTTTCTTCTCACACGGTGTCTTCTCCTCATAATGGGAACCTTACAAATGTGCGTTTTTAACACAGAAAATTGCAAGCGGTAAATCAGACTCCATACTTAACAATCTCCCACTTGGAGACAGATCTCCAAACCAAACCTGTGACTGCTTTCCATCCTGGCTTCTTATTCTTATTCTTGAATGCAGATTGAAGATGAGCAAAAACTCAACTTCTCCTTGTTGACCACCTTTGTAAACATGTCTGCAGGATTTTCACTTGTATGCACCTTTCCTAGCTTTAGCTGTCCCTCAGCCAAAAGAGTACGTATGAAGTGATATCTCACCTCAATGTGCTTTGTCCTTGAATGAAAGGGTGATTTCTTTGCAAGATGGATAGCTCTTTGGCTATCACTGTACAAGACACAATTGTTTTGTTTGAATCCAAGCTCTTCTAAAAATCTGTGAAGCCACAAAGTTTCTTTGCTTGCCTCCGTCATTGCTATATACTTTGCTTCTGTGGTAGAAAGTAAGACCACTTTCTGTATCTTTGAAGCCCAGCTTACTGTTGTGCCTCCAACCATGAAGACATAGCCATTAGTGCTCCTTCGAGTATCTTTGTCACCTGCCATATCTGCATCAGCATACCCTTCTAGAAAAATATCAGCTCCTCCAAAACACAAAGCATTTGTTTTTGTCCCTTTTAGATACCTAAATATCCACTTCGCAGCTTGCTAGCGCTCTTTACCTGGACCTACTCACAATTCCCACTGCATGTGCAATATCTGGCCTTGTCCACACCATAGCATACATAAGAGAACATATCGCTGCAGCATATGGAACTTGAGACATATAGGCTATCTCCTCTTGTGTCTTTGGACACATATCCTTGGTTAGTTTAAAGTGACCATCCAAAGGTGTAAAAACTGGTTTAGCATTTTGCATTGCAAACTTTTCTAGTACCTTCTCGATGTAATCTTCTTGAGATAGCTTATTGTCTTCTTCGTCCTGTCCCTTGATATTTTCATACCAAGTATCCTCTTTGCAACACCTAAATCTTTTATTGAAAAAGATTTAGACGGCTCCTCTTTTAGGTCTTTGATGTCCTGCATGTTAGCACTTGCAATCAACATGTAATCAACATACAACATTAGGATGATGAACTTCCCATCTCCCAAATTCTTCGTGTAGACGTAGTGATCCGAATTGCATCTTGTGAATCCATGATCCAACATCCATCGATCAAAATTCAAGTACCATTGTCTTGATGCTTGCTTTAAACCATACAAGCTCTTCTTTAATCTGCAAACCATTTTATCCTTAACTTTTACTTCATACCCCTTTGGTTGAAGCATGTAGATTTCCTCCTCTAAGTCACCGTGAGGGAATGTCGTATTTACATCCATTTTCTCGAGATTTAAATCATGAGCAGCCACAAGCTTTAAGACAAGCCTAATTGAGTTCATTTTTACAACAGGAGAAAATATTTCATTGAAGTCAATGCCTTTCTTTTGAGAAAACCCTTTTACCACAAGCCTAGACTTGTACCTTTTCTTCCCACCTTCTTCTTCCTTCAGCTTGTACACCCATTTGTTTTGAAGTGCCTACTTACCTTTAGGCAAATCAACCAACTCCCATGTTTGGTTGCGATGTAGCGAGTCCATCTCCACTTGCATGCTCTTCGTCCATTCTTCTTTGGATTTGTGTTGCATAGCTTCTTCGTATGATTCCGGCTCTCTAGAATCTGAGATCAAGATATGGTTGAAAGAAGGAACAAACCTTTCTCGAGGTCTACTTGCTCTTGTAGATCTTTGTGGAATAGGTTGAGTCTCCTCATTTGGTTGACGTTGTTGCACATTGTCACCGTTTGCAGTCCTTAAGTCTTCACCGTCCTCAAGCTCCATGTACCCATCACCTGTTTCTTTTGTTTGTTTTCTTTCCAAGTAATCTTTGTACATATTTTGTTCGTTAAAAAAATTATCCCTACTCCTTAAGATTTTACCATATCCAGGATTCCATAGGCGATACCCAAAGTCACCTTCTCCATAGCCAATGAAGAAACACTTTTTGGACTTTGCATCTAGCTTTGATCTTAGGCTTATATCTATGTGCAGGAAAACCTCACATCCAAACACTTTAAGAAATGCATAATTCACCGGTTTACCTGTCCATGCCTCTTCTAGAACTCCCCCATCCAATGCCGTTGAGGGTGACCGGTTGATTAATTACACATACATGCTTATAGCTTTCGCCCAAAGCTCAAGCGGTAGCCCTGCATGTAGCCGCATGCTTCGTGCTCGCTCCATAATTGTCCTATTCATCCTTTCCAAAATCCCATTTTGTTGAGGTGTCCTTGGGGTTGTCCTTTGCCTCCGAATGCCATTGCTAGCACAAAAGCTTTCAAAAGCTTGGCTGCAATATTCGCCTCCATTGTCGCATTTAACCTTGGTACGTACCTGTTTCATTCTCCACAAAGGCTTTCCACATTTGAAATATGGAAAACACATCAGACTTATTCTTCATGACATTAACCCATGTTTCTCTAGTCGTATCGTCTATGAATGTTACATAGTACAATGAGCCACCAAGTGATGGTGTACTTGCAGGACCCCAAACATCAAAATGAACCAACTCAAGTTTTTTGTTTTTTCTTTCATTTCCTGATTTATGAAATTCTACCCTCTTTTGTTTACCATAAACACAATCTTCATAGAAATCTAAGTCTACTTCTTTCAAACCTGGTAGAAGCTTCTTTGTTTGAAGGATTTGCATTCCTTTGGCACTCATATGCCCAAGCCGGTAGTGCCACACCGCACTGTCAGCTTCTATAGTTGCTACACAAGCTGAAGGTTGCGTACTGATAGTACACAAGTAAGGTGTACCGACCTTTTCTCCCTTGGCAACCACCAAAGATCCCTTTGAGATCTTCCACCGTTTGTTTTCCGAATGCAATGTTGTGACCTTCATCGTCCAATTGTTCTGTAGAGATCAATTTTTTCCGAAGAGAAGGAACATGCCTAACATCTTTAAGCTTCCATTCATTTCAGTTAGCAGTTTTGACAGAAACTGTACCTTTGCCGACAATCTCACAAGCTTCATCATCTCCCGAGTATACATACCCAAAATTACCTTTGGTGTAATCTTGGAAATGTTGCTTGTGTGGTGTCGCATGGAATGAAGCCCCGGAATCTACTATCCAGGAATTAGACACATTGTGAAATAAGAGAAATAGAGCATCTTGCTCTACTTTACCTGCCACATTGGCCTCTAATGTTGGCTTGTTGTCTTGAGACTCTTTCTCCTTCTTCTTCTTGGACCAACAATCCTTCTTGATGTGGCCCGCCCTTCTTGCCGCAGTTCCAACATTCAAGAACTGACTTTGTGCGCGACTTGCTCCACCTTGAGCGATCATGACCCTCTTGGTTTTCGAACCTCTCCTTAGGCCTTCCTCTTGTTTCCACTGATAGTGCAACACTTGATGATTCTCGTGTGCTTCTCCTTCGTATTTCCTTGCTTAGGAAAACACCCACAACATCATCAAACTTAAGAGTATTTGTGCCACAAATAGGATTACTTATAGCCATCACAAGGCTGTCCCAACTATCCGGTAGAGATGATAGTATAAGGAGAGCTCGCACTTCATCATCAAAATTGATTTTCACCGATTGAAGTTGACTTATGTTTGTGTTAAAGTCATTTAGGTGTTTTGCAACTAAAATCTTCACTGTCATCTTTAGATTGAACAAGCGCTTCATAAGAAATACCTTATTGGATGGCGATGGTTTCTCGTAGAAGTCGTCAAGTGACTTCATCAAGTCCTCTGTGGTCTTCATCTCCAAAACATTTAAGGCCACCGTTACCACCAATCTTAACCGGATTGTTCCCAATGCCTTTCATTCAAGGATAATCCATGCTTTATCTACCATTGTTGCGGGCTTCTTTGCAAAACCTCCTAGTGGCAAATAGAGGTTCTTCTGGTAGAGATAGTCTTCAATCTCCATCTTCCAATGTTGGTATTTTTTTCCGTTCAACTTCTCAATCTTGAGCTTCCCTTCCTCCGCCATAATTCCCACTCAATTCAAGGAATCCTTTCCTTGAGATACTTTATCTACGAGCCAACCTTGCTCTGATACCAGCTGCTAAAAAATATGACATAGCTAAATAGATATTTGAGTAGATTACTTAATGGAGAGAGATAGATTTCACACACAAGAGATTATAGAGTAGAGAGAGAGAGAGAGTGCACACAGTATACGTGGTTCACCCAATGTGGGCTATGTCCACGGGAAAGCAGCCACTCAATGGCTTTAGTACTTCAAAACAAGAAGTAAGTTACAAAGGGATTATACCCTTTTGCAGCCCCCGCCTTGCTTCACTCTCACCACCTCACACGCACATTGTTGCATCAACTTCACACTATGAAATGTGTGTAGAAATGGCCTCCTTTTATAGGCCAAAAGGGCTGCGCTCTCTCATGAGAGGCAGCCATGTGTAGCGCCCTTGTGTAGATAAGTCCAAATCCGACCCTCCAATCCGCCGATGTGTGGCCGCCCTTGAGAAGACAAGTCCGCTCTTGAATTCGGCCACCGGCCATTGACTTCCGACCACCGGCCACCGGCCAACTGACCAGTCGTTTTCCAACCGCCGTCTAGCCATAATATTCCGGTAAAAAAGGAATATTTCGGGACTGGGCGTGAAAATTTTGGTTTTCGGTGAGTGATTTTATTTTCCGGCGAGTTATTTATTTTCACACACGATGGCTTCTCCTCATAATGGGGGCCTTACAAATGTGCGTTTTGAACACAAAAAATTACAACGGGTAAATTAGCTCCATACTTAACAATCTCCCACTTGGAGATTGATCTCCAAACCAAGCCTGTGACTGCTTTCCATCCTGGCTTCTTATCCTTGAATGCCGATTGAAGATGAGCAAAAACTCAACTTCTCCTTGTTGACCACCTTTGTAAACATGTCTGCAGGATTTTCACTTGTATGCACATTTCCTACCTTTAGATGTCCCTCTTCCAAAAGAGTGCATATGAAGTGATATCTCACCTCAATGTGCTTTGTCCTTGAATAAAAGGCTGAGTTCTTCACAAGATGGATAGCACTTTGGCTATCACTGTACAAGACACAATTGTCTTGTTTGAATCCAAGCTCTTCTAAGAATCTGTGAAGCCACAGAATTTATTTGCTTGCCTCTGTCATTGCTACATACTTTGCTTCCGTGGTAGAAAGTGAGACCACTTTTTGCAGCTTTGAAGCCCAGCTTACTGCTATGCCTCCAACCATGAAGACATAGCTATTAGTGCTCCTTCGAGTATCTTTGTCACCTGCCATATCTGCATCAGCAAACCCTTCTATAAAAATATCAGCTCCTCCAAAATACAAAGCATTTGTTATTGTCCCTTTTAGATACCTAAGTATCCACTTCAGAGCTTGTCAGTGCTCTTTACCTGGGTTATCCATGAACCTACTCACAACTCCCACTGCATGTGCAATAGTTGGGCATACTCATCTATCATAGAGGATAGATCATTGTGAGTAGCTATAGACATCGCATTAACTTTTGGTCGTCGTGAAAGTGCATCGGCAACTTGATTGTGCTTACCAGCTATGTGAGCAATATGGAAATTAAATTGTGAAAGAAAATTTGCCCACCTCATTTGTTTGTCGGAAAGTTTGGTTTGCGTCATGAAATACTTGAGACTTTGGTGGTCGGTTCGTAGGATAAATGGAGTCCCCAATAGGTAGTGCTTCCATGTATCTAGGGCATGTAGAACAACTAAAAGCTCTTTCTCATAAATGCCCAAGACTCGTTCATCAATATTGAGCCTTCGGCTCTCATATGCTATGGCATGCCCTTCTTGAAGCAAAACTGCTCCAAGGCAATCACCACAAGCATCACATTGGACCTCAAATGGGTTTGAGAGATCCGGAAGCACGAGGACTGGTTGGGAAGTAAGCTTCTCTTTGAGCTCTTCAAAAGCATTTTGCTCCTTAGTAGTCCATACAAACTTAACGTTCTTCTTAGTTAAGTCATGTAGTGGTCCTGCTACTTGAGAGAATTTTGCTATAAAGCGTCTATAGTATGCGCACATACCAACAAAGCTTCTTAGGTCATGTAGATTTCTTGGGTTAGGCCATGCTTTTATTACCTCTAACGTTGATGGATCCATTCGGATACCATCTTTAGAGATAATATGACCTAGGTATTGAATCTCTTGAAGGAAGAATTCGCTTTTCTTTTGGTTGAGAAAAAGCTTGTTCTCCCTCAATGCTTCAAAAATCACTTGGAGATGTTGCTTATGTTCCTCCAAATACTTGGAGTAGATGATGATATCATCAAAGAACACTCCAATGAATTTGCGGTATGGTCTAAAAATTTTCTCCATCAAACGATTGAACGTAGCTGGTGCATTAGTCAAGCCCAAAGGCATGACTAGATATTCATAAAGACCAAACGTTGTGCAAAACGTGGTCTTTAAGATATCTTCATCCACTATCCTTATTTGATGATAGCCACTCTTAAGGTCAATCCTACTGAAGTAGGTAGAGCCTTGTAGCTTATCAAACAGATCTTCTACCCGAGGTACGGGAAATCTGTTTTTTATAGTGATATGGTTTAGTGCTCGATAGTCCACACACATACGATATGTACCATCTTTCTTTTGCACTAAAAGGACTGGAGAATAAAAGGGAGAGGAACTAGCCCTCACCATCCCTTTGTCTACCAACTCTTGTACTTGCCTCATGATCTCCTCTTGTTGAGCTTGTGAGACTTGATAAGGAGGCTTGTTAGGTGGTGAGCTTCCAGGAAGGAGCTCAATGTGATGGTCATCATCCCCTCATTTTTGAGGTAAGTCCATAGGGATATCATCGATGAACACATCTTGGAATCCTTTTAGAAAATTAGACAAGTCTAACTCTTCTTGATTCCTACCATTTACATTTGATGAAACATTAGTGTCTTTTAGAGACTCTTTGACAAAAATCATGTACTCAGAAACTAAGCTCTTCATTGACTTATCAAAAGCAAGAGGATTTACAAGAGGAATAGTGCGACCACGCTCACTAGCATATATAGACATGTTCTTTCCCCTATAGGTGAAGTAGATTCTCCTTTCAGGGAACTTCATGTTGGCAGCCATGCGATTAAACCATGGTGCCCCTAGGATAACATCCTCATGTTGTAGAGGAGGAAGAAGTCTTCTTTGTCGACATAGCTTTGGACATGAAGCCTCAACTTCCCAATCAAGGGAGTAACGGAGGCTTGTTGTCCCTTGAAAGCTGCATCAGCCACTACTATATCTCCCATCTCAAAAGCTTGAATGCCCAACTTGGTGGCCAACTCCGTTGATATGAAGTTGACAGTAGAGCCAAGGTCAAACAAGATGAAGGCATCATGCTCTCTTACCTTTCCCCAAGCATAGGACAGTGATGATCCTTTGCAATGAGCATCCTCTTTTGGAGCTTCGATGGTGGAAGCCCTAGGAGTCTCATTGCGAGTATTCTTCTTGGGGCAAGAACGATAGCCATGTCCTTGCTCCCCACACTTGAAACACTTATGGTCCTTGCGAAAAGCTTCAAGCTCTTCAGGAGAGAGTTTGTTTTTACCTTTGTAAACTCCCTTCTCCTTGGACCGATTGTTGTTGTTGCTGGAAGTGACTTGGGAAGTATTTTGAACATTGGTTTTCCCCTTTGCATCATTTTTGTCTTTGTTTTCCATGGGCTTGACATTACGTCTAGCCCCTTGATGGAAATTGATGTGTGAAGCAACCATGGTGTGATGGATTACTTCGCTAATAGTACCAGGCCGTTGAGAGTTGATGTATTCGGCCATCTCTTCAGGTAATCCCGCACAAAATTGATGCCTTTGCTTGGCAAAGTCTATCTTTTGAAAGACAGTAGCCTTGAGATGTAAATCCCAAAACTTGTCTATGTACTTGTGGATAGACTCATGAGAGAGAAGCTTCAAGCTGCACCATTCAGTAAGCACTTTGTCTTTTGCATCGCTTGCAAGGAATTGCTTCATGATGGAAACTCGTAGAGTTTTCCATGTCTTTTGGGCTTCACCATTGCCACGAAGGCTAGCCCACCATTGACGAGCTGATTTTTGGAAGTGCATAGCTACATGGCGTAGCTTGGAGGACTCTGTGAAGCCCTCGTCTCCAAAGGCCGCATCAAATTGCTGGATGAAGGCCAACACTTTGTCGGTAGCACCAAAGGTGCCATCATAGGTGAGAAAAGAGATACTCTTTCCTCCCTCCTTGAACTTCTTTATCTTTTGTGACCTTTGCCATGCAGGAAATGATTTGCGATGTCCTCCCCTCTTGTATTCTCTAGGCGAGTAGCCATAACTTTCGTCGGAAGAGGAGGAAGGTGAAGAAGAAGGAGAAGAGGGTGACGTCTTCCTAGCCCTTTTCTTCCTTTGTTTCCTCTCTTTCCTTTCAGAGTGATGAGGAGAAGGACTATGTGTTGATCTTTTCCTCTTGGGAGGAGTGGGCGATCGTCTAGACCGCCGTCTTCGTGGAGCCACATCTTCAGAGGAACTTAAACTTTCATTGCTTTCTTGCTCTTTGGATTCCTCCTCTCGAATGGGAGAGAGTCTTCTTTTGGGGGTCTCTTCAAGAGGCCTCCTAAGCTCTCTCTCCTCTTGGAGAGGAAGGGAAATTCCATAAGCACGAATTTGTTGAGTAACTTCGGCTTGCAAAGCAGGGTTGCCCATAGCTTGCTGCAACCTAGTGACGAGATAATTCACAAACATGGGAGCATCATCATTAGCACCTTCATGTGCAAAATCAAAGCTATCAATGTTCATTCTACTCTCTTGATTATTGTCAGCCATGTTAACAAAATTTATGTATGTACTTAGTGTATGCTTTGGCAATTCAAAATTAGTTGCCACTCCTCTTAGCCTTGAAAATCGGCTCTTAAGTATCTATACCCACGGCTCAAAGTGGTTAATTATAGAGAGTAGAGGAGTAGGTCTAACATAGCAGAGTTGCTGAGGGCTAGCTCCTTTTGGACTTCTTATGGCTCAATAATGGTAAAGCCGTAGGCAAGTCTAAAAAGACTCCATTATTAAGTCCAAAGCTCCCGAGGTGTGCACCATCCCCCACATAGTGGGCTCAACAAAACCAATAATAGATCCCAGTTCCACTTACCCTAATATAATTAACAACATCAACCATTTATAGGCTACTTAAGGACCTCTCTTCTTAAGCAAGAAAAGAGAAACCAAATGCTCTGATACCAATGTAATGGAATTGGCCTATTTAATTTGAGAGTAGCGAAAATTAATGAGAGTACTTTTGAGAAATGACTTTGTGAGCATAGCCGGTGAACATAATGGAAGATAGCAACATAATCATAGCAATTAGCTAGCTTGGCATGAACAATACTTTTGCAAGAGAGAGAATCTAGAGAACATGACAACAGTTGAGGACCGGATTTATGTGGAGCTAGTTCCCCCTCCAATAGGCATTTGTATTATGATTTCTCCCATTAAGAGAGACTTGTTACAATGCAATCTTTGTGTTCCTTGTGACCTAGGTGATGCAATGAAGATGGAAAGCTTCATGCATCACAAACATAACATAAACTTGAAGAAAATCTTTAACTATCCCAAGCCTCAGTCCCAAGACCTCAAACACCTTCGAAGGTGGAGAGAGCTAGCAGGGAATGAGGGTAGGGAAGAGGAAGAAGAAACATTTAGTAGGAGAAAGGATTAGTTCCTCACTTATCATAACTCTTGTTGCTAGCATAAATAATAGCATAGTAATGAAGAAGAAGGAGATGGCAAGCTTAAGCATTGAAGCATGGCTCTTGGTTGGATTTGCACTCCATATCCAAGAGTGTTGGTGTAGGCTCTCAACCTCTACTTGCTTGGAGAAGGAGAGGGAGCTCTTGCACTTTGCATAACACACAATGAGAGTGTTTGTGAGTGTGTGTGTGTGGGTGAGTATAACCCCTAATCAACCCCCTAGCTTTCTTGGGTCGACCCCCCCCTTGTAGCTCATGCTTGAATCTCATTGGACCCCTCCAGGCCTAGCCAATCACAAGCAGGAGGCATTACAAGCAGCACGGATAGCCTTGAGACAAGTGTCCCCGTTTCCCCTTTGAGAGAGAGGGCTAGATAAATGCTAAATCATTTAATTAAATCTCCTAAATTATTATTGGACCCCTTGGGTGTCCAGCCAATAGGCTTCAGGCACACCATGAAGGCAACATGAGGAGGAACTTGACAAGTGTCCCTTTTGCTTTCTTTTACCATGCATGCCTTGTGTGAGTGTGTGGGTGTTCTCTCTCATCCCCCCTCATGTAGGGCTCGCCCCCTCCTTGTAGAGATTGAATATTTGAATTTTTGACACCTTAAGCTCCTCATGTATAGGCCCAGTTCCCACCACAAGCTTGGCTCATGCACTTTAAGCTTGGGCTGGGTTCTCACCTAAAGTGCAACCCTAACATCTCAAGCATGTCAAGCACCTCAAGCATCTCAATAATTAAGCACCTCAAGCATCTCAAGCACCTTAGTCATTAGCATGACAAGCAGGACAAGCACCTCGAGCTGGGTCGGGTTCCCGCGCCTCAAGCTAAGCCCTAGCTTACCTAAGGTCAAAGGCCTTTTACACACATTATTGGAGGTCTTCAATGAAGCTAACCCTAAGGTCTTATGCTCCATTTGTTAGCCTTGCTCTTTGATAGACCATCTCTCATTTGGGCCCCTTTACCATTGGCCCTGTGTTGAGATAGATCTATAAGCACATGTCTATATCTTAACACTTGTTCCCGTTTATTCTCCCACATTAAGTGATCAATTTAATATGAGAAAATCTTTTGGGTTGGATAGATATTAGATATTAGATATTAGATTTTATGACAAGATATGGACTGCCAATAGAAATTGTCAGTGATAGGGGAACTCATTTCTTTAATGAGGTAATCGAGTATCTGCTTAATGAGTTTCTGGTCATCCATAACAAATCAACTCCCTATCACCCACAAGCAAACAGACAAGCTGAGCATAGAAATAAAATTCTTAGCTCGGTGTTGACTAAAGTGGTTAGTTCAGGAAGGACACATTGGGAAAAGAATCTCCATGCTGCCCTATGGGCTTATCGAGTTTCATTCAATACAACTTTAAATGCTACACCCTCTAACCTTGTTTATGGTCTTGATGCCATACTACCAATAGAATTTCTATTGCCGACACTAAGGGTAGCTAAGGATCTTGAGTGGACTAGATACAAATTGTCAGAAAGACTTGAAGATTTAAAAAATCTAGACAAGCAAAGGCTAACTATTGTAGCTTATATCTATGCACAAAAGTGAAAACAAAAACAATTTTTTGATTCCTATCCAATTACAAAAATATTCAAAAAAGGGGACTTAGTTCTAGTCTATTCCTTAAGCAACATATTCCCAAATTTAAGAAAAAGGGAAACGGACCATTTATCATTGAAGATGTATCTCCAAGTGGAGCAGTTAAGTTGTCCACCCTAGATGGTGAACCAATGGCTAATTGGATTAGTGGATGTCATTTAAAGAAGTACAATTTGCCACTAACCAATGAATTGCTAGAAAGAATGCATGCATCTAAGCAAAGGAAGATAAAATGACAGCAGGTTATTGATGAAGCCCAAGAAGAAGCTCGGCTTTGGGTACTCAAAAGAAAAGCTGCTCTCAAGAATCAACAAGCACCTATTCCCATCAACACGCTGGAAATAGATGACCGACAATGGGAATTGCAGAAAGGTGCAGTGTCAACAAATGATGAATGGTTAGATGGAATGGACCTTCGCATCAAAGTACAACTCACCAATCATACAAATGCATTGGTCAACACAGGAGTTAAAGTAAATGCAGTTAGTTATTCCACATACAAGTAAGCAACAAGTAAGACCATATTAGGTAAAGTGGGAAAATCCCAATTCCCAGGTTGGACAACTTTCAATATATCATGTATAAAATATAGAGATTTTGTCAAAAATTTGAGTTTTCTTAAGGTCTCATTCCACTTTATGCACATACAATACACAATGAAAACAACTAAAATATCATGGTTTCAATCAATTGGATTATTAGGAGAGGAGTATATTGCATCCATTATCGTTGTCTATGTTCTACTGTCCTACCTACAACTTATCTCAACATGGAGACCTTGGTTTCTAGGTCCACCACTTGTCCAAGTTAATGTAAAAGTGACTCAAGGTTCACAACTTGTGAAAGCAAGGATCCATTGAGGAATACAATCCACTTGGCTATTTTTCCTTAATTTATTGCATGTGACATTTAAGCAAGGTCCACTTCTAATCTATAACTTCTTAATTTGAGGCATGGGGCATACATAAAATATGTAGCATATGCTCTATTTCCTCATAGGAAGGTTGGTTTCAAGGTGCACTTATCCATGCTAGCCTATCTTGGAGAAATGATGGAGCTTGCTTCTCTCCTTGTTTCAATGGAGACTAGCTTGGACAAGTGGTGGACCTTTGCTTCTCTCTATGTTTCAATAGAGTTAGCTTGGACAAGTGGTGATCTTGGAACAAAACCCCCATGTAAAACATATCATGGGTATTCCAAGTGATTAGAAAGATTACCATTTAAGATATAACCTTATAGGTTGGACAACTAGATCTTGGCTTGGAGAAATGGTGGACCTTTGATTCTCTCCATGTTTCAATGGAGTCTATCTTGGAGAAATGGTGGAGCTTGCTTCTGTCCATGTTTCAATGGAGCCTAGCTTGAACAGTTGGTGGACCTTTGCTTCTCTCTATGTTTCAATAGAGTTAGCTTAGACACGTGGTGGATCTTCAAAATAAACCAACTACTATCAATGTTGCCTAGCTTAGACAAGTGGTGGAGTGTTTCTCTACTCCATGTTTCAATGGATCTTAGCTTGGACAAGTGTTGGACCTTAAAACAAAAACCCCATGTACAACATAGAATGGATTTTCTAGATTTCAATGGAGTCTAGCTTTAACAAATGGTGGAGCTTGTCTTCATCCATGTTTCAATGAAACTAGCTTGGACAAGTGGTGGACCTTGTAACAAACCCCCCCATGTACAACATATCATTGGTTTTCTAAGTAATGGGAAGGAATACCATTCAAGATATAAACTTATAGCTTGGATAAGTAGTTGACTTTAAAACCAAATTCATCATAATACAATGAAATACAGGTCAGCCAATTCCTAAATCTTGAGACCAAACCTCCCATGCTATTAGAGATAATATATTGGATAAGTGGTGGACCTTCTATTATTTTCCCATGCCTAGTTTAGACAATCGGTACACTTCGCAGCTATAAAGGTTGGACGAGTTGTGGAGCCTTGTTTCTATCCATGTTTTAATGGATCCTAGCTTGGACAAGTGGTGGACCTTGGAAAAAAGCTTCCATGTACAACATATATGAGGTTTTCCATGTTTTAATGGAACCTATCTTGGACAAATGGTGAAGCTTGCTTCTCTCCATGTTGATTTTGGAACTACCTTAGACAAGTGGTGGAGCTTTTCTTTTCTACTCTTCATAATACAATGAAGTATATGTTGGTTACATTGTGAATCTTAAGGCCAAACCTCCCATTTTACTAGAGATGATAGGTTGGACAAGTGGATCAACCTTCTATCATTTCTCCATAACTATATTGGACAATTAGTAGACATAACATCTCTCTATGTTGTCTAGAGATGAGCTTGGACAAGTGATGGACCCTGCTTCTCTCTTCCCTTGGTTTACTAGTTTGAAGACTCAGTATATATACTTTCTTAGATCTAGCTTGAACAAGTGGTGGACCTTGCATCCACAATCTTAATTCAGTACAAAAAAGTATATGAAAAAATAACATAGGAATCTTGGTTTGAAGGTCAAGCAATTAGGTTCCAAATGCACATAATAATATATTTTCCACCCATATTAAAAGAAAGTTAAATATGTTATTACCAAATTGACAAAGGTAACGTCCAAGAATTATATCTTTCCATCTTGTCAGATATAAATCTTCATCAAGGCGACATGCATGTATACATCAACTTTCAAGCCATTCAAGAATACATGCACTTAGATTCCATAGTTTTGTTTTCAAAGTCTTTTAGGTTCTAAAACTCTTTCACATAAAGTATGTAATGACAAAATTCTTGAAGCAAACATTTGTGCCCAAGAAAAAGATCCCTCTCACATATTTAAAGTCCATGAATTCTCTGATCCACACTTACAAGTTTTATTTTGACATCAAACATCAATTCTTTCATAGTTCCAAATAAATGCAACCTCGATATGAATTGACAAAAAATGAATTTCTTTTACTATATGACCCAACATAGGCCCCAATCAAATAAAAAATGAGTCCCCAAAAATTTGGGTGCACTCTAGCAATACATCAGAGTCCCCTTACAATAGGATGCACTCCAATAGTACATTGAAGTCCCCTTAGAGTAGGGTGCACTCCATTCAAGTGTTCATAAAATTGACACACCTTTATAAAAAAAAAAAAAGACTATATCAAATTATACAAATGTTGAAAGATACACACTAGAATAAAAAAAGCATCTTATAGCCATATTTATTCAATGCTTTCGTGTTGACAAGTACACACCAAGGACATAATTTGTCTCAGAATCACTATACTGATTTACAATTGTGTTGTATGTATAGACTCTCTTATCTCTTGCATACAACCATCCTACCAACCATGGAATTATGGTTCTCTGCAAGAAGTTTTGAAGTTGCTCGGAAGTTTGCCTCCACATCTTTGGAAATATAAGATATGTCCCTGGCATGTTCCACATCACCCTATATGGAGTGTCATCAAAAATTAAGGTATTGTTTGCATCCAAATCCTCAAATATCTTCCAAATATCACTCAGATTTTTGTGATAAACCCTTGTAAATCCTAACATGATATTTGGATTTTGGCAATTTTTGTTACTCATAAACACCTTGAACTTGGTATACTGCTCAGGAAAACATTTTTGTGTGATGCGTTGCACCCTTGTTAAGTTATAGCAACTCCATATCCATAGCTCAAAGTATTCAGCACAAAAATCCAAAAAACTTTGTGCGTCTGTCGCACCACATGATAAACTTCATCTTTGTCCTCCACAAGTCGCATGTGTTGAGCCCAAGATGGCATAGAATCTCCATGTTTCATTTCAACTGTCTTGAGAAGTAACCCCTCTAGATCCAAGATAAGTACTCTTTTGATGTCCTTGAAAGCAAGTGGTAGGTGATAAGGAGGTGATTCATTCCTTGGACAAGGTCTTGGAGGAGGTTGGATGGGTAATTCAATAGTTTTCTTCAATTTATGCCAGCATATAGCCAATCCATTTTTCTGTAATGGTTCTGAAATTAAAGAACAAGAACACTTAATGCAAACACAACAATAGACATGAGTTTTACATTGTCTACCCTAAGGTTTTATTAGATACCAAAATCCATCTATGATCTACTCATTAATAGAAAGAAAGTCAAATTAAAATCCTGACTCTTTTTTATGCTACACTCTCTCTTAGTCTCAATACCATGGAGTTCAACTAGACTTAAGTCAACTAATAACTACTACTTGTTGTTAAAGGTATGCTTGAAGTGTATAAGGCTTAACCAATGCTCTAGTGTAGAATGGGTATTTAGGTCTCAAGGTCTACCACTTATCCAAGCAAAGATCCATTTAGATATGGAAACCCAATTTTTCTTAATATAATGATATAGAGTGGACAAGTGGTGAATCCTGAGACCAAGCCACTCATGCTACTAGGGATAATAGGTTGGACAAGTGGTGGACCTTGAATGTAAACCCCCCATGTACAAAGTATCAGGGGTTTTGGGTATTTCAATGGACTCTAGCATCTTGGAAACATGGTGGAGCTTACTTCTCTCCATGTTTCAATGGAGTCTATCTTGGATAAATGGTGGAGCATCATTCTCTCCATGTTTCAATGGAGCCTAGCTTGGACAAGTGGTGCACGTTTGTTTCTCTCTATGTTTGAACAAATTTATCTTGGACAAGTGGTGGACCTTGGAACAAAATCCCCATGTAAAACATATCATGGACATTACAAGTGGTGAGAAAAAATACCATTCAATATATAACCTTATAGGTTGGAAAAGTGGTGGACCTTAACACCCAATTATTATTAATATAATGACATAGAGTGGACAAGTGGTGAATCTTGCGACCAAACCTACTAGGAAAAGTACGTTGGACAAGTGGTGTACCTTGAATGCAAACCCCCCATGTACAAAATATTACTCATGCTACTAGGAATAATTTGGTATTAAGGTCCATGTTTCAATGGAGCCTAGCTTGGAAAAGTGGTGGACCTTTGTTTCTCTCTATGTTTCAATAGAATTTGCTTGGACAAGTGGTGAACCTTGGAACAAAACCCCCATGTAAAGCATGTCATGGGCATTACAAGTGGTGAGAAAAAATACCATTCAAGGTATAACCTTATAGGCTGGACAAGTGGTGGACCTTAGCACCCAATTCCTCTTATTATAATGACATATAGTGGAAAAGTGGTGAATTGTGAGACCAAACCTACTAGGGATAATAGGTTGGAGAAATGGTTGACCTTGAATGTAAATCACCCATGTACAAAATATCATGGGTTTTGCGTATTTCAATGGAGCCTAGCATCTTGGAGACATGGTGGAACTTACTTCTCTCCATGTTTTAATGGAGCCTATCTAGGAGAAATGGTGGAGGTTCCTTCTCTCCATGTTTCAATGGAGCCTAGCTTGGACAAGTTGTGGACCTTTGTTTCTCTCTATGTTTGAATATGGTTAGCTTGGACAAGTGGTGGATCTTGGAATGAAACTCCCATGTAAAACATATCATGGGCATTTCAAGTGGCAAGAAAGGATACCATTTAAGATATAACCTTATAGGTTGGACAAGTGGTGGACCTTAACACAATATAATGACATAGAGTGTACAAGTGGTGAATCTTGAAACCAAACCACTCATGCTACTAGGGATAATAGGTTAAACAAGTGGCGGGCCTTGAAATAAAACCCCCTAGAGTGTTTCAATGGAGCCTAGCTTAGAAACATGGTAAAGCTTGCTTCTCTCCATGTTTCAATGCATCCTATCTTGGATAAATGGTGCAGCATCATTCTCTCCATGTTTCAATGGAGCCTAGCTTGGACAAGTGGTGGACCTTTGTTTCTCTCTATGTTTGAATAGAGTTATCTTGGAAAAGTGGTGTACCTTGGAACAAAAACCCCATGTAAAACATATCATGGGCATTACAAGTGGTGAGAAAAAATGCCATTCAATATATAAACTTATAGGTTGGACAAGTGGTGGACCTTAACACCCAATTATTCTTAATATAATGACATAGAGTGGATAAGTGGTGAAATTGGGACCAAACCTACTAGGGAAATAGGTTGGACAAGTGGTGGACCTTCAATGTAAACGCCCCATGTACAAAATATCACTCATGCTACTAGAAATAATTTGGTATTAAGGTCCATGTTTCAATGCAACCTAGCTTGGAAAAGTGGTGGACCTTTGTTTCTCTCTATGTTTCAATAGATTTATCTTGGACAAGTGGTGTACCTTGGAACAAAACCCCCATGTAAATCATGTCATGGGCATTACAAGTGGTGAGAAAAAATACCATTCAAGCTATAACATTATAGATTGGACAAGTGGTGGACCTTAACACCTAATTCCTCTTAATATAATGACATAGAGTGGACAAGTGGTGAATCATGAGACCAAACCTACTAGGGATAATAGGTTGGACAAGTGGTGAACCTTGAATGTAAACCCCCCATGTACAAAAAATTATGGGTATTGGGTATTTCAATGGAGCCTAGCAACTTGGAGACATGGTGGAGCTTATTTCTCTCCGTGTTTCAATGGAGCCTATCTAGGAGAAACAGTGGAGGTTCCTTATCTCCATGTTTCAATGAGCCTAGCTTGGACAAGTGGTGGACCTTTCTTTCTCTATATGTTTTAATAGAGTTAGCTTGGACAAGTGGTGGACCTTGGAATGAAACCCCCATGTAAAACATATCATGGGCATTTCAAGTGGTGAGAAAGGATACTATTTAAAATATAACCTTATAGGCTGGACAAGTGGTGGACCTTAACACATATTTCTTCTTAATATAATGACATAGAGTGTACAAGTGGTGACTCTTGAGACCAAACCACTCTTGCTACTAGGGATAATAGGTTGGACAAGTGGTGGACCTTGAATGTAAACCCCTCATGTACAAAATTATGGGTTTAGGGTATTTCAATGGAGCCTAGCTTGGAGACATGGTGGAGATTTCTTCTCTCAATGTTTCAATGGAACCTATCTTGGAGAAATGGTGGATCATCCTTCTCTCCATGTTTCAATGGAGCCTATCTTGGACAAGTGGTGGACCTTTGCTTCTCTCTATGTTTTAATGGAGTTAGCTTGGACAAGTGGTGGGTCTTGGAACAAAACCCCTTTGTAAAACATAGCATGGACATTACAAGTGATGAGGAAAAATATCATTCAAGATATAACCTTATAGGTTGGAAAAGTGGTGATGGACCTTGACAAGTGGTGAAGGATACCATTTAAGATATACCCTTATAGGTTGGACAAGTGGTGGACCTTAACACCCAGTTATTCTTAATATAATGACATAGAGTGGATAAGTGGTGAATCTTAAGACCAAATCACTCATGCTACTAGGTATAATACATTAGAGAAGTGGTAGACCTTGAATGTAAACACCCCATGTACAAAATATCATGGTTTTAGGGTGTTTCAATGGAGCCTAGAATCTCGGAGACATGGTAGATCTTGATTCTTTCCATGTTTGAATGGCACCTATCTTAGAAAAATGATGGAGGTTACTTCTCTCCATACTTCAACGGAGCCTAGCTTTGACAAGTGGTGAACCTTTGCTTCTCTCTATGTTTGGATAGAGTTAGCTTGGACAAGTGGTGGACCTTTGCTTCTCTCTATGTTTGAATAGAGTTAGCTTGGACAAGTGGTGGACCTTGGAATGAAACCCCCGTGTAAAACATATCATGGGCATTTCAAGTGGTGAGAAAGGATACCATTTAAGATATAACCTTATAGGTTGAACAAGTGGTGGACCTTAATACATAGTTCTTCTTAATATAATGACATAGAGTGTACAAGTGGTGTATCTTGAGACCAAACCACTCGTGCTACTAGGGATCCTAGCTTGGACAAGTGGTGGACCTTGGAAAAAATTCCCCCTGTACAACATAGCTGAGTTTTTTCATGTTTTAATGGAAGAGAGATTCGACAAATGGTGGAGCTTGCTTATCTCCATGTGGATTTTAGAACTAGCTTGGACAAGTGGTGGAGCTTTGCTTTTTTACTCTTCATAATACAATGATGTATAGGTTGGTTACATGGTGAATCTTAAGGCCAAACCTCCCATCTTACTAGAGATGATAGGTTGGACAAGTGGTCAACCTTCTATCATTTCTCCATGCCTATAATTAGACAATTAGTAGAACTAGCATCTTTCTATGTTGTCTAGAGCTGAGCTTGGACAAGTAGTGGACCTTGCTACTCTCTTCCCTTGGATTATTAGTTTGAAGACTCATTATATATACTTGCTTAGATCTATATAATTACTCATTAGTTAGGTTACAAGTGGGTATGTAATTTGTTAGCCTCAAGGGACTTTGAATATTGAATAGTAAGAAAGTCAAGTGCTGGTTTGAAGATCTTTTGCTTATCTAAACTAGACTCTAACTCAATAATAAGTTTCATAAGTTCCACGAATTGTCCTATCTAGGCTCCAAAAGAGTCTTAATTGGTTTGTGCTAGATTCTAACTTCCTTGATGGGGTAGAATCCTAGAAAAATGAGGCACTATAAGTTTTACCTTAGCTCAAATGGATTTTTCACTTAAACTCGACTGCAATTTGGCTATCTAGTCTTTGTCTCGATGGAGTTTAACACTAGATACATAGTAGTGATATTTAAGCTTCATGTCTCTTCACTTGATCGAGATATGAGACCATACTTTCAAGGTCACCACTTGTCTTACCTAAAGACCAATGTGAGACATGGGAGCAAGAAAGCCATCCGATATTGTTTTAAGGAATATTACATAGGCAATCAATAACTTAAGTAAAGCAAAAAGACTTGGATCTTTCACAATTAATAACTTAAGTAAATCCAAAAAGACTTGGATCTTTGACAGTTTTTTTCAAACTAAAAAAGCACAATCTCATGCTAACAAAACTATAAATCACAATTGAAAGGTTTGAACAAAAAAAAGATCAACAATCTTAATAAGAAGGATACTTTTCATTTCATTTAATGATTACAAACTAAAATAAAGTCTCTCAAGAAATTGATAAACAAAAAATGTAGGTGACTGCTTCATTATTTTGAGCAAAAATATCAAAATCTCTATTGATTGAGCTCCATCTAGTAGTATCCTTTGTAAGATCCTGCAAGAAGGAATAAAAAGAAAGATTTGTTAGATACCATGCACATGAGTGTTCAAGCATGTGTATCAAGAATATATGACATGTCACTAGTACCTTAGGGTTGCTTTCTATCCAGCCTTAGAAGATTGTTCTCAGCTTTCACCTTATTTATATAAGCCTTTGCTGTGGTTGCCTTCAAAACTCCTTTTGTGTTACAACCCAATTGCCTAGCTAAAGTGGTCAATTGTGACGCCTTCATGCTTTCAATGGGTGTACGCTCCTTTGCCAAGATCTCTTGTATTTGGGCTCTTCTCATTTCATTGCGGTGGCTTGTGTCACTTGCATCTTCCATGATAGTTTCATCTCTGTCACCTTTTGCAGGTGGTATTCTTCTTGTAAAGAACACCTTAGCTGACCAAACATCATTTTTCTGCTTCCAATACTCCATGATTTGTTTGTATTCACTATCATTTGTCACTATAGGTTGTCCATAACGATTAGAAGCAATTAAATCACGCACATCCCTTCTCTCATCAAGCTGAATCAAGTATGGCAGTAGCTCCTCCAAGAGCATATTGTCAACCATCTTCTCAACATCAAATTGTGGTGAAAAAATGCAATTGTTTGCTGGTGAAATACATCCCTTGTAAGGAGAGTCATCAATAAGCACTGTTCTTTGTGGATCACATTCAAACCCCATGGAAATTTTGGCTAGAGGCTTGAACATTGCCTCAACGTTTGGATTGTCGGGTCTAAACAATTTTTGAGTTTGAGCGGTGTAGCAAACATCTTGCGACCAAATTGCAAAGAAAGGCAATGTATCCTCAGCTAAGTTGTTTAGTGCTGCAAGGATTTGATACACATTATTCCTAGTAGCTGTCGACCAAATTGCAACATTAAACCTTTGTAAAATAGTCTTCAAGAATTGGATGCAACCTGGCCTGAGTATAATATATCTTTTTGAATCCATTTGCACTGAGTTGTGGTGTGAGGATGGTTGAGGGGAACTTTTCAACAATAGACCATTTAAATCCAATATAATTGTAAGCATGGATTTCTCAACATCTACGCTACATGACGTAGTACCAATTGGCAATAGCTCGTGAGTGGACTTTTCAGTCTCTTTTGATGTATGTTGCATTTTTGAAGCATCGATTTCTTGGTTCTCATTATTGGAAGCTTGCTCAAGTTGCACAACACTAGACTCTAGTATAGAAATATCATCCATCTTGGGCACTTTAGAAACCATAGAATCTATGGATTCTATAGTTGTTGACTGAACCATAGGAGCATTATCCATCCCAGTTTGTGAATCTAAGAAAACACACACACAAATGGTATCTCAAAACCACTAGAATTTTATTCACCATATTTATATGTAGAACTCCTAGTAAGAAATTTATTTAAGGTAAAGTCGTTGTTAGAATCCTTGCAACCATTTTCAGCATTCGTACACCAAACACCACTTGTCTAAAATACAATCTACTAACTCAACATTTTCCATCCTACACTTTATTAAAGATGAGTACTTAAAGTGAAAACTAAAAGCCACCCTTGCTGAGGAAACATGGATACAAGGTCCACCAAATGTCCAACTTAGACTACAAGAAAATAATTAGAGATTTGGCTTAGATTTGGATTCAAAGGCCACCACTTATTCAAGTAAGATAACTCCACTTGTTTAAGACAGTAATGTTTGAAGCCCCACCACTTGTCCAACCTAGACATTGATTAAATTTTGGTAAGATTTATCACAAATCTAGAGTAAAATCAAGATTCTATGGCCAAGGTAGTCAAATATGTTAGACAACACACAAAGCATAAGAGCACTCTAGATTCTCGTTGAGCATAAACTAAACAATAATCAAATGTTATATTCACTTAAGATTTCATCCATGAAAAATGAAAATGATGCATGTACTTGAGATTTCCATCCATGTACAATACTTTACAATGTCAAGTAAAGTTATAGTCAGCAAACAACTCTTCTCCTGCTTCAACTTGACAAATAGTCTCAATGCATACATGGCCATATTCTTCTGACTTGATGTGTGAAGAGGTGCATTTATGCCAAGGTGGAAAATTTGGATCAAATGTATAGCGTACGTTGGGACAGACATTTGTACTGTGAGAACTATTTATATAGCCCGACACGTTTCCTTCTTCTACACAACCAATAATGTATGATTGATCTTCCTCTTCTTCTATGTTTGGATCCTCTAGAAGAGAATATTTATAAGCTCTTGGAAATATTTTGCATATCTTTTTCCAGTCTTGAAATCTATACTTATGCCCTCCATAGTTTAGAATAGTCAAACCACTTTCCAGGGTAGTATGCACAAATAGCCCATAACCAGCTCCTTCAATACATGAAAGTCGCACTTCAAAATCCACACCGTTAATATGAAGAATTACATCTTTGGGAATAGGAAAAGTTGGTGTCCCAAAAGGATCTTCATGCCAATCATAGTGTGAAATACATCTAGTTTTTATATCACTTAACTCCTTTGTGTCTGCAAAAAGAAGAAAATATTATGCATAAAATAATGACAATATTAAAGAAAGATATCATTATTTTATAGTCCAATAGGTCCATTGTATGGAAGACTTAGAGTGCCTCTTACATGGTGCCTCCAAGGTTTCCAAAAAATAAAATCATTGGAAAAAAAAGGCCACTGTGTCTCCAATCTATTGCCCATTTGAAGCATAGAGAGAACCAAGGTCCACCACTTGTCCAAGCTAGACATGGAGCATTGACACAAGATCCAACACTTATCCAAGAACCCTATAGTATATGTGGTAGCATGGGATGCATTGATGCAACAAAAGTAGTCTAGCCTCCTCATCCATCTCTTTTTTCTTGTAGCCTAGAGGGATTAGTTTCAAGGTCTATCACTAGTCAAAAACTACACATAGAACATTGATACAAGGTTCCACCACATGTGAAACCTATCATCTCTAGTAGCATGGATGGTTTGATATCAAGGTTCATCACGTGTCCTACCTATACTCTATTGTAGCATATAGATTCTGGTTTGGTGGTACTACACTTGTCCAAACTTGGCTTGTTGTTGATATCTGGAGGTAATCAAGGGTCCTCCACTTGTCCAAGTTAGGCATATAAAACAATTTCAAGGTCCACCATGTGTACAAAATATGATTGATTATAGCATGCATGGTCTTATTTCATGGGCAACCATCTTCTCTCCAACATGTGTCCAACCTCGGCTCCATTGAAGCATGGAGAGAAGCAAGGTCCACCACTTATCAAAGCTATTATTTTCTCCCAGTGCTTTCAAAACCCATAATACGTTGTACATGGGGGGGGGGGATTCTTGCTTCAAGGTCCACCCCTTGGCTAAGATTGGATCCATTGAAATATAAAGAGAAGCAAGCTCTACCATTTGTCCAAGCTAGGAGCCATTGAAACATGAAAACCCCATAATATGTTGTATACGGGGGGTGTTTTTCAAGGTCTACCACTTGTTTAAGATATGGTCCATTGGAACATGGAGAGAAGCAAAGCTCCACCACTTTTCTAAGCTAGGATCCATTGAAACATGGAGAGAAGCAAGCTCCATTGTTTGTCTAAGCTAGGCTCCATTGGAACATGGAGAAAACAAGCTCCACCACTTGCCTATTATTGCATAGAGATTCTGGTTTGAAGGTCCACCACTTGTCCAACCTTGCCTTCATGTATGGAGATAATCAAGAGTGCAATGCTTCTCTAATCTAGGGACATAAAAGAGTTTCAAGGTCCACTACATATACGATCTATGATGGGTTATAGCATGGGAGGTTTCATTTTAAGGTTGACCACTTCTCCAGCTCCGCTTGTCCAACCTCAGATCCATTGAAGAATGGAGAATAAAGGTGTACCAACTCTCCAAAATAGGCAAGACTATCTCTATAAAACCCATGAATTGTTAATATATGCTATGCTATGGAGTTTTGTTTGAAGTTCCACTCCTTATCCAAGCTACAATCCATTGAAGCATGGAACTAAGTAAGATATATCTCTAGTCCAAGATAGGATCCATTGAAACATAGAGAGAATCAAGGTCCACCACTTGTCCAAGCTATGCATGGGTAATTGATATAAGGACCACTACGTTTTCACCTATACTATGCTCTATCATGGATGGTTTCATATCCCACCAATTTTCCAACCTATTTAGTAGGTTGTATTATGGGGGTTTGGTTTCAAGGAACTTCACTTGTCTAAGGTGGGTTCCATTGAACCATGGAGAGAAACTATGTCCGAAATATGCTCCTTTAAAACATAAAAACAAGGTCCACCACTTGTCCAAGCTAAAGTTTCTCTCCATTGAAGCATGGAGAGAAACAAGGTCTACCACCTGTCCAAAATATGCTCCATTGAAACATAAAAGCAAGGTCCACCACTTGTCCAAGCTAATATAACAAATGGGTGTTGGTTACAAGGTGTACCACACTTGTCTAAACTAGTCTTCATGCAAGGTCTACCACATGTCCAAGCTATATGAGCTTGTTTTGAAGGTCTACCACACCTCTTGAAATTAGGATCCATGTAAGGTCCACCTTTTGTCAAGCTATGCATTTAATGAGTACTAAAACTAAGTAAATTACAGTACTTAAATACCTTTCCAAGCTCATTAAGATTTTGGTCTCTAAGGCCGGCCACCACCACATGTCTAATCTATGCTCTAATTGATTACTTATGCTAGTTCTCAAAGTCCAAACATAAGCTCCCTTCTAGCAAGGTTAGTTTAAATTTAGGCTCCAGCACCTGTCTAAGCTAGGTTCAATTTATGAAGCATCACCATTTAACCATGCTACGATCTAATGTATCATATCAAGGGGGTATTGATAAAAGGTCCAAAACTTATTGAGTTCAAGCTCTTAAGTAATTAAGTCTTTGTGAGTATTAAATGTTATAGTTTTAGTCTACAGATCCACCATTCAAAAACTCAAGTAATTTACTATTTACATTCAAACCTTGAATGCTTGAGATAAAAAATACAAACTCAATCAATACTATATAAAGCAAAATCTAACATTAAGAGTATCAAATCAGTAACAAGAAACACTAACATGCACAAGAAACTCAAAACATACGTGTCTCCATTTCCAAAAAGTCCTCCATTGACAGAGGATGGTGTTGTTGTTGTTCTTCTTCTCTTTGTGGAGAGCACTCCTCTGTAACAGGCACAATGTCGCCTGATTGCGAAGTGGATTGTTGAAGTCCAGCCCATTTTTCTATATCTTCATGAGACTTAACAAAGTCTAGCAGCATGGTCTCCACGCTTTTTGCCTCCTCCACACTATCAATTAAGCAGTGATAGCCGTTTTTTTGGCTCTTTGTAATTGCCATAGTGAGTTACCTCACCCTACCAAAATCACCCAAACACTGTGGCTATCCCTACCATTTCACTGTACATAGGCGTGCGTGAGTCACGGGACTTTTCCCATATCTTCTTAAAAACCCTCAGCTAGCTAGTCACTGGGCTAGGTGAGCCAAAAAAATAATAATAATAATAATAAATAAAAAAATAAAAGTATATTATGGCCTCTTTGTGTGTAAATATTTTATTGTATATATGGCCTAAATATAGGGATTTTTTATAATTATTTTGGTATTTTATTTAAATATTTCTACTTAGGTGTGTGTTTTATTAAACCTATGTACACCTTCTTTCATCCTCTTACACCATAATTATATTTTTTATTTTTATTTTTTTTGCCAATATGTACATACTCTAACCTCATATTTTTCCTTTATACAAATCACTCCCACATTTTCACCCTCACCCTCGTGAAAACAAAAAATTGATTTCTACTCATTGGTTACTTTTATTATATTATTTACTTGCATACATTTTCCTCTTTCACCAAAAATAATTCAAGGAGGGACCATATCATATGATTCCAATATCTTTCCATATCCATAACTCCTCCATATTTTTATTATTATTTTTACTCATTATTCTAACACCATGTGCTCATTGAGCTAAAGTCCATGAATAGTCCATACACTAGTCCCACCATGTATATATTTCTTATTTCACCAATAATCCTCCTCCATGCATGGGTCAAGGGCAACTTGAATGCTTTGTATTATAATATGACAAAGGAGGGGCTCACTCTTGGATGCATTGTACAAATTCAACAAAGGAGGGGACCACTAAAAGACTTTTGCAGGCATTAAAAGCAGGCTTTTTGGTGAGAATTTTGGCACCTATCTCCACTCCGAATTTGGAGCGGTGGTCAAAAGAAACAATGTAGCCCACGCTCTGAATAATCACCCCAAATTTTTTCATGATTTTTAGAGCTACCAGCTGTGAGCTATGATTTTTTTAGTGGACCCCAGTTTTCCCATGCTATGCAGCCACACTCTCTCTTCCACTTTATCATTTTCCTCTTTCACACACACTTCTCCACTCATCATCCCCATCTCTCTCACCACTCCTCTCTGCACACTACTCACCTTCTCCTTAACCTTGAAGAATAAGAGAAACCATGGTGAACTCATACCTCCCACACACAATTCCATTCCAAAATTGAGCACCTAGTCTCATTTTTCCTCCTCCAAATTACCCATATCTATCAAAAAACCACAAAATTCAGCCTCTTCTCTTAAAAGACAGCATCATGGTGGTTGATTACTCAGCTTCAATTACCTTGTCTCTCAAGGAAGGTCAAGAGTGGAGAAAAAATGTACCGTCAAAGCTAGTGGACCGTCAACAAGCGTCAAAATTGGCCCTACTCAAGACACTTGGAGCATCAACCTTGTAAGAAATCCACCTTTTCTTACCTCTTAAGAGTTTTTCTTCCTTATTTGTATCCTACATGGATACTCCCATTGTAAATATCCAATTCCATTTGTAAATTAATACTAACTCTACTAACACTAACCCACTATGAAAAGTCCTATCACCTCCATTTCTCTCCTCTCTCTTTCCCCACCAACTTCTTGATAATTCCAAGCAAAAGAAATTAGATAAATTGCTGAAAATCTAACCCAACCATAGAGGAGTAACCCTAGCCTTCAAAATTGCTATAAAAGGAGGGTGTAGCTAGCATAAAAGGGGGGGGAGCCATAAGCAAGAGCACTATGCTATAGCTTGAGAAGCCAAGCTCAACCTCTCTAGAAGGAGCTCTTGAGTGGAAGCTCATTGTCTTATGCATGTGCATGTGTTGTAATAGGGGATTAGCAAGGGAAATCTATGCCATTGTAAGAGAGAGAGTGATCATTCAATTGAGAGTATGAAATCTATCATTTCTCCTACTAGTGTAAGCCCAACATTTGCTGAATCAAGGAGGGTGGATTTGGACTAAGCTTGGATACTTTGTCTCCCTTCCAACGTGAAGTAATGGACAACAATGATGTGTAAGTGTCTTGGTGTTTTTTTTTTGTTAAGTTCTTGATAGCTTGTCTCTGGTGTTGTCATCAATCTAGCCATAAATCCCACATACTGTAAGAGGGCGACAGGGTGGAGAGGACTCCCCTGGCCTTAAGACAGTGATTGGGGTGGCTTTTCTTTTGATGTGTTGTGGTGAAATTTACGCAAGCTATGTTGAACAAGTACTAATCTCACTTTGATTTGTCATGACAGATTTGTAAGAAGGTATTAATGCAACAAGCACCCCCTCCCCCTTTCTCTCTCTTTCTTAAATATATAATTGTGTTTGCTTGATCATCGCCGATACGTTTCAAAGCAGCCCGAGCACTATCTCTCTCTCTCTCTCTCTCTCTCTCTCTCTCTCTCTCTCTCTCTATCTATCTCACTATCTCTCTCTCTCTCTCTCTCTCTCTCTCTCTCTCTCTCTCTCTCTCTCTCTCTCTCTCTCTCTCTCTCTCTCTCTCTCTCGTGTTTTAGTGTGTGAGAGTATTCCATTGGTGTTAGGGTTAGTGTAAATTCCTTGCTTGTTTGTGGGTTGCTCTAACGATTCTCCTCTTTTGCGTCCTAGTTCGCTCTTAAACTAGGTGGTGCCCCTTGTGTAGTTGGGATTTGGCGGTGGGTTTGTTGTTTTGGTTTGTGTTGTGTTGTGCCCCAGCCCCATTGAGCAGCACGGGAGCCTTGAAGGGTGTCTAGAGGCCACTCTTCTTGTTGCCCGCCCCGGACCGCCTCAAATTAGTGCCCCCACGAAGGACGGCTTGTGTATTTTTGTGTAGAATCAACCTTTAGCATAGTCAAGTAGTTTGCATGAATCACGAAGCTTTGTATGATCCCTTCATTCCCATTGCAAGGCAAAAGGTACACATAATTGTTAGTACTAAGTTGCAATTTCAACGTGTCATTCGTAGAATTTTAGGTCCTCTTAGGTTGGCCGAGATAAACGCTTCAGTAAATCCTTTTATTTTGCCTCTCATTAGGTACGACCTTAGTTTGGACGTCTATATTTTTGTTTTGTTTTAAGCATTAGGACATGCATAGGCCATGGATAATGGCCCAGGAATAGAGGTTTTTCCCTTTCATTTTACTCCACACATTAGAATAAACGTTGCAATTAGTAGAAAGATCCATTTTCAACAATGAATGGTGTTCATGTTTGGTGCCCAAAGAGCAGGAGAAATTCTTGCATCACCAAACCCTGTCATTCTACTTCTCATCAACTACCACACTTCTTTTGATGTACATGTGTTCATTTTATTTTAAAATGAAGTGCAGCCCGGCAAAGTAGTGTGTATGTTTGTTTTTTCTTTGTCCAAGTTGTTACAAGAAACAAAAAAACGATCATTTATTCTAACTGGGAATGTGTGTGCAGTGAAAGTTCAATCCTTAGAGATCTAGCTCTATTACCAATTGAGTTGCAGGAGCAAGTAGTAAGGCGTCTCCCTCATAACAAGAGGGTGGTGAAGTTAAGACGGAAGGTCCTACGCGTGGATTCCATTTTCCTCTTGTTGTTGGGCACTAAGGAAGACCGCGCATTCATCCAACTAGTGTGTGCCCTAAGATTGGTAAATAGAGTGAAATTTGGCGTTTGGCGAGTGCATTTCACCATTGAGGAAGACTCTTCAGGAAACTTGCGGCCAGAGTTCATACTTCATAGACTCACATTTGGTGAATTTTTCCCTCATTTGCGTCTTATTAATAGTCTTCCTTTCGCTTTCAACAAAGGAGATAGGGAGCTATTCAGAGCTTGTCTTAATAAAGAGAGCATAGAGAAGATTGCAAATTTGTATAAATTCTCATCCTTCTCTACTTTCTATGACACTTTGTTCATAGAGACATTGTAAATCTCTTTATGCTTTTGAATGATTTAACCATAATCCTAAGGAGTTTTTGTCCAGGAATTTTGTAGCTCAAGTGGAGTCTTTAAATCTTGCAAACTTGATTGGACTTGATGAGGATGTTCTTTATGAAATTGTGAGAAGGTTGCCTCACTCCGACTGTGTGGAACTCGAAGGAAAGGAGCTCCTAGTCAATTGCTACTTTCTCACGGCCTTCGACGAGCATGAAGATCTAGTTTTTATACAAACCGCTTGTGCATTGGGAATTGTAGAGCAAGTGCAATTTATCACTTGGGACGTGGTTGCTCTTTTGGATCCAGAAAATGAAGTTCTAGAGATTTCTGTTTATCGCCTTAGCTTTGAAGAATTTCAACCCTTCTTAGAGCTCATCAATAGTCTACCCTTTTGTTTTGATCAAACAAATCGAGACCTTATTGAAGCTTGGATAGCTGAAGAAGAAAACCTAGAGTGGTATTTTCTCACTTCTTCATTTGCAGGCGAGTGGTTCTAGATCTCTATTGTATCCCTTATTGTAACTCGTATTGTAATCTTTCATAATAATGGAGAGCCAACGCCAAATGTCTGGATATCCTCTTTTCTTTGGAGAGCCTGGAGAGGATGCAGAATTATTTTTAGCAAATTTCAAGATGTCTTGCCGTATCAAGAGGATAGTAACCGATCAAGAACGTGTAGAAAAGTTTGAGGTGGTCCTTAGGAAAGATGCTAGTACTTGGTTTGACTCTTTGCCTGAGGAAGTTAAGGGGAATTACACAGAACTTTTAAATCGTTTAAGAGATACTTCTTTGATCCCCAAAACACTCAGAAACTATGGCAAGACATTGTTTCTCATAAGCAAAAAGACTTAGATGACTACTACTTGTACAAGCAAGAGTTTCTACGTCTTTGGGCTCTATGGATACAAAATGTTGCTAACCCTGGTGATGGTGCATAATTTTTAAAGAAGGAGAGGTTCATAGCCGGACTCTTTCCTGACCTTAAGGTAAAAGTTGAGGCGGGTGCACCTGCTACTTTTGATGCAGCTGAAACTAGGGCTGCTGAGAAGTATAGGAAACTCAAGTGCTTAAGGGGAGAGGTTCCAATAGAAGGTCTTAGACCCAAAGGTAAGTCACAAGCATCAACATCGAGGGAGCTTCCTGAGGTAACGGCGGAAGTAATTGAGAAGTTAATCGAATCTTTAAGCAGCCTGTCAATTCACCTTGCACAAGCTGTAGGTCCAAAGGTACAAGCAAAGAAGTCTGAAGAGCGAGATCCACGACCTAGGAGAGTCTTGCAATGTTGGAATTGCGGAGAGTCTGGACATGGGATGTATAATTGTCCTTGGCCCCGTGGGGAGCCAGGGAGGCCTAACTTGAATTACCCAGTGATGAATGCAGGTGAAGGAACTGGTCAACAACCAAGGCTTCTACAAAGGCCAAATGGACCAAGACCACCTCCACAAGGGGTAGAAGGAGTTCCACCTTTGCCATATCCAAATGTGCATGTGGTAGAGGTGACAAATTCAAATGAGGTTGACATGGAAGCCAATGGAATTAAGCGTGGTCGAGGAAAAGGTAAAGAGAAAGAAGGAGTCACATCACAAAGTGACCATGGTATGGCTCCGTACAACTTGTTGGAAGACATGAGAGGTAAGGGTCCTGATATTTCATGGCCTCAATTTCTTGCATTATGTCCACAAGTTAGGAGGGATTTAACAAGGGCAGTTAGCACTAGGAGAAAGGTAAAAGAGAGTGTGCCTGTTGTAAAAATTGCACAAGCTGAAATGAATGAGGACATTACACCGGTGCTAGACTGTTACATCAAAGGGAGATTGGTTAGGAAAGGTCTAGTGGATGGGGGTGCACAAATTTGCATCATGACAGAGGGACTCATGAAAAAACTAGGCATGCACATCCATGAGACACCTGAAATTAGGGTCAAGATGGCAAACAATAGCAAGGCTAGGTGCGTAGGCATTTGTAAAAATGTTTTTGTGGAGGCCTTTGGCATTAAGAAGGCAGTGGATTTCTATGTCATGTCTACCAAGGGAAATGGTTACCCATTTATCCTAGGAAGACCATGGCTAATGAAAATGCGAGCTTTGCAGGATTGGGAGAGTGGAAAGCTAATTTGCAGGAATGACAATCACAAGAAGGTTGTCTTTGACATGAAGGAGCAACGCCAAGAGGAGCTCCATGAAGAATCATCTCAAAGTGAGACGGAAGAAGGTTGGACCGATAGCACTTCAGAAGAAGAAAGTAGCGGCAGCATTACTGAAGAGGAGTCTTCCATCGAAGTCATGGGGGTAAGGTTTAAGCCAAGCAACCAAGAGACCTCTTGTCAAGGCTTGGAGGAGGTAGGTCCTCAAGAGAACGAAGGTGATCAAGATGAAGGGATGCTGGAAGGTATGCTATCAACAATACTTACAAAGGATGAAAGAGAGGAGTTCAAATGTGTGCTAAGGAAGTTTCCTAGGCTTTTTGCTAAAGACTACACCGATGTGCGTGGAGTAGATGTTGTTCAACACAAAATTGAGTTGAAGCCAGAGGCCACACCTAAGGCTCAGAAGCTACGAAGGCTAGGAGTCATCAAGGAGCAGGCTTTACTCAAGGAGGTAAGAAAGCTTCTAGCAGCAGGTTCATTTATCCAGTGGAGAATTCGGAGTGGGTCTCTCCTGTTGTTGTCACTCCTAAGAAGAACGGCAAGTGGAGGGTGTGTGTGGATTACCGTCCCCTCAATGAGGCAACGAAGAGAGATCACTTTCCCCTCCCATTCCAGGATGAGATACTAAATGAGGTAGCTGGTCATGAGAAGTACACTGTGTGCGATGGTTACTCAGGTTACTTTCAAATAGGGATTGCACTGGAGGATCAATTGAAAACAACCTTTATCACTCCTTGGGGTTGTTATGCTTTTAGAGTCATGCCATTTGGTCTGACAAATGCTCCTGCAACATTCCAACGTTTCATGAATATGGTGTTTCAAGCATTCTTTGGAAAGTCAATTAGGGTGTTCATTGATGATTTCTGTATTTATAGCTCAAAATCATTGCATCTACAAAGGGTAGAAGAAGTTTTAAAGAAGCTCTACGACATGGGAGGTCAACTCAACCCCGACAAGTGCCATATAGGTGAGGATGAAGTAATCTTGCTTGGTCATAAAGTTTCTTACAAAGGCATTGAAGTGGATCCTTCGAAGGCACAGGCTCTTATTGAGCTACCATCACCCAAGAGTCTTAAGGAGGTCATCTCATTCATTCAAAAGGTGAAGTATATGTCACGCTTCATTCACTTAGCCTCGGAGTTACTTCACCCTTTGCAAAAGTTGACACAACAAGTAGAATTTGCATGGTCTGATGAGCTTGAAGAGTACTTTTGTAACATTAAAGTCATTTTGTCAAAGCTACCAACACTCATGCCTCCTTGTTGGGAGTACACATTCTTTGTTAGCTCTAGTGCTGGGAAAGAAACAATTGGTGATGTGTTGCTACAACAAGATCCCCACAGTACAAGGATGCGACCCATTTACTTTGCTAGTAGGGTCATGAATGCTTTGGAGAGAGACTACACAGAAGCAGAACTCATGATGCTTTCTCTCATGTTTGCGGTGAGAAAGTTTAGATCCTACCTGCTACCAAAACCTTTTGTAATTCTCACTGTAGAAAATTTGTTCCCTTGGGTGTCATCTCAAATGAATCTTAGTGCTAGGATCTCAAAGTGGATTATGGAGTTGCAAGAGTTTCAATACTCTTTCAAGGTAGAAGATAGTGTGCGTGCACAATTGGCAGGGATTCTCACTTATAGAGTGCACGAAAAGGAGATTAAGGTGCCTGAAGTAAAGACCCTACCATTGCCACCACCAAAAAGTATTCCTAATGCTTTTACTTTGTTCTTTGATGGAGCTTTTCGTCGAGCCATAGGAAAAGCAGGGGGAGGGCTAGTGTTGCTCAACCCAAGTGGAGAGGTGGTCATGAAAGAGAAGTTCAATCTACCAAGTTCAGCTAGCAACAATGAAGCAGAATATGACACTCTACTTCATGGTTTGAAGATGTGCATTGGCCAAGGGATGCAACACCTCATGGTAAAGGGAGATGCACTTCTCATTGTTAAACAGATTTTAGGCATTTGGACATGCAAGAATGAGAGCTTACGGACAAAAGTTCATGCCATTCGTAGATTGTTTAATCAATTTGAAGAAGTGCAACTATATCATATTCCTAGGAAACAGAATGAAGATGTTGATTTACTTGCACAACAATCCGTTGCATGTGTAAAGAAAGAAGTGCAGGTCATCATGGTGGCGGCTGCTGTGAAGCAACCGAGGTACCAGGGATTGGAGTCATTGGCTCCCATCATTGGCTACATTTTGGAGGGTGAGTTTCCACCAGACTTCACAAAAGCTCAGAAGAGGAGACTCATGAAGAAGGCAAGCGTATATCTCTTCCTAGAAGGCTCCCTCTATCAAAGAGGGAAGGATCAAGTGTGCAGACGAGTACCAACTATCAAGGAAATTCCAGCCATTCTAAAAGGTTTGCATGAAGAGGCATGTGGTGGTCATTTTGCCCAAGAATTAACTGTGAAGAAGATTTTGCTTTCGGGGTATGTTTGGCCAAGTTTGCATGTGGATGTTCAACATTGGTGTAAAAGCTGTCACACTTGTCAGATAAATGGAAATAGAAGGTTGGTGCATGGCCCGAGGCAAATAGTGCTTGCAAATGGACCCTTTGAAAAGTGGGGCATTGATGCTATGGGTCCTCTGCCTAGGACAAAAAATGGTAAACTCTACATTCTAGTGGCTGTAGACTATATGACTAGGTGGGTGGAAGCACAAAGTGTGGCAAAGGTAAATGAGAAGACAGTGAGCAAATTCGTCTACACTCACATTTGTTGTAGATTTGGCACACCTTTGGAGATTGTTTCTGATAATGGTCCAGGGTTTAGAAAAGGGATTGCTCACAGAAGTTTGTGAAGAGCTTCACATTCTACATCGTCATAGCACACCATACTACCCACAGTCAAATGGTTTGGTGGAGAAGGCTAATGGTGTCATTGCAGGAATCATTAGAAAGATGGTGCAAAACAAGACAAAATTATGGGATGACTTCTTGGATGGTGCCTTGTGGGCATATCGAACCACATATAGGGAAGCCACGGAGTTCACACCATTTCACTTGGTCTATGGTCAAGAGGCTTTGCAGCCTATTGAGCTCAACATTCCAACAATGCGACTTCATGGCAAAGGAGCACAAGATGATCAAGAGGTATGGATGGATCGACTTCTTACGTTAGTGGAGCTTGAGTGGAAAAGAGAAGCAGCATATGAGTGCTACAAGAGGAAATCCACACAAGCGAAAGAAACGCACGACAAGAAACTGAAGGACAAAGGCATCAAGGAAGGAGAGCTTGTGCTAAGGTATGACAATCGACTTGACAATCGTTTTGATGCCAAGTTTGAAACAAGATGGCAAGGGCCATACATAGTCAAGAAGGCTTTCAATTCAAGTTACTATCAGCTTATGGACTTGAATGGTAAAGAGCACTCCAGGAAAGTAAACGGGTATCGCTTGAAGCCCTATTTGAGTCGCCTTCTACCAAAGGATCTACCAAAGATCTGTCCAAAGGCCGCTGTCTTATGTAAGTATTGTTACATGAAGCATGAGTGTAACTCCAGCCAAAATTCTGAGGGGCCAAACAATGAAGATCTCGTCAAGGACTCTGAAGCACTCTCTTTGGAAAAGATGCTCTATGATCGTACATGAATATACCATCATCCAGGGGGAGGGCTAATGATAGCCGTTTTTTTGGCTCTTTGTAATTGCCACAGTGAGTTACCTCACCCTACCAAAATCACCCAAACACTGTGGCTATCCCTACCATTTCACTGTAACATAGGCGTGCGTGAGTCACGGGACTTTTCCCATATCTTCTTAAAAACCCTCAGCTAGCTAGTCACTGGGCTAGGTGAGCCAAAAAATAATAATAAAAATAATAATAATAAAAAAATAAAAGTATATTATGGCCTCTTTGTGTGTAAATATTTCATTGTATATATGGCCTAAATATAGGGATTTTTTATAATTATTTTGGTATTTTATTTAAATATTTCTACTTAGGTGTGTGTTTTATTAAACCTATGTACACCTTCTTTCATCCTCTTACACCATAATTATATATATTTTTTTTATTTTTTTTTGCCAATATGTACATACTCTAACCTCATATTTTTCCTTTATACAAATCACTCCCACATTTTCACCCTCACCCTCGTGAAAACAAAAAATTGATTTCTACTCATTGGTTACTTTTATTATATTATTTACTTGCATACATTTTTCTCTTTCACCAAAAATAATTCAAGGAGGGACCATATCATATGATTCCAATATCTTTCCATATCCATAACTCCTCCATATTTTTATTATTATTTTTACTCATTATTCTAACACCATGTGCTCATTGAGCTAAAGTCCATGAATAGTCCATACACTAGTCCCACCATGTATATATTTCTTATTTCACCAATAATCCTCCTCCATGCATGGGTCAAGGGCAACTTGAATGCTTTGTATTATAATATGACAAAGGAGGGGCTCACTCTTGGATGCATTGTACAAATTCAACAAAGGAGGGGACCACTAAAAGACTTTTGCAGGCATAAAACACAGGCTTTTTGGTGAGAATTTTGGCACCTATCTCCACTTCGAATTTGGAGCGGTGGTCAAAAGAAACAATGTAGCCCACGCTCTGAATAATCACCCCAAATTTTTTCATGATTTTTGGAGCTACCAGCTGTGAGCTATGATTTTTTTAGTGGACCCCAGTTTTCCCATGCTATGCAGCCACACTCTCTCTTCCACTTTATCATTTTCCTCTTTCACACACACTTCTCCACTCATCATCCCCATCTCTCTCACCACTCCTCTCTGCACACTACTCACCTTCTCCTTAACCTTGAAGAATAAGAGAAACCATGGTGAACTCATACCTCCCACACACAATTCCATTCCAAAATTGACCACCTAGTCTCATTTTTCCTCCTCCAAATTACCCATATCTATCAAAAAAACCACAAAATTCAGCCTCTTCTCTTAAAAGACAGCATCATGGTGGTTGATTACTCAGCTTCAATTACCTTGTCTCTCAAGGAAGGTCAAGAGTGGAGAAAAAATGTACCGTCAAAGCTAGTGGACCGTCAACAAGCGTCAAAATTGGCCCTACTCAAGACACTTGGAGCATCAACCTTGTAAGAAATCCACCTTTTCTTACCTCTTAAGAGTTTTTCTTCCTTATTTGTATCCTACATGGATACTCCCATTGTAAATATCCAATTCCATTTGTAAATTAATACTAACTCTACTAACACTAACCCACTATGAAAAGTCCTATCACCTCCATTTCTCTCCTCTCTCTTTCCCCACCAACTTCTTGATAATTCCAAGCAAAAGAAATTAGATAAATTGCTGAAAATCTAACCCAACCATAGAGGAGTAACCCTAGCCTTCAAAATTGCTATAAAAGGAGGGTGTAGCTAGCTAAAAGGGGGGGAGCCATAAGCAAGAGCACTATGCTATAGCTTGAGAAGCCAAGCTCAACCTCTCTAGAAGGAGCTCTTGAGTGGAAGCTCATTGTCTTATGCATGTGCATGTGTTGTAATAGGGGATTAGCAAGGGAAATCTATGCCATTGTAAGAGAGAGAGTGATCATTCAATTGAGAGTAGGAAATCTATCATTTCTCCTACTAGTGTAAGCCCAACATTTGCTGAATCAAGGAGGGTGGATTTGGACTAATCTTGGATACTTTGTCTCCCTTCCAACGTAAAGTAATGGACAACAATGATGTGTAAGTGTCTTGGTGTTTTTTTTTTGTTAAGTTCTTGATAGCTTGTCTCTGGTGTTGTCATCAATCTAGCCATAAATCCCACATACTGTAAGAGGGCGACAGGGTGGAGAGGACTCCCCTGGCCTTAAGACAGTGATTGGGGTGGCTTTTCTTGTGATGTGTTGTGGTGAAATTTACGCAAGCTATGTTGAACAAGTACTAATCTCACTTTGATTTTCATGACAGATTTGTAAGAAGGTATTAATGCAACAAGCACCCCTCCCCCTTTCTCTCTCTTTCTTAAATATATATTGTGTTTGCTTGATCATTGCCGATACGTTTCAAAGCAGCCCGAGCACTATCTCTCTCTCTCTCTCTCTCTCTCTCTCTCTCTCTCTCTCTCTCTCTCTCTCTCTCTCCCTCTCTCTCTCCTCATTTACTCTCTCTCTCTCTCGTCTCTCCTCTTGTTTTAGTGTGTGAGAGTATTCCATTGGTGTTAGGGTTAGTGTAAATTCCTTGCTTGTTTGTGGGTTGCTCTAACGATTCTCCTCTTTTGCGTCCTAGTTCGCTCTTAAACTAGGTGGTGCCCCTTGTGTAGTTGGGATTTGGCGGTGGGTTTGTTGTTTTGGTTTGTGTTGTGTTGTGCCCCAGCCCCATTGAGCAGCACGGGAGCCTTGAAGGGTGTCTAGAGGCCACTCTTCTTGTTGCCCGCCCGGACCGCCTCAGCAGATACTTTCCTTTTTTTCTGTGTATTCCTTCTTGTGAGCAACCAAGGGAGCCATAAACCAAAAACATTAACACAAGCTTGCGGTCCATCAAAACACTATGTTCGAATGTAGTGCTTGAACCAAAGCTCTTTTTTGGCCTCCAAAAATTGTAAATCTTACAAATCGTTTATCTGCTACTTGAAGAAGAGAACAAACATTGGCATGGGATGTTCCTCTGATCTTCTTCTCAGGTCTTCAAATGCATTGCCTTGGTCCCAAGAAGGCAATAACTGTTAGGAATTGAATTGCTCCTTTGCAAGGAGTTGATGAAAAGTGATGCAATGCACCACAACAATGGTAGCTCAATTTATCTCCCATGGCGTGAAAGGCACATTTGCAATTTTGTGAAGTTATGAAATCCACAAATGCAAGAAAGACAAATCCAGGATCTGTTGACCCTCCAGCAATAGCCAAGATCCCATCCAAAGCATTGTTAAATGTCTCCTCACTCCACTTCAAATTGCCTCCAACGTTTTTTGTCATATCTAAAACACAAAGGCCAATAGGCACTTTATTATTGAAGTGGCGCATCAAGTAGAGATTGCCTTCCATTTGTAGGCTCACCACATAGATTGACCATGGCAAATCTCTAGGCTCAGTTTTCTCCTTTTGAAGGTGAATTGCCCATTGCATGTATTTTATTGCTCCATCTGGAAAGCCATTTTCTTTGTTCCACATGCTCAAACTGATCTGATCCATTCCTCGCATAGCATTAAAATTGTTTTATAAACAACATCATTGATGTTATACATTTGACCCACCTCCTCCCAGTCTTTACATGGTGAAGACTCATTCAAATTGTTGAAGCCTTCAAGAAGTGCATCTTGAATCATTTGTCTTGCTTCAACTGCTTGATTCGATCATACATGTCAGTTGCATCACCATCCTTTGCACTCTTTGACAGTAAAATCTTCTCATCTCTAATCTCTTCTTGAATAGTCTTTAACCTCTGATTCCTCAAGGCCACAAAGTTATCTAAATACAGTTTTTGGGTTTCTTATTCTCCTCTTCTAGATTTTCATGATTTTTATCCAGCAATCATAAATTAAATCAGAGTACCGTGACCATGTGTGGGCCTGTTTAGCAATCCAACTTGCTGCTGCACTCATTCTTGCCAATCGAAGAAAGCCTAAAAATAAATAAGAAATAATTAAACTATTGAGCAAGATTTGTTAATTAAACACTATCAAAAAGACAAAGAAAATAACTTACATCCCATCCGGCACGAGATGCATGTCCCTCTGCAATTCCACTTGCTGCCTTGGTGGTCGTCCTGAGAAGATCCATTGACTCCGTAAATGTCTCAATATTTGGCTGTAAGGTTGCTTGACATACAATGCCTGAGCCTCCTCATTTGCAATGGCAACATATAGCAGTTGCAACAATGGAGGAGCATTCACAACAATGCGAGCCTTTCTAAATTTATACACGCTAATCATCTTTCTGTCAAAGATCTCTTTGTTGTTTTGTTCATTGTGAAGCAAAACTTTTGCAGCATAGATTGAATGCTGCCCATCAAGAATCCAATAATGATAATCCTTAATTTTTTGCTCCTCTACCTCTTCTACTTCCAAAGAGTCCCCCTCTTTGATTTTGCATTTCGAACAGGCATCAAATATGCACATGCTGCAGGCTTGGTCGTACTCCGTGAAAATCCAAATAACACACTTTCAGCGTGTTTTTTATCCATAATACGTGCATTATAGTGATCAGGAGCAAGCCAACAATTTTGAATAGGGATATCAAATTTCCTATATTGGAAAGGAAAATAATTTATGTACTTATTCATTCCACCTGTATCTTTTTCTTGTCCTTTCATGGCCTCAGCTTCTAAAACATCTGGATCCACAATTCTCATCTTTGACATTGAACCCTCTGTTGATGAGGATGCCAAAGATGCCTTGTCTACATCCAAAATGGAACTAGTTCGCTTAGCTTCTACTTTCTGCACTTTTGCTTGCTTCTTTGTGGATGGTGGTCGTGAAGCTTTCACCTTTTTTCGTTGTAGTGTGGCAATGATGGAGCTTTGAAGTTGATCTGCTGTGATATTTGGATTTGATTCTGCAAACTTCCATCCTCGAGAAAACATTGTCTCTTCTTTGTTTCTAGACATGCTCTCCAATGCATATGCTCCTGGAGATAGTTGAAATTCTAGATTCATTGGAACTAGAATGTCAATGCATTCCACCTCTGGATGACTATCAACTACAGAGACAGATGCTTCCACAACTTGTCCAACATCTTCAAACAAGCTGTCATTCTTCTTTTTGGCAATAAATAGATGCACCTTATGAAATTGTGCACCCTCTATACCATGTATGTCCAAATACCATTTCCTAAGATCATTGCAAGTATAGTCAACTGAGACAGCAACCCTTGCAACCTGTTTTTTTGGAGCCATCTTTCCTGAAACAAAAAAAACCAAATGTTATTTTAACATATACTTTTTTGTAATGGATTAAGTTTGTGTGAATACAAGTTCCACCACTTGTTCAAGCTAGATCTAAGCAAGTATACATAGTGATCATTTAAGCTAGTAAACTAAGGGAAGGGAGAAGTAAGGTCCACCACTTGTCCAAGCTCAGCTCTAGACAACATGGAGAGATTCGAGGTCTACTAATTGTCTAATATAGGCTAACTATATTGAAACATAGAGAGAAGAAAAGGTCCACCACTTGTCCAACCTAGGGTCCATTGAAACATGGAGAGAAGGATGCTCCACCATTTGTCCAAAATAGGCTCCATTGAAACATGAAGAGAAGCAAGATGCACCATGTCTTTGAGATGCTAGGCTCCACTGAAATACCTTAAACCCATGATATTTTGTATATGTGGGGTTTAAATTCAAGGTCCACCACTTGTCCAACCTATTATCCCTAGTAGCATGAGTGGTTTGGTCTCAAGATTCACCACTTTTCCACTCTATGTCATTATATTAAGAAGATCTGGGTGTTAAGGTCCACCACTTGTCCAACCTATAAGGCTATATCTTAAATGGTATTATTTACCACCACTTGGAATGCACATGATGAGTTTTACATACGGGTATGGTTCCAAGGTCCACCACTTGTCCAAGCTAACTCTATTGAAACATAGAGAGAATCAAAGGTCCACCACTTGTCCAAGCTAGGCTCCATTGAAACATGGAGAGAAGGATGCTCCACCATTTGTCCAAGCCAGGTTTGATTGAAACATGAAGAGAAGCAAGCTGCACCATGTCTCCAAAATGCTAGGCTCCATTGAAATATCTTAAACCCATGATATTTCGTACATGGGGGGTTTACATTCAAGGTCCACCACTTGTCCAACCTATTATCACTAGTAGCATGAGTGGTTTGATGTCAAGATTCACCACTTTTCCACTCTATGTCATTATATTAAGAAGATCTGGGTGTTAAGGTCCACCACTTGTCCAACCTATAAGGCTATATCTTAAAGGGTATTCTTTCTCACCACTTGGAATGACCATGATAGGTTTTACATGGGGGTTTGGTTCCAAGTTCCACCACTTGTCCAAGCTAACTCTATTGAAACATAGAGAGAAGCAAAGGTCCACCACTTGTCTAAGCTAGGGTCCATTGAAACATGGAGAGAAGGATGCTCCACCATTTGTCCAAGATAGGCTCCATTGAAACATGAAGAGAAGCAAGCTGCACCATGTCTCCAAGATGCTAAGATCCATTGAAATACCTTAAACCCACGATATTTTGTACATGGGGAGTTTACATTCAAGGTCCACCACTTGTCCAACCTATTATCTCTAGTAGCATGAGTGGTTTGGTCTCAAGATTCACCACTTTTCCACTCTATGTCATTACGTTAAGAAGATCTGCGTGTTAAGGTCGACCACTTGTCCAACCTATAAGGGTATATCTTAAAGGGTATTCTTTCTCACCACTTGAAATGTCCATGATATGTTTTACATGGGGGTTTGGCTCCAAGGTCCACCACTTGTCCAAGCTAACTCTATTGAAACATAGAGAGAAACAAAGATCCACCACTTGTCCAAGCTAAGCTCCATTGAAACATGGAGAGAAGGATCCTCTACCATTTGTCGAAGCTAACTCTATTGAAACATGGGGGGTTTACATTCAAGGTCCACCACTTGTCCAACCTATTAACGCTAGTAGAATGAGTGGTTTGGTCTCAAGATTCACCACTTTTTCACTCTATGTCATTATATTAAGAATATTTGGGTGTTGAGGTCCACCACTTGTCCAACCTATAAGGCTATATCTTAAGGGTTATTCTTTCTCACCACTTGGAGTGACCAGCATAGGTTTTACATAGGGGTTTTGTTTCAAGGTCCACCACTTGTCCAAGCTAACTCTATTGAAACATAGAGAGAATCAAAGGTCCACCACTTGTCCAAGCTAGGGTCCATTGAAACATGGAGAGAAGGATGCTCCACCATTTGTCCAAGATACGCTCCATTGAAACATGAAGAGAAGCAAGCTACACCATGTCTCCAAGATGCTAGGCTCCATTGAAATACCTCAAACCCATGATATTTTGTACATGGGGGGTTTACATTCAAGGTCCACCACTTGTCCAACCTATTATCTCTAGTAGCATGAGTGGTTTGGTCTCAAGATTCACCATTTTTCCACTCTATGTCATTCTATTAAGAATATCTGGGTGCTAAGGTCCACCACTTGTCCAATCTATAAGGCTATATCTTAAACTTTATTCTTTCTCACCACTTGGAGTTACCAAGATAGGTTTTACATGGGAGTTTGGTTCCAAGGCCCACCACTTGTCCAAGCTAACTCTATTGAAACATAGAGAGAAGCAAAGGTCCACCACTTGTCCAAGCTAGGCTCCATTGAAACATGGAGAGAAGGATGCTCCACCATTTGTCCAAGATAGGCTCCATTGAAACATGAAGAGAAGCAATCTACACCATGTCTCCAAGATGCTAGGCTCCATTGAAATACCTTAAACCCATGATATTTCGTACATGGGGGGTTTACATTCAAGGTCCACCACTTGTCCAACCTATTATTCTTAGTAGCATGAGTGGTTTGGTCTCAAGATTTACCACTTTTCCACTCTATGTCGTTATATTATGAAGATCTAGGTTTTAAGGTCGACCACTTGTCCAACCTATAAGGCTAGATCTTAAAGGGTTTATATTTCTCACCACTTGGAACGACCATGATATGTTTTACATGGGGGTTTGGTTTCAAGGTCCACCACTTGTCCAAGCTAACTCTATGGAAACATAGAGAGAAGCAAAGGTCCACCACTTGTCCAAGCTAGGCTCCACTGAGACATTTAGAGAAGGATGATCCCCCATTGGTGGAAGATAGGCTTCATTGAAACATGAAAAGAAGCAAGTTGCACCATGTCTCCAAGATTCTAGGATCCATTGAAATACCTTAAACCCACGATATTGTTTACATGTGGGGTTTAACGTCAAGGTCAGTCACTTTTCCAAGCTATTATCCCTAGTAGCATGAGTGGTTTGGTCTCAAGATTCACCACTTTTCCACTCTATGTCATTATATAAAGAAGATCTAGGTGTTAAGGTCGACCACTTGTCCAACCTATAAGGGTATATCTTAAAGGGTATTCTTTCTCACCACTTGAAATGTCCATGATATGTTTTACATAGGGGTTTGGTTCCAAGGTCCACCACTTATCCAAGCTAACTTTATTCTTCTCATAGAGAGAAGCAAAGGTCCACCACTTGTCCAAGATAGGCTCCATTGAAACATGGAGAGAAGGATGCTCCACCATTTGTCGAATCTAACTCTATTGAAACATGGAAGGTTTACATTCAAGGTCCACCAGTTGTCCAACCTATTAACGCTAGTAGTATGAGGGGTTTGGTCTCAAGATTCACCGCTTTTTCACTCTGTGTCATTATATTAAGAATATTTGGGTATTAAGGTCCACCACTTGTCCAACCTATAAGACTATATCTTAATGGTTATTCTTTCTGACCACTTGGAGTGACCATGAAAGGTTTTACATGGGGGTTTGGTTTCAAGGTCCACCACTTGTCCAAGCTAACTCTATTGAAACATAGAGAGAAGCAAAGGTCCACCACATGTCTAAGCTAGGGTCTATTGAAACATGGAGAGAAGGATGCTCCACCATTTGTCCAAGATAGATTCCATTGAAACATGAAGAGAAGCAAGGTGCACCATGTCTCCAAGATGCTAGCCTCCATCGAAATACCTTAAACCCACGTTATTTTGTACATGGGGAGTTTACATTCAAGATCAACAATTTGTCCAACCTATTATCGCTAGTAGCATGAGTGGTTTGCTCTCAAGATTCACCACTTTTCCACTCTCTGTCATTATATTAAGAATATTTGGGTGTTAAGGTCCACCACTTGTCCAACCTATAAGACTATATCTTAATGGTTATTCTTTCTCACCCCTTGAAAGACTATATCTTAATGGTTATCCCTAGCTATTATTGCTAGTAGCCTGAGTGGTTTGGTCTCAAGATTCACCACTTTTATTAAGAATATGTGGGTGTTAAGGTCCACCACTTGTCCAACCTATAAGGCTACATCTTAAAGGTTATTCTTTCTTACTACTTGGAGTGACCATGATAGGTTTTACATGGGGGTTTGGTTCCAAGGTCCACCACTTGTCCAAGCTAACTCTATTGAAACATAGAGAGAAGCAAAGGTCCACCCCTTGTCTAAGCTAGGGTCCATTGAAACATGGAGAGAAGGATGCTCCACCATTTGTCCAAGGTAGGCTCCATTGAAACATGAGGAGAATCAAGGTGCACCATGTCTCCAAGATACTAGGCTCCATCGAAAAACATTAAACCCACGATATGTCGTAGATGAGGGGTTTACATTCAAGGTCCAACACTTGTCCAAGCTATTATTGGTAGTAGCCTGAGTGGTTTGGTCTCAAGATTCACCACTTTTCCACTCTATGTCATTATATTAAGAATATGCGCGTGTTAAGGTCCACCACTTGTCCAACCTATAAGGCTACATCTTAAAGGTTATTCTTTCTTACCACTTGGAGTGACCATGATAGGTTTTACATGGGGGTTTGGTTCCAAGGTCCACCACTTGTCCAAGCTAACTCTATTGAAACATAGAGAGAAACAAAGGTCCACCACTTGTCCAAGCTAGGGTCCATTGAAACATTGAGAGAAGGATGCTCCACCATTTGTCCAAGATAGGCTCCATTGAAACATGACGATAAGCAAGCTGCACCATGTCTCCAAGATGCTAGGCTCCATCGAAATACATTAAACCCACGATATTTCGTAGATGAGGGGTTTACATTCAAGGTCCACCACTTTTCCAAGCTATTATTTCTAGTAGCCTGAGTGGTTTGGTCTCAAGATTCACCACTTTTATTAAGAATATGTGGGTGTTAAGGTCCACCACTTGTCCAACCTATAAAGCTACATCTTAAAGGTTATTCTTTCTTACTACTTGGAGTGACCATGATAGGTTTTACATGGGGGTTTGATTCCAAGGTCCACCACTTGTCCAAGCTAACTCTATTGAAACATAGAGAGAAGCAAAGGTCCACCCCTTGTCTAAGCTAGGGTCCATTGAAACATGGAGAGAAGGATGCTCCATCATTTGTCCAAGGTAGGCTCCATTGAAACATGAGGAGAAGCAAGGTGCACCATGTGTCCAAGATGCTATGCTCCATCGAAAAACATTAAACCCACGATATGTCGTAGATGAGGGGTTTACATTCAAGGTCCACACTTGTCCAAGCTATTATTGGTAGTAGTCTGAGTGGTTTGGTCTCAAGATTCACCACTTTTCCACTCTATGTCATTATATTAAGAATATGCGCGTGTTAAGGTCCACCACTTATCCAACCTATAAGGCTACATCTTAAAGGTTATTCTTTATTACCACTTGGAGTGACCATGATAGGTTTTACATGGGGGTTTGGTTCCAAGGTCCATCACTTGTCCAAGCTAACTCTATTGAAACATAGAGAGAAACAAAGGTCCACCACTTGTCCAAGCTAGGGTCCATTGAAACATGGAGAGAAGGATGCTCCACCATTTGTCCAAGATAGGCTCCATTGAAACATGACGAGAAGCAAGCTGCACCATGTCTCCAAGATGATAGGCTTCATCGAAATACATTAAACCCATGATATTTCGTAGATGAGGGGTTTACATTCAAGGTCCACCACTTGTCCAAGCTATTATTGGTTATAGCCTGAGTGGTTTGGTCTCAAGATTCACCACTTTTTTTATGAATATGTGGGTGTTAAGGTCCACCACTTGTCCAACCTATAAGGCTACATCTTAAAGGTTATTCTTTCTTACTACTTGGAGTGACCATGATAGGTTTTACATGGGGGTTTGGTTCCAAGGTCCACTACTTGTCCAAGCTAACTCTAATGAAACATAGAGAGAAGCAAAGGTCCACCCCTTGTCTAAGCTAGGGTCCATTGAAACATGGAGAGAAGGATGCTCCACCATTTGTCCAAGGTAGGCTCCATTGAAACATGAAGAGAAGCAAGGTGCACCATGTCTCCAAGATGCTAGGCTCCATTGAAAAACATTAAACCCACGATATGTCGTAGATGAGGGGTTTACATTAAAGTTCCACCACTTGTCCAAGCTATTATCACTAGTAGCATGAGTGGTTTTGTCTCAAGATTCACCATTTTTCCACTCTATGTCATTATATTAAGAATATGCGCGTGTTAAGGTCCACCACTTGTCCAACCTATAAGGCTACATCTTAAAGGTTATTCTTTATTACCACTTGGAGTGACCATGATAGGTTTTACATGGGGCTTTGGTTCCAAGGTCCACCACTTGTCCAAGCTAGCTCTATTGAATCATAGAGAGAAGCAAAGGTCCACCACTTGTCTAAGCTAGGCTCCATTGAAACATGGAGAGAAGGATGCTCCACCATTTGTCGAAGCTAACTCTATTGAAACATGGGGGGTTTACGTTCAAGGTCCACCACTTGTCCAAGCTATTAGTGCTAGTAGCATGAGTGGTTTTGTCTCAATATTCACCACTTTTTCACTCTATGTCATTATATTAAGAATATTAGGGTGTTAAGGTCCACCACTTGTCCAACCTATAAGGCTATATCTTAAAGGTTATTCTTTCTCACCACTTGGAGTGACCATGATAGGTTTTACATGGGGGTTTGGTTCCAAGGTCCACCACTTGTCCAAGCTAACTCTATTGAATAATAGAGAGAAGCAAAGGTCCACCACTTGTCCAAGCTAGGGTCCATTGAAACATGGAGAGAAGGATGCTCCACCATTTGTCCAAGATAGGCTCCATTGAAACATGAAGAGAAGCAAGATGCACGATGTCTCCAAGATGCTAGGCTCCATCGAAATACCTTAAACCCACGATATTTTGTAGATGGGGGGTTTACTTTCAAGGTCCACCACTTGTCCAAGCTATTATCGCTAGTAGCATGGTTTGGTCTCAAGATTCACCAGTTTTCCACTCTATGTCATTATATGAAGAATATCTGGGTGTTAAGGTCCACCACTTGTCCAACCTATAAGGCTATATCTTAAATGATATTTTTTTTTACCACTTGGAATGTGCATGATATGTTTTACATGGGGTTTTGTTCCAAGGTCCACCACTTGTCCAAGCTAGATCTATTACATATATATTATACATACAATATTTAACTAGATTCCCTACCTATCATGTCCAGTAGCATGGATGCTCTAGCTTGAAGGTCCACCACTTGTCCAACCTATACTCTCTTATGTAAGGGAGATCTCGCTATAAATTCAAAACCTTCCCGCCTAAATTTAAAATATCCCTCCCAAATCTTAAATATCCCGCCTAAATTTTAAAATATCCCGCCCAAATTTTAAAATTCAAACTTTTTTATAAAAATTTAAATTTTACTACTTAAATTTAAAATATTCCACGCGAAATTGATTTTAAATTCAAGTTTACCACAAAAAGATATCATTATACCACCTAAATTCAAATATGCAAACCTCAAATCATTATATTGTACATAAATTCAAACAAATTCAAATTAACAAGCCTAAACTGATATTAGTTTGCATAGATATGAATTTATCACACCTAAATTATGTCACCATGTTAGAGAGAGTGGTTAGAGAATTTGAACAAGGTCCACCACTTGTCCAACCTAGATACCAAGAAGGATTGAGTGTACAAGGTATTGTTTGGAGGTCCTTATAGTCCACTGGTCTCAAGGTCCACCACTTGTGGTAAGGGTCACCAAAAAGTGTATATATTCATCCAAAGAAATACACGTATTTTTGGTCTACATGTCCTAGTTTAAACCATTTATGTCCATTAGGTGTATCACTAAACAACACTACTATTTTTGAGAAACAGAAGTTACAATCATATCTACAAATGGATTAGAGGAAAATCAGCTCAGCATACATCCAGAACTCGCTACAAGAATCGACTTTAACAGATCACGCAAGTAAGTCTTCCATTCAATTTTACTAGTATTACAATGTGTTAGTTATTTGTGATATTTATGTATGTATATATACTATGTGTGCATATCGTAATTAAGTGTAATTGTGTATCTGCATTATGTATGAGTATTACAATGAAATAACACAAATATACATACATACACATAGATAACACAGACGCACACATACATGAGCATGTATTTTCAAGAGAGAGATAGCAAGATACAGAGATAGATAGATAGAGAGAGAGAGAGATAAATACCTGTTTTTTAGAGAGAGGAGAGAGAAAGATAACAGATTTCACTGTGTTTATGTATATGGAAGAGAGGAAGATGATGTATGGGAATATGTGCACGTATTTTCAAGAGAGAGACAACAAGATAACAGATTTCATTGTGGTTATGTATGTGGAAGTGAGGAAGACGATGTGTGGGAATATGTGCATGTATTTTCAAGAGAGAGACAACAAGATAACAGATTTCACTGTGGTTATGTATGTGGAAGAGAGGAAGACGATGTGTGGGAATATGTGTATGTGTGCGGGGATACTTTTAAACTATGTATCTCTGTCTTTTGACGAGAGAGTGTGTGTGCAAGAAGAGTTACAAAGAACCATCTTCTCTATATGGAGAAAGACAGAGAGTGAGAGAGAGAGAAATACCTGTTTTTTCTCTATTCGTGAGGTGTGCAATGTCTCCTGAGAAGACTGCCCGATCCTGCCCTTCTGGAAAGCGTTGTGTACGCTGCTGTTTCTTTATCTTGTGCGCGAACTTTCAATCCTGTGCACTCCACCTGTGTGTTGTGTACGATGCCGAGCTTGCTCCTCTACGCGCGCGTATACTCCAACTGTGTGCGATCCGTGTGCGCTTTCTGTGTGTTTGTTGCTCGCCTGCTTTCTCTCTGTGCGTTGCTCGTGCGCTCTCTGTGTGCCTAATCTTGATAGGGTTTATTAGAATGCCACGTATGCTACAAGTCCATGTTTTATCATAGGATTAAAAAAAACAAAAGCAATATAAAAAATTAACCAATTCACACGGCCAAAATTAAAGAAATCATGGTTGAAAATATGAAAAACATGCGTAACTCTATACTAGGAATTCACTTTTTAAAAAAAAAAATCTTTGGGCGCTGCCCCAGGACCCCGCCCCTTGACCCCGCCCAGAACAATATCCCAAAATCAACCTCCCAAGCCCCGCCATCGAGAGCGCCATATTCCACATCCCCATCAAGAGCGCTACCCCCAAACCTCACGTGGAAGCGCTGCCTTGTCACCCCATTGTGGCATTGCCCTAAGACCCCGCATCTGGAGTGCTAAATGGGAACATTCTTCATTAGTGAAATTTTGAACATAAATTATATTAGCATATACTTAAATATAATACAAATATTAACGTATTAGCTATACTACTAATTTACTATAGCAGTTCTAGATTATGTCCCATACTATATTTAAGGTGCCAAAGGTTTGGCCTTATGGTCCTAGATTTAGCCAAGTGGTCAACACATATAGGACCAAGTGCACACTGTGCCACAAAACTTGGCCACCACTTCACTTGCCAAAGTTTAGGCCACATGGTCAATCCTAAGTTTCCAATGTTCTTATTATGTCACCTTTTGCCTCGTGGAAAACCTAAGCTTGTTTTCACATACTCAGGCACTTCAAGCCACAATAAATTGTCATTACTCTTCGGCAACCCTTTTGTTCAAGTCTTTGAAAAAACATTGTTTAAGGCCACCCTAAACCATTTTCATTTAGGGGTGTCTAAAACTAGCTTTTTGGCAATTCGAGAAGAAAATGGTCAAAGTTTTATACTTAGTTTTAACCACTTGACCAATTCAAATATTGGAAAGCAAGGTCTTGTAATACTTTTCTTTGGACATCACACATTAAAACTAGGTCCCTCACTTTTCCAAGCTATGCTCTAATACAATAAAGGGCTTTTGGTTTCAAGATGCACCACTTTCCCAACCTTGATTCCATTAAAGAAGCTAGCTCTACTTAGACATTTAATAGCAAGGTCCTGCAACAGTTCAGATTGAACATTTTCCATGGCAGCTAGGTCCACCACTTATCTAAGCTATGCTCTAATAGAGTAAGGGGGTTTTGGTTTCAAGATCCACCACTTGTCCAAACTTGATTTGGGAAGCAAGATCCTATAATAGTTTGCTTTGGACATTCACCATTACAACTAAGTCCACCACTTCTCCAAGCTATGTTCTAATACACTAAGGAGGTTTTGGTTTCAAGGAGAACCACTTGTACGACTTTGTTTTTGGAAGTAAGGTCTTTACATAGTTCACCTTGGACCTTGGACATTGGATACTACAACTAAGCCCACCACTTGTCCAAGATATCCTCTATATATAGCCAAAGGGTTTGGGTTTCAAGATTCACCTTTTTTCCAACCTTTCTTCCATTAAAGAAAGGAGGGGCATTATAACTAGGTCCACCACTTGTCCAAGCTATGCTCTGATATAGAAAGGGGATTTTGGTTTCAAGGTCCACCACGTGTTCAACCTTGCAAGACTCAAGGGATACTTGGACATTGGAAAGCATAGTCCTATAGTAGTTGATAGGTGACAGTGGGTATTACAACTAGGTCCAACCTATGCTCTCATATAGCAAAGAGGCTTTGCTTTCAAGGTCCACCACTTGTCCAACCTTGCTTCCATTAAAGAAATGAGGGGCTACGGAAACATTGGCAAGCAAGGTAGCAAGGTCCTAAGGTGTTTCACCTTGGATATTGGGCATTATAACTAGGTCCACCACTTGTCCAAGCTATGCTCTGATAAAGAAAGGGGATTTTCGTTTCAAGGTCCACCACATGTTCAACCTTGAAAGACTCAAGGGATACTTGGACATTGGAAAGCATAGTCCTATAGTAGTTCATAGGTGGCAGTGGGTATTAAAACTAGGTCCAACCTATGCTCTAATATAGCAAAGAGGCTTTGGTTTCAAGGTCCACCACTTGTCCAACCTTACTTCCATTAAAGAAATGAGGGGCTACGTAAACATTGGCAAACAAGGTAGCAAAGTCCTAAGGTATTTCACCTTGGATATTGGGCATTATAACTAGGTCCACCACTTGTCCAAGCTATGCTCTGATATAGAAAGGGGATTTTTGTTTCAAGGTCCACCACGTGTTCAACCTTGAAAGACTCAAGGGATACTTGGACATTGGAAAGCATAGTCCTATAGTAGTTGATAGGTGGCAGTGGGTATTACAACTAGGTCCACCACTTGTCCAACCTATGCTCTCATATAGCAAAGAGGCTTTGGTTTCAAGGTCCACCACTTGTCCAACCTTGCTTCCATTAATATAGCAAGGAGGATTTGGTCTCAAGGTTCACCACTTGTCCAACCTATGCAAACCTTTTTCATGTTGTAGCATGATTTTTTGTTTGAAGAGTATTTTTCTATAACTATGGATTTAACAATGTAATCTTTTTACTTACAGGATGGACTTCGAATCTGGGGAGAAAGTACATATGATACTTGACAATGAAATCGTTGGTATTGGTTGTGTGTGTAGAACAGATCCAGATTCCACTTGTGGTGGTACAAAGATAGGGCTGGGAAATGTCTCCATACTAGTGGAGGAATGCTTGAAGGATGTGGTCCTACCTTTTCCTACAATGGATACTTCATCTCTCCAAGGCTCATTATGGAGTGCTGTTCGATGGTCAAAGCTTCTTTTGCAATCTTTTGTATTAAATGGGAACTTAATTGATCCACACGAAAGCTACAATGGTGATGAAGAACATGATCATTCTGATCCTCTAGTTACAGATGCAATACCTATGACAAGCCCAGAATTTGAAGCAATGATTCGAGAGTCTTGGAGAAATCAGAGGGTCCTTTTAAAAGATGACACAATGATGCAAACCATGAATGAAGGGACCATCTTATATGTATTTCCACATGATTATGTCAACTTTCAGGAACTTGGTCCTGATTGTGTGGGTGTGGGTATTGAAAGAGAAAATGCAAGCATTGATGATGTGGTTGAAGTGGGTAGCATCACTTTGCTAAAGTGGCCCATCAAGCAAACAACAATGTTGAATGGGAGCCCATTACAACGCTTTGTTCCTGTTGATGGCATGCATGCTACATATGAGGATGTATCCAACGATGGCAATGTTGGAAAGAAACTTGATGGGAGTAATGTTGTCCAGTTGTCAAGGAAGAGACGATACAATTTCATGAACAGGACTCAAAAATCAAAAGCAGCACCAGCTTCGACTTTTTACCTTTCAAACAAATCAATTCAAAGGGTATCATGCATTGCTTGTTGTGCACAAAAATGCTGCCAATTTGCAGATCGTGATATGGTGACAAGGTTACGACAACAATTTTGGGGAGAGTCTCAAAAATCACGCACTAATTATGTTTATGATGTTCTTTCTATATGTTATCAGAAAGATGAGAAGTCACGATACCAATTCAGGCTAAATGGCTCTATTGTTTGTTGTAGAGCATGGTATGAGCTACATGGAATATTAAAGACATCATTTTATCGATACAAGGAGAACTTTGAAAATGGTGTGCGCCAATATGTACATGGGAACACATGTACATTGAGAAGGGGACTTCAACATACTAGTTTAGCAAGAGCACTACTAAATGAGTTTGTGGAAAACAACTCTGAGAAGATGCCACATAGAAGTAGAACACTGCTAGATGGCTCAAGAGAGACTCAATTGGTGATTCCATCAACATACAAACAAGTGGATATTTTATGTGAAATCAACACGACACTTGACCAAATGGGCTATGAGAAGAAGCTATCCCAATCTTCTTTTGGTAGAATTTGGAACAAAGAGTACCCACATGTCACTTTAACAAAGACGAGTGAGTTCTCTAAGTGCAATATTTGTAGCTCAATCAAGGCAAGGTTAGAAGCTAAACCTTCTCTTGAAGAGAGAGCTCTTCTCTTGAGGGAGAGAGAAGTTCACATGGCACAACAAAAGAGTTGCAGAAGCCTATATTATCCATGGCGCACGTATTCAGAAACTCAACCACAAAAATATGTATGCATAATCCATGATAAGATGGATCAAAAGAAGACTGCCATTCCTAAATTATGCATTGTTCCCAAGGGTGTGGATTCAGGATATAATTTGCAGGTGGCATTGATTGGCATGATCACTCATGGACATGGAGAAGGTCATTACGGACACTTTGTCTTGAATGGTTTGTGGCCAGCTGATCCAAATCTTACAATTGGCTCAATTGCTAATTGTTTACATAACCTCGAGAGGATAGATAAGCATCCTCTTGGTGATCTAGTAACAAATGGACTTCCAAGGAGCAATATTTCACTACTACATGCTTTGAACTCAAGGGATGCTTTGGACTACCATAACTTGAGTGATGGAAAAGAGCCCATTGTGCAGTCGTCAGAAATTGCAGAAGAGGAATTGGGGTCAACATTTCGCAGATTGCCAGAGAACTTGTTGCTACAATTGGATAATTGTGCAGGGGAAAACAAAAATCGATACTTATTTGCCTATTTGTCAATGCTTGTTGGAGGGGGTGTTTTCAAAACCATCCAGCTGGGATTTTTAATGGTTGGGCATACACATGAGGACATAGACGCCATGTTTAGTAGGTTTTCAGAGAAGTTGAGAGTTACACAAACCTATACTTTGCCACATTTGATGGATACATTACGAAACAGCTCATCTTCATCTCCAGCTCCATTTTTTCTCACAAAGATCCCCGATTTCAAGCAATATTGTGATGGCTATCTTTGTGATGGACAAGACATACTTGTTGGACATTCCAAACCGCTTCAGTTCAGGTTCTTTATGCAGGATGAGACACCAATGATGCAATATAAGGCACATGTAGGTGTATCAAGTTGGAGTGGAAGTATTCGCCTTTGGAAAACAGACACAGAAGGCAAGCCAATGTTACCACATGGAGATCCACCTCTAGTACAAATGGCGGAGTATGTCAAGGCCCACGAAGAAGTCATTTTGGGGCTAAAGAACTATATAAAATTTTGGAAAAATTTAGGGAATGGTTCAAGTATTCCGCGATATTATAGACCCGTGATAGATTATTGGAGTAAGGTAATTGAAGAGATTGGAAAAGCAATCATATCAGAGGGAGTCTTGTATGAAATGTTTTGGCCAAAAACTCAAGAATATTCTCACCTACAAAGCACTACAATGAATTTGCAACAAGGAGCAGAAAGATTCCTAGGCCTTGAAGAGTTGAACGATCATTTTTGTGGGCCTCAACGAGATAGGCCAAGGGAAGAGTTTGACCCTATGTCTGATGTGCACCAAGGTGACTTTCTTATGCTTGTTCCGAGTGACACAGAAATCTATCCAGTGTGGCTTGCAATGGCTTTATCTGACATTGATAATGAGCCTACATCACCAAACTACAGAAAACTCTTGATTCAATATTGGGCACCTTGCGCGAGAAAAAGTGGGATGACAGATACTCAAGCTTACAGTAATTGTTGGAAGGGTTATTGGGCTGTCAACTATAAGGACCCACAAGTGTGGGAAACTATAGATGCAATTGTTTGGTCCTAGAGACCCAACAAAGAAGGACCATTTTCTAGAATAAAGATTCCAGAAAGACATGCTCTAAAAGCCAAAGAAGGCCTCACTCGTGCACATCAGCCACACTTGGATCAAAGTTCAGATATGGTATCAAATGTGGAGTAGAATTATGTGGAGCTTCTATTGTGACTATACTAGTCAATTTGTAAAAAAAATCTTTTTTGTATCTTCCTTTGTTTTATGTAATTTATAGTTATTATTCAAATCCATGTGTTGTACATCCTCTTGACTTTTGGTGTTTATCAACACCACAATCCTATGAGATTTTCACTTTATTTACTAGCCACACACCTCAATTTTTCCCACTTTAAGTGGAAAATTCCCAAATTACATGAATTCGGTCGATTTGGAGATTCCCATAATGTGAGATTTTTACCAAAATACCTAATATGGTCTTAAGTCAGTCATTGACATCAGGAATAGCGACTATCAAAGGATGCAACAAGAACCCAACACCAACATTGGGAGTAGTCAACTTGAATGTGATAGTACATGGATGTTCATGTCCTCATCAGTTTGTATGCTTACTAGATGAACACATGAATGAGACAATGATCCTTGGAATTCCATGGATGCAAACATACAAGGCAGTACCAGATTGGGATACAAATCAGCTCAAGCTATCACCTAAAGGCGAACAACTCATTATTACAATTTTACCAAGCAAGGAGGAATGGAAAGGATCTTACCAACAAAGCAAACCACGAAGTAATCAATCTTCTCCATCCTATCGACAAGAAAATGCTACAAGTAGCATTCAAGGAGTCAGGCAAATTTGGGTACCGAAAGCATAGCTTAAGGACAAGCCGATTCAATCTAGGTACCCAAAACACCATCGACAAAACCAAAGATGGTTCCAAAGGTCAAAACACAGAGACAAGCACCTCCAAGAAAGGAACCTAACACGAAATGGATTTGGAAGAAAAAAGAGCACTTATTTTCTCCACAAACTGGAAAACCAATCAAGCAATGGAGAGTTAAGTCTCAGAAACCTCAACCACACCATTCTGAGCAAGACAAACCAAGATATCAATGGCGGGTAAAAGCTCAACAACAGCCATTATTGCTACCAAAAGCTCAAGAAATCAACGTGCTAAAGCATTGTGATGGCACAATCAAGAAAAGAGCACACAAGCTACAAGATTTGCTCTTTGGAAGACAACATCAAAAAGCCTCGACATCAGAAACCCTTGAGTTAATTACTCAAGACCCAACTCTTGCACAACGTAATGGTTTGAACTGCATTGATCTTCAAAGCATGGTAGAGCTAACCAAGGCTATGCATAGACACAATTGTTCAACCCATGCACACAGTCGTCTCGGAGTACGCCATCTAGGAGGGATGGAAAAGTACTAAGTAATTAAGGAAAATGTTTGAAGAGGGAGGAAAAAGTTTGATGTTAACGTGTGATTTTTTGCAAAATTGCCTAATAATACCCTTATAATTCATCAACAAGGGAAAATTAACTGATAATATCTCCCCGATGAGTGTAAATAGTGTATATACTATAAGCAAAAAATCATCAAAAATAGTCTTTTTGGTTATTTTTCATCATTTTTCTTGATATTGAGACTTAAAAATGGAGAAATTCGACAAAAAAACCATAAAGCTGTGTTTTTCAATGGATTGTTCTAATTATTGGATTTTCACTTGTCTTTTTTAACGCATTTTGTTATTTTCTTTGATTTTTCAATAAACAAGTCAAAAAATAATAATAAATAGTAAAGGAGCTCAAATGGAAAGATTGAAAACACAATGGTGATCAGAAAGACAAGGCGGACATGCACAATCAAATTGGCAGATAGAAGCGAGAAGCCTAAATTAAGTGGCCAAACCTACTTTTGTAGAATTCTTGCAGAATGACATATAGGAATCCGATTGAGGAAATTTTTGAGTCTAACATAGGTTTCACGACCTAGTAGGACTAACAGGGGAATTTGGGAAAAAATGGTTCGAGAAGTCCGAGTATAGATACCCAAGGTAGGCTAAAATCACCTCATTTCCACTTGTTGTCTTTGGAGAAAGAGCCTTTCGACCCTCTTCGCGTGTATTTTCTGGAGTCCACAGCCACCTGTTTTCAGCGCCCTCTCACACAAGACATGAGGGGTAAGTTCTTTACTCATCAATGATCCATTTTATATGGCCGGTAGCTAGTCTAAACCCCTAGAAAAAACCCTAGAATCCGAGCAGTGCACGAAGACCTACGACCAAAAATCGACCATAGCGGCCAGTCAGCTCAACCACATCATATGAGATTTGAACTGTAGCATGCCCCAACATAATAGAACACTTCTATATCAATAGTTGACCATTTGGCAAGGGTCGAGGGGCTCCCAAGTAGAAAAGCTAGGTTTTTGGCAGATACCAAAATTGGATTCTGACTCCACAAACAGCTTACCTATGAGGTCTATATAAAATGTACATGATTGGTTTCGTAGAATCAATCAAGCCAAGCCCTCAAAAAGCAAAAAACGGCTCGAAGGCTACAAAGCGTCAAATTTGACCTACGAGGTCAAACTGACTCCAAATGGGCTAAAATTGGATGAGTTGCTTCACGACTATGTTGCGGACAAGTCCATAGCCTCAAAAGTGACTAACCAACTCTACAGGTAGTGTAGTCACAGAAATCGGTTATTTCAGAGTCGACAAAGCACAAAGTGATGCCGGCAAGACCAAACCTTACCAAATTCAATTTAGGACTTGTTTTAGGTGTATAGAATGTGTTTAAGTCAAAATTTACAAGTTTTGAAAGAAAAGATTGACTGCTATAAATAATCATGATTATTTACTTTTGCACTATTTTGGCTTGAAAATTGTATCATCACCTCACCTATCACTTGTACACACCTATTACATGCCAAATTTCAAGTATGAGCCAAAATGATCAACTATAACTTGGGAAATTGCCAAAAAATGCAAAGAAGTCATTGCAAGCCAAAATCTGAGTTATGAGCCATATTTTTTATCCAAACCATCCCATATCACATACACAGGGTCTACACCATGCCTTGAACCAAGTTGCACCAAAAAAGGTTCATTTTGATGAAAAAATTAATAATCGTGATTATTTACTTTTTTGCCAAGATGGAAGAAATTTGCAACTTTTCCATCATAGATCCAAAGTACATGATGTCCTAAGCCCACAAGTCAAGTTTGAACAAATTTGGAGCTCAAAATCTCTAAATTTCTTTACATCTACTGTTTCAGAGACCTGAAGGCCAAATCTGGCACCATTTTCACCCTATGCACCCAAATGAGCCCATATTTCACTCAGAGTATGTATTTGGTATATACTTCAAGCTTATAATGTCAAATTTGCAAAAAGCTGGAAAAATTACTCAGCTGTAAATAATCACGACTATTTACTTTTGTTGCAATTTTTTGTTTGGACTTAATAATTTTGCTCTTTACATGTTTTCATGCATCTATGCATGTTCAAAAATTGATTTGAAGCAAATTGGACTCAATTTGTCAACATTTTCGACTGAAGGACATTTCAGAGAAGAATCTGCCAAATTTGCTAATTTTGATACTCTATTCACTTAACAGGAGCCATGCAAGCCGCAGAGAGGGCCAAGAAGAAGCTCTCACAAAAGGAGAAGCTGCAAGAGCTGCCGCCATACCAACTGGACCCCAGTTCAATCAAAACTGCTAAAGCAACCTATCTGTCAAGAGAACAGTTGGAAGAGCATAACACCACAGTGTTCACTGATAGATTCAAGAGAAAAGAAGCACATCATGTAGAACTGCATCTTCTACCAAAAGAAGTTTGTGATGTCGCCGCAAAGCCCGAGACCAAAGAAGCCAACAAAAGGCTTGGACTTAGAGAGTTTTATGAACAAGAGCCATGTGGAGTGGACTTCCAACAAGCTTATTAGGTCTTGTCCACGATCAAAGAAGATGGGACCACCCAAATCTCTGACCAGCAGGGGAACAAAGTCGAGGTGGTGATTACAAAAGACATAGTGGCAGAAGCTCTCAAACTGCCAACAGAAGGAATGACAATGAGGTCAAGAGATATAAAGACAATAGGAACCTCCACCAAGGAAACCGTCGCTGTGACATTTTCGGACCTCATCCAAAAATAGGTGGAAGAACCTACAAGGTTGTATCATCAGCACTTCCACTTCCTCGCCAAGAGACCGCCAAGGTATACGAACACCCAATCATGCAGTTGCCACAACCTTTACACAAGTTCTCAAATCAACAACCAGGCAACCAATTGACCATGCACAGTACGTGTTGTCCAGACTGAAAAGGACAAAGAAAGAAGGAAAAATAACATATCTGGGAGCACCAGAGATTCTAACCAAAATTGCCTACCATACTATCGGCATGGCCGACAACTTGCCACCTGTCCCAGATCAGAACACTTGGATAGTGTCAGCACAACCATCCCCTTGAGCAACAAGATCTACCAAGAGAATATACAAGTCTGATGAAGAGTATGGAGAGCTTGCCAGAATGACATAGTAGTGAAAGCTTAGATAATGAGGAAAAAAGAGAAGAGATGAAAAGAAAAGTTGTGGCAGCACATCAGGAGGAGCCGCAACAAAAACAGGCTAGGTTTGAAAGAGAAAAGCAATCCTATGAACGCAGCCGCCAAGCACAAGGCAAGGACCCAACAAAATGGGTACCAATTGAATTGAAAGGACCAAGAACAAAGCACTATACCAGGAAATAGGCAGAAGATCCCACAAAGTTACTAGAAAATATGTATCAGGAAGCAGAAGCTTTAAAGATGAATGAAGCCCAAGAAGCAGAATGGAAAGCTAAAGAGGTAGTGGAGAAACAAAAGCAAGCAAAGGAAGAAACTGCACAAGGAGAAGCACAGCATGATCAAGGTGATATGTCTCCCCAACCTTCTATACATGTTGCTACACAGCATGATTACCCCATGCCAAGCCCACCACCTTCACCAGCGGATAAAGCCACAGAAACTGAACCTACAAAAGAGACGGAGATTGATCAAAGAGAAGGAGTTGAATCTGCACAACAGGCAACTACTACACAAGAGCAACACAAAGAGCAAGAGCAAGAGCCAGAGCTGAAAAGGGCAGCGAGTCCTACACCAGAGGACACCACAAAGTTTGAGCAAACAGAGAACAAGAGTCTGAAGAAACCCCTTCTACCACTACACAACAAGAAAAGGCCAAGGCATCCACAAAGCCTCAGGATGGCAAAGCGGAAGAAGACCAGCCACAGCCTCAAGGGCAAGAACAACCAACCACCACGATGCAGCCAAGAGAGACACAAGAGACTGCCGAGACATCTAGGCAGCTAGCAAGAAATGAAGATTGGCAATCAAACGATGAAGGAATCCTACAAGTCAACGAGTATGCCAAGCAAATGCAAGACATGACGGAAAGACTCCGAACAGCAACACTTAGCCACATCACAAAGGCTAAAGAACTAGAGATGGTGATTGACGCTCTCCAAGGAGAGCTAGACAATAGATTAAATGTCATCATTGATCTACAAAGGCAAGTGCAAAAATTAAAAACTGAAGCTGAACAACATCAACTAGCAAGGAATAAACAACAAAAAGAGATGGAGGAGCTCGCTCACCTACTTACGAAGTTGTCAGATGCTTGCAAAGCAAAAGATGAACAGCTGACATAAGTTACCAACAAACTTCTAGCTACAACCCTGTCAATTCAAAAGATGCAAGTAAAGTTAGATGTAGCAAATGACTCCCTGCAATACTTAGAGTAGAGAATAAATGATGAGGCAACTTTCTTGTGGCAAGTACGAGAAAATCCCGCAGTGGCCTCGATCAAAGGGACAAACGATGTCTACAAATCATTAGAGAAAAAGAACAAATACCTCGAGCTAGAGCTTAAACTGGAGCAGTCTCAATGCAGAGACTTGGCTTTAATACGGGTGCAACAAGAATATGAGCTGCTAAAAGAAATAGCTGAGCTTAAAAGAGTCAACCAGTTCTTAAGAGATGGACGGCCAGAAACTCAAGAAGACGTGGGAACTTTTGAGAAACCACAAATAGAGATCCCCTCAGTTTCTTTTGTTGAGATGGAGACACAGCCAGTAGAAGGTCTAGGTGGCAAGGAGGAATTTCATGTACAAATAACAAAAACTGATACACTGCCAATGTTCCAGCTGTCAAAAGTTGAAGAAGATGCACTGAAAGAAAAGATTACACAAGAGGTGGATGAGCAGTGGAAAGAAGCGTTGGATTGGAAGTTGAGACTTCTTCACTCTGTCAACTTTACACAACTCACTCCCAATCAAATCAATGTGCAATGGAATCAACAATCCCTGCCATACCCTTTGATAAAGGTGGAGTTGCTCCAAGTCGAAGAGAGGCTTTAAAAAGACATGCAAGTAGAAGGCTCAGATCAAGACCACCCAAAGTGGAGGCTGAGCCGGTTGACAAGAATCCAAGGTATTTGATTCTGTTCACAAGAGCACCGATGGCCCTACAAAAGGATCCTACTTTCTGTTTTGTACCAAGAGTAAGGACCTGGCAAACACATGAAGCATTAATAAAGAAGCGGCCAACCTGGTTGAACTACCCAAGATTGCCTGCTCCAGAAAAGGGACCGCCGACCGAAGAATACATGGTGAAAACCCTAATAGGCACCATGGCTATATAAAATCTGCCAAATGCTTCTCACTTGCATCGAAGTTTTTTGAGCCAGAGCAAGCAGGCGCCCCGTGGATGTCATTCCTTGATGGTAATAAAGGTTTATGCTATGATCAGTGGGAGTTGTGAGTAGGTTCATGGACAACCCAGGTAAAGAGCACTGGCAATCTGTGAAGTGGATACTTAGGTATCTAAAAGGGAAAACAACAAATGCTTTGTATTTTGGAGGAACTGATATTTTTCCAGAAGGGTATGCTGATGCAAATATGGCAGATGACAAAGATACTCGAAGGAGCACTACTGGCTATGTCTTCATGGTTGGAGGCACAACAGTAAGCTGGTTATCAAAGCTGCAGAAAGTGGTCTCACTTTCTACCACGGAAGCAGAGTATGTAGCAATGATGGAGGCAAGCAAAGAAATTATGTGGCTTCAAAGATTCTTAGAAGAGCTTGGATTCAAACAAGACAATTGTGTTTTATACAGTAATAGCCAAAGTGCTATCCATCTTGCAAAGAACTCAACCTTTCATTGAAGGACAAAGCACATTGAGGTGAGATATCACTTCATACGCACTCTTTTGGAAGAGGGACAGCTAAAGCTAGGAAAGGTGCATACTAGTGAAAATCCTGCACACATGTTTACAAAGGTGGTCAACAAGGAGAAGTTGAGTTTTTGCTCATCTTCAATCGGCATTCAAGGATAAGAAGCCAGGATAGAAAGCAGTCACAGGTTTGGTTTGGAGATCAGTCTCCAAGTGGGAGATTGTTAAGTATGAAGCATGATTTACCCCTTGTAATTTTTTGTGTTAAAAACGCACATTTGTAAGGCCCCCATTATGAGGAGAAGCCATCATGTGTGAAGAAAAATAACTTGCCGGAAAATAAAATCACTCGTCGGAAACCAAAATTTTCATGCCCAGTCTCGAAATATTTCTTTTTGACAGAATATTATGGCCGGACGGCACCCGGAAAGTGGTCGGAAAACGACCGGTCGGTTGACCGGTGGGGCTGGTGGCCAGTGGCCGAAGTCAAAAGCGAACTTGTCTTCTCAAGGGCGGCCACACATGGGCGAATTGGAGGACCCGATTTGGACGTATCTACACAAGGGCAGCTACACATGGTTGTCTCTCATGAGAGAGGACAGCCCTTTTGGCCTATAAAAGGAGGCCAATTCTACACACATTTCATAGTGTGAAGTTGATTCAACAAGGTGGTGTGAGGTGGTGAGATTGAAGCAAGGCGGGAGCTCCAAAAAGGTATAATCCCTTTGTAACCTACTTCTTGTTTTGAAGTACTAAAGCCATTGAGTGGCTGCTTTCCCGTGGACGTAGCCCACATTGGGTGAACCACATATATTGTGTGTACTCTCTCTCTCTCTCTCTCTCTCTCTACTCTATAATCTCTTGTTTGTGAAATCTATCTCTCTCCATTAAGTAATCTACTCAAATACTATTTAGCTACGTCATACTTGCTAACAACTGGTATAAGAGCAAGGTTTCCTCATAGCTAAAGTATCTCAAGGAAAGGATTCCTTGAATTGAGTGGGACTTATGGCGGAGGAAGGGAAGCTCAAGATTAAGAAGTTCAACGGAAAAAATACCCACATTGGAAGATGCAAATTGAAGACTATCTCTATCAGAAGGACCTCTATTTGCCACTAGACTGTCTTGCGAAGAGGCCCGCAACAATGGTAGATGAAGCATGGATTGTCCTTGATTGAAAGACACTAGAACCATCCGGTTAAGCTTGGCGTCAACGGTGGACTTCAATGTTTCAAAGATGAAGACCACGGAGGACTTGATGAAGTCACTTGACGACTTCTACGATAAACCGTTGGCATCCAATAAGGTATTTCTTATGAAGCGCTTGTTCAATCTAAAGATGGCAGAGAATGGTTCAGTTGCACAACACCTAAATGACTTTAACACAAACATAAGTCAACTTTGATCAATGAAAATCAATTTTGATGACGAAGTGCGAGCTCTCCTTATACTATCATCTCTACCGGATAGTTGGGACAGCTTTGTGATGGCTGTAAGTAATTCTATTTTTGGCACAAATACTCTTAAGTTTGATGATGTTGTGGGTGTTCTCCTAAGCAAGGAAATATGAAGGAGAAGCACAAGAGAATCATCAAGTGCTGCACTATCAGTGGAAACAAGAGGAAGGTCTTAGGAGACGTTCAAAAACCAAAAGGGTCGTGATCGCTCAAGGCGAAGCAAGTCACGCACAAAGTAAGTTCTTGAATGTTGGAACTGCGGCAAGAAGGGCCATGTCAAGAAGGATTGCTGGTCCAAGAAGAAGAAGAAGACAGAGTCTCAAGACAAAAATCCAACATCGGAGGCCAATGTGGCAGGTAAAGTAGAGCAAGATGCTCTAATTCTCTCATTAAACAACGTGTCTAATTCCTGGATAGTAGATTTTGGGGCTTCATTCCATGCAACACCACATAAGCAACATTTCCAAGAATACACCAAAGGTAATTTTGGGTATGTATACTTGGGAGATGATGAAGCTTGTGAGATTGTTGACAAAGGTACAGTTTCTGTCAAAACTGCTAACGACACATGGAAGCACTACCTATTGGGGACTCCATTTATCCTACGAACCAACCACCAAAGTCTCAAGTATTTCATGACGCAAACCAAGCTTTCCGACAAACAAATGAGGTGGGCAAATTTTCTTTTGCAATTTAATGTCCATATTGCTCACATAGCTGGTAAGCACAATCAAGTGGCCGATGCACTTTCACGACGACCCAAAGTTAATGCGGTGTCTATAGCTACTCACAATGATCTATCCTCTATGATAGATGAGTATGCTACTGACCCTGACTTTAGAGACATAATGTCAGCCCTTGGTTTGGGTAAGAAAGAGGAACCATTCACCTTGCAAGATGGTTATCTTCTCCACGGCAATAGGCTATGTGTTACCCATTCCCTTCGTGAGAAAGTTATGTATTAATCCCATGCTCCTCCATATGCGGGGCATATAGGTATTCAACCTACTCTCCGAGGAGTAGAGACGTACTTCTATTGGCCTACCATGAAAGTGGACAAACAAGAGTATGTTTCAAAATGTGTAGTATGCCAAAAGACCAAGTATGATAGAGGGAAGCAACGTGGATTACTCCAGCCATTGCCTATTCCAAATTCACCATGGGAGAGTATATCCATGGATTTCATCTTTGGATTACCCAAGTCTATCCATGGGAATACAGGAATATGGACAATAGTTGACAGGTTTAGCAAGCAAGTACATTTTATTCATATCAAGAAGACTATTAAGGCACATCAAATGGCAACTCTCTTCATATCTCAGATTTTCAAGCACCATGGATTACCCACATCCATCGTGTCAGATAGAGATCCTAGAATTACCATTAATTTCTGGAAAGGTCTCTTTGAAAATCTAGGAAAAATATTGAATTTCTCTTCGGCCTATCACCCACAAACGGATGGCCAAAGTGAGATAGCCAATCTTACGATACTCGATCTACTCAAGACTTATGTTACTGAAGTAGATCAACCCTCACAATGGGAAAAGTACTTACCTCTTGTAGAGTATGCCTACAATAATACTGTACATACTTCTACGGGAAAAGCACCTTTTGAGATCATTGAGGGAAGACCTAAAAGTCCCTAGCTACTCAAACTACATGGGAATATCTTCGCCGCCGAATGAGTATAGCCGTGACCTACAAGAATCTTTTCAAAAGATTAAGGAGGATATGTCCATCTCTCAACAAAGGCAAAAAGCTGCTGCTGATAAGCACAGAAGAGCCTTAATGTTCAAAGAAAATGATTGGGTCTTACTCAAGTTTCCTAAGGTTTGATTAAGGCAAACGATGGGCAAAAATCCTACGAGCCATCAAAAGTATTATACTAAACTAGCAAAAAGATACTATGGTCCTTTCCACATCTTGAAGCCCACCAATGAGACGGCTTATCAACTCAAGTTGCCCAACCATTGGCTCATACACAATGCCTTTCATGTAAGCCTACTTAAGCCCTACAAAGGAGAGCCACCAACTGAACCAATTATTGAAGACCTTCCCGAAGTTGAAGACCAAGAAGAGGTGCTACAACCCGAAGCTATCCTTCGGCATGAAGACAAGGTACTACGACATGGTAAGATTATCTAACGATATCTTATTAAGTTCAAAAATTATCCTTTTGAAGATGCTAGATGGATGCAAGGAATACAGCTTAAGGATAGTATGAACCTTGTCAATGCTTACAATGCTACATTAGAGTAAGCAAATGTACAAATTTCTTTTAAATGACTCATGTTTTTGTCTTGTAAGACTAGTCCTCTTTTTAATTGTGCACAAATTTAACTAGTATGCATGCTTAGAATCATGTTTGTGATGACGACGTCTCTCAAACACCAAGTAGAATTTGTCACTCTACATTGGGAGAATGAAATGGACTAAAGAGCAGACATGCTTGCGCGCGGCAGCTATGTCTCCCAAGCACCAAATGGATTAGTCATCCATCTTGGAAAGATGTCGTAGGGTAAAAAGGGATCCTCTACCCGCTAAGTAAAATTGACTAATGACTAAGGCTTTATCTCTTCTACCTCATAGTCGAGGACAACTATGATTTCAAGAGAGAGGTAATGTCATAAAATCTAATATCTAATATCTATCCAACCCAAATGATTTTCTCATATTAAATTGATCACTTAATATGGGAGAATAAACGAGAACAAGTGTTAAGATATAGACATGTGCTTATAGATCTATCTCAACACGGGGCCAATGGTAAAGGGGCCCAAATGAGAGATGGTCTATCAAAGAGCAAGGCTAACAAATGGAGCATAAGACCTTAGGTTTAGCTTCATTGAAGACCTCCAATCATGTGTGTAAAAGGCCTTTGACCTTAGGTAAGCTAGGGCTGAGCTTGAGGCGCGGGAACCCGACCCAGCTCGAGGTGCTTGTCCTGCTTGTCATGCTTAATGACTAAGGTGCTTGAGGTGCTTGATGATTGAGGTGCTTGAGATGCTTGAGGTGCTTAATTATTGAGATGCTTGAGGTGGTTGACATGCTTGAGATGTTAGGGTTGCACTTGAGGTGAGAACCCATTAAAGTGCTTATGAGCCAAGCTTGTGGTGGGAATTGGGCCTATACATGAGGGACTTAAGGTCTCAAAAAGTCAAAGATTCAATCCCTACAAGGAGGGGGCGAGCCCTACATGAGGGGGGATGAGAGAGAACACCCACACACTCACACAAGGCATGCATGGTACAAAGAAAGCAAAAGGGACACTTGTCAAGTTCCTCCTCATGTTGCCTTCATGGTGTGCATGAAGCCTATTGGTTGGCCACCCAAGGGGTCCAATAATAATTTTGGAGATTTAATTAAATGATTTAGCATTTATCTAGACCTCTCTCTCAAAGGGGAAAGGGGGACACTTGTCTCAAGGCTACCCTTGCTGCTTGTAATGCCTCCTGCTTGTGATTGGCTAGGCCTGGAGGGGTCCAATGAGATTCAAGCATGAGCTACAAGGGGGGGGTCGACCCAAGCAAGCTAGGGGGTTGCTTAGGGGGTATACTCACCCACACACACTCACAAACACTCTCATTGTGTGCTATGCAAAGTGCAAGAGCTCCCTCTCCTTCTCCAAGCAAGTAGAGGTTGAGAGCCTACACCAACACTCTTGGATATGGAGTGCAAATCCAACCAAGAGCCATGCTTCAATGCTTAAGCTTGCCATATCCTTCTTCTTCATTACTATGCTATTATGTATGCTAGCAACAAGAGTTATGATAAGTGAGGAACTAATTCTTTCTCCTACGAAATGTTTCTTCTTCCTCTTCCCTACCCTCATTCCCTGCTATCTCTCTCCACCTTCGAAGGTGTTTGAGGTCTTGTGACTGAGGCTTGGGGTAGTTAAATCTTTTCTTCAAGTTTATGTTATGTTTGTGATGCCTGAAGCTTTCCATCTTCATTGCATCACCTAGGTCACAAGGAACACAAAGATTGTATTGTAACAAGTCTCTCTTAATGGGAGAAATCATAATACAAATGCCTATTGGAGGGGGGACCGGCTCCACATAAATCCGGTCCTCAACTGTTGTCATGTTCTCTAAATTCTCTCTCTTGCAAAAGTATTGTTCATGCCAAGTTAGCTAATTGCTATGATTATGTTGCTATCTATGCTTCACACGTCAAATCTCATTGTTCATTGAAATATTACTTTCAAGGCATTGTTCCCACAAAGCCTCATAGTGAGGAGTCCCCAAGTTAAGGGCACTTTCCCACTACCTACTAACCTCGTCCACCAACAGCAAGGACCACCAAAGGGGAATTTCAATTGTGCGCCAAACAACAAAGAGGCTTATTCCAATCAAGTGGTTGCTCCCGCGCTGATTCTCCTTAGGCCAAGAGGCCTTTCACACACAAAGGCTACTCAAGGACTTGATCTCAAACCTAGTGCATATAACTACTAGAAAGGAAGCACTCCAACGATGGCTCTACATCAAACAAAGCTTATTTTGTATCCAAAATGTATCGTAAACATTACAGGACAATGACAAAAGTAAACCTTGCTAGCAATGATCAAGATGAAGAAGAACCACCAAAAGAACCACAAATTTTTGTTGGAGTTCTTGAATACAACGATGTAATGTAAAGGGTTTAGATACTGGTCCATATGGACTAATACCTACCCTAAAAAACCCTATTTTATGAATGTGTCCAAGTGTGAACCAAGCATGATGTATCTATGTAGAACCATGTCTTGATGCATCCAAATGTGATCTCATGTGTCCTAAGGATGTTCTTCTGAACCATGAGCTAATGTATCCCTTTTTGAGAACTAGCCATGATGTATCTGAACATACCTAGGATGAATCTGGATTTAGGGGGACGATTGTAAGGTAAACCCCATCTTCATCCACTCATGTGTGCAAGCACTCTTACACCTTGATATCCATGTGTAAGGAAGCCCAAAGACTCCATGAATGTCATCCACCTAGTAGCATATGTGTTAGTAATGAGGTTTTTTGTACATAATTTCTAATATAGAAAATTGCATCCATTTTATCATGAATGGCTCTCTTGTTTTTCCGCCCTAGACCTAACACAACCATGCTCTCAAGGTGAGGGTACAAAAATGGACCCGTGGAACAAAGGAGCTGAAGCACACTGAGCTTTAGTTTGTCTGAGTATTCAAGAAGAGTATATTCAGTACCATCTGAATGACACTCTCACTCACACAATGCTATACATAATGCCAACAAAGGCAAGGCTAAGGTAGCCACTCATATTACCAAGTAGTCAGTAAGGCATAAACACAGATGTTTTGAATCAATTACTAAGCCTTGAATAGGAAAGGAACCTAAAATAGTTTCAAAGATATACATTGATTATTATGTGAAACCTAGATGACGAGAGAAGACCAATAATCTGAAGATTTCTTTCCCAACTTTTAGAGGTAGTAGAAAGGATAATCTTAATGTTCACATCCAAGATTTTGAATAGTATATTGAAATCAATTCCACTGAATATGAAGATTGGGTAGAATATTTCTCTTACACTCTAAAGGATGTAGCCATGAAATGGTTTTAATGGCCAAGTGATGGTTTTACCATTGCTCAACCATTAAATTGAAAACCATGAAGAAGGATTTTATTATTGAATATAGTGATAATAGAGGAGATGAAGAAATTCTTTGCAAACTGCACAAAATACAGCAAGGGTGGTATCACTCACAACTTATATGGAGAAGAACAAGGAGCTAACCATACAGCTACACAAACTGCTATAAAAAATGAGAGTGTGAGTATGGTTTCTAAGTGGTTTCAAAATTAGAAATCCAAGGGAGTAGGAGGTACCATATCTAACAAAGAAGTTCAATGACCTAGTTTAGAGAGCTTTGAAACTAAAACAACATGCAAAGAAGGAAAAGGACCAAAGAAATGAATCATTTCTAGTGAAGTTCTTTAGAAGACACATCATGAGACTCTAGTTCATATGAAACCAAGAGCTTTGAAGATGAAGAACAATGGAAGTCAAAGAAGAAAAGAGCTTGGACCAAAAAAATTAAAGAGCTTTCCAAGAAGATCTTTGAGATTTTGAAAACCAGACTATCTTTGGGGATGGTGGAGACTTGGTGTGTCAGATGCAAGTCAAATCAACATATTAGTAGCAACATGATAGTGATCAGAGAAAACTTGTTGGTCATCATATGACACAATAGTTACCATTTGGATTGAAACAATGGTGTAGCCCTTGTCATTGCAAAATAGGGTAGTCATGGACTCATTGACACAAATATCCATGGTAGCCAAAATTTGAATCCGCTCAAATGGATTAATCATATGTTCAAAAAAAGGTTTTGGCATGTAATCGGCATTGTTTACATCTCAATCCAAGATACAATCTTCTCATTGTAAACTACCATTTTTTGAAGCTTATCACATTTAGATAGGTCTCTTTGCTCAACCATGATGGTAATTTAGTCTCAGTCGTCGATGTTTTTGAATCCAAGGTCTTGGATTGTTGTTTTTAGGATAGCCTTGTAAGGGTCTTCTTTTAAGTTTACACATGTAATTGATAGGATTTGTTTCAACTATAGATAATCATTTCCCTAGTCTTAGATCAGCTGTATCTGTCTCATGAAAGGTCCTCCCAAAATGATTTCATAGTTCAATTTTATAAAAGAAAACTACAATGGAAAATGTGTGTTGGCAGTCAATCCCACATGAGAGATGACTATCACATTTTCTAGCACACATTGGTCATTCAATGTGCTCATCTTCTAGTTGCAATTTCATTATATTCTACTAGAACAGTTGTGTTTTCTTCATTGCCCTTGCCGTAATCTCTCACTTTGTTGATAGGAAAAGATTTGAAAAGTTTACTTTGAGATTCTTCTAAGAGATACTCTTTGGGTTTTTCTTTTGTTACTCCCATTATACCCACTTTCTCTAAAGTTCTTCGCAAATCTTTCCATAGATGTGGTCTCATCTTCAACAATTCACCCAATGTTATGTTTCATTGAATAGACTATAAGTTTTCCATATTTAGAGTCTGCTTTGCCCAATTTAGGTTTTTGGTCTTGCCTACCACTGATGTGTCTTTGTTATTTTCCAAGTATGAGAGTAAAGGCTTGAGTGTTTGGGCGTTTGACAACCTTGAATGCTCTGGGTGGGAGCGGATGTGGAGTGCAAGGGAGGGAAGGAGAGAAGGGGGAAGGAGAAGAACACACAGTATTGGGTGGAGCACTTGAGAGCAATGCCTCTCAACTCCTTATTGACATTATAAGAGTAAGTGGGCAGGTGCCTAGCCATAACCGGCCATAGGGCCTGAAACCTAACAATCTCCCACTTGAAGGCCAACGTGGCCCAAGTGGCTAAAGCATGTAGGGGCTATTATGCACAACTATACAAACGTGAAGCATGACCATAACTTCATCATATGCCCATCATCTCTATGCAATGTGTGAACCGATCTGAGGCTAGGCTCTTTGTTAAAGCATCCGCTGGATTTTCATCTGTGTGAACTTTGACTAACTCAATGTGTTTGCTAGCCAAAATATCTCGTACCACATGATACCTGACCTCTATGTGTTCTGACTTGGAGTGAAACACGGGGTTCTTTGCTAACACAATTTCACTTTGACTGTCGCAATGTAGCATTGGATTTTGGTGTATACCAAGGTCTCCCACTAGACAAAATAACCACTGTTGGGAGTCCCATTGTTGCATAGCTCCAATGACCAACAAAATTATCAATCCGAACCTAGGTTTTTATTTTTATTTTTAATTTCCAATGCTTTCTGCCTGGATTTTCCATATACCTACTGACCACTCCCATTGCATATGCAATGTCTAGCCATGTGCGAGCCGCCATGGCGAGCATGAGACTACCAGCTGCCAAAGAATACAGCTTTGTATGCAGCCATTGGGGTACTCAATGCTCTCCCATTGCATATTAAAATGTTGCAAGACCTTGTGAACATACTCTTCCTGTGAAAGTTCAAGTATAGCACATTTGTGATCTCTCTGGATACGCATACCAAGAAAGTGATGTTCATTGCCCAAATCTTTCATAGAAAACTGCCTGTTTAAGACATCCTTGAGAAGTGCAATTTCATCTTTTGACTTCCGGCTATGAGCATGTCATCCACATACAAAATCAAAATAATGAGGGAACCATCGTTCAACCTCCTCATGTACAAGCACTAATCCTCTTGGCTCCGTACATAACACTGGGATTGAATGTACTTATCGAACATGATGTACCATTGCCTTGAGCCTTGTTTTAATCCATACAAAGATTTCTTGAGTCTATTTACAAGTTCTGCCCATGTTGGCTTCTTAGGCTTTATCACAAAACCTTCTGGCTATTTCATGTAGACATCCTCTTCAAGATCCCCATGAAGAAACGTTGTCTTCACATCCATTTGGACCAATTCCATGTCCTTGATGGCTACTAGACCAAGCACAAGACGCAGTGTCGTCATCCTTGACTACAGGAGAAAATATTTTATCAAAATCCATGCCTTTATTTGCTTGAATCCTTCAACAACCAATCTAGAATTATACTTAGGCTTGGGGTCATCTATGATATACTTCTTCTTGTACACCCATTTGCATGGCAATGCCCGTTTACATGTAGGTAACTCTGTCAATTCCCAAGTTTCATTTGCTAAGATCGAGTTATACTCAAATTGCATAGCCTCTTCCCACTTCACGCTATCATCCATTTGAATGGCCTCTTTGTAGCAAGTGGGCTCACTGCAGTCAGTGACTTGAAAATAGTCCAATCTTAGCTCAAAACGCTCAGGTGCACGAGATGTACAAGTAGATCTCCGAAGTGCCTGACTGCTGGATTTTTCTCTCTCTAGAGCAACATGTGTGTGTGTGTACTAGTGGAAGGTGCATCACTAGCACTCCAACATTTTGTGTAACTGGTGGTGAGGAAACATCCTCAAGCCGTACTCTGAGATACTCAATGTCTTTCACTGGATTTCAATGCATCTTAGACTCATTAAATATCACTTATGAGTTGTGTATAACCTTCTTAGATTTAGGGTTCCAGAGATGATATCCCATCTCTCCATCCACACCATATCCAATGAAGATGCACTTGTGTGATTTGGGTCCAGCTTTTGTCTAAGCGTTTTTGGCACATGTGAGAATGCCTCACACCCAAACACACATAATCTGTCATAGTTGGAATGTTTGCCCATCCACATCTCTTGCAAAACCTTTAATGGTGTACTAGTAGATGACCAATTGATCAAATAAGTAGCCATCGTAACAGCTTCTCCCCAAAATTATTGAGGTAAGTTGGACATAGACAACAAGAAGTGACCCATTCTTGAATGGTTCTATTCATCCTTTTATCCACACCATTCTGAGTGGGTGTGTAAGGTGTGGTAAAATTTCTTCTAATGTCGTTACTGCAAAAGTCCTTGAACTTGAAGGAGATGTACTCACCTCTGTTGTTGCTTCGCAAAGCTTTAAGCTTTCTACCGGATTGATTCTTGATCAGGGCTAAGAACTTCTGAAAGACACTAAAGATGTTTCTCTTTTGCTTCAAAGATAAACCCACACCTTTCTAGTAGAGTCATCTATGAATGTCGCGAAGTATAATTCTCCCCCTAGAGACTTGGCTGGCATAGGTCCGTAGAGGTCATTATGAACGAGATATAGAGGACTCCTTAACTCCTTGTCCAAAGGCACTGATGTCAACCTAGTCTTTCCCATAGATGCAATGCTCACATAAAGAGAAGTTAGAGTAATCTAACACAGGGATATAACCAAAACTTTACAAGATTTTCATTCCCTTCTAACTTATATGACCTAGCCGACTATGCCACAACTCTGTAGACGGCAGCTCACCTACACATATAGAATTCTCTTTCACAGAAGAGACATAAAGTGAGTACAATGAGCTAGAATTTTGGCCTTTAAGCATGACCATATTTTCCTTCTTGATAATCCAAGAATCATGAGCAAATATGAGTGTAACCCAAATCTTCTATTTGTCCCAAAAGACATCAAACTCTTTGCCAATTTGGGTACATGTTTGACATTGTGTAGCATAAACTTAGTGCCAAACTCATAGAAAACTTATTGCTGCCCACGCTGCATATATCAAGCTCAGAAGAATTGTCTAGCTTCAATGTGCTATATGTGGCAATGTATGTAGAAAACCACTCCTTGTGAGGAAGAGATAGGGATGAGCACAACAAAGAGGATGGCCACACAACACAACTCAAATTAGAGGAAACTTGTGATGTGACAATAGAAAGGCCAATCCGCATGTTAGTTCCAAGTGGAGAGGATAGCTCGTCTTGTACATGGGAGAGAATGATTTGAGTTGGCTGTCCTTGCAATTATTACACCACACGCACAAGTTTTTTGTCAAAAGTAGCTCATAATATAAAATTGGGAGTTCCCCCCCCCCCCCCCCAAAAAAATAAGAATATACATCTTTTGTTTTATGGCCATAACAAAGCAGCACCAACCAAGTGAATTCAAATTTGGTCTTTTCTTTTTGTACCACCAATACATGCTTTCACCCAGATATAGTTTAGATGAATGCACATTGTTGTTCATAGCCAATGATGGGTTAATAGGACCAAGACCTGTCTGCCAAACAGAGAGCGGCTCCAACAGCGCCTCGCCAACCCTTAGGATCGTGCTACAAGTGTGCTGGTGACCATCTTATGAAAGTCTTTCCTACACAAAGATCATGAGAGTGAATATGTATTGTCCAAATTGTGGCATTACTCATTTGATCGGTGACTATCCAAAAAACCCAAATAAAACTGTGAAAACTACATTAAACATAATGGGGGCAATCCCATCAAGTAGCGGTTTAGAAAATGAAATGGTAATATTTATATAGGTCATCATAAGAGCGCAAGCTCCAAAATCAAGGAAGAATTGATAATTGAGGAACCTAAAATAAATGCACCTACTTATGAACAAAAAATTCAATGAAACACTTGGAAAGCTAGGAAGGCACTCATAAAATCTAGGAAGGAACGTGAACAGACAGCCCTAGCAGAGGAGTTAAAACAAACCAGGGACATGTTAGAGAGATTAGAGTACCAAACTAACCTTGAGTTGGAAATCCCTGAGACCAAATAACCTAATGAGAAAAAGAGACCAAAGAGTGCAAGTTCTGGAGGATCTGTACTAGTTGAAAAAGTGAATGAACCTCTAGATGCACTTATGAAAGCCTACAAAGCGCGGCTTTAAACTAAGTATGCTCTTTAGAGATTCAACCTCGATCTTTGAAAACCTTACCCTCATACACATCCCAACCTTTGCTTTTCTAACTATGTATAAGGATATGTCATCCATTCTCTCATATTGGAGGAATAAGGGATCAGTATGCTCTTTAGAGATTCAACCTCAATCTTTGAAAACCTTACCCTCATACATGGGAGAGTATGAATCCAAATCAGATGTGAAGGCGGTGCCATCACAGATGCTCTCGTCAAGAAAGGAGACTCTAAGGGATTGATAGACATATTTTCTACTCTTGTGATTTGTACTATTATGCTAGCAAAGCTCCTCTGAATAAGACCAAACATGTGAGAAATTGTTGGAAAATGCTTGGAGAAATCTGGGGTAAAAGACCCAGCATCACAGATTCAAGAAGGGATCTGAGAATTGTAAAAACCTCAATTAAACACAAGACCTATACCATTAAAGAAATTTGGTGAGTATTGTGAGGGTGAAGATGGGAATACTGCACTTCTAGTAGAATTCCAAGATGTAACAACCATGGGAATTCCTCATAGTGGAGCTGGTGTTTCTACCGCCACCAAGAAAATTTGGAAAAAATAGGGAAAACCTTTCTTGAGGGCTACCAAAATGAGATTGCAACTAGAAAATGGGTACATGGAGAAACCTTTGGGACTTCTAGAGAAAATGATTGTTACTTCTTGTAGCAATTGAGTATGAGCATACCTTTGCCATAGTTGACTCTGACAAGAATAACAATTATGACATCATACTTGGATGGCCATTTATGCAACAACTTAAGATGGTTCAAGAATGGGGATATGATCATATATACCTCAGACACATAGAAACCACGATGTGCATAAACCTTAAATAACATAGTTATAAGGACGTGAACCGAACCCTAGTGGAGGAGTTTGATTCAGCTACAATAGCAAGATTTGAGCTTCCAACTTGATTAGGCAATCCCATAGAGATATGGATGTGTGGTGCATCACAGTGTGGAGTTTGAAATGAGAAGAGTGTATCCTAGAAAGGACGCTTGAAGATAAGGAATATGTTCCTGAACCTTTTCTTGAAGAAGCTCTTGAGCCATTAGAATGGACTCATATTCTAGAAACCCTGATGTGTGTGCTATTTCAAATAACCCCACAACAAAATTTTGTGTCAAGATGGTTATGACGTGGCTCCCATACTATATGGTCAATATAGTAAATGCGAGTGATGAGACATTATCCCTAGAAGGACCTGAAGATGATCAATTGGCAAGTGCCAAAGGAGAGGGAGAAGAGTTTTATGACTCCCCAAGCATTTTGAATGAGATAATGACGCGGATAACAAATGCTTCAATAACCCAAGTGAGCAGGAAGAAATGATAGCAGATGTCAGGTTTTATGATTTTTCAAATGAAAAACCTAGACGTCAGAACGTTACAAGGAAAAGAGAGCTCAAAACACACAAAGAGAGAACCCTATGCCTAGAATAAGGGGCAAAGAACAATTTTTGATGCTTGTAAAAGTTGAAGATTGTGTTAAGGACAAGATATCTAGAATGTTCTCTAAAGCTAACGATCCAAAACCAAAGAGAGCATAAAGGACCTGTAAAAACAAACCAAAAAGTTGGAATTGAAACAAAACCCAAACAAACAAAAGAATCAACATTTGACAAGTTTGGAGAAACTAAATGGACCAAGGTGGAGAGAAAGAAGAAGTAGCAAGAGCTTAAGAAAACTCTCAGGGAGGTTTAAACAACGGAAGTAGAGAGTGGGGAGGGACAAGACAATGAAAATGAGGACAAAATGAATGTACCATCCCACTACAGAAAGTTCACTATCCAAGATCAAAAGGTAGTGTTGATGCAACCTCTACAAGAGTGAAAGGACAATGAGTCCTACGATGGGCCTGAGGATGTAAAGAAGATAGACTTGGTAGGACCCAGAGACGAGCTACGTCCAGCCTACATAGCAAAAAATCTAAATTTGGAAGAGGAGGAGAAGCTCATAAGTCTTCTCAAGGAATACAAGGACGTTTTAGCTTGGTCATGTAAGTGGGATGAAACTAAGGCCACACAGAAAGAAGATGCAAGGACCACTACACAATTCCTATATGAAATTTCTTTGTTAGATATGGCCTACCCATAGAAATTGTCAGTGATCGTGGCACACATTTCCTTAATGAAGTCATTGTTGAACGGGTACGCCGCGACGGACGTCAGCATAGCGAGAACTCACCTAACATATAATGTCAACTGAGGACGAAGCTCGACCCGCAGGCGCGTGGAAGCAAGCAAAGGGTGTCAACCTCTACTCGACCGACTAATGATTACTTCCTACAGAGATATCAACTCTACATGCCATCGGTTCTGTGAATGTGAGAGTCTCCTATGATGCTACCGCAAGCCAAAAGCCCATTAGACGTTCTCGAAACGTTACGAAACTTGAGGGATATCCTATCAACACCAATAGGCCACTCTCCCTAAGATCCGTGACCAAAAAAACCTACTCAATACCCTCCGTGCAGAAACGCGTAGGATGTCTGGCCGGTTTTTGCAGGTCGACGTTTCCGAAAACTATAGTGCCTAATGTGTAGCTCTACTCGCTCTGATCGCGTGGATATGCTGAAATGCAAGAACGGACAACAATTACTCACCGAAACTCCAAAAGTAGCTCGCGGGTGAATCTGCCAAAACACAGACGAACGCATGTGATGTAAGCATCAACGCGTAGCTCTCCTCGTGGGCAACTCACTGCTGCTCTCCGTTTGCGATTCCGACCACCGTAGCTCCTGTAGCACACACACACACACTCTCTCACTCTCTCGCAGTCTCCCAACGACACAGAAGATCAGATTTATTAGAAGTCTCCTTACAAAGCTTTAGGTTTTGGCTTATATACTAAGCCTTAGAAAACCTAATGTCCGACCAAAATGACCTTATTTGTCCCTAGGCTTCTATAGAGCTTAATTACAACACCGTGAGCTGGCTTTGCTCATCCAACAAGCATCGTGGCCTCAATACAATTGCTGACTTAAAATATGAAGTTCCCATAAACATTACAAAAGTGGCCGTAATGGCTCAAAATGATAATAACGAGATATTCGATGATGTCCATGAGCTTGTATCTTCACATTACAGCATCCATCTTCGTCTTCATCACTTCATCAACATATTTATTTGAAATCTTTAGAGAATCTTTGAGGAATATTTATGGAATCTTTGTGGAAGCGTTGTTGAAAGGTTGACCTTTCAACACTCTCCCCCTCCGAAGTCTTGTCGTCCCCGACAAGACCCTATGTCTGTAGTGGCCTTGGCGAGTGGTTCATGTTTTGGTGTTGGTTGAATCTTTTGTCTTTTGTTGTTGCAGTTGCTGTAATATCTTTTGTCATCCTGCATGTGTACCTGTAATCTTGAAGCCTTTTTTAATTGTTTCTGGGCCGCTCCCCTTGGATCCTATAGTTGATGAGCATGTAGTGGTTTGGGGATGTCGTTGGTCTGCTTTTCTGTGTTTTTATAAGAAAAATAAAATAGTAAAAATAAATGTGGCATATATTACAAAATGAAGGTCTTGGATACCTGGATAGGACTAAAGGGAAAAACCCAGTGGGAAAAAAAATGCCTTTAGTCACCATTAAATGTGAGGCTATATGTACTTATGTTTGATGTAACCGAGTTTTGTTGAGTTAAAGTACTTATGGCCGTATGGCTACTATTACTGGATATACAGTGGATAAGTGTTAGTAGCTTGAAGTCAGAGTCATTGTTGTTGAGCAAATGCTTATGAAACCTGTTACCACTTCGTCATCGTCATTTTGTTGTGTAAGTGCATGGGTGGAACACAAATCGTGTCAAATGCAAATGTCCAATGATGGGACATTATATATGCTTGCACAGATAGATGCATGGGAAACAATATGCGGTGCGAGAGGAGTTTGAATGGGTGCTTCCTGGAGTGAACGTAGCTAGAGAAGAAAAAAGATATTTGACTTCAAGAGCTGTCGTTACTCGCAAGAAGGGTTTTTTTCGACGAGGTTTTTTCCACTCTTCTCACTGTGTTCATGTGCGTGAGTGTTTTCTGGACTACTCCGCCACTCCACCATTTAAAATAGTAGACTTTGACTCTTATGCTCACCTCTTCCAGCATGAGTGACATGACTTTATGTATGCTCAACTCTCCAGCTTGAGCTTTAATCTAAATATCTAGACTCATAGACCACAAAAAATATTAAGACATGAAGCTTGGGTCTAATGCTTGCTCATTTAGTGGCTCAGCTACCCGACTCTGGACTCTTATGCCATTATTTTTATGGCGACTTGTCTTACTCTCGGGAGCTTTTGACCAAGAATAGGTTTTGAAATTCAAAACTCCCATCCTCGAAGAGAGGATTTGTAAAGGACCATACTGGCAATATTGGTTTCTTTTGCCATACCTGGGTGACCTTGGTTGTCAAAATTTCTTTTTGTTGTTGTTGGTCCCTTGGTTGAGAAGATTGGCTCGCTCCATTCCCCGTAACACTTTGTCTATCACGTCTTGATATTTCTTGAGAGCTAGAGATGACTTCAATCTTCTTCGGTATGTGTTTTTCTTTTGGCACCCATTTGTATCTGCATCGTGTGATTAGCGTGTCTTTGCAGATATCCTTTGCCTTGAGTGTGACATTGTCCTTGATTTTGCCTTCCGTGAAATTGCGATTATTTTCAAGCTGAAGTCGTTTGCTTGAAGAATGTTTACCTGGCATCTTTGGTAACCAGATTCTTCGATTTCCTTGATAGTAACCTTGTGCTTGAAGAATTGTAGATGGCACTTCCCATGATGTTTTTGATGTCGTATTGAGATGTACAAGAGTGCCATTTTTGGTATTATTTATCGATGAAGTCCTATGTTGGTATGAAGGCCAGTTGGATTTGAAATTTCCTGCATCCCTTTGGCGAGCCTTGTTGGCTGGTCTCCTTTGGCAATATAAATATGATCTTTGTTGCTTTTGGGGACACTTTTTGAAACCTTTATCCACCACATAAGCCGAGATCTGTGGTTTTGGTAACCAAAGTTTCTTTTGACCCTCATAATAGCCTTGCTCTTCTAAGTTGTAGTGGGAGGCTATCCATCCCATGTGTTTACCTTTCCTCAATCGGCTAGGCTCATTTACCCATATTGGGTCCTTCACCTTGATTTCTTCAGCTTTGATGTAGACCTTTGAAGATTTTTGTCGACGATGATCTCGCAGTGTAGGGTATTTTGGTTGAAAGATTTTCTTTGGAGTCTGTCTTTCATGTGGAAGCATGTGGTCAGTTGATGTCGAAGCTCTGTCTTGAACTTTTCGGGGCTGGATTGAAGACTCTGATTTAAGGGTCTTCTTCTTTTGGTAGGACATTTGTGGGCTCATTTTGGCTTTGCCTTTGTCGGAAGCCGATAATCTTGGAGCAGTAGTAGGCTAGATTTCTTGAGAGCTAGTCGTGATGACCATTGTTGAAAATTCAGGTTCTTCTGCTAATGTTTTTGCCCAATGCTTGGACAAAATCAAATGTGTACTCATTTTCGATGAATCCACCACTAGGAATTTGTCTTTGATTACCTTTGACCGTAGTTTAAGGGAAGCTTCTGCAATCCCTAAACTTGTGACGGCTATTCCATGTGATATAGGAACCTGTACCTGAATTTCATACAGTTCTGGCTTACCTAGAAGTAACCATAGCCCATAAGACATGACATTAGTCGTGGCAGTGCAATCTATCTCTGCTGTAAAGTTGAATTTCAAATTCTCATGCACATCCAACGAGAATTTAATCTTCTTGTTGGCTGCCAAGTAACTGATGTCCTCGTTGCTTTCGGTACTTTTCTTAGACTTTTGTGCCTTGAAGGCTTTGTCATCCTCTTGTATGTTGAACTTCTTTGTCATTTGACTGGTTGTAGCATGATGTCCCAAGTGCTTACTATCTTCATGCACCACAATTATGCCTGTAACTTAGCTAAGTGAAAGAATTAACTTGTCCCTAGCCTCAATTCCAAGACCTCAATGACCTTCAAAGGTGGAGAGAGCTAGCAGCAAGGAATGAGAGTAGGAAAGAGGAAGAAGAAGTATTCTTACGAGAAAGAAGTAGTGTCCTCTCATACAATTACTCATAGAGCTTAGCATAGCATAGTAGCATAGTAATGGAGATGAAGAAGATGGCAAGCATAGCAATGAAACATGGCTCTTGGTTGGATTCGCATCCCATAGCCAAGAGTGTTGGTTTAGGCTCTCATCTTCTCAATCTTGGAGGAGGAGATGGAGTTATTACTAAACACACCATGAGAATGAGTGTGTGTGTGTGTGTGTGTGTGTGTGTGTGTGTGTGTGTGTGTGTGTGTGTGTGTGTGTGTGTGTGTGTGTGTGTGTGTGTGTGTGTGTGTGTGTGTGTGTGTGAGAGAGAGAGAGAGAGAGAGAGTATATGGTCAAGCTACCCCCCTCCTTGCTTGAATTGACCCCTCTTCCTAGCTCAAGCTTGAAGTTGATTGGACCTTCTCTAGATTAGCCAATCACCTGCATTAGACATATCAAGCAACCATGGTAGCATTTGGACAAGTTTCCTCCTTTCCCCTTTGAGAGAGAGGGCTTGCAAAATGCTTAAACAATTAATTAAATAAACTATATTCTCATTGGACCCCTTTAGAGATCGACCAATAGGCTTTAGGCACTACATGAGGGCAGCATGTGTAGGTGCTTATGTGTCCTTGTTGCCTCTTAGGTCTTGGGCTTGCCTTGAGTGAGTGTAAGTGTGCTCTCTCTCTCATGCCCCTAGCTTTAGATCTTTCCCCTCTTCTTGTAGGAATCATGGTTGAATTTCACACCTCAAGCACCTTGGCCTTCAAGCATGACAAGCACCTCAAGCACCTTGGTCATCAAGCACAACAACACCTCCATCACCTTAGTCATATCAATCACAAGAAGCACCTCAAGCACCTTAGTCAGCTCACGCACGACAAGCACCTCAAGCACCTTAGTCAGCTCACGCACGACAAGCACCTCAAGCACATTCCTAACTTGTCTAAGGTCTAAAGTAACTAAATGTCATAGGTCCAAGGACTTTTAACAATAACCTTTGGAGGTCTTAAATGAATCTAACCCTAAGGTGTTTTAATGCTCCATTAGCTAGCATTTCTCTTTGCTAGACCATCTCCCATTTGGACCCATTGCCTTTGGTCCCCTGTTGAGATAGATCCATAAGCACATGTCTATATTCTAACTCTTGTTCTCATTTATTCTCTCACGTTAATTGATCAATTTAATATGAGAAAATCATTTGGGTTAGTTAGATATTAGATTTTATGACATTACCTCTCTATTGAAATCATAGTCGTCTTCAACTATGAGGTAGACGAGATAAAGAATTAGTCATTAGTCTATGTTTCTTAGCGGGTAGAGGATCCCTTTTTACCCTACGACATCATTCCAAAATGGATGACTAATCAATCTGGGGCTTGGGAGACTTAGCTACCGCAAGCATGTCTACTCTTGACTCCATTTCATTCTGCCAAAGAAGAGTGACAAATTCTAATTGGTGTTTGAGAGACAGCGTCATCAAAAACATGATTCTAATCATGCATAGTACTTAAATTTGTGCACAATAACAAAAATAATTAGTCTTATAAGACAAATACATTTTTCATTTAATAAATATTTACATTTTCTCTACTCAAGTGTATCATTGTAACCATTGACAAGGCTCATACTATCCATAATTTGTATTCCTTGCATCCATCTAGCATCTTCAAAAGGATACCTTCAAATAATCTTACCATGTCTTAGTACCTTGTCTTCATATCAAAGAATTGATTCCAGTTGAAGCACCTCTACTTGATCTTCGATCTCAGATGAGTCCTCAAGTATTGGTTCTTGTCGTGGCTCTCCTTTGTAAGGTTTAAGTAGGCTCACATGAAAATCATTGTGAATGAGCCAATGGTTGGGCAGCTTGAGTTGATAGGTCATCTCATTGATTGGTTTTAATATTTGAAAAGGAATGATAGTATCTTTTTGCTAGTTTAGCATAATACTTTTGGTGGCCCGTAGGATTTTTGCATGCAATGTGCCTCAATCGAGTCTTGGGAAATTTGAGTAGGACCCAATCATTTTCCTTGAAATGCCCGTTTGTGCTTGTTTGCAATAGCCTTTTGCCTTTGTTGCGAGATGGATATATCCTCCTTAATCTTTGGAGAGATTCTTGTAGGTCTCGGCTATACTCATTGGCAGCGAAGATCTTCCCATGTACCTTAAGTAGCAAGGGACATTTTGGACTTCCTTCAATGATTTTAAAAGGTGCCTTCCTTGTAGAAGTACGGATAGTGTTATTGTACACATACTCTATAAGACGTAGGTACTTTTCCCATTGTGAACATTGATCTACTTTGGTAACATAGGTTTTAAGTAGCTCTAGAATCGTAATGTTGGCTATTTCACTTTGGCCATCCATCTGTGGGTAATAGACCGAAGAGAAATTAAGCCTAGTATCTAGATTCTCAAAGAGACCCTTCCCGAAATTACTGATCATTCGAGGATCTCTACCCAACACTATTGATGTTGGCAAGCCATGGTGTTTAAAAATTTGGGATATGAAGAGGGTTGCCATTTAGTGTGCCTTAAATAGTCTTTTTGACAGGTATAAAATGTGCTTGTGTACTAAACCTGTCTACTATTGTCCATATTCCCGTATTCCCATGGATGGACTTGGGCAATCCAAAGATAAAATCCATGGATATGCTCTCCCATGGTGAATTAGGAATTGGCAAAGACTGGGGAAATCTAGCCTGCTCCCCCCTATCATACTTTGTCTTTTGGCATACCACACATTTTGACACATAGTCTTGTATGACTGTCTTCATGGTAGGAAAATAGAAATATGTCTCTACTCCGTGAAAGGTAGGTTGAATCCCTCGATGCCCAACTTAGGGAGGAGCATGGGATTCATACATCACTTTCTCACAAAGAGAGTGAGTAACACATAGCCTATTGCCTTAGAGAAGATAACCATCCTGCAAGGTGAATGGTTCTTCTTTTTTCCCTAAGGCAAGGGCTGAAATTACATCTTTAAAATTGGGGTCAGTGGCATACTCATCTATCACAGAAGATAGATCATTGTGATCTACTACGGACACCACAATGGCTCTTGGCCGTCGTGATAATGCATTAGCTACTTAATTGTGCTTGCCCCAGCAATGTGAGCAATATGAAAATTGAATTGCAAAAGAAAATTTTTCCATCTCATTGGTTTGTCGAAGAGCTTGGTTTGCATCATGAAGTACTTAAGACTTTGGTGATCCGTGCACAGGATGAATGGAGTCCCCAAAAGATAGTGCTTCCATGTGTCGAGGGCATGTAGGACAGCTTAGTAGCTCCTTCTTGTAGATGCCCAATACTCACTCGTTGGAATTGAGTCTTCGACTCTCATATTCTATGGAATGCCCTTCTTGAAGCAAAACTACTCCAAGGCAATCTCTATAAGAATTACATTGGACCTCAAATGGTTTTGAGAGATCTGGTAGTGTAAGCATGGGTTGAGAGATAAGCTTTTCTTTAATTTTGTCAAAAGCACTTTTCTCTTTAGAATTCCATATGTGCTTAACATTTTCCTTTGTCAAGTCATATAATAGTCCTGCTATTTGGGAAATTTAGCTATGAAGCATCTATAGGATGCACACATACCAATAAAGCTTCGTAGCTCATGTAGATTCCTTGGAATAGGCCATCCTTTTATTACCTCAAGCTTGGTTGGATCCATATGGATACCATCTTGAGAGATAATATGACCTAAGTATTGAATCTCTTGGAGGAAAATTTTCACTCTTTTTTTGTTTAATGAAAAGTTTATTCTCCCTCATAGCTTGAAAAATTACCTAGAGGTGTTGCTTATGCTCCTCCAAAGATTTGGAGTAAATGATAATGTCATCGAAGAACACTCCAGTGAACTTGTGTAGGGTCTAAATATTTTCTCCATTAGGCGGTTGAACGTGGCTGGAGCATTTGTCAAACCAAAAGGCATGACAAGATATTCATTAAGACCAAATGTTGTACGAAACGTGGTCTTTACAATATCTTCATTCACTATCCTTATTTGATGGTAGCCACTTTTAAGGTCAATCCTACTGAAGTAGGTCAAACCTTGTAGCTTATCAAAACAATCTTCTACCCACGGTATGGAAAAATTTTCTTGACAGTGATACAGTTTAGTGCTCGATAGTCCACACACATGCCGTATGTGCCATCTTTCTTTTGCACTAAAAGGACTGGTGAACAAAAGGCAGAGAAGCTAGGCCTCACCATCCCCTTGTCTACCAACTCATGCACTTGCCTCATAATCTCCTCTTGTTGAGCTTGAGAAACTCTATAAGGAGGTTTATTTGGCGGTGAGCTCCCAGGTAGAAGCTCTATCTTATGGTCATCGTCCCCTCGTTTTGGAGGTAGCTCCATAAGGATTTCATCGATAAATACATCTTGGAATCTATTTAGAAAATTAGACAAGTCTAATTCTTCTTGATTCCTACCACTTTGTTTCGTTAAAACATTAGCATCATTTGGAGACTCTTCGATAAAAATCATGTAGGAGGAAACTAAGCGTTTCATTGACTTATCAAAAGCAGGTGAATTTAAAAGTGTTACAGTACAACCGGACTCATTAGCATCTATTAACATGCTCTTTTCCCTGTAGTAGGTAAAGTAGATTTCTCCTTTCAAGGAATTTCATGTTGGCAGCCATGCAGTTGAACCATGGTGCCCCTAGGATAACATACTCATGTTGGAGAGGAGAGATGAAAAAGTCTTCTTTGTTGACGTAGCTTTGGACATGAAACCTCAACTTCCCAATCAAGGGAGTAGCGGAGGCTTGACGTCCCTTGAAAGCCCCATCGGCAGTTACAGTATCTCCCATCTCAAAAGATTGTATGCCCAATTTGTGGCCAACTCCGTTGATATGAAGTTATTGGTAGAGCCAGGATCAAATAGGATGAAGGCATCATGTTCCCTCAGCTTCCCCCAAGCATATGAAAGGGATGATCCTTTGCAATGAGCATCCTCTTTTGAAGCTTTGACCATGGAAGCTCTAGGATTCTCATTGCGGACATTTCTTTTGGGGCAAGAACGATAACCGTGTCCTTGCTCCCCACACTTAAATCATTTTTTATCTTTACAAAAATCCTCTAGCTCTTTAGGAGAGAGTTTTTTTTTACCTTTGTAAACTCCTTTCTCCTTGGTCTTGTTGTTGTTTTTGTTGGAATTGCCTTGAGAAGAACTTTGAGCATTTTTCTTCCCCTTTGCATCATTTCAATCTTGTTTTCCATGGGTTGGAATTCCTTTTAGCCCCTTGTTGGAAATTGATACGAGATGCAACCAGAGTATGGTGGATGACTTCGGTGATAGAACCAGCCTGTTAGGAGTTGACATACTCGGCCATTTCTTCTGGTAATCCCACATAAAATTGTTGCTTTTTCTCGGCAAAGTCTATCTTCTGAAAGACTATAGCTTTGAGATGTAAGTCCCAAAACTTGTCTACATATTTGTGGATAGACTTGTTGGAGAGTAGCTTCAAACTCCTCCATTCCATGAGCACTTTATCTTTGGAATCGTTAGCAAGGAATTTCTTCATGATGGAAACTCATAGAGTTTTCCATGTTTTTTGAGATTTGTCATTGCCATAAAGGCTAGCCCACCATTGACGAGCAGATTTTTGAAAGCGCATTACTACATGACATAGCTTGGATGATTTAGTAAAGCCCTCGTCTCCAAAGGCCGCATCGAATTGCTGGATGAAGGACAATACTTTGTCAATAGCACCAAATGTGCAATCATAGGTTAGAAAAGAGATACTCTTTTCTCCCTCTTTGAACTTCTTAAGCTTGTGGACATTTTCCAAGTAGGATAGGATTTTCAATGTCCTCTCCTCTTGTATTCTCTAGGAGAATAGCCACTACTTTCATCGGAAGAGGAGGAAGGGAATGAAGAAGGAGAAGAGGGTGACCACTTTCTTTCTTTTTTCTTCCTTTTTTTCCTCTCTTCCATTTTGGAGTGACAAGGAGAAGGACTATAGGATGATCTTTTCCTCTTGGGAGGAGTTGGGGATCGTCAAGTCCGCCGTCTTCATGGATCCTCATCTTCAGAGGAATTCGGAGATTCACTTCTTTCTTGCTCATTGGATTCCTCCTCTTCTCTTATCGGAGAGAGTCTTCTTTTGGAAGTCTCAACAAGAGGCTTCCTAAGCTCTCTCTCTTCTTGGAGAGGTAGGGAAATCCCATAAGCACAAAGTTTTTGGGTAGCTTTGGCTTGCAAGGCAGGGTTTCCCATAGCTTTTTGCAACCTAGTAACAAGATAGTTCACAAACACTGTAGCACCTTAATGTGCAAAATCAAAATTGTCAATATTCATTTCACTCTCTTTATTATTGTCATCCATGCTAACCAACCTTATGTATATGCTACTTTATGCTTTGGTACCCTCAAAAACCTCGTTTGCTACTCTTCTTTACCTTTGAAAATTAGCTCTCAAGCAGCCACACCCATGGTTTAGAGACTGTTGATTGCCAAGAATAGTGGAGAGGGTCTAACATTGCTCGGTTGATTATGGTTCCTGTTGAGCTTGCTAGTAGCACAATAATGGTTAACCAAAGGCAAGCCCCAAGAGACTCCATTATCAAGTCTATAGTTCCCAACGGTGTACCTCAAACTAAGTCCTTTTAAACCAAGATAATAGATCCATGTCCCACTTACCCTCTTGCAATGAACGGGTCCAACCTTTCATGGACAACATAAGGACCGCTCTTCTTTAGCAAGAAAAGAGAAATCAATAGCTCTCATACCAATGTAAAGGAATAGACTATGAACATTGAGAATAGTGAAATTAAGAAAACTGTAGTGAGCATTTTTATGAGAATACTTTGAGAAAATAGAGGGAGAACTTGATTAGAGGTAGAAACATAACCATTATACCTAATTCACTTGGCATGAACAATACTTTGCAAGAAAAAGAATTAGAGAACTTGACAACAAATTAAGCCCGGATTTATGTGGAGATGGTCCTCCTCCAGAAGGCTTTTGTATTATAGCTTTTCCCATAAAAAGAGACTTGGTACAATACAAGCTTTGTGTTTCTTGAGACCTTGATGGTGCAATGAAGATAGAGAGCTTCATGCACCACAACTATGCCCATAACTTAGCTAAATGAAAGCATTAACTTGTCCCCGACCTCAGTCTCAAGATCTCAAACACCTTTAAAGGTGGAGAGAGCTAGTAGGGAATGAGGGTAGGGAAGAGGAGGAAGAAGTATTCTTACAAGAAAGAAGTAGTGTTCTCTTATACCATTACTCATAGATCTTAGCAAAGCATAATCACATAGTAGTGGAAATGAAGAAGATGGCAAGCATAGCATTGAATCATGTCTCTTGGTTGGATTTGCATTCCATAGCGAAGAGTGTTATTGTAGGATCTCAACTTTTCAAGCTTGGAGAAAGAGATGGAGTTCTTTCTCAACACACAGTGAAAATGTGTGTGTGTGTGTGTGTGTGTGTGTGTGTGTGTGTGTGTGTGTGTGTGTGTGAGAGAGAGAGAGAGAGAGAGAGAGAGAAAGAGATAGTATATGGTCAAGCTACCCTCCTCCTTGCTTAGATCGACCCCTCTTCCTAGCTCAAGCTTGAAGTTGATTGGACCTTCTCTAGACTAGTCAATCACTACCATTAGACATATCAAGCAACCATGGTAGCATTTGGACAAGTGCCCCCCTTTCCCCTTTGAGAGAGAGGTCTTGAAAAATTCTTTAACAATTAATCAAATAAACTAAATTCTCATTGGACCCCTTTAGAGTTCAACCAATAGGATTTAGGCACTACATGAGGGCAGCATGTGTAGCTTCTTGGCATGTGTGTTCTCTCTCATGCCCCTAGCTTTAGGGCTTTCCCCCCTTCTTGTGGGAATCATGGTTGACTTTCACACCTCAAGAACCTTGACCTTCAAGCATGACAAGCACCTCAAGCACCTTAGTCATCAAGCATGACAAGCACCTCAAGCACTTTAGTCATCTCAAGCACGACAAGCACCTCAAGCACATGCCTAGCTTCTAAGGTCCTAGGTATAAGGACTTTTAACACTAACCTTTGGAGGGCTTTAATGAAGCTAACACTAAGGTCTTTTAATGCTCCATTAGCTGTCATTGATCTTTTGCTAAACCATCTCCCATTTGGACCCATTGCCTTTGGTCCCCTAATTAGAAGACCCATCAGCACATGCCTAAATTCTAATTCTTGTTCTTCTTTATTCTCCCACATTAAATGATCAGTTTAATATGATAAAATCATTTGGTTTAGTTAGATATTGGATTTTATGACAAGGCATCTAGCTGCTCCGTCACCAATGATGGCCACACGTAGGACAGGCATTGTGTCCCGATGTGGAAAACCATGCACTCATATTGTTAGAGAAAAGCTTGAAACTTCAAATATAAATAGCTAGAAGAAAACACAACATACAAAAATATCTCCAAGGCCAAGATAGTCGTGCATAGTCCACATAAGGATACCCCTCATAATTGTCTCTCCCCTCTCCTTTGGAAGTGAAACATCGTTTCCACTTTGTACTTTTTTGGCACAAACAAAGAAAGAAGTATATTTTCCTTCTTTGTTGTCTCCCATGGTGGAATATTGTAGTTGATGAGCACCACAATATAGGTGTTGCATGATGTAGAATTGGTGCCAAAGGAATTGACACCATCACTTGCCAACCGACGCCTCAAGTGTCAAGGCTCTAGTCAAAACTCTAGCCACTTAGTCTTGATGTGCCTCCATACAGGTGAATCAATAGGGACACATATCATTCCATCATTTGAGTGGTGGTTGGAGTGCCATATGAGAAGCTCTACCATAGACCTGCTTTTAAACATGTGCTAAATCTGAGGGATAAGTGGAAGATGCCTCAATACCTTGTGGGATAAGTGAGCCCCTCTCACATCAATCATGTAGCATGCTTCTCTGTACACAAGATAGGATGTGGCATGTGCATGTTCATTGCGGTAAAGTATGCAATTGTTGACGCATGCATGGATGCGCTCATACTCCATGCCAAGTGCAGTGACATACAACCTTGCCCTTTGATGATCCAAAGGTATGTCATGATCTTTAAGAAGCATTTTGCCCATCAAACTACAACAAAACAGATAATCAGTATAAATGCAAGGGGATACCAAGAAGACATCACAATTCACAAAAAGCATAAAAAGAAATTACCTCAAGAGTGTATCTCCACTTGCATTGCTCCAACCAGATTTTTTTTGCAAGTTGAGGACTTCCAACAATTTTGGAGCAGTGAGTACTATGCACCATCATAAAGAGGTGTTCGAACACTTGATAGCAACATGTCCTCTATTGCTTGTGTCTGTTTAGTGCATGGTCTACAATCCTCTTTGCACATGTTGGCTTCATGTTCCAAAAACTCATCAACCATGTCAAACATGTGCTCATCTTTAAACTCGAAGTGTCTCTGCAAAGCATGTGGAGGAGCTACTGAAGTAGAGCTAGTGCCACAATCACCAAGCATCATGCCATCACTCATCCTCTCTTGTCATTGTCTTCTAGTCTTGTATGTTAGAGCACCATCACAGAACACATACCAATGGGGAGCATCCACAACGGAGGGAGTATGGTGCTCCCATCTACTCATGCACTTTTTTGAGGGATCCAAAGCCCCTCGTTCTTCACATGCTCCAAGGCAATGTGCCTCAAGTGAAGAATTGCCCCTTTGCACTTGGTGCAATGGCAAGGGAGTTTGTCCTTGAGCCATCACTCATGTTCAGGGCGTTCTAAGGGCCACGATCATCCTAATTGCCATGTACACACGTGAAAGGTAGTTAGTAAAATTCAAGAATCTTTGAAAAATTACATATGATCTAAAAAATAAATAGTTAATAGAGGAGGTGTAAGCTAAAATTTCAATAGTGAAAGAAGGGAAAAGACTAAATAAATAATTTTTAAAAATGCAATAAATAGAAAAAGAGATAAAAGATTAAAAATAAAAGTAATACTAAAGGTGATGTTGGTTAGAGACGGGTTAATAAATTCCTAGCCGTACAACATCAAATACTTTTTGCAATGTTTTACAAATTCAGAGCACGGTAATATACACAACAATGAACACGGCAGTATTTGCGATAATATTGACGATAAAATTTAGTGCTTCTTTAAAAAAATAGAGCAAGATATGTCACCTTTTTGGCATACTTTTCTCCTTCCATCTCCCCACCATCACACCTACAAGACAAAACATCACAAAACCCCTCCCCTCTCTCCCTCTCTCTCTCTCTCTCTCTCATACACACACACACACATACATAGGCACATACACTCTACTTTGGAGGAGAATTATCTATGGGCATTTGCAAAATCATCACCACAACTTTCTTAAAGCAAGGAGTTTGGTTTTGTATGTGAAACAAAAGTTTATGTTTAAACATTTCAATAATGCCTTCTATATCTTCCATGCCAAAAATATGACAAAGAGATTTCCATCCTTTAGAGAATTCCTTGATCACTGGGTTGGGATTCATACCGACTAGAGGGATTTGATTAAGACCTTTCATGGAAAATTATCTAAAAAGGGCATGTCTGACAAAACTAGGCTCTTTGGTGACTACATGTTTACCAAAGGGTTCAAACTTTACAAGGAATAATGCAAACCTTTTATGAGTAAGGAAACCACATCCTTCATTGTGATCAAAAGGTTCAAAAAAAAGAGAAACCAATTTGTAAAGTGTCGGCTAAGTTTTTTTTAATACCTCCAAGAAAAACAAATGCTTAAATTGTGGGATTATGAAGTACAAACCATCGTGTACCTATTCCAACTTGTATAGGGGGTAATAGAGGAATCACCTCTGAAAAAAGTTTGTATACAGATCTTTTCAGAGGTAGGTTACTAGAGTCTACTAAAAGGTTCAGGGCTTCTTTCTCATCCTCTTCTGGTAGATCAAAATCTAGAAGTGGGTTTACCCACCCTTTCTAAATGTTTGATTTTGATGTGGACGGTCGGGATAACATTAATAAAATAGAGCTTATTTACAATGGTAGGTAAGGATGAGAAATAGAAATCCATGTCATAGCAATTTTGGGCATCTATGATCAACAAATTGGAAAGAAATGAGGAGAAATCTTCTAAGAGCTTGTCTTTATCTTTTTGAGAAAGGTAGAGAAAGCCAATCACTAATAGATGCATTGTTCAAATCTGAAAGTAATTGTGAGGCTACTGCTTCTTTTTTAAAGTTTAAGAGCTTTTAATGAAATACAGTCCTTTAAAACAGGATAAAATGCATTGGGTGCTAAGGAATGGAAATAGGGATACCATTGTCTACACCATATCCTAGTCATGTGAGAGATGGGATCCAACAAAACTGTTAATGAATTTAATCATCTTGATAATTCTAAGTAGTCTGGATATATGATAGTTACCCGTGTAAGGGTAACTTGGGAATATTTGTGTGTGTGTTTAAACAATCCCATCAATTTGAATCATATACTAAGACACTTAGATATTGTTGAAGACTAGAACAATTTAATAATCCATATGCAATCATAAACAACAACTTTCTTGTGATATGCTTCAACTTTTTAACACGTGATATTAGCATTGATACATCATTTACATAAGAAACTAGGATTTGGAGGATAAGAAAAAACTCTTGCAAGATGAAAGCGGAGACCTTTACCTGCAAAACAACCATTAGCACAATTAATTAGAATTATATTGCACATATTAGGTGATAGGTATCCAAGCAGCCCCACTGCTTGTTATTGTTGTCACATCCCACAACGTTTGGCAATAGGATTTCAAATTGCTTTTGGCTTTTGTCTAGGCTGGTTATTACATGCCGCACTAAGTTTGTCTTAAATTATGTGCAACTTATGTAAGTGATAACCCTGCTAACATAAGAAATAGTGATAAGTGATTGCCCATCTAGATACAAGATAATGGATTTGTTTAATTTCTAATTTTCTTATGTATTTTAAGGATCCAATTTTTCTTTGCCCAAGTATTTCCTCTAACTCTGCCTATTTAAGCCTTTTTCTCATATTTACGATTGAAATGTGAAAAAGTCCTTGTAAATATTTAACCTAGTTTTCCACAAGGAATCTTTACCCCTATCAGCGGAGACCCATTGGGTGGAGGTTTTATACTTTAATGTTTTATTTCCATATACATATATGTAGTTGTCTCGATGCTATCTATAATTCCAAAATCATTTTAATTCCCCACTTATGTTCTATGTTTATACCTCTATCAATCAATCTATTCCCATGTTCTCGGTTTTTTATTAGTACATATTTTGCCAAATTTTCATTTTCTCTGAATCTTGGCTAAATTTTCAAAGAAAACGTATAATTTTTTGACAAAAATTACCTCATGGGATGATTTTTTTTAAATTTGAGCACTACTTGGTGCTTTATAATCCCAAAAAACTTTCTTTTACATAGAAACTTATTATGTTTGGGCTACTTTAATGTGTCCTAAGTTCCACAGTGTGTTTACCAATTGAATATATTATGTAACCAGAGAACTTAATGTGCATATGTTACCTGATTAATTTTCGTCCTCATTGTCTTGGTTGCTAATTTCTCCAGGCTCTCCACAATGTGTTGATATAGTCTTGCAAAAACAAGCATGTATGCATTTGCAAGCATACCTATGAAGATCCATGCATCAAAAAATTTATTATGTCTTGTGTTGTGTGTGTGTGTGTGTGTGTGTGTGTGTGTGTGTGTGTGTGTGTGTGTGTGTGTGTGTGTGTGTGTGTGTCAAGTGCATTATGATGCGTATGATCTCCATGTGTGTATGACCGTTATGTAAGCATATGTGTGCCTAAATTTTAAGTGTAAGTGTGTATATGTGATTTGTTTGATATGTATTTCCTCCTACAACCACATCAACCCTATCCTATGGCAAGAATGTGTATTTGGAAAACACTTCACCATTGGCATTGGCAGTGTATTACATGTGACCACATGACAAAGTAAATTATTTTCAAAATAGTACCTCAATAATAGTTTTTTGATTCTGTATGCTTTTGAGAGACCCGAGCTCAAAAAAACTCCTTGTGAATACATGTATGCCCGTGTGTGTGTGTGTGTGTGTGTGTGTGTGTGTGTGTGTGTGTGTGTGTGTGTGTGTGCACGCCACGTGTGCACGTGCGTGCATGCACACTCTTGCTTGCATACGTTGTGACGTGTTTTGGCAAAATGATACGAGACACCCCAAAGTCTTTAAGAGTTTCTTTTTTATGCTTTTGGGAGCCTTAGATGTAGATAAAGCATTCTTGTACAAAATGTACAAAGGCGGTGTGTGCCAGCTGTCTCTACGCATGCGGGCCAGTTGTGTAGGGTGCATAGTTTTGTTGTTTTTGTTACATAGAAGTTTCAAGAATTTAAAGAGTGAGTAAGTGCATTCAAAATATGAAGAAAAACTAAAATTTTATCAGCTTGGGTCGTGAGTGACTTGGGGTTTCCAGCAGTGAAGAAGAAAGCTTTTGTTGCTGCGGGCTGCGATGGTCTGTGGGGGTTGTGTGGTGGAGGTGCCCGTGTGTGTGTGTGTGTGTGTGTGTGTGTGTGTGTGTGTGTGTGTGTGTGTGTGTGTGTGTGTGTGTGTGTGTGTGTGTGTGTCTGTGTGTGCGCGCGCGCACGCGCGCAAGGGCCTGGAGCCTTGATTGGAGAGTGTGTCTCTCATCAAAAAGGCCATCAACATGGGTGGTGACCTCTGAACTTTTACCCCTCTTCTCTCTTTTTGGTGATGCAAACTGCGTAAAGCGAAGCTCTCTTGTACATGTGTGCCTACTACTCAAGTTTGGCAGTGAAAGCCCCTTGTTATTGTTGTGAATGGAAGGGTGTTTTCCCGTTTTTTCCCTGTTTTTTTATAAGTTTTTTGGTTGAACATCATGAGTTTTTATATAAATCATGATTGGCATGGTTTTTGATGGGTTTGTGTGCATGGTTGGGAGCGACTATGAAGCCACATCTCGCATATGCAAGGGTTACCGAAATGGTGTGAGGGTATGGTGTTTATGAACAAAAGTGTAGAAAATTTTTTTCCCCCCCAAAATTTAGTGGTTTTTTTTTATTCTTTGAGTGCAATTGATCATAGCTAGGGTTATTTGTAGAGGGAAGCTAGTCGAGTGTAGGCGGGGTTTTGTGTGTGCAAGGGTGAGTGAGTTTGTGAGTGGAGATCGGATCCCATATTCTTGAGAGAGCTGCTTTTCTTTTCCTCATATACCTTATGAAAATGGATGTTTTATAGAGGCCACCCCCAAATCCTTCACAACATGTGTGTGTGTAGCTGTTTAAATCTTAACTAATAAGACATAATTGAATTTTCACATTCAAAAGACGGCTGGCCAAGGAATAAATAAATTGATATGTACAAAAATAACTCAGTATTAGAATTATTTAGGTACAATGATTGTAGGAAAGAGATCCTCTTTCAGTGATACTAGAAATAGGAGAACTTCCTGGTTCCTCAGTGAGTAATTCATTACAGAAAGGTTGCTTTCCAAAGAAAAGAAAGCTATCCAAGATAAGATAGATTCCTTACCTGCATCCATCCAAACAAGAAAACAATTCTATTAGCCTTGGATGTGTTTTACAGGTATCAATGGACCATATCATTTGTTATCCATGTCCATCTTATAGGTTTTAATTACTTTAGACAAGCTAGTTTATTTATTAGAACTTGTATGTTAGTAGTTTTTTCTTTTTACATCATCAAAAAATGAGTGGTACATTCATCTTTCTAGTCTGAGTGGTGAAGTCCACCAAGAATCCAAACATTTCAAGATCCATAGCTTAGTAGCTATACTTAAGTCCCAAAAAAATTATATAGCAACCATATACTTACCTTCAGGGTTTAGCAATCCCATGGTATCATTAGTATCCCTTTAGACAAAGATAGGTCATGTCCGACCTTTTTTGTATAAGATCCCTAATCATTTAATTTCTATTTCTTGACAAAAAGACGGTATCAGCCGAAAACACCAATAAAGCCTGTTATGGAATCCCCACTTTTTTTACGAGTATGGAAGCTATGCCAAAGCCGAAAAATACCTGCCATATACTTACCTTCATGTCCCAAGATATCCACAAGTCATTAGCAATTCTTACAGAACTGTAGTGTCCAGCCCTTGACTGAGTAAGATCCATCAACCCGAGGTACCAGATGAAGTAAATAACACCTCGACCAGTGGCTATATATGCAATTTCAAGTGCCAAACTGGATTTAAGCCCAGCAGCTTATCAAGCCAAGCTAACACATATTGTTTTTTACTTATCAAGCCAACTAAATAACACCCCACATAGTCGTCTTAAATGAAATCTTGAGGGTAAAACTGCACTCATGGTGCGGCAGCAGTTCATTAAATTAAAAAAAATAGTTTCCAATTATATTGTTTATCAATAAATTGACATTCTGTAGCGGCTACAACAGGGCCAATATAGCAACCAGTAGTGAAAAAACCTGTAGCGGCAAAACTGAGTCCCTAAAACAATCATTAGCGGCTAACCAAAGCCCATACAGCAACTCTCAGCGGCTATAACAGAGCCAGTAAGAGCCAGTAATGAAATCCAACTTTATGCAAGTGTTCTCTCATATCAAAAACCCATAACCAGGTACCTTAAAAAACGCAGGTAAGGTCCTAAAGCGGCAGAAAAAAACCAATGTAGCAACTTGTATAACTAACACCATCCCCTCAGGTGTTCTCCCCACTGATACAGTCAACATATACATGCCAAAAGAAATTGCTCTTTATGCACAAGCAGTCCCAAAGCCCACAACAATGCCTAGGTGTAATAATACCAGTTATGCATCGGCCGACTTTTATGCACACGCAGTCTTATGTGGAGGTGAAGTGTTGCGCCTTGAGGCCACCCCATTATGCAGACCATGATCATTTTTTATGCACAAGAAGCCCACGGCCACCCATAGTGTCTAGGCCTTAAGCAAACAAAAAACCAGTCAAGTTTTTGAAAGTATATGCACCTGGAGTAATCGACATAGCCTACAGTAAGCCACAAAGACGGCCCAACAATTTCTAGGTCAGGAGCATTTTCTTATGCAAAGGGCACGGATGCTCCAATCCTTATTTCCACAATATCCAGTCCTTTGAGAATATCAGCAGAAAGTGCTACTTTGCTCAGTTTTTGCAAGAAGCCCATAACAAAAAAACCAGCCAACACAGTATGCATGTTTTTTCCAAGGAAAAGGTAGGAAAAGACCATTAGAATGTGTAATAAACGGTGCAGAAAAAACAGTAAACTCAGCAGAGGAGGGATTGAACACCTGAGTCACCTCCGAGGAGAGCTCCATTCTCCTTGGTAGTGGCAAGCAGACAGGAGATGTTTCACAAAATGACTCAACACACCCAATATAGCTAAGTGAGGGGCAAAGATGCGCCCTCACCTATTTTTATAGCAGGAGGAGGCAAGCCTTGCCTTTGTGCAGTGTCACGGTCACGAGAGAGGGAGGCCACGCTTCATCATGAGTAAGAGATACAGCATCGAGTATCACACCTATAGCTTTCAATGGAGATCGACAGACTGGGAGGAGGATGAGGGCCGCCTTCGCCACTCCCTGAGGGCAGTAGCCATTGATCACGCTCGTTAGAGCATCATTACTTAGTAAAGGGCATGGCCCCCGGCATTGGTCAAAAGTAAATAAACAATAAAGGTTTTTTTTAGACCGAGTATGGTCCAGGCAGCAGGAGTCTAAAGGAAGGGGGGGGGGGGGGGGGGGGGGGGGGGGGGGGGGGGGGGGGTTGTGGGGGGAAAAAGAGGGGGGGGGGGGGGGGTTGTGGGGGGAAAAAGAGGGGAGAAATAAGCGGGGTGTTTTGTTTTTTCTTTTTTGCGAGTTTTTCTTCATATGAACAGTATACAAGTGTGTGTGTGTGTGTGTGTGTGTGTGTGTGTGTGTGTGTGTGTGTGTGTGTGTGTGTGTGTGTGTGTGTGTGTGTGTGTGTGTGTGTGTGTGTGTGTGTGTGTGTGAGAGAGAGAGAGAGAGAGAGAGAGCTACGTAGCGCTATCTTGTGCTTCAAATTTTGTGCAAGCAATGTATGCAAAGGCTTTACGTTTGCGTTTGCTAAAAATTGCACTCGTACAGAGCTATTCAACACTTCAAGACAGCTACATGAACATTAGGCCATATGCCTTTAAGTAAAGGCATTCGATGGTTCTTCCTCTGTAATGTTAATTGGTAAACAACCTATCGCTTGTCTGCTTGCCAATTATAACCATATTTTTTGTCTCCTTGTGCTCGCGGGATGCCCTGCCCTGGTGGATGTGTTGTGTATTGACTTCCCCTCCAAAGTAATCCTTAAAAACAACCTAAATAAAAACCGCCTTTAATAAAATGTATATGCATTCCTTAGCTCCATTCGATTCCTAGGATACATGAGGTGTTGAGAAATTTTATTCATGAACGATCCATGTTTCATTCTTATTGACGAATAAGCCATAGTCAAATCCAACAAACCATGTTCCATTGGCTATTGTATGGGACCGTAATTTTATCTCAAACATCTAGATAAGCTTGTAAAAAATATGGTTACTAGTAATTGCAAAACCACTACAAATTCCCTTACGTACAATCAAAACCATGACCAAAACCTCCTTGACAAACAATGAAAACTATGACCAAAAGAAATCTTTAAATACACTCAAAAGGTTTCTTTTATTCCAAAAAACAAGACTTGGGGAGCCATTGGGAGCCATACTCAGGATATAGTCTTTGGTTATGTCTAATTTGCACCAATAGAAGTGGTTGTCTGCATTTGGCGTAAAAAGTTTTCATATATGTAAATATGTGGATGTGTGTTTTATTGTAATTGGCATACTATGTTGTGTGTATTGCTCTTGGCTTACAATGTGGTATGTGTGTCCCAGTTCTTGGGCTATTGTCTGCAGCTTAGTCATCTTCTATACCATTAGTATATATAGCATGTGTGTGCGTGTGCGTGTGCGTGTGCGTGTGCGTGTGTGTGTGTGTGTGTGTGTGTGTGTGAGAGAGAGAGAGAGAGAGAATTTTTATGTTGATCAATGTATGTTTATGTTTAATGATTGGTGTGAAAGAAAAAAAGTTTGATTAGCGTAGATTTATGTTTAATTGAGTGAATGATAGCTAAGTTTGGAAACAACTAAATTAAGTGAAGAAAAAATGAATAAGTGAGACCCTAAAATGACTTAATGGGTTTAAACAAGATAAACAATGATTAAAAGGGAAAAAAATAACTAACTACTTCTTGAAAAAAATGACTTTTTCGTGTAGTTTAAAGGGGGAAAATGTAGAGAGGGATAGTGTGGAGAGATAGAGAGGGATGGGGGGGGGGGGGGGGGGGGGGGGGGGGGGGAGAGAGAGGAGAGAGAGAGAGAGAGAGAGAGAGAGAGAGAGTAGGTAGAGAGGGATAGTGAGAGGAGAAGAGAGATAGTAGATTGAGTGTATATAACTTCTTTGTCCTATATAATGGGCCAAAGCATGTATTGGTGGTCCAAAAAGTGGTGTTTTGGGTCCACTACTTTGATAGCAACTTAAAGATCCCAATCTCATGTGTCCCGTATGAACATATCAACCATGTTTATATATCATTAGAAAGCTCTCAACAAGGAGAATCCAAGACTGCAATGTCTACAAAAATTTGATAAGATTTGCAAAAATTTTAATGTGCCTTACTTTTTGCTAAGCCAACCACCAAAAAGTGAAATAGTGGTATCACCAATACAAAGAGAGAGTAGGTAGAGAGGGATACTGAGAGGAAAAGAGAGATTGTAGATTGGGTGTATATAACTCTCTTTTTGTATATACTTATAGTACATATTTGTATAAACTTCCATATGTGAGTGTGTAGATATGTATGCATGTATATATGTATCTATGTGAGAGTGTGTGTATGTATATGCATGTATGTAGGCAATAAGTAAGGAAGCATAGCACCCAATGGTTGAACACTTCCTCTTGGGTATAGCCCTTCTTTAATCATGGCGTTCGGGTCCTTCATCCACTCATGTATGGATTACTGCAACGTACCCTTAGTTTTACCACGATTGAAATTGTGATGATATCTAAAGAGGTGCCACTAGACTATTGGCACTATTAATCCATACTTAGGTCTAGTAGTATATGTGTGTAGGCATATGTATATATAAATGTGTGTATATATGTATGCTTGTATATGTGTATCTGTGTGTGTGTGAGTGTGTGTGTGTGTGTGTGTGTACGTAGATATATACGTGTGTATATATGTGTATGTGATAGAGCTTGTGTGTATACACCTAATCTACCTCTCTTTGTAGAATAGGTGTAGAAAGAGAGTGGTAGATAGGTGGATAAAAAGCTATCTACATCTCTCTATACACCTAGTCTACATCTCTTTGAACGTCCTCTCTCTCTCTCTCTCTCTCTCTCTCTCTCTCTCTCTCTCTCTCTCTCTCTCTCGATCAGGTAGAGAAATATAGGTGTGCAGATTAGGTGTAGAATAGGCATAGAAAAAGAGGTAGAAAGATGGATATAAAAATCTATATGCCTCTCTCTCTCTCTCTCTCTCTCTCTCTCTCTCTCTCTGTGTGTGTGTGTGTGTGTGTGTGTGTGTGTGTGTGTGTGTGTGTGTGTGCACCTAGTCTACACATAGTCTATCTTTCTTTCTACGCCCTCTCTATCTACTTTTGATAGGTAGAAAAGGAGAGGTGTGTAGATTAGGTAACATTAAGGTGTAGATAGGGACATGTAGATTAGGTAAAGATTAGGTGGTGAGAGAGAGAAAGAGAGTCGTACAGAGAGAAAAAGAGTGTGTATGTACAAATATATACATGCATGTATATATGTATCTATGCAAGTATGTGTATATATACATGTATGTAGGCACTAAGTAAGGGAGCATAGCACCCGATAGGTGAATTCTTCCTCTCAGGTATAATCCCTTTTTTATCGTGGTGTTGTGGTCCTTGATCCAGTCATGTATGGATTATCGTAGCATACCCCTGGTTTTACCACGATTGAAACTGTGATGATATCTAAAGAGGTGCCACTAGACTATCGGCACTACTAGCCTCTACTTACGTCTAATAGTATCATCCAAGTCTATGTATTTAATTATGAGTGTATAGGTGTTTCATATATGTGTGTCCCATATAGAAGTGTGTATATGTGAGGCTATGTTTATAGGTATCTATGTGGGTGTGTGTATATATACATGTATATAGGCAATAATTAAGGGAGCATAGCACCCGATGGTTGAACCTTTTTTTTTCAAGTATAGTCCCTTTTTAATCGTGGGGTTCTGGTTCTTGATCCACTCATGTATGGATTACCTCAATGTACCCTTGGGTTTACAACGATTGATATTGTGATGATATCTAAAGAGGTGTCATTATACTATTGTCACTAGTAGCCCCTAGTAAGGTCTAATAATATATATGTATGCATATATATACATATCTATGTGATTGTGTATATACATCTATCTACCTCTCTCTCTACACCTAATCTACTTCTATTAGGTGTAGACATATAAAGGTTTGTAGATTAAGTATAGATGTAGACTAAGTGTAGAGAAGCGAATGTACATTAGGTGCATAGTAGGTCCTTGAGAAGCGGTGTAGATTGGTGGGTGTAGACATATAGAGGTGTGTAGATTAAGTATAGGGAGATTAAAGAGAGGGTAGTTCCTAATACTTACAAACTAAATTGATGGTGAGCAACCCTCTCATTCTTCCTTTGGTTATTCCACGTTCCATATGGGCCCCCACTCAAGGTGGACTCAACTCTTGAGACGGTAAGTCCAAGCAAATAAATTTAGGTTTATCTACTTTTGATTTTTGTGAGCATGAGTGTAAAGTTCTTTTTGTTATTTGTAGGCATGAACCTCTTACAGCTATGGAGGTGTCGATCCATCTACTCAAGTTCCTCCACTAGTGGTAGATCCGGACCTAGAGTATGCCCTATGTCTACAAGAGGAGTACCTATGTTTGACGTAAGGGATTGTTTGGCCACTACACAGCACAGCTAGCGGCCTATGATCTTTCACAGTACACCATACCATGGGCCAAGGAGGGACTCCATACGTCCAAAGCCTCGCACCAATGACACCTCCTTCTACTACACCTTCTTATCGCCCCACCCCGTTCCATTGCAGGGACCCACCCCCCTTCCATTGCAAAGACCCGCGCCATTCCATTCAACTCCTGCTTTGCCTGAGCCTCGTCGACAATCCACAAGTGGTTGGAAAATGTCTTCTAGTAGTGCACAATGGCGTTCGTTTGAAGGTAGCGACAATCGTGACACGCAGAAGGGGGGGAAGGGGGGGGGGGCTTCTTGTTGGGATGCATGTTTTGGTGGTAGAGAGCAGATGGAGTCACCTGTTTTGAAGCGTGCCGCTCCATTCATAGAGGAGGATGAGGACACTGACGCACTCATGCCAAACACGCATGGGTGCTACTATACGGTCAAGTATGGTGGTGATGTCGATTTTGGTACTACGCAGGGCAAGGAATTTTGGCACTACCTACAGATTCTTATAAACTTGACGTATAAGAATTTTTTATTAAATTCAAAGACCAAGTGCTCCATCATGCATGCTATATTGAGGAAGTATTGCATGCTCAATTTTTGAACGTAGCCAATGAGTGTTTCTCGACACAGTGGTTGGGGTATATCAAAAAATTTCTTTAAAAAAAGAAATCAAGTGTACGGCATGTAGGGGCTAACCAGGTTGCAAATGGTTGTTGAAAAACCATCATAACTCTCGTGAACAATTTGACTCAGCAATCGGATCTCTACAAGAGGTAAGTGTAAACAATGAACATTGTATTAATCATTTTAGGTTATTGATTTATCTAATTTGATTTGGTTGTTAGAGTCAGAGTGATCAAACTTATATGCCTCTGGACCAGGATGAGGAGGACGAGGAAGAGGACTAGGATAGATAGATATTTTTTTCTAGTCCTCTTCTACAAGTGCAAATATGGCACAACAAACCCTTATGATTTGTATATAAAACCCATTTGAAATTTGGCTTTCTTTGTAATTAATTGAAGTATTTTTCTTTTGTGCTTCAAATTTCGACCATAAGGTGTGACATGTAATTTCAAAGTTTTTTTTTGTACACTTTTCAATATGAAATTGTTATTTGATATTTTTTTATGCAGGTCAAAAGTAAAGATGCTCATTTGGACCACCCAAAATAAAGTGGCTCAAATCAGCATCTTTATTTTTTAAAGGCCGTATAGTGGCAATATACGTGGTAATGTGCGTGGTAATTATGCAATAATAGTCGTGAATATATATACGCGACTATTATCGCGTGTTGTCAAACAACTCCAGCATGCTTTGCCGCGGCTATTACCACCCACGTAATTTTTTCTCTTTCTAGATTCCTTTGTTAATCTGCCGCAATGCTGGTGGTTCTGGACTTGGTCTCTTTTATATATATATATATATATATATATATATGTATGTATATATATATATATATATATGTATGTATATATATATATATATGTATGTATATATATATATATATGTATGTATATGTGTGTGTGATTGGGATGTGTTGTTACATCAATTCTTAAGAAGGATGATAGCTCTGGAAGGTTGTGTGAGATGTTTCTCTAATTCCCTTTGCCAACACGACCCCACAAAGGGCACCTTGTGTAGGTCAATATACCAAATGTGAGCTTGAGGTTGTGGGTTCAAATTCATTAGCTACCTTAATAAGAAAGAAGGATACTTGGAATTAGGACTATAAAGGCTATTACTGAATTTAATGGAGTAGTGAGTCGAGTAAGAGGTCACAGGGCTTGCCATTTTTCAAATGGCACTTGGACTCCAAAGTCTTTATTCATTTCGATTTATTGAAACATTTGGTCCCATGAAGGGGGCTTCACAATGTGGGCTCTTGCACTTCACACTTGGAAGCTATTGGAATAGAAGAATATTTTGGATCCAATGATCTCCTTGCCACAAGCCTTCTCCCACACGATCTCAAAGTACCAAAGATCTTCTTCTATAGGGAACCTCCAACGAAGAGTGGTCATGTTGTGCAGCACAACAAGAGTGTAATACTGCATGCGAAGACTATTCACTTAGATTTGGAAGTTCCCTCCTTTGGTAAGAGGACTTTCATGCAAATGGTAAGGAGAAAAACAACATTTGTCTCAAATCTAGCCTTTTCAAGCCTCTTGGAGATAGCCTTTATAGATTTGTTTGCAAGCTACATTTACCTCTTTCTATAGTGCACAACAATTTTGTGCTCCAAATTCAAAAGCTATATATTGTGATGATTTGAATTATGTGCCACATGTAAGAGAATTAGATATTACTTTCATGATGATAGTAAGACCTTTCTCAAAGGGAATAACCTTATGCACATTTGATATATACGTCATGCCAACTATGGAATTAACTATTCGTGGCAAGGACACGCTTCACGGGGCATGCTTTAGTGGATGCACATATCTTTGCTAGTGATACTACAACTATACTACACCGATTTGGTCTACCTACTGGAGTGATGACACGTATCCATCCAAGTCACTCATAGTGGTTCACACTAAACTGGTGTTCTAGTTTCCTCTTATGTTATATTATCTTTTTTATGCATTAGAGACTTCTTAGCTTGAGATAGTGAAGAAGGTTTTGCCTCTTATGTATGATTTTCTTAATGCATTAGTGACTTCTTGCCTTGAGTTAGTGGAGAAGGAGGTTTTGCCTCCATGTGTGTGTTTGTGTGTGTGCGTGCGTGCGTGCGTGCACAAGAGCTCAAGCTCTGTCCTTCTCTATCTCTTAGCGCACCATTGTATGGATTGAATCTCATCTTGAATTTTAAACAAATAATTCTTTGCAAAATCAAAAACCGACACAACGTCACTAGGAAATTTAAGCAAGTAATCTTTGAGTTGTTGGGCCTTCCACCTAAAGGCAAGGTTATGCTTGATGAAGATTTTAAGATGATAAAAAAAGAGGTGAAGACTAGCAACACTTTGAATCCTCTTTGTAATCAAGTCATTTCTCTTCTTCTCTTCAATGCCAATGGCATCAACTTGTTCAGTTCCATTATCCATAAACTTTCATAATCACCTCCCTACTATCCACTGAAATCTCATCCACAAAAAATGTCATCTTGACTACACCACAAATGGGGCAATCTCCACATAAAAATTTCTTTGCATGGTACACTATGGATTCCCACATATTATTGATGTGCTGAAATACTTAGTTTGCATAACTATGGATTCCCACATATTATTGATGTGCTGAAATACTTAGTTTGCATAACACTAACACTTTGCACAACTAATGGACCATGTCACAAATTATCTTTTTAATGATAACCAAACTCGCTTTGCTACATTTGATTGGAAGACTCTTTGAAATATATCATGTAAACGTGATATACACAACAACAAGTATACCGCTCTTTTGAATCATGAAAAAAGTATGGTTTTAGTGCCTCAAAGGATCTTAGTGATAGATGCATTAAAGGATGAGTACTCTTGAATCTTTTGTAGAGCTCAACCTACCCTATCAACTAAATCCAAGTTAGAGCTCAACCTTTCACATCAAAACAATCCAAAACCTTTGATGACAACTCATGCATTCAAAACAATACCAAAATTGGTGGTATATAGTACCAGTATAGAATTCAAATCCTAAACTTGGTACTATCAAGCACAAATATGGTACTTTAGAGTCCACCTTTAGCATGCGGAGGACTCTCTCTAGGTTGGGTTTACGTTCTTGCCATCTGCAAGTGTTTGAAATCTTAAATCTCATCCAAATTGAATGAAAATTGGTGTAACGGATAAAAATAGCCTATCTAACAATCATCCATACTTGAATTCAATTCAAAGGGTGCTCAAAATTCCTAATTGTTGTAAACTACCCAAACAAGCCACTGAAAATTTGAATTTAATGAGTTTTCTTGAACTAGCGATACTGAAAAGTTGTCCCATACACTTTTAAAACACCCAAAACAAACAGAAATAAAAATGTAAGTTTTGCCTTCACATGCAACAAAACATCATTTGCTGCAATCAAAACAATTTTGATAGCACTTTCAAGAATTGAGTGTTTTTTAAAAGACTGTCTATCCTAGATTTTTTATTCATTTTTATGCTTACCTTAGTTTATATTGGTTGAACAACCACTACTTTAAGCTCCTTCACCTAGGCTCATCATCTACAAGTCAATTATAAGGTAGAATCATACAAAGCCCGACTACTTTTATACAATCTTGCAACGTGGAAAAAAGAAACAAGATTTTACAACATACATGAAAATTGATCACCTTTCTAGCTCACAGGTACAAAGTTACCGCCGTACCCCTAACATGCAACAATACATTCATCAGAGCATATACATTCCATCAAAACTTAAATTTAAAAAAAGGCACCTTTTAAACACCTCAAAAGCATCTTGTGATCCTAAATATTGACATAAGTGGTATAGTAGGCCTGTAACCTACTTTCTGCACAAGGCACTTTGAACAGAAGGGCCCTGGTCCATACCTTACATTTAGCTACAAAGCATTACTAAAATCACAAACAATGCATAAAAGTACATCTGAAGGATTCAACACCCTCCAAGGACCGGGTTGTTGGTGGGCTCTAGCCCTAACTAACCTTCTTTATGAACCCCTCTTAGTATAAGATGATTACCATGAGTAAAAGTTTTACAGAACACAAGTATCTACCATGATGTACCCAACCAAATGACACCCAATTCGAGGCCTAGCTGGCACTTACACATTTCACTAAGCATCCAAAAATATCCCTAGAAAGAGTGGTCTACTTCTCCACTCGCAACACGATGTGAGCCTATCCACCATCACATTGTGTGAACCCTAAATGTTGTACAAGTGAAACTTTTGTACACACTTTCCCAAAATGCTCATTAATTTATCCACCCTTAACCCAACATATATACTGGCATCAACTGTACTCATAGAAAGATGATTACATTCTTGTATTACCAACGTGATCCTGTATCATTAGGTGAAGAACCATGCTTGAATTAAGCTCACAACTAGAAAGACTCTAAGGACAATTGGGCACTCCTCAAGAGCCTTTCTGTTGCTTTTACACACTCTCCCACATGAGAGAGAGGAGAAAAAAATTTGCGCCGCAGGAACAATCCGAAGAGACCTCATATTTCTATCCAACGAGTCTAGAACCCAAGACCTGATACTTTTGCCAATCTACCACTTGGGTGATAGAAAAGTCATTCCTGTTAAACACGCAAACATCCATGCAATTGACAGACAAAAACAGTCATTAAAAACACACTTGCCCTGTGACAACAAAGCTAGAGACCACAAACAATATTCATTACTGACTCTATGACAAGACACAAGACATCAATGACAATTTATGTGTGAATGCACTGTTGTATCATAAGACACTACAACCAGAGCATTCAATGACAACTCATTCTACAATGACGCACAATAAATCAATGTAGTCAGGTCAAAGAAGCTCTGGGATCAACGCTGGCTCGCTGCTGCTGCTTCAGTCATCTGCAAGATTCCCGGCACCCGACCTAGCAGAGGAGAGCTGCGAGACCTTCTCCAGGCCCGCCTTCTCGCAGAGGTGGGAAAGATTTTGGATGTCCAGATTCTCGGACGGGGCTACTATCAGATCGAGTTTGAGTCCTCCGAGATGGTGTCCAAGGTCATAGCTATGAGTCCACTGGCCATCCGAGCCTCACGGGCCCACTTTCGACAGTGGCGACATGGTTTTGACCAAGCTTCGGATGTTCTAGTAGAGGAGGCAGACATCCCCATCTCAGTCTGCTTTCCGGGTTCACGGAGGGAGTACCTACCACTTCTTTCCAGGATCGGTTCCGCCATTGGGACTGTCCTAGAGACACCTCGCACGGCAGCATCAGTAGCTGCCAAGGCGGCTGGCATTCCCTCAGTTCGAGTTTTGGTTAGAGATACCCACACTCCCGAAGGTTATCCTTCTACCTCGGGTGAGTGGGGGTTGGTTTCGACTGAGTGTGGAGTACTCGGGCCTCCCGAACCAGTGCTTCATTTGCCGCCATATGGGCCATCTAGCGAAGGCCTGTCCATGGAGGAGGCCGCGACCTGCACCACAACCTCAGCCCCAGCCTGCCAAGGCTGGCAGGCAGCCACAGCCAGCTGCACCGCGTACAGATGCAGAGCCACCCTTCGAGCTTGGGGCTCCAAAGGAGGAGGGGTGGTAGCAGACCCGTGGCCGCCGACGCCAGGGGCCACAGCGACAGCCTGGCACTCAGAGTGGCCCTCAGGTGCCGACTCAGCAGCAGTGGATTCCCACGCGAAACCATTTTGGTCCTCTTGAGCAGGAGGAGATCCCTACGCCAGCCTCCACCTCCGCTTCTCCCTCGACAGCCGCCCCCCCCCCCCCCCCCCCCCCCCCAAGAGTTCCCTCCCGCATCCTCCCCGCCTTCTGCTCCCGTCGCCTCTCCACCCCGCCCCTATACCTCTGTCGCCCCATCCCGCCCCTCTTCTCCTCCTCTCGCCCCAGCTCCCTCTCCTCCTCCTGCTCCAGTTCCTCAGTCGGCTCAGGCAACTGGTCCCTCTCCGGCGGCTAGGAGATCTCTTGGCAGCACTTTTGCCACGAGTCGTCTAGCACGAGAGGGTCAACCCTTCTTGCGGCCCCCTCTGCAGATTCAGACATCCTCCCTTGCAGCCATCCCTCGTGGGCTGACGAGCATTGACATCAAATGACACTAGGACTTCTTCGACTACGGGTTCACTCGTTTTCTCGACGACTCCGCAGCAGACCATGAGGCAGCCTGTTTCAGGGTCCATGTTTTGTTCCTCGCCCGCTAGGGGGACAAAGGCCCTGGACTCGGCAGTTGGTTTCTCCTTCCCCCTCTATGGTAGGACCAAGACAGAGTGGTCCCTTTACTCAGTGGTGGGATGGTTGCATACACAGGTTTTAGAGTTCTCTCACCACATGGGAGAACTTGGAGTTACAGATATGCTGCAGACTTTGTGGCCATTGGCCAAGTTTGCGGTGACACCCCAGACTCAGCACGATGTAGACACATTGTGGTGTACTTCTTTGCTGATACGCAGTGTTTGCCTTGCTATGTATACATTCATGAGGACTCCTGGACAGAGGAGGTTGCGCTGCGTACGGCTCGCTCTGCTTGGGCTTGGGCTAGGCACTCACTGCAGTCACGCCTACCTAGAGGCCACTCGGATGCGGATTACTCCCCATCCAAGCCTACCTCGAAGATAGCCCGTCTTGCTGTTGCGGCAGCGTCTGTTCTCTCTCGCTCCCCATGAGGATCGTCTCATGGAACGTGCACGGACTAGGTGGGCCCCAGTTTCAGCGACAGCGGGGCCGATTGCGTCAGGAGCTTCAGCGTTGCCTTGTGGGAGGAGAGATTGATCTCCTTATGCTTCAGGAGCACCATCTGTGTGAGAGCCACATTCGGCGTTGTGGTCAGATTTTGCGTGGACGGTATGATACCTTTTGGTCAGCTGCTTTAGGACCTGGAGGCATCCAGGGAGGGGTATGTATGACTATTGCGGACTCATTGCAGCAGGCCATTGTAGGCAAAGGGATTATTGTGCCAGGTAGGGCTCAGTGGATTACTATGCAGGTTCAGGGTGGCCTTGTGGGCTTCCTGAACATCTATGCGCCCAATGTGGCGAGTGCTCGTGCAGAGTTTTGATCACAGATTGTTGAGTCTTTGCCGCAGGCCGATCATTGGTGTATAGGAGGGGACTTCAACATGTTGGAGGACCCTTCTGACAGGATTGGTGGCAGCCATGCTACTGTGCATGGAGTCGAGTTGGCTGCTTGGGAGAGGTTTTGTATGACTTTGAGGGTCTCGGATACATGGCAGCACTCAGGTTTTGTGAGGCCCCCAGACAGTCTTGCCTTCTCTAGATCGGACCCCAGAGTGGGAGGAGTGAATCTATCGCGGATAGATCACTTCTACACTAGTGACCACTTCAGTGACTTGGGGGCTTCAATGGGCATCCTGGCAAGGACTTCCTTCTCGGACCATGCACCAGTGATCCTCACAGTGGCAGACAGGCAAAGGAGTGGGAGCACGATGCTCCGCATCCCAGAGAGGGTCTTGTTGGACTCAGCACTCAGAGAGAGGGTAGAGGCTCTTTGGACAGAGGGTATGGACAGACAGGATTCACCTGCAGACAGAGTGGCCACAGGCCTAGCTCAGCTTAGCCACTTTTTTCTTCAAGAGTCTCTGGCTCGCCGGGCTGCAACGAGAGAGGCGGAGCAGCATCTCAGACGGGGCATTGCTTCACTGCAGAGGATGCAGGAGCAACATCCAGACAGTCTATGGTTGGAGGAGCAGTTACAGCAGGCTCGACAGGAGCTTGCTAGCACAGAGGAGAGGCGTCATGAGTTTGCCTTCCACCGACAGGCATCTCAATCGACTCAGGTGGGTGACAGAGTGACTGGTGCTTTTTTTGAGACAGTGGGGCCTCAGCATTCGCATGCCAAGGTCAGTCAATTGAGGAGGCCCGATGAGTCAGTTGCTTGTGAGCCCGAGGATATGCGTGCAATCGCTACTGACTTCTACCATGAGTTACGGCTGAGCGACAGGATGCATGCAGGGAGCAGGTTTGGGCAGAGATGCCATGTCTTGTGACAGAGGAGATGCGCCAGAGGCTAGAGACGCCACTTCAGCTTGAGGAGCTGCACACAGCTCTGAGGGCCCTTCCTTGCGATAGCTGTCCAGGTGAGGATAGGTTGACTCCCAGCTTTTTCTTGGAGTACTGGGACCTGCTTGGCCCAGATCTTTGTAGTGCTTTTCAGTACATTTTGCACACAGGAGTGATGCCTGATAGCATGAGTGAGGGCCTGATCTACCGCATTCCCAAGGAGGGTGGCTCCTTGGATGAGATTCGTCAGTGACGCCCCATCACCATCCTCAACTCAGCCTACAAAATTCTTGCCAAGGCTCTAAGTTTGAGGATTCAGCCACTTCTAGAGAGCCTTATACATGGGACTCAAACAGGTTTTGTCAAGGAATGCAGTATCCTTGACAACATCTTTACTTTCTGGGAGGCTTCTGCCCTGGCACGGCTCCGTGGTGAGGACCTTGTGATTCTTCTTCTCGATTTTGAGAAGGCCTACGATCGTGTTGACTGGGACTTTCTAGAGGGCACTCTTCGCAGGATGGGCTTCTCAGATGCTTGGATCAGAGGGGTGTCAGCTGTGTACAGACAAGCTCACAGTCAGGTGCTTTTGGCAGGGGGGAGAGGTGCGCGCTTCATGCTCACACGCTCGGTCAGACAGGGCTGCCCTCTTGCCCCCTCTCTCTTTCTGTTCTATGCGGAGGCGATGAGCAGATTTTTGGTATCACAGCAGGTTGGTCTTCGGGGCTTAGCACTACCTATTCGGGGAGAGGAGTTACTGGACGCTGAGTTTGCCGATGACTCAGCCTTGTACTTAGATGGCCAGGAGGCCAATCTTCACAGATGTGAGCAGGCTTTGGAGACCTTCTGTTGTGCATCGGGCGCACTGATCAACTGGAGAAAGACAGTGGCTTTCTCGGTTGGTAGTGCTTCTACGCCAGATTGGATTCCAAGAGAGGGTTTCAGGTGGATTCCCCCAAGGACTGCAGTTCGATACTTGGGTTGTCAGGTTGGTTTGGACTTCTCTCCCGAGCAACAGATTGCTCCTCTTCTCCTGTCCATCAGGAGAAAGCTGTTACATTGGAGCTCAGCACGTCTGTCGCTGGCTCGTAGAGTAGTAGTTGCCAACCAGGTGCTGTTGGCGACTGTGTGGTACATCACCTCTTGCTGGATCTTCTCGAGTTCTTGTATCAGCCAGGTAGAGAGGCTGATCAGGAACTTCCTTTGGTCAGGACGTGACACTCAGATGGCCTGAGCCAAGGTGGCTTGGCCGGTCATCACGCTTCCTTGTTCTCAGGAGGGAGGGCTTGGGATCATTGATCCAGCACAGCAGAGCAGAGCCCTTCTAGGGAAGTTCATAGTCAGAGGACTTCTTCCAGGTGAGGAGCCCTGGAAGGAGTTCTTGTTGCAGAGGCTTCGTGCCAGGGTGCCTCAGTCAAGAGGCCCTTGGCAACCTTCGACCAGATGGATCTTTACAGAGATGCGCCGAGTTGGTTTGAGCAGGAGACTGGAGGACCATTTCGCTGTGAGTTTGCTTCGTTCTTGGGAGCTCCTAGGGCGTGGCTTGGAGCAGCGACAACCGATGTGCACGGAGGAGCGCCTGCGGCAGCCCCTCGTCTGGAACCCCATGGTCAGCACTCAGAAAGGCCACTTGGTTGCTAGTCGACCTCATGTTTCCTGGGGTCCCATGGCAGCAGGTCCAGCACACTCTCTAGGTGATTGGCTGGAGTTCACAGGTTTGTCAGAGGAGGTACAGGGTTTCCAGCTGGTGCAGAGCATGTGTCAGGACATCTCAAAGTCAGTTCCAGATGAGTGGCTCACGCCTCTCGAGCCAGTAGCACCCCGGTGGATGGGAGCCTTCACACGACTAGAGGTTCTCATTTCAGTCAGGGCCTGCTCAGAGACTGTCCCAGCCCTATTCTTCGAGCTTCAGGGTAGGGGACGACTACAGCGAGTTGCAGTAGAGGCCCCGCAAGTAGCAGAGTGTTGTTTTCAGAGGATCCGAGTTGTGGGCATCTGTGGGAGGACTTGCGTCATAGACCCTGACCCAGCAGCTCTTGAGACTGGCCACTGGAGGCCTTGGGCTTGGGAGTGCTGTCCACTGGCACGAGTACAGTGGGATCCTGGTGAGTGGCTAAGGAGGGACCTCTTCTCTTCTGCAGACCACCCAGGAGTCCCCTTCTTTCAGTACACTGTTCGGCTTGGACGGCACATGCTAGCAGCACAGAGAGAGGCCCTCCCCGCTGCAACACTTCATTGGCAGGAGGAGGGTCTCACTGTCGAGTTCTTGGCAGACTTTTGGGAGAGGTTGTGGGACTCCAGACAGCCAAGGCGAGTCACCTTGTTTCAGTGGCTGGTCGCACACAGAGCCACAACAGTAGGAAGCTGGCTAGTGCATAGTGGTCTCTTGGCCACATGTGCAGCTTGTGACCATTTGGTGGAGAGTCAACGTCATTGTCTTTGGGACTGTCCCTCGGCCCAGCAGGTGTGGCTACGAGTTCTTCGGCTGATGCCTGCTCTCTCCACGGCTCGACAGTACACTTGGGGGGCAACGGCTTGGTCCACACTCACGGGCCCGGCACTTAATTTTGAGCTATCGTCCACCAGCAGGATGATAGTGATGCAGGGGGGACGTCCTACACTCCAGCCTGCTACAGAGATTACTCCACAGGAGTGGTGCAGTGAGAGAGAGGAGTGTTGGGAGCTCATCAGTGACCTGACACTTTGGTTCATCTAGCGGGCCCGCTGTTTCCGCATCTTTGAGGCTCGCCCTGTGCCACCAGCTGAGACTGTTCGTGACTTTTGGCTAGAGCTGATCCATACTCTCAGAGGACAGCTTGAGGGACTACAGGGCAGCTCCGACCGTATGCGAGAGCGCCGCGAGGCTTTCCTTCAACTTTGGCGCCCTGGGCCTTTCTACACCATAGTCCAGGGGGTACTCAAATGGCACTACTATCCACCTGTGTGGCTCTTCCCTCCTCCCATCTCTTGATTTAGCCTCATTGTATATATGCTGATTTTTCATTGGGAGAGTTTCCCCATCATGCTTGTTGTAGCCCTCTCTTGCAGAGGAGGTTGTAGCCCTATGGGCAGTTTTCATTAACTAATAGAAGGATCTTTTTCTCGGAAAAAAATAAATCAATGTAGTCAATTTTACATGCACTGTTGCCTCAAAAAACAGGACTTCCTTCACTCTTTCTGGCCCCTTCTGAGCATTGAATACTGAGAAACAAGGGTCCCGCAGACACAAGGTTATCTTGAGTAGAGGAAAGACTAGAAGCGAACTTTTTTGGACCAATTTGACAAAACTTTCGATACTGCTCAAGAAACTTACAAAATCAAAAGCAAATCTCTGTAAAAGAGGCCACCAGCAGAACAATGATGAGACCCAAATGCAATCAACATCATGTGAGGCATCCACTCAATATACATATACACACATAATCAAAGAAGTGGAAGTGACTTTTCCATAGGATTTACAAACCAAAACACAGAGAGCAACTTGTTAACTAACCAATATGAAGACCTTTGAGATCACCAAAAAAAGATGATGCCAACATACCCAGAGCCACTGAAAGGTACACATCTTTGCTTTAGGTCTTTCATCCTTTGCTGGTGAAATATGAGGCCCAACAAACCTTAACAAACAGTAACTCTTTCCTCCTCTAGAAAGCTGCTCAACTCGGCTGGAGTGAACACATTGATCTTCCTGCACAAACTTCTCAAATGTGATAAGAACCCACTATTATAAAACTTTCAAAACAATATGGATGACAACTAATGTGGACTTCACCTCTGCTCTTCCAATCTATGCAGACTCATACAGTGGAGCTGTTCGACTCAGTTGGAGCGAACAGTGCTGTTCCTATACAAACTTCTCAAACATAAAGAAAACACATCATAATGAAAGCTTTCAGCACAATAAAGGGTCACAACTTCTGTGGAGGTCACCGTCAAACTCTGCAATCAACACAATATGGGTGACAACTAATGCAGAGTTCACCTTCACATGATTAAGCTGCTTAACTCAATTGCAGCGAACAGGGCTCTTCCAATCGATGTGTATCATACATTGGAGCTCCTCAACTCACTTGGGGTGAACAGCGCTCTTCCTCTACAAACTTCTCAAATGTAAAGAAAACTTTTGGCAGCATAAGAGTGAGAACTTCTGTGGAGTTCACCTTCAACCCTCTGCAATCAAATGACAAATGCAGATGCCCCACCATCACGAAAGCTTTTGGCACCATAAGAGTGAGAACTTCTGTGGAGTTCACCTTCAAACCTCTGCAATCAAATGACAAATGCAGATGCCCCATTTTGATATATACTCTATTCAGCCTCTAACACTTGCACCTCTGTTTTGAACCACGTTGCATTCTCCGATATAAACTCACCATCTGTCATGATCTCATCGACATCCTTACCAAAGCAATCAACACACATTCCAACCCTCTCCCGGACATCCTTGTTCACACTGTGAGCTCCTTTGTGACGAAGGGTATAATCCGAAAGGCGGCTGCTCCAGATAGACAAACTGATAAGGATGCGAAGAGCACAAGGAGGTGTATCAAGAGCTACAAGCAATACAGTAACCCTCTTCTTGGTCAAGGTTCTCACCTGAGCCAACCATATGAACACACAACCTGCCATAGTAAACCTCTCAGTAAAGACTGGACCGCTAGAATCCTGCAACAATTTCCACTCTTTTAAAGAGAGGCTAAAATACACCACTCCATGCTTCACTGGCGATGCCATTGAAAGGAACCTCAAGGGCACCGCATGTCGTATGCGCCTCCGATACCTGTTACTGGTTGCAGCACTTTCAATTGTCTTCTTCTCTTCGTTCGAAGAAGCATGATAAACAAGGGCCTCAACAAGTAAATCATGCAGTGCAGTACATTCAATCTTCTCTAGAATAAACTTCACACGAAACACTTCAATTGTAGGCCACCTTATCAAAGGTCCAAATTTCTCCCAAGCTTCGGTCTCTTGTTGTTTGCCTTCACAATTTGCCTTAATCCATGCCTTCACCACAAAATAAACTGAGTCCTCATATACGACCTGCAAATCATCAGAGGCTAGAAGAGACTCCAACACAGGGGCAGATAATTCCTCAAAATCATCGGAGTTCTCCCAACGGCTGGAGTTCTCCCCACTCATCACCAATGAAACCTTGAAGTGATTGGCAAGGAACGCAATGCTCTTAGTCACAAGGTCTTTGAACTCCTTGGTTTGATTTACAACTGAAGCTGCGTCAAGAAAATAGCAGCTACTCTCTAATGTGAGAGGCATAGAGACCATCTTCTGAAGGCAGAGGCCTCCGCAGGACTCGACCAAGAAACGCTGTGAAAAGTGCCACACCCGCATTAACTTCTCAACTGTGTCTGCCTCCAGCTTTTCTGTATACAAGTACTTGATAAGATCCAGAAAAGAATCCCGCTCTGCAAAGCCACATCCATACAACAAACGCTTGTTACCTTCGGTAGAAAATATTCATTTATAACACTTAAAAAGAATTAAAAGGTATTCCTAATTTTAAAAATTCTCTCAATAACAACAAAAGCGATGCACTAGTCTATAGCAAGTAGCGACAGGCAATGACGAAGAACGTAAATTTGCAACAATATCAATTGGACGTGGGAAGGACGGATACACTGAAATTTGAGAGAGAGAGAGAGAGAGAGAGAGAGAGAGAGAGAGAGAGAGAGAAATGAAATGAAATGAAATGTTATATTAACGTCTTCAAAAGGCCAAAATGACCTATGAGACCAATCAGTTACAAAATAGTGAATCTAATACCATGTCTAGGTACAAAAGAACTAGAAAAGAACTAGAAGTGGAACAAAATACTACTACTACTAGAGGACACCTTAAAGAGAAGAAAACCCTAAAGGGAAAATAAAAAAGAAGAGAAATGCAAATATATTATGTGAAGTAGACCACCTCTTTATATGGACACAAAAGGTTTTTTGACTTCCCACCTTTGTATGTCTTTTGACTTTCCACCTTCATGTGTCTTTTCATTTCCTAGACTCACCCTTCACTTGTGCACTTTATATGTTTTGAAAGACTTTTTCCGAGATCGGGGAGACCTAATCATCTATAACACTTTAAAAGGATAAAGTCAATGAAACTTACCATCTGGGCTGATACAGATATCAATCACTTTCTCAGCAGACTCTTTGAAGCACTCTCCATCAAAAATTCGGCGAAAATACTGAGAATATCTTCCCAAAAGAAGGGTATTTACATAAATCTCCTCATTTTCTTTCTCAGAAACTGCAAAATCAGGCATTGCAAAATCAGGTTGAGAAAACGGCATAGACAAACAAATACGATACCATCTCAACCACAGTAGCTGAGTCATAATGCAGCAATAAAGGCCGTGCCAAATCCAGATAGCAAACAACAAGAGCTCCATTTGAAAGCAACAATGATTCCGGGGCCAAAAAAAAGGAGATGGATTACTAATACTCTTAGAGGACGAGCAGTATTGATGAAAAGAAGCAACAACTGGGCACATGCAAGAGCCCTAGCAGATCAACGACAGCTGAAAGCAGAGAAAATGCACCACTAGGAGATTAATTGAAAGAAGAAACAATGAAAAGGATGCAACAATGGAGCAAATGAAAGAACCATAACAGCACAAACATTAAGGGAAAAAACTATTCAGCAGCGAAAAAAGAAGGTGCATATCAAACACAGACCTTCAAGCAAGAAAAAAACAGAAAACTACAAACATGATACCTGGAAGGGGTTTTTTTGTTGTGTTGCCACGGCGGCGTTTAGATAGGCGTTCCACCTTGAAATCAGCGTTATGCGCCACAAGTCTGAGCCTGCGATCCGCATATTTTGGGTTGTTGTATCCAAACTCGAAAGCCATAGCTCATGGGCTGCTTCGGCTCAGTGAGGGTGAACACGAGATAGCTGTCGGTGCGGGTGGCTGTGCGGATGAGGGACCGGAAGGTCTGTATAGCTCACATTGGCCCTCTTGTTGGGCGGCGAGGCAATTATAGAAACGCTGATATTGACCGTACCCAGCACGGTACCTTCTCTTATGTCCTCAATGCATACATTCACATTGCAACTTAAGGTGGCGCGAGCTTCGATAAAGCGAAGGTTTAGGTGACCTTCCTGAGGATTATTTGACACCACTTTGTGTCAGGTGGGATCAATGGTCGCTATTAATTGGGGGCGATGGGATTGGTTTTGTGTTGTCCGATGACGAATTAATCCCCAAGTGATCGTCATGTGATCACAATCGAAGTGAACCCCAAGGAAACTCAATGTGAACATCAAGTGATTGCCAAGTGATCCCCGTGTGATTCCAAATTGAGATGTGATCACCCTATGAACCTACCTATTCCAAAGTGATCACCGTGTGACCCCAACCATTCTAAAGTGATCTCCAAGTGATCACCGTGCGACCCCAACCATTCCAAAGTGATCTCCAAGTGAACACCGTGTGACCTCAACCATTCCAAAGTGATCTCCAAGTGATCACCGTATGATCCGCACCCCATCACTTTTGCCATATCATACTATGTTCTCACCCTCTTTTCAAGTGGCACACGATGGCTTAATGGGAGAGCCGACGTCTCTAATGTGGGAGGTGGTGGGTTCAAATCGTGGGGGCAGACCGGCCGGAATCTTTTTATTCTTGGGAATAAACGGACGGTCCACATCTTTCTGAGATCCTGGACCGCCGATCCCACCTGACAAGGTGGTGTCAAATAGTCTCGTGGGGTGACCTTCTGTGGCTAACTATGGTGTAGTCGCATTGGAAAGTCATTGTCTTCAGTTTCTATTTAGGCGGCGTGGCGCATTGGATGATTCGTTTCCCTTCGGTTTGTAGTATCTACCCAGTTTGTGTATTTTCTACATCAATTTCAGTTTACTCTATGGTTGATAGCAATGATGGTTTCAAGATTTTGTCTACTCATGACAACCTCAATGGAGACAAACCACTATCCATTGTGGACTTACATGATGCAGTATGTCCTTGTTTCCAAGCATGTATGGAACATTGTTAAAGGTTTTGATGCACGTATAAGTTTTGTGGAAGATGTTGCAAGTTCTAACAATTTTGCTCCTATTGCTAGGGTTGTTCCATCTACAATTGAACAGGTTCATTGGATGGTAGAGATGCGCAGGCGCATGCATTGATTACGTTGTTTATCAAGCGCACCATTACTCCTCACATTTGTTCAGCCAAAGTAGCAAAATAGGCTTGGGACATTCTAGCTGGCTTGTATGCATGTCGCGACAAGGTTAAAATATCATTTCTATGCAAACAACTAGAATCAAAGGCTGTGCATGAGGAAGATGAAATGGATATTTTTCTTGTTGAAATCAAAGATATCAACAAGCAACTTATCACTATAGGTGAAGTCATTTTCGACCATTTACTTGTCGTGTTGGATGCATCACTAGATTTGTATTAAACTTTTGCTTCTACTTTGAGGTTTGTTGCACAAGGTAGCAATAAAGTTGTTAAGTTTGATCATTTGGTCGCTTCGTTGCTACGAGAGGCTATGTCAATAAAAACAGGTCTAAGCAATGCATTGTTTATCAAGCTTTTGTTGTTGCACAAAGAAGGGTAGCAATATCAATGTTGCTACTCTCAATCTTCCTTCTTCAGGTACCAAAATATCAAACCATCTATGACAAATATTGTTAGGTTTGTGGGCTTTATCATATGCTTGTGTGTAACACTTCTTGTCTATTAGATGCATAGGTGGCAGGAATCATGTGGTAGCATGTAGAAAAGACAACAAAGAGAGTAGCTAGATAAAATTGATAACTCGATGAGGATCAGATTTTGTTGGAGCCAATCCCCAAGGACTTGTATTATAATCCTCAAAAGAGAGCTCTGTTACAATACATGTTTGTGCTCTTGTGTTGGCTTTCTTGAGTAAAGATGATAGTGTTCTTCAAGATTCCATAGTATAACCCTCCTTCCTAAACCCTAAACACCCCAATGGGGAGAAAGGAATTGTGGGGAAAGAGGAAGATGAGGGTGAAAAGAAGAATTTTTCAAGCAAGAGATTAGATTTTTTGTATACACTTGCGCACGAGCAAACTCTTAGCATAGCTTAGTAGAGAAGAAGAAACTTTCATTGGCTTGGATTTGCATCCATAGCCTAGAGCTTGAGCATAGAGTCCATCTCTAGAGCTTCCATGAGAGAGAGAGAGAGAGAGAGAGAGAGAGAGAGCTTGCTTTGCCAACCTGGGCACTTGTGAGAGTGTGTGAGAGGAGCAAGAACAGTCAAAAGTCCCCACGAGCCCCTCCTTATATGCTTGTGTTGTAATGGAATTGATATTTTATTATTTAGTGCAGCTGACATGAGGAAAAGGATAAGGGCTATGTGAAAGGATCTCAAAAGGATATTATATTTTATGTTTAATTTATTATTCAAGTGCTCTTTTATGAGCTCTAGCCATTTATGACTGGCCGGCCAGTTTGTACTCACTTTGACCATTCAAGAAATCTATAAAGTATATACGTGCAAGAGGGAAATGGGACGGAAATGGTCACTTTTACACGGGGGGAGATTGCACACAGTGTTTGTCATTAGGAAGGGAATGGGATCTAAGGGGGCCTCTTTATTTGCCATGGAATTAAAAAGGAGATTATGGAAGGGGCAAATGGGTGGATGCCATGTGGACTAAAATGGTGGGTATGGCAGGGCCTAAAAGTAAGTGGTCAAACAACTACTCTTTTATAAAATATAAAGAGAAAATCTCTTTTAAATTCAAAAAACTGAACTTTTCTCTAAATAGTTGAGTAAAAACCAATCCTTTCTGTCTCTAGTGGCTGTTAGTTTCTCCCTCCCTCTCTCTCTCTCTCTACTGTACCATCTCTCACTTCACCTTGCAAGAGTTGCTTCTCTTTCCTTCCTTTCAATTTTCCCTCCCAAAAGCTCTGCAGCAGAAGTTGAACCTCCTTTGCCTCCTCAAGCTTACTACATTATCCTCAGCTTGTTGGATTCTCCTCAAGTTGAAGTTCTCCATTTCTCCATGAGCCTTACTAAACACCTCTACCTAAAGCTGAAGATTTGTAGCATATCCTTCTGTTAGATCATCCCTCTTTCTTTCCTCAACAGGTTTCCTGCTCCTTCTCCATTGTGCTCTCTAGAGAGGATCTACTTTCCTCTCAAACTTTGCAGCATTATCTTCCCCATTAAGCCAACAAGTAGGTGGAGCAGTATAGCAGTAAGTGGCATCCTTCGTCTTTGTGTACCATCAAGAATCTTGCTCTATAAAACTAAGAACATGGATGTGCAATGTCTAATCATAAGTGTTTGTCTGCACAGGTTGTGCCACTATTCCCCATGGCATCATCAGGTACTCGATGACCTAGGAGTGTCATCGACTCTATTTCATGCATCAATGTACAAGACGATAGTGGATGTTGGGTGACGATGGAGTTCAAACGATTGATGTGGGTGACAATGCAACCCAGCTCAAGAGGTGCACACAAGGTCTCAAAGAGACACGTGGCTTCTCGAGCACACCATTGGAAGGGAAGGATCATGGAGTTCAAGAAAACCCATGGCGGAAAGCGACTTGCAAAGGTCCAACATGTGTATGTTGCTTCACAACTGAAGCTAGAGACAACAGTGGCTCCATCGAGGTTTCCTACAAACTGTAATTTCACTCCTCTGTCAAGTTTTTAGATTGTATATTTTGTATTTCTGCTGTATATATTGCTTTGATATCTATAAGGTTTTCATTGCTTGTTCATGTTTGCAAATGTATTCCCATCTGATTTTGTAGAGTGAGAGCCAATAGAGTCCTTCACGGGAACTTTTGAGGCCATCCACGTTGACCTTGGCAAGCTGCTCTATGTTGGTTTTCCATCCGCGGAGCTTTTTTTTATAACCATACTTATGTAATGCCTACGCAAATTGGGTCTGGTAATCCTTCTCTGGTTCATCCATCAACTTTGCAGAGTATGGAATGGCCTAAGCCTGATAGTGCCTTGATCACAACAACCAAAAGGAGAATTGAGGCAGATGTGCATTCAACAATGAAGTGCACCTATAGTTCCAAGAAAGCTTCCCTAACTTGGTTTATGTTCCTTCATGTGTTCGTGTTTATCTTTGGAGGGCAAAGTGTTCACAGGACACCAACAATGTGGACTGGAAAAGGGGGAAGTGCGATCAACGGCTTCCTTGCACTTGGATGGGAGACTAAGGTGGTCAACCACCGCGGAGATACAATCAAGTGCTCTGTAGTTGCTGAGAATGTGCCGTGCAGATACCATATTGCGAAGCAAAGCTTGTCAATGTCTTTCCCTACAAAAGATGGAAGCCGATGAAGGGAGAATGGGAGGCACTAGACTCTAATGTTGCTCCTAGAGAATCAATTGATCTGCAAATATGTCTCCACGACAATGCAGTGCACAACATCTCGGTGAATAACGACTGGATTCTCAATCACCTTCAAGAGTATCTTAATCTTAGATATACCTTGCCCAATCAATATGTTTTTGTAATCAATGAAGGTTGTTCGTTCCAGAAAAGAGAAGAGCTTTCTGTGTAAAAACATTGATTTTTCGCGATGTATTAATGTAAAAGATTGTAACTGAAGCGATTTTGCTCCCATTAATACATATGGCGTTTTGAATCTCTTTTTCATTTTTTATTTGTACAAGATCTCGTTTGAAATGTGCAAGTGTTATAATTTGGAGCGTGAATACTTTCAATGTTGGTGTCTTTCAATGGCTTGTCACGTAATTTTATTTATAATTATAGTTTTAAGTTAATTTGACTTTAATTTTAAGTGCTTTTTAAAAAGCGACATTGAGTATAAAAGTGACTTTCTAGGTTTAAACTTCATTTCTCACATTCACAACACACTAGCTTTCAGCTCTCTTCCCATGTTCTTTGCGAACAGAGCCATGGCAACATCTTCTGATGCACTTCTCACACAACATGACTTGCAGATAGTGCACGTGAACTAATCAATGTGTTTGAGGGGACAATCAACATGAATGCCACTGCTAACCTTCATGTAGAGGGATTCCAAAGCTTTCTTGACTACATGATGGAGCACATGGAAGAATATACAAGTCTTCGAGGGATCCAACATGGTGTGGTTTCCAGTGGATTTTTTCAAACACCTCTATGCGGTCGACGGAACTTTCTCTATCGCTTGTTGAGGTTTATAAAAGGTCTTACTGAGCGGGACTATAGGACAGAGGATGAGGATGACCTCATAGACTTGGACATGGGGTGCATAAGCACCCATTTCATCACTTGGGACATGGTTCTAGTCTTGCTTGTGCTTGAGGGCATGGAGAAGGGAAAATCAAAGGATAAGGCCAACCAGAAATCTCATGTAACCATTGTGGAGGAATCAAATGAATTTATTGAAGAGGTTGATGAGTAGGCTGAAGCATCTATGGCACTTGTCCTCCTGCAAGATCCCAACAACACTAGGGAGGAAGATTAATTGATAGAGGGAGACGAGGTGTTGGAGGAAGTTCCTGACCTCTAAATTCTCACTTTGCATGCAGTGGTGGTGGATGGTCGTCACTTCTTGTTCCTTGATGACATTGCAAAGACACTAGGACTCAGAGAAGATGAGTCGCTCTCAGTGCTCGCTATCTATGCGGGCATGAAAGATTCCGGTGGAAAGCAAGAGAAGGTCAACTTTCAAATTGACTTTGAAGACCAAGGTCTCCCACCAAGCCTCTCATTCCTTCCTAGTGAAAACGAACAGAATCTGGTACAAACAGTGGCAAATACACTTATGAAAATCAAATCATGTGCCTCATTTTATGAAAGCATCCCGGAAAACGCTTTTCATTCACACAAACCGTTGATCATTATGGGTGGAGAAGATCGCTCTAGCATCGACCTTACAAGGAAAACTCTTGAAGAGATGGATAGAAACTGAGGTAACCACTTTTTAACCTTATCGATAGTCTATTGCACCCTATAGCGAGTGTTGAAGTTGTCTAAAATGTTTTGCAGACCACATACCATGTTGATAAGTTTGCAATGCGTATTGGAGGTGCACACAACGTTCCTATGGGTAGAGATAGCTCCCTGTGGCATTACCTTGGCCATTTGGGGCCATCCGTTCTTCAAGTTGCTCACATAGATTTCTCCAAGCATGGTTCTGCGGAGCTGCTCAAGTGCAAAGCCTTAAGTGCCATCCTTGCTGAAGATTTCCTTACCCTTAATGCTCACAAGTGTATCTTGGTGGACCGAGAGGGGGCATTGTATGCCTTTACAGGAAAGCACCCTGGGTCAATCCTCTCCCATTGTGTCTTAAGCCTAGGTCAAGGTGAAGTTGCGGAGCGGAGCGTCGATCGACTCACACACACACACACACACACACACACACACACACACACACACACACAGATACACAGAGAGCTTACACAATACGCAGAGAAGTCGTTTTTAAGGGTCATCTCCCAAAACCTTATTATCCACAAAAGTATAAGTGAGTATATACAAAGAGTTAGTGATAAGTGATTTAGGCGGGCGGGTGGCCATATCCGTATAAGAGGCCACTTGGGCTTTAATCCCAACAACCTCCCACTTAAAGTCCAATGTGGCACTTTAAGTTGTGCGCTCCTTGCCGCACTGTCGAAGCAAGGGACTTGCCGATACACCGTGTGCGAGCCACAAATGGCTCCAAGCACACAACAAGACTAATCTAGCAAGCTCAAGAGAGCAAAGGGTGTGTCACTCACCGCTCTACGCTCGCCTTCGTGGTGGATTCCTCGCCACGATGAAGAAGAAGCTGCAGTCGTGCCGCGCTCAACCGCTTCGCCGCCATCGTGCCTTCGTAATGCTCGATCGCACACACACTCTCCCTCTCTCTCTCTCTCTCTCTCTCACACACACACACACACACACACACACACACACACACACATACACACACACACAAGGAGGTGAAGAAGAAGAAGATGGAGATGGAGATGGAGATGGAGCAAGAGCACTCTTCTATTTCACAAATGAGAGAATGAGTGAATTTTAGGTTTAGTTGGCTTTTATATGAGCTCACCCCATTCACACTTGGGCGCCCATGCTTAGCCAACTAATCCCTTGAATGTCCCAGTTAGAGTGCGCCTCTCATCGGCGATCACTCTTACCCTTTTCCTATTGGTCCGACAAGCCCGGTACCTGACTCTACCAAATACATAATACACGTCCGTCGTAGGTGATGGGGTGTTCGTGAGCAGTGAGGGTTAACATGCCCCCCTTCCTGATGTAGATTCCGTCCTCGGAAGCTATTGAGTTGAAGCTCGTTCGTCGAGGTGGAAGAGCATTTGAGATGAATGTCCTTAGCCTTCTTCAGTCATTGCAAAATCAAACAACATTGGCACAGTAATTGCATTCTCATAAGTGATTAAAAAGCATATGTAGTTTTAGGTAGACAAATTGATTGGTAAAAGAATTTCAAACAATTTGTCAGCAATGAACATTAAATTGCAATGTAATCAAATGCATAAACAGATGTAAAGGTAAAAAATTAAACAAGTCTGGGGTCGTTAATTTGACGGTCGAAAGGCACTAGAGATCGAATATTAATACCATGGGTAAGCTTCTTAATTTTCTGTGGTCAATTAAGTTGTTTAATCGTGAGAGCCAAGTATTCATGTTCGAGGGCTTACTAGAGGCTATATCTAGAAGACCTTGTAGTTAAGCTACCATAAAAGGAATTTCTCATGAAATCATTGCCTGACTGATTACTTTTTCTTTGACCCCCCAAAGTCTTTTCACAGTGATTCAATTTTGATGTGTGTGCTTATTTTGTATGCCTTGGGTTTTTTGCTTTTCAAGTAAAAGCGCCCATACTGGGAACCTCTAGGGCTCTAGTACCATAAGCAATACATATGAGTGAAGTACCAAATCAAGCTGAGATTTCTCTTCCAGCTTAAGATTTTACAGTGTGGCACTTTGATTTTTTGTTTGTTCATTTTCAGCATTTTAATTTTGTAACTTTGGGGGGTCATATAACACTGATACACCTCCCCAGGCTCATCACACTAGTAAACTCCCTTTATAATACTTAAGCTAAAGGTCAATAGGGTCAAGCCCACTAGAAAGCCCTAGTACATTTCACACAATGCTGCCTAAATCGGATTAAGAACCTAAGTAACCATTAATTATTAGGAAGGCATTCCCCATGGTATTAAGAGAAGATTTCTAACACCTAACTTGGTCAAACTAGTTTGTCGGACTGCTTGATTTTTAAACCTAGACAAGTGATTATGACAAAAAATTACATTGAATTAAATGTTTGATACTAAGCAAATGCGGTGAATATTAGGCTACCAATCACAATTAAAGCTGACAATCATAGATGCAAAAAAGATAAGGGGCAATGCTAATGGACAAGAAACACCTGTTTGTGTCGATGGTCGCGCTTGATTTGAAGAGTGAGTCGAGATAAAGATTCCATGAAGGTCCAAATCCTACCAATAGCAACACGCTCCTGTACACACTAGGAAACAAAAGGAATACCTCCAGGAGGCACATTAGTGGAAAAAGGTACCAACACTTATTGAACACAACAAAAAACATAAGGAACCCTAACCTAATTATTTGCACTCCCCCTAGAGAGTCAAGGGAATAGGATATCGTAGAGGTTGGGGGGAAACCCTAAGGCTAAACCCCTATCCTCGTCGTCGAGATAAACAAAGTCATCATCCATAAGACCATATGTGCCATCCGTGTAGTCGTGTAAATTTTCTTCTTCATCATAGGTGCCCATGTTTACTAAGAAGGTCACTAGACGCCTATAGTCATTTTGGTCAAAAGGGTAGGCTTGTGCAATGGGAGAAACGCTCTCTACTAAGTATGGATCAGACGTGGTCAAGAGACGTATCAGCCATTCTAACTCCTCAAAATTCCTCTCACATGCTAGCATACCTATCAAATCCCATTCACATGCAAGCACTGGAAAGACCATGTGAAATATTTGTGAAAAGTAACGAGGGTACCTCTCACCCAAGGCAGGAGTGGATGACTCTAGCGTACTAGCCATATCTGTACACGCAAATAGATGATGGTTAGAGTGCAAATAATACAAGGGTCGTGTTCTTGTGCATAATTTGTTTTTATGATTTGTGTTATGGCTCTTGCTCTTTTACTTTTTTATCTTGTTTTTGTGAGTATAAGGCTTTATATATACATTCCCTAAGATCGGAGATTAAGAGGTCAGGGAGAAAGGTTGAGAGAGAAGCAAGTGAATGATGGATGTCCACAAACACTCCCCCCTTCCTTGGGTAGATCATACCGTTTGAAATGATGTCGTCACCCTTTGAAACCAATTGTTCCAGTTGGTAATAGGTGAGGATTTTTGCCAGTAGTTTTCTATTACCCTAGGTGCCTCGTCAAGTTGCAAGGGTGGTAAGGTACTCTCCCAGGATCGAACTTGAAGTGGTTCATCAGGTGATTCTTGAACACTGGGAGGTGTGGATTCTTTTGTAGCTTCATGGAGGTCCACTACTATAGATGGAGGCTGTGTAGAAGCTTTTACCTCTATGGATGTATTACATGAGGAGCTAGAAGCTTCATGGAAGTCCCCCCTTCCTGAGCTAGGTGGAATAAATTGGTTTTGCCTTGGAGCCCAAACTAGCTCTGGACTAGGTGTGTAGCATTCTGTGATCTTACCCTTCCCACGGTCTGCCATTGGCTTTAGCGTTACACTGTTTGACTCATATGGGTTTGTTGTCGATAGGGAAGGACACATTTTACGTTTAGGTACCCAAATTTGCTCATTTCCATCATAGTAGCCTTGGGCTTCTAATAGTTGTTTTGGAATCCATCGTGATTTGGTCTTGACTCTCCTAGGGCGCGCTCTTGGTTTTCCCGGGAAATTTTTTCTTGGAATGGATGGGAGGGTTGAGGTAGTTGGAAGTAAGGCCTTGGGGACCCATTGATATGTACTCTTAGGTCGTGCAGGTTGAGTACTTGCAATATTACTGCTTGCTGCAACTACAAGTGTTGAAGTGCTAGATTCATGGGTAGCCGGCAAAGACGAGTTAACCACCTTGGCTTGTGAATGTTGGCTATCCTTCAACTTTGCTAGAGTTTGCAACGTAGGTGACTTTGCTTGAATGATAGGGGTAAGAGTCGGTGGTCGCGTCGTGACACTACCAATATCCCAATCAATAGTGCATTTAGTTGCCAATATCCACGTGCGTCCCAGGTTTACGTTGCCTTCCATAGCTCCTACGGGCATGACTAGAAACCTCTGCACTATGCTTCCATTGTCATAGACAACAGGGGTCTGAAGGACTCCAAGAATAGCAGTTTTCTTTTTATTAATGCCCTTGACTTGCATCGTACTCGGGGATAGGGTTGGTTTCCCTAATTGACACCAAACTCCATAGGATAAAAATTTGTGTTTAGCCCCCGTATCTAATAAGGCATTGTATAGTACTTTCCCATAGGGGCTATTTAGCTCAATTGGGTATCGTAGGGGTGGCTCAGATTCTAATGAGTCGTCATATGTGTCCTCGAAAAATGCTTGCGTGATTCCCAGATTAGCCTCTCGTTGGTGTCTAAGACGTTGTTGTCGTTCTCGAGCCTCAACTCTTGCTTGGATTTTTTTAAGCTCTGCTTGTTCCTTGGCAGCCTTCTTTTGATGGATGGCTTGCAACTCTTCCTGGCTTAGAGGATCATAATATCTTTTGAATTTACTCCCATTAAGGAATCCAATGGTTTCAACTCCATCTAGAGTCTCCACACGAATGGTACCTTGCGGAGTAATTTCACACACTCGATATGGTCCCTTACCAGCGTATTTCAATTTCTTCTTTTCATTACGTACCCTGTACATAAGAACTTTATCACCAACCTTGATGTTTTTATCCTTTAAATGGCTATCAAACCACTTCTTTCTCCTATCCTTCTCCACTAGAGCATTTCGCACAGCTAATTGCCTTTCTTCATCTAGCTTTTCCAGGATATATAATCGCTCCACTAAGGGGTTACCATCCCAACCTTCTTGAGAAGCTACTCGAAGACTAGGAATGACAAACTCCCATGGCATAACTGCTTCTTGGCCATACACCATCTTAAACGGTGTGCAATTAATAGCAACTTTATACGCAGTACGATAAGCCCATAAAGCTGATGTAAGCTTTAGGTCCCAATCAGTGCGATGAGCCTCGACTGTCTTTGTCAAAATGGAGATGAGAGTTTTGTTGGTACTCTCAGCTTGGCCATTTGCTTGGGGATAATAGGGTGTAGACTTGTGGTGAGATACCATGAAGTTTGATGTGAGTTCTTTTATTACTTCATTTATAAAATGAGTTCCATTGTCACTCACAAGTTCAAAGGGGCATCCAAAACGTGTGATAATGTTCTCAAAGAGGAACTTAGCTGTTGTTTTTGCATCCGCCTTTCGTGTTGCTTTTGCTTCAGCCCATTTGGTTACATAGTCGGTAACGACAATGATATATCGTGATTGCGTGTTACGTGCAGCTGGACTAATCGGTCCTACAAAGTCTAAGCCCCACTTTTCAAATGGTTGGGTTACCTTGATGGGATGTAGAGGCATCCTATCCCTTCTTTGTGGCTTGTTGAAGCGTTGGCATTCATCACATCCCTTTGCAAAAAGTGATGCATCCTTAAACAGAGTGGGCCACCAATAGCCTGACTGTAAGATCTTTCGGGCAGTCAACTTTCCTGAAAAGTGACCACCAGCTACGCCCATGTGTGCCTCTTGTAGAATATATAAATAATCATCCTCGCGGGCACAGCGTCTAAGAACATCATCTTTTCCTCTCTTATAGAGAGTTCCAACCAGTAAGCAATAGGGTTCGCATTCCTTGATTAATTTTCGAGCTATATCTTTTCGCAGTTCTTTGGGTGGAAAACCATTAACTAAGAAGTTAACAATCTTTTCACTCCATTCAGGCATTGTCTCAACAATGAACAAAGGAGTATCAGGCAATTCATCATCAACCCCCGTAGGAGCTTCGCCATTAGGGATACGAGATAAATGATCTGCCATGACATGTTTCCTCCCAGGCCTCACAACAACGGTGAAGTCAAACTCAAGAAGAATTAACAACCATCGTGTAATTCGACCTGTGGAACACGGCTTGTTTACCAAATATAGCAATGCTTGATGATCAACATAAAACACAAACTTGGTAGCAAGAAGGTAATAGCGAAATTTCTTTACTGCGTAAATCATAGCTAGACCTTCGCGCTCTGTAGTAGTGTAGTTCATCTCGGCATCATTTAATTGGCTACTTGCAAAGCTAATAGGGTAGTCCAATTTATGTTCTCCTGGTTGAGTTAGAACACACCCAATAGCAAAATTTGATGCATCAATATGCACATGAAAAGGTACATTCCAATCAGGTGTTCGCAGGATTGGAGCACTTGTTAGGGCCTTCTTTAATAACTCATAAGATTGATGACATTCTTCCGTCCAGTGAAACTCGATAAGAAGCTTGTACAATGGACGCGCTATCTCGGCAAAGTTTAAAATAAACCTTCGATAATAACCAACATGGCCCATAAATCTTTGAACTCCTTTATAGTTCGTAGGTGGTGGCAAATCGGCAATGGCTTTAATCTTATTCTCATCTGTGGATATCCCGTTCTTGGACACTATATGCCCTAGAATGACTCCATGCTTAACCCAAAATTGGCATTTGAAAGGGTTCAATGAGATGCGATAAAATTTGCACCTTTCAAATATTTTTCGTAGATATAACAAATGCTTCTCCCAAGAAGAATAAACACAAAGGTCGTCTAGGAAAGCTTCACAAAACTCTCTTAGAAATTCTTTAAACGCATTGTTTATTAATCGTTGGAATGTAGCAGGGGCATTCGTTAAGCCAAAAGCCATAACACGAAATGCAAACACTCCAAACTCTGTGATAAAAGCAGTTTTAGCTTGGTCCTCTAATGCAATTGTGATTTGATTATAACCAGAGTACCCATCTAAAAAGCTATAAGCTTCCTTGCCCGCAACTCTTTCAAGCACATGTTCTGAATATGGCAAGGGATAATGATCTCTCCTAGTGGCTGCATTAACTTTCTTGAGGTCCACGCACAATCTTAGTTTCCCATTCTTTTTTGGCACAATGACTATTGGAGAAACCCATTCTGAGTGCTCAATAGGGTATATGAATCCACATTGGATAAGTTTTTCAATCTCCTCTTGTACAATTTTGGCGTACTTAGGATTCATTGGATAGGGTCGTTGCTGGACGGGTTTAGCAGTGTTGATCATGGGAATTGTATGTTGCACCACAGAAGGTGGAACACCCTTCATGTCATGATATGTCCAAGCAAAGATATCCTTGTATTCCTTGAGGAGCTCCTTAAGTACAGCCTCTTCAGTTTCGGTAAGGTCTTGAGCAATAAAGACTGGTTTAGACTCCTCACCTGGTTCTGCTAATTCTATCTCTTTAACTACCGCTGGACCATCATAGACTCCACTGCTTCCATTGGTAGGTATTCGTTGGGCTTTGGCATACACAACCTTTCGCTCCCCCGTGGTATAAGATTTAAAATGTTCAGGAGCCGTATGTAAGTCAGCAGTCTCTTGTCCTGACGGAGACCTTTCTTTTAGTTCTGCCTCCTTTTGTTGTTGTGCTAACTCTCGGTTTTGACGTCTTCTTATAGTTCGACTTAATTTCGGCTCTGTAACCTCCAATTGAGCGAGGTCAATGGGTCACGGGCTGCACCACATGACACTCTGGAGATGTTCACCCCAATTGTCTACTAGCTTTCGATGAGCATCACATGCCCCTAGATAGCTAAGCCATTCTGCAGTAGATCTTTCCTTGTTTATCCTAGCTCTCATATTTGCTCGATATCGTCGTCTCTTATATGACCTTTGTTTCTTGTTAAGGTTTTGATTTTGGTAAATGTTTGAGCTCGACTCGCTTGATAGGTCTTCGCTTGTATCTTCTTCACTCTCATATAAATTACCATAGATGGTCGTACTAGACCTTGAGTGTTCAGTTTCTATACTTGGCTCACTCGATGTTTCCTCAGGTTCTGAATCCATTTCTCCCTGAGATTCCGTTTCTGATGTGTATTGGCCTGAAGCCTTTGAGGAATCATTGGTTTCACTCTCAGGTAGGTTTGCCTCTTTCTTATCATCGGATGTTACATGCGCTACACCTAACATGTTTACTGGTGCAATGTGTGGTATCTCTTCCCCATCTGGTGTTACCCAGGTTGTTCCTCTAGCTCCCCATGTATCTATAGTTGCCGCTAGGTGTACCCAATCGACATTGTCTGACTCAGCCATTCCGGGTAGGATATCCATATAAGGAGAGTTCTCCCCAATATCCGTGTCTTCGTTACACGTGTAACAATACTGTAATGGAGCTGAGTGAATTGTTGTGTCTGATCGATTATCAATGATGAATTTATTTCCTAGAGGATGCGTTCGACCACTTAAAAGATCAACTCGAATGACAGAGTCTTGGAACTGTAAGTAGACGTGGTTTTTGGACCAGTCATGCACCATTTTTGCTTCCCTCATGAATGGACGCCCTAAGATCATCTCAAATGACATAGGATGCTTGGAAAAATCCATAACAATGAAAGTCTGCCTTACCTTGTGTCCCAAGACCTTGATCCTGAGATCCTTAAGCATTCCAATAGGCGTAACAATAGATCCATTAGCCATTTTTACCACTACGCTTGTGGCTTCAAGGTGAGGTCGCCCCATAGACTCCCAACAACTCTTTGTCACCATGCTGACTCCCGCACCACCGTCAAGGACTCCCTTTACAATTAATCCTTTAGTAGTGATTGGCAGAGTAGCATTAGATTCATCACCTTCAAAGTATTGCCCCAACTTGTTAACGGGTACTTCAATTACAGATTCATGTCTCGCTAGGTCAGATGGTGGTGCTAAATGTTCCTCATCATTCATTACCGAGTTAGGTTTGTTCATATGTGCAAACTGTGGTAATCCGGCCTGTAATTCTCCATAGAGGAAGGCTCGAAGAGCTGAGACTAGCTCGAGGTCTTTATATAGTTTGGACATGATGGTGGTTCTAACTTCTGAAGACATGAAATCCATCAATTTGGCAACATTTAATGGCACCTTGTGGGACGTAGGACCCTGACAAGAGAATGGTGAAGATGGAATCTCCACTTCCTCAAGGGGGTTGGGCATTCCCTCACCAAACATTCTCTCTAGTAGGAAAGGTGTGTGTCCACTTTCAGATGTCCTACCCTCACTCTCTTCCCGAATGATACTGGGTATAGCTAACGGCCTGTAGTTCTTGTGAGGTTGAACTTGTGTGGGAAACACTGTGTCCGACATCTGGATATGTTTGGGTTCAGGTTCTAATGTTCGTTGAGTTTCTTCCACCAAACCCCTCAGTTGTTGGACTCGTTCAATTTCCACTGTTGGGTTTGGATGGGTTCCAATCTTTCTCTTGCAATCCTCATTTTTCGTCTCTCGTGGCTTATCTTGGGGGTTCGCAATTGGGTGGTTTAACTTTGAATACTCTTTTGGTGTTCGTCGTAATTCCCTCTCGTGATCCTCCTCACTGGCTTTTTCCTTTGTAGTAATAGTTTTGGTCTCCGTGGTCTCTATCGAATCTGAGTCATCCTCAGGGTCATTCATATACACGGGATCCTCTCCTGTCCCTATGTTAGTCTTTGAACTAGGTTTTGAGCTAGAAGCATTAAGGGATTTCTTTCTTCGTGTTTTCTTCTTTCTCGCTCGGCCAATGGATGCAGCATCTCTCTCTTCGAGGATGTAATTTTGCTTTTGGAGCATCGACCGTGTGAGTGCATTCATTGGTGCTATGTTTATAGTTGGTGGTGTCCCATCAACAATCTCTATTAAGTTCAATGGTGTGATTTTCGGTGCGTTTGGATTGTTAGGACACTGTGCGATCAAATGATCTATGCCACAACGATTACAAATGAGTATTGGCATTGCCAATGCACTCCCTTGACTTGTTTGCATTAGTGCAACATTCTTTTGCATTCTAATGGGGCACTTAGCTACTCGATGTGGTCCACCACATTCGTAGCACTGAAGAGGTGGTCTCCTGGCAAAACTATTAATGTTTTGGCCTCTTGCTGCTAGCGCAGTAGCTTGATATACCGGTTTGATTTGTCCCCAATGGTCTTCCATATAGTACATGGGACACTCCTCAAGCATGTCGACTCCATAGGTGATACTAGGGTCTATGTCCCCTTCGCAATCTACATAAGTACTAGATGACTCGCAACCTATTTGGTTCATAGGTGTAACTCTTGGATGAGGGGGTTGCGGTCCTAGCACTAGAGGTGGCAACGGTGTGGTTTGGACCACATTTTGGGTTCTAGGGACCATGTGCTGTAATGGCAACTGTTGCTCCATGGGTGGGGTAGGCATCAATGCAGGAACTCGAGGTGAGTCTGCCCAAGCTATAGGTGGTCTATTTTCCATGATGCGTTTAAGCATTAGGCAATCCTTCGCTTGATGGCCATACCTACCACACGCGTTACAAGTCCCGTTAAACTTTACTCTAAAAGTAGGGCATTCACTCTTAGTATGTGGGCCCAAGCAAATTGAGCACCATTGTTGCTCCCTTCTTGGATACATATGAGTGTTTTGTGGAGCACGATTACCCCTAAGGCTTTCTTGGATGGCCTTTGTGAGATCTGCCAAAGTCATCTCAGATATCGTTTGCTCTTTCACGATTGGCTTTATCTTCATTGGCTCATGCCCTGATGCTTGCGAGCTACTAGACTTCGGCTCAGCAGACACTCTTTCTCCTGCAATCATTAAATTATCCTCCAATTGGATTGCATTCATGGTGACTGCTTCCCAAGTAGTGATACCTCTAATGACTACGCCATTATAAATACTTTCATGTCATAGTCCCCTAATGAATCTATCGAGCAATTGGTTGTTGTTGAATCGCTCGTTTGGATTGCATCGAGAATTCAAATTCTTTAGGCGACTAATGAAGTCTCTCACGGATTCACCTTCTTCTCGTTGGGCTTTTTGGAGCTGAGAGGCTACACCCCAAAGTACTCCCTCTCGTATGTATTCTTTCAAGAACAGTCTCCTAAGAGTAGAGTAGATCGTTTTCTCTTCTACTCTTAAGGTTCTATACCAATCTCCAGCCTTTCCGCTTAGGGTCAAACTCAAAGCCTTACACTTATGTAGCTCATTGTGCTCTTCCAAGGAATCGCACACATGTTCAAAGACTTCCATATGCTTTCTAGCATCTCCGTCTCCACTGAATTTCTGTGTGAGCTTAGTTACTTGAACTGCCTTGCTCCTAGGCTCTCTATCAGGTGCACTACGCATGTTTTCCGCAATAGAGCGACCGATAGTTTGAGCAAATGTTGCCAAATCTCCTATTTGAGCAGGTATAATGGGTGTATGTGCTCCTGGAACCACATGTGAGATGGGAGTTGGCCTTGGCCTTGGAATACGCACGGCTCTTGGGTCCCAAATTTCGTATGGTGGTGTACCAGACGGTGGTCCAAAGTTTACAGGCGTGGCCCTAGGCATAGGGGGTGCCTGATATGGCATGTTATTATTAAATGGCATGGCTCCACTTGTATAAGAGCTTGGATAATTCCATTGTGGATTGTAAGCTCTTGGAATAATCGGAGGTGTAGGAGATACATGAGGCTGAGGTACGACAGGTGCACATGATTGATACATACATGTAGGTATAGTTGGGGGCACTGTGCTACTAGGCATCGGCGCAGTGTTAACAAATGAACTCCATGGTGTACTTCTTGTCATGATCACCATTGGGATATGCATGGTAGCCGTAGTGTCATTAAGAGAAAGATGAGCTAGATCTGGGAAGGTAAAGCTGCCACTTGTGGGCTCAGATTGTACTGAGACTCCTGGCGAAACAACATATGGAGGATCAATGGGGCTCACTGAGGGAGTCTCCATTTGTGATAGGGTTGGTTGGTTGGCCTTTCCCATATCCAAGAATCTCATTAGGCCTGTTGAAGGCATGTTGATCCCTGTGTTCTGTCTTTCTAACTCGACAATCCTATGGAGGACATCACAGACTTTCTGTTGTTGCTCATCTATGCTAGTAGCACTCGATGTGGATTGTAGAACATCTTACCAACCCACATGATAGGTGTGTCCTGTGTACCGATCAGTTAAAGCTTCTGCTTGTAGGTCATACTCCCAATTTTCGCTTAGGAATATCCCATCTAGGCCTGGCGTGCTGGAGGTTTCCCTTGAAGTGGAAGCATTATTGCTCCCCATAGCTTGCCCCTCCGTGACTGCTACCTTGGGAGCACTCGGTTGCTCGGCTGGCATGATTGTTGTCATAGGAGCCTTTGCTTTCAGGGCTCGACTTTGTTCTAGCCTTCGTAGGTTCTCAATTTCCCTCTCCCTTGTTGCTTGCATATAGCGTTCGATCTCTTGTACTTCGGCAAGACTCCTACCATCGGGTAGTAAAACCTCAGAGGGAGATAGTCCTAAAGGATCAGGAGGTGCAGTGGATGGAACATTCACATGCACACTCTCAAGAAGCATAGGGTCCATTTTAGGCATGAATGACGAATTTACTTCCCCACTCCCTTCATTTATTTCATTAACCGCATGTTCGGAGCGAGTAGCTCTACTAAGGGTCTCTTTTAAGCGGCTAAACACGCTGGACCCGGGCCGTGGGCCCATGGCATGCATGTCTTGACTTGAACTATCAGGGTTTGGTGTAGGATACCCCTCCATGACTTCGTAGTCAGAGGAAGAATCACTAGACGTGATATGAGGATCTTGGGTCGCGCTACCTTGAGTCCCGGCCGAAGGTCCAGAACCTAGGGTGGAGGAATAATGGGTGCCCGCGTAAATGGAGGCACTACCAATATGCTCGTGCTCTAACACTCGTCCAGAGCGTAGGTTCATATGACTTGGATCCCCTAGAAGTGTCAGTGAGGGCCCGTGAAGGCTGCTCACCTAGTAATTTTGGGTGTTTTGCAACCCAAGTCTTTTCTTATTTATTTATTTTTTCATTTTTTGGTTATTTTTTTTTTACCCAGCTATAGAATAGAACGTATGATAGCTCAAAACAAGCGTCTCGATCAGAGGGACATGCCGTGCTTTACAGCCCTCCGTTTGGTCACTTTATGCCCTCGGAATCCCTAAAACCGTCAATTTCTAGTAGGGAACTAGGCCCAAATTAGAAAGTCTAAGGGTGCAAGTGGGAAGAGAAGGGAGGAGAGTGGAGGACTTGCCACACATGCTCTCATTCCCTCTTGAGGGGGTAGAGTATATATATAAGAGTGAGTCTAGTATGTATCATAAGACTGAGGACTGAGGCCCGGGCTTGGGAAATTTTAGTGTAGCCCCCCAGTCACTCACGCTTAAATATTTTCGGTTTTTTTTAAAAAAATTTAAAATTTTTAATTTTTTTTTAGATTTTTTTATTTTTTTATTTTGCGATGACCGCGCGCGGTTTAGGTGACCCTTTCTTGGCCACACACACTGTCACCTACCTAACCTCCCAGTCAACAACTCACAGACAGTTCACTACCTTATCTGCTTACTAACAGTGCTGCTAACCACTGACTAACCTGTTAACTGCTTACTGACAGTGAGCTAACTGTCCACCTACTTCCTCTCTCACTACCTTACTGTGCAAAGACTGTGTGCAGCCAAACCTTGACAGAAAACTGTGTACAGACTGAGTGCAAACAGAAATTGCTAACTGCCTTCCTACTTATTCATTCACTGCAAACAAGCTAACAACTACTAATTGTGCAAAGACTGTGTGCAAACAGAAAACACAACATTATGCAGAAATCACAGAACTTGCAGACAACACAGAAATTAACAACTTACAGAAAAACAACTCATTCCTCTTCCTCTTCCTCTTCTTTCCTACTACAAACAACTCATAGGAGAAGCACAAAGTGCCTCTTGGGCTTAGTGCAGGGCGATTCCCCGGCAGCGGCGCCAAAAATGTGCGCTCCTTGCCGCACTGTCGAAGCAAGGGACTTGCCGATACACCGTGTGCGAGCCACAAATGGCTACAAGCACACAACAAAACTAATCTAGCAAGCTCAAGAGAGCAAAGGGTGTGTCACTCACCGCTCTACGCTCGCCTTCGTGGTGGATTCCTCGCCGCGATGAAGAAGAAGCTGCAGTCGTGCCGCGCTCAACCGCTTCGCTGCCGTCGTGCCTTCGTAATGCTCGATCGCACACACACTCTCCCTCTCTCTCTCTCTCTCACATACACACACACACACAAGGAGGTGAAGAAGAAGAAGATGGAGATGGAGATGGAGATGGAGATGGAGCAAGAGCACTCTTCTATTGCACAAATGAGAGAATGAGTGAATTTTAGGTTTAGTTGGCTTTTATATGAGCTCACCCCATTCACACTTGGGCGCCCATGCTTAGCCAACTAATCCCTTGAATGTCCCAGTTAGAGTGCGCCTCTCATCGGCGATCACTCTTACCCTTTTCCTATTGGTCCGACAAGCCCGGTACCTGACTCTACCAAATACATAATACACGTCCGTCGTAGGTGATGGGGTGTCCGTGAGCCGTGAGGGTTAACATAAGTAATTGTAAATCTATGAACATAAATGTACAAAGATTTACATGGTTGCCATCTATCCAATGCCCAATAACTCACAACAATGCACAAAGCCCTCTCCTGGAAGTCCCTTTGTGAGTAGATAAACAGGATTGTCCTTGGTCTGGATCTTCAGCAGTTGTATCTGCTTGTCTTCAAGTACTTCCCTAATGAAGTGATATTTCACATCAATATGCTTAGTCTTCAAATGGAACACTGGATTCTTTGCCAATTGTATAGCACTTTGACTACACAATATAACTCTGGCATATCTACTTTGATTCCCAAGTCTGCTACCAATCTACCAAGCCAAATAGCTTCTTTGCATGCCTCATTTGCTGCAACATACTCAACTTCTCTAGTAGACTGCGTAATACAATCTTGTAATCGAGATCGCCATGATATGGCACCTCCAACCAATGTAAAGACATAGCCTGATGTAGATCTCCTCTTATCCAAGTCTCTTGCATAATCTGAGTCAGTGTATCCTCTGACACTCAAATCCTGACTACCATAGCATATGCGCATACTCTTTGTATGTTTTAAGTATCTCATGATACCTTTCACTGCCTCCCAATGTTTCTTGCCGGGATTTGACATATATCTACTAACCACTCCCACTGCAAATGCAATATCCGGACGTGTAGCAATCATTGCATACATCAAACTACCCACTGCAGACGCATATGGAATCTTATCCATTTCAGCCTCTCAGACACAGGACAATCTTGTTTGCTAAGTTTCACATATGGTGGCAATGGAACACTCAATGCCTTTCCCTTCTCCATATTGAAACGTTGCAAAACCTTGTCAATATACTCTGTTTGAGATAACCAAATCAACTTCTTTGATCTGTCTCTCTCAATGCGCATACCAAGTATATGACTTGCCTCACCCATGTCTTTCATGTCAAACTATTTTGCCATCTTTGACTTCAAAGCTGAAATTTCTTCCAAGTGTTTGCCAGCAATCAACATGTCATCCACATACAAAATAAGGATCAGCCAACTGCCATCCTTAGCCTTCTTGTATATAGACAGTGATCAAACTCACTATGTTTGTAGCCTTGAGAAAGCATAAACTGGTGGAACTTATGGTACCATGCCCTCGGTGATTGTTTTAAGCCATAAAGACTCTTTAACAACTGGCATACCAAATATTCCTTGCCTTTCTCAACAAACCCTTCTGGCTGCTGCATGTAAATTTCCACATCTAAATCACCATGCAAGAACGCTGTCTTGACATCCATTTGGTGCAACACCAAATCCAATATGGCAACCAATGCAAGAAAGCATCTCAATGTAGTCATCTTGACCACTGGAGAGAAGACTTCATCAAAGTCAATGCCTTGTTCTTGCTTAAAGCCCTTGGCAACAAGCCTTGCTTTATACTTTGGCTGACTATCATGAGCGGTGATCTTATACCTATAAACCCATTTACAAGGTAGAGCCTTTTTGCCCTGTGGTAATTTAACTAGCTTCCATGTCTGGTTTTTATGCAGAGCCGTCATCTCTGACTGCATGGCCAACTGCCATTTTTTCGAGTCAACCACTTGTAATGCTTCCTTGTAACAAGATGGTTCTCCGCAATCTGTGAGCATGACATAATTTAGAGATGGCACATAATGATCAGGAGTTTTGGAGACACGCTCAGAACGTCTCACCACAATTGATTCTACCTCTCTAGCCACTATAGGCTGTTCCTGAGCCTGCCCATGCTGTCTTGATGTGCTAGCACTAGGTCCATCTTCCCTGAAGACAACTCTTCTGATCTCCTCTATCTTCTCTGGCTTAGCGTGAAACTTGGCTTCATTGAAATGCACATCATTTCTACAAATAACTTTTCTGGACTCAAGATCCCAAAGCCGGTAACCCATCTTGCCCGATCCTCCGTAGCCAAGAAATATACACTTCTTGCTCTTTGGTTCTAACTTAGTCCTGAACTCCTTAGGAATATGGCTATAAGCTTCACAACCAAAGACTCTGAGATGCTTATATGAAGGTGCCTTGCCTGTCCATAGCATCTCTGCCACATCACTCTTATCTAGAACCCTACTAGGAGACCTATTGATCAAATGGACTGTTGTAGCCACTGCTTCCGCCCAAAATCCATCAGGCAACTCAGCATTTGACAACATGCTTTTGACCTTCTCTTGTATGGTCCTATTCATATGTTCTGCAACCCCATTCTGTGAAGGATTATATGGTGCAGTAAGTTCCTTTTGCTTCACAAAAGTCTTGAAAAGCTTTGGAAACGTACTCTCCACCATTGTCAGTTCTCAAGCACTTCAGCTTCTGACCACTCTGATTCTCCACAAGCTGCAAGAATGTCTTAAAGACCTTGAGCACCTCATCCTTGTGCTTCAAGAAGTAAACCCATACTTTGCGAGAATAGTCATCTATGAATGTACAAAAGTACGCTGCTCCCCCTAGTGACAAACTAGGCATTGGTCCGCATAGATCATTGTGCACAAAAGCTAACCATTAGTCCCTACGATTCCTCTTTGATCTGTGCGGTTCCTGTGTTTGCTTACCATAAACACAATGCTCACAAAACTCGAAAACTTGAAATGAAAAGCCAGACAAATAACCATAATGAGAAAGTATTCCATTCCTCTTTTTGACATATGTCCCAACCTACCATGCCACAATGACACACTTGGTTGCTCAATCACATTAATTACATGGTTTTTAACCTTTGAAACATGTAAAGTGTACAGAGTTCGTGACTTGCTGCCATGTGCTACAGTCATCGAACCTTTGGAGATCTTCTAAGCGCTGTTCCCAAAAACTGTCAGTAGTCACATATGATGTTATCCACTCTTTGTGCGGAGAAACATGTAAAGATGCCCTTAAGTTGATAATCCAATCACTCATAGCATGTCCATCCTCTGCAATCAAGAAAACAGAATCAAGATTTCTTGTGAGGAAGATGTCACCAGCTGCTATACCAGAATCACTGTCTGAACCAGATCCTGTGACATTCACCTCTTCAATCTTCACTGAACTCTTCTTTTCATCTTGCTAAGAACTCTTTGTTTTGCCTTTTTCTTGTTTCCACTTCGTACAGTCTCTCTTCATGTGACCCTTCTTGCCACAATGGTAGCATTCTATGTCATCCTTTGACTTCGAGTCAGGAGACTTACTTCGGTTTTGTGCCTTCTTACCCTTCTTCTCTTTAAACTGTTGTCTCCCTCAAACGACCAAAGCATTGTTGCCTTTGCCTTTGTCAATGTTCTTCCTGTTCACTTCCTCTGTGAGCAAGCTGCCTTCTACATTGGCACTTGTAAGACCTTCTGGCGCGACAGAATTACTTAATGCTGTACGAAAAGTATTCCAACTGTCTGGCAAAGTGATTAAGAGAAACTTAGCCTTCACTGAATCTGGAAAGACTATCTCCTGTGTTGTTAACTGGCTGAAAATTGTGTGAAATTCATTGAGATGATTTGACATGGCTATCCCTTCATCTTCAAAATCCACCAATTTCTTGAGCCAGTAAATCTGAGAAGCAGCCCTTTGTTTCTTGTACATACCACATAGCTTTTGCCATACGCCATACACTGTAGTCTCTTCTGCTATGTTGAAGTAAACATTTTCTGCCAGTGTCAGCATGATTGTGGAACAAGCTAACTCATCAAGCTCTTCCCACTCATCTTCAGCCATACCTTCTGGTCTCTCCCCTTTGAGCTTCAGTGGCTTCACTTGTTTTTTCTGCACCAAAACCTGCCAAATCTGGTTCTTCCAGAATGAAAAGTTTGTGCCATCCAACTTCTTTATGTTGTAAAGAGTCTCACTTTGAGAAGATGCCATGTCTGCCAAACTGTTTACTCCTGGGAAAAATTCGGCAGAGTTTCCCCTGTAAACTGGCCTCTGTACACAATAAACAAGCTGTAAACAACAAGCTGAACACCTCTCCTCAAGAACTGTCAGTATTTTGAAAAATTTTGACAGAGTCTCCCCTATAAACTGTGCTCTGGGAACCAAAAGATAGCTCAAAACACAATCATAAATAGCTGACCAGTGACAAATCTAAAAATCTATGTAATATGTTGTCCTGTAAGCATACATTGTCTCCTGTCTGGGCGATCACAAAACCTGTATCTGTCTCAAGACTGAACCTTGAACAATGCCTCAACGGCCTGATGCATAAGATGCAATCCAGTGTCTACACAAAGTCATACATCCTATGGGATAAAAGTCGCCAAAGAGGATGCGTGTAGAGGGGAACTCCAGCAACCTAATCCACCTCACACTGGGTAACCCAGCCTCCAGTGCTTGGCTTCAAAAAACCTCACACACGACTCTCACAGATGGCTCAGCAAACTGCCCAGAACTAGCATACATCCTACAATAGACCGATCATTGTCCTATGACCGTTGCGGCGGTCTGTCTGCTAGCGTGACTCACAACTAGCAGACCCACAATCACAGTACATCAATCTGCAATACATGCCAGTGGTGTCAAGCCGTCGTATGGCCACACCTCCCCTGGAACCTGGCAAGCACAAGAAGTAGCAATGTAGACTGCAAATATATATATCTGATGATATATATGTGTACCTAGTCGATAGATGATGCTTTGATGCCGATATTGATGCCGACCACCTCCTACTTGCCAATCTACACAAGTTGGGTTTCTTTGCGGCTGAATCCTATCTTCTAATGTAGTGCTCAGAACGCAATTCTGAGGGCATAAACAACTTCGAAAGGGGGGTAAAACCCCAAGTCGCCCCAGGCCGCGTGGTGGAAATGCTCTCGGAACGCCGAGTGTGAATTTCCAAGCTCCCTCTCCAGAATCTGCCTGAAAAGTGCGCGCGCGCGTGATTACGCAAAATCGCATTGCACCTCGCTTTGATACCAATTGAAGTTAAGGAGCGGAGCGTGGATCGACACACACACACACACACACACAGATACACATAGAGCTTACACAGTACGCAGAGAAGTCGTTTTTAAGGGTTATCTCCCAAACCTTATTATCCACAAAAGTATAAGTGAGTATATACAAAGAGTTAGTGATAATTGAGTTAGGTGGGCGGGCGGCCATATCCGTATAAGAGGCCACTTGGGCTTTAATCCCAACACAAGGGGTGACAAACTCAGAGGATATTGTCAAAACCTTTTGTGTTAAGTCTGCCATTCGCCCTATACCTACAGATGTAATTTAAAAGAAAACCAACCAACCATCATGTTATATCCAAAGCAATATACAATAATTTTGTCTTTTGTATTTTTTTTTGTTACTTCCTGTACTTTTTTTTTCCCTATTGCGCATATTGGCCAATAAATCTTTTTTTTTGCAACGCATTCACATCTCCTCGACCATCTAAGCACCCGTCGACGTGGGACGCCTACCGGTAAACATTTTGCAAAACGGAGCCATTTCGGGTGCATACGGAGCCCGTGGGACCGTCAAAATGCACGACGATGACCCATGGGCCAAAAAAAGGCCCTATGCGCCACAATGTTGTCGTGCAACTCCGCTCCCATATGCTAAGAAAGATACCAGAAAAATGCATTTCGAGCTTATTTGAAGCTTACCTGATTAATGAATAGTGTTCAAAATGCTTTAATGATGCCAAGTGACGGTGTTGTTAACAGCTCGCCTTGGCTAAGGATTAAGTTGTACTAAAAGCATGACTTGATTAATTGAAGTTTACGGTGATTGTCATGGTCTTTTTCACCTGATGTTCTTATTCTCTTTCACACCTCTCATAGCTAGAGGCCCGGCGCCTTCCAGGCTCACGTTTTGAACACATATCCCCCAACATACCTGGTGAACCCGACGCGAAACGAGCCGGGGTTGGAGGTAAAGATGGAGATGCCAAAACAATTGAAGCAGTTTATTAACGATTTCAATTCCAACGGATTTGATAAAAATCTACCAATTGCAGAGTTGCCAAAAATGTTGGAATTAGTTTAGGGATGTCTGCAAGAAGCGAAAGCCATGCAGATAAAAAAGCAGACTGATGATGCAGTAGAGATGGAACTTGATGCTGTATGGGAGCAGTATCGTGGTTTTCAGGGATACGATCGAGAAGGTTTTATTGCATGTTATGAAGCCGAGATGAAGAGCCAAAATGTTCCAAAAAATCGGATGATTGCAGCTTTTGAAGAGGTTGTAAACTCGGATTTTAAAAAATCAGCTTCAAGAACTGGCAGAAGCATATCCCACACGGTGGGACTATTTTGCAAAGGAATTTATTTGTGAAAGCTCAAGGGTTTTAGATCTAGAAATAAAAGAGATTGCTAAATGAAGTCAGGTTTGTCTCCACTAAAGGTGAAGGGGATCAGATGCAGTTTTTTAATTATGATCAATTTTGGGAACACATTTCCGCAAGAAGCAAAGCCAAAGAAAATGCAGAATTGAAAGTCGCAGATTCAGTTTTAGAGGAGCATATTTTGAGCAACGTGAAAAAGGTAAACAATGAATTTAATGTTGAAACAAAATTATATGAAATTTTTTCAAAGATTGCTCGCATGGATGTCACCTCTAATAATGGTTCTAGTGAAGACATAGACTGTACATCAAGTGGTTCACAACCTGCTGACCTTGACATGGGTTATTTTGAAGGAGTTCATCAAGCAGATGAGCCTCTACAAGATATTATTGAAACTATCTGCACTATAGCCAAGCAGGACAACATGCTTGCTGCAAATAAGTGCATAAATAAAGCTATTATATATACAATAGCTAATAAAATGACCAAGATTGTGGATCCAGCGTAGGATGAGCTTGAGGATGCCAACGAGCTTATGATTGCTACTAACAATATGTTTCCAGATGTTGTTACCATGGAAGAAGATGCCATAATCGATGATTTTTTGTCTAGATCTGAAGAAGATGATTATGACAATATAGAAGATCTTTCTGATGTGTGTACCTCTTCAGAGGGGGTGCCCGATGAACCTTTGCAGTGCTATGATGTATTGCTAAGCAACATGGATGCAGATGAGGAAGCAGAGAATGACATGGATGAGTATGAATATTGCCTAGATCATGCTAATCGTGAACAGATTATTGACAGGGATTTTACATCTATGCTTGTACATGGGCTGCATGAGGAGATAACTCCTACAATTTTGATGAATGTTGAAACTTCCAAGGGTGGTTTTTCCGAGGATGCTATAGATGAAGATCTACACGATAAAAAATTTCATGATCAAGCTGAAACCCCAACAAGTAAAAATTACTGTGATGATACACGTCTAGAGAGTCCCAAGGTTTTTCGTGATGGCTATGAAGCTAGTGGGGGTGATGATGCTAAATCATCCTTGATACTGCAAAAAGTGCATAGGGTTTTTCATCTCCTTGGACAATGTGCCAAATGTGGCTGGATTTGGATGCTATTCCTATTGATGCTTATGTCAGTGATGTCATGGCTACTAGTGAAAGGGAGTCAGAATCCTTTAATGCTTGTTGGTAAATAACGACCTTAAGTTGCCAAAAGTTTATGAGATGTGGGTGTTGCACTACATTTCAAGTGAAGCTCTAGTATATTACGGAGCCCATCAATGCTATGTGATCTCAATGGTGTTTGATCCAGGGGATTCTAAGGATATTCATAAGCGATTCAATATGGATGGATATTGTTAAGTATGCATAGTAATTGCATGATATTAGAACCAGGGGTAGCATATTTGCACCAACAATGCTTGATGTTGATCGATACAGGAGATGTATGCTAATGTGGATATTATGATGCTCCAATGTGTGGGCAATTCCTTATTATTCCATTCGATCTTGGGGGCTAATAAAGTCCAAAGTTGCAGATTCAAAGGATACCAGATGTCTCTTGTAGCAGGTTACATGGTTCAAGGTTTCTTTTCCTAAATTTATGCTAAGTCAAAAGAGTTTTGGTTATGCAATCAATAAGCTTACATGTATAGCTTCCAGTTGACTTCTTTTGACAATTGACGAAGTATCTTCATATCTTTTGAGTTGGTTCTGCTGCCAGAACTTGAAGTAGAGTACGATGGCCATTCCGTGTGTAGACAGAGTAAGGCATACTTGAGCTTGACAGGATTCCCTAAAGCGAGCTTAATGGTCAAGCCGTGTGCATCATTAACTGGAGCACTTGAGTCTGGCGGGGTTCACTAAAAAGGTTTCCATAATTGAATGCTTTGGAGACACGACAAATATGGTTCAAAGAAGGATCAGGATGAAGTGAATGCATGGGCCTGAAGTGCTCACTTTGTAGAGTGCATCGATCTTATCACATTAGCGAGATCGGAGTCCTGGTAGCCAAGATATTAGTAGTTTAAGGTTCATTGAGGATCGGTTTCGTATCGGGTTGGTCGCCTCGATCGGTGTGCCATTTGAGAATTTATGGGCTTCAACCACGTTCTGGAATATCATGCACTAAGTGCTTGATGAGATTTCAGCTAAAAGGGAAGCTGCAATATCTTAGCCGATATGAATGCCAAATGTGTTGTGAAAGGCAATGCTTTGGTTGATATGTTGTGCTTAACAAGAATATTATTTATTAGAGACTGCTGATAGTGGGATATGCCTAGCAATGCCTTAATTAATATGTATACCGAATGTAATGCACTCCAGAAAGCACAAGTAATGTCATCACTTGTGGTGCCCTTATGAGAGCACATAAAGTTATTTAATGAGCTATGCCTTGGCCCAATCGAAAGCACAAAAAGTTCTTGATGGGCTCTGTGTCCAGAATGTCGTCTCTTGGAATGCAATGATTGCGGGGAATGCCAACACAGCTGCGACAAGGAGATCTAGGCTATTTTCACAGAGTGCAAAGGGAATGCCTACAAAATGTTGTGCTAGGCATTGCTTTGCCTGGTATGTCTACGGAATGTGGTGCCCAAGGGCCCAAAGGGCCACCCAAAAGCCAAATAATATTGGCCTCCGAAGCTACGGCAATAAGGCCGCCCATAACAAATAAGAAAAAAAGAGGGCTTTAATGTGAATGGGAGAAGAAAAAGGAAGTGATGGCGCGGCGGCAACAGAGAGCAGTGCAAGTGGAGGGGAAAGAGCTCGCGCAAGGCTCTGTGTAGCTCAGTCGAGCTCGGCCATGAAACAAAAAGGCCTCAGATTTCCTGGGCGCTCCCTTTCAGAGCCAATGCCGACATCATTCTGTGCACTTCAAACCCCACCCTGACACATCATCAGGCGAATTGTCACGCCGTCGTGACAAGCTGCAAAGGAGCTATTTTTTCAACAAGCTAAATATAGAGGAAAAGCGAGGAGGATTATGGAGGAGAGGAGAGGTTTTTAGGCATGACAAAGTGAGGAGAATAATGGGAAGCCACAGCAAGGAAGGGCTTCCTCTCTCTTGTCCTCGGCTAGCAAAGAAAGGTCTCTCTCTCTCTCTCTCTCTCTCTCTCTCTCTCTCGGAGAAGCCAAGGCAAGGAAGCGCTTGCTATCTCTCTCTCACTCTCTCAGGCCAAAGCAAGGAGAAAAAGCATAGGTAATTGGAAGGGAAGAAGGCCTTGGAAGCTCTCTTGAGCTCGTGAGGGAAAAGGCCTCGGTTTTCTCACTCTCTCGCTCTTGACCTCAAGCAAGAAGAGCAATTTCTCTCTTTATCTCTCTTTGTCAGCACAACAGACAAGCAAGGAGAGAAGCAACTCTCTCTCTCTCTCTCTCTCTCTCTCTCTCTCTCTCTCTCTATCGTTCTCGAACGAGCAAGGGAAAAAACAAGTGACAATCTCTCTCTCTTGTGCTTGAGCAAGAAGGGGAGGAACGACAAGGCAGAAAGAAGAGATGGAGAGCAGAACTACAGTCGCAACCCAAGGAGGAGTTGGGGTAGAAGTCGTAGTAGCTGAAGCTAGAGCTGGAGTCTAAGCAGAATTTTGAAACTTACTGATGGTAATGGAGGCAGTAGGAAAAAGAGATCTCTTGAGTGCTATCAAAGCAGGGAAAGATCGACATAGAAAGAGACGATTTGCAAAATCCAAGGGGCAGTTGAAGCAATTAAAGCGACAAAAGAGAATTTCCATTATCATCATCAGTTAGAGATTGATTAATTATCATGTTAAGCCCCGTGTCGTTAACGGCCCGGTTAATCCTGTAAGATGGGAGCTTAAACTCCTACTTATCAAATGATCCAAGTGACGGAGCTGTTAATAGCTCGCCTTGGCTAAGGATTAAGTTGTACTAAAAGCTTGAGTTGATTAATTGGTTTACGATGATTGCCATAGACTTTTTCACCTGTTGTTCTTATTCTCTCTCACACCTCTCACAGCTAGAGGCTCACATTTCGAACACATATCCCCCGACAACGTGCATGGGCCAGTTTTAAACTAGCCCATGCGCGTCAGGTGGCGCACAGGGCCTTTTTTGGGCCCGTGCGGCGCTTCTGGTCATTGTCGTGCATTTTGGCGGTCCCACGGCCTCCGTACGCACCCGAAATGGCTCTGTTTTGCAAAACGTTCACCGATAGGCGTCCCACGTCCGGCGGGTGCTTGGATGGTCGAGGAGGTGAAATCTAATAACTCGATTAATTCAAATACTTTAACAACAAAGTACACAATTAACTATTAGAGTTACATCGAATGGTAGAAAATCGACTCATTCATAATATATGGAAAGATTACAAATCTCATAAACAGAGGTTACATGGGGAAACTAATTCTTATGGAGGCACCCTTCATTCCTCAGTTTGATCGCTAGAGCTAGATCTATATTTTTTAGAGTAACTCACTTAGCATGCACCATACAAAATATGCCATCTTGGAACAACTGTACCAAAATGTCCTCAGTGGCATCCTGTAAGGTCAATAGAGTTGCACGCTGGATACGTGTAACAAAATCTAAATATTCATCCATTATTTCTCTTACCACCCGAGAGAAAGATGCCTTTGGTATTATTGGCTTGGTGCTCTTTTGATATTTTTGGATCTCACATAGAGCAACTGTGCAAAGCTTCCATCGCTGTTTCTTCTGCGATGTTGGCGGTGGTGAAGGAGCTGCTTGTCTGGCCCATTGAGGAGGGTCATTTTTATACTTTTTCCTCCTCTCTTCTTGAGCTTGTTGCTCTTCAAGTGTGAGCTTGTCCTTTTCCTTTTTCGCACATTGTTTTGCTCTCTGAGGAATTTTTGAAGGTATGGAGCTCACAGTCTTTGCTTGTTGGGTAGCTTGAGCTCTATCCTCTTCCGCTCTCCTCTCTGCCTCTGCTCGTGCTTGTAAATTAGCCAAGTGGGCTCTCTCAGCCTCGGCTCTCTACCATTCTTCTTGCTCTCTTTGCCTTCTTTGTTCTTCATGCAATCTCTGTGCTTCTCTATCAGCTGGTTCTTTCTTTTCTAACTCTCTCATTCTCTTCCTCCTCTTGGCATCTCGTGCTATTGAAACAGGATCACCTGGTATTACTTTGATCACCCTTTATTTGACCCGCGGGGAGAATTTTTTGCGGCGTAGTAGTGATTGCTTGAGCTTCAGGCCTTGCCGTTGCTTGAGCTCCAGGTCCTGTTTCTTGAGTTGGTCTGTTTAGAGCTGCGAATGATCCGAGATCCGGTAAAGGTATGCGATTTGCATGATGTAGTGGATCAAGATCACCAAAAATCTGCCACATGGTGTTCTGATCCTTTGTAGTCGAAGGTTCGGGGAGTGGTTGGGTGTTTGGAGCTGGTTGTTATGTTGGGTTATCCACTTGCGGTTGAGGATGTGGATTTGATGCGGTGGATTCTGTATGAGGTGCTGGTTGTGGATTTTTAGTGTTGTCAATGGTAGTGGTGTCATGGTTGTGCGTGGTGGTGTGCTCTTGTGTATCGTCCATTTTGTGCAAGATATGAGTGCGTGTACGTTTGGGCTTGAGAGGATCTTCTAAAATGTGGAAACAAGAAATGAACTTTAAGTTGTGAGTTTTGACTTTTAAGTTTTTTTTAAAAAACTAAATAAAATCACTCAAAATAAAAAAAGACTCCAAAATAGACCAAATTTGACCCATGATAGAACTAATAATTGTCGCCTTTATAAATCACTTTGCATGACAATGCATGTTTACAATAGAATGGTTAGTGTAAAAATAAAAATAAAAATTCACCCAATGCCTGCCATCACGCTGCCTTGTCTCCAACCAACGTTGGAATCGATCTTTTGCACTCGAAGCATGAAATGATTGTGATCGCCTCAAGCTAGCCAATTTCCTATTCTACATTTCAAACTTCTTTGTTCTCTTGTCTTCTTTCTCTCTCTCCCTGCTAAAACTGTGTAGAACCAATTGAACATCTCGTGGAGGGCATTGCTCTTTTTTCTTCCACCTCTATGTCGTACATTTTTAAAATACACTGCTGTTGCTTGATAGTGTGAGCGCTCCATCCTTGGCTGCTCCAAATGCCTAATGAACCATAAGTGTTGAGAAAAAATGCATTATGTGCAAAAAGAATGTGCTGAAGAACAACAAACTTTAGTTTTGCATACATATGTATTTCGATTGGAAAAATCATATGTTCAACACACTATGTAATGTGTTATGTGTGTCTCCCCCGAAGCATCCACCATTTGTGTTGTAAAACTATTGATTACAAACTTTAGAGTGGATATCTCATCATCGGTTAGCTTTACCTTTTCGAGAAGATGAAAAATATCATCAGTAGACTGCACACACGAGCACACGTAATTCCTAGGGCTGCTTCATTGCCTTTGTAGGTGGTAATGTCACACACCTTTTTCCACAACTGAAACTCATTGGGACTTTGGGAGTCAGAATATATTGAAAGCAAATGTCTAGCTTTACTACCACCCATACATACTTTACTAGGGCGATCTTGTGTACTTCCAAACGCCTTCTTGTCCTTTGATAGCTCAACTGCACCCCCATGTAGACCAACTTTAGATAGAATAGATTTGAGTTCTCGTATACACTCTTCTCTTCTTTCTGCAGGCTCCATATTCCAAGCGTAATTAACATGGAGCATAAGCAACTTGTCAAGAATTTGTAGACGGGCATGAAGGGTGCACAGACACACATTTGTCAGTGGTATTGGAAGAATAGGATCCCAATTTAGATCATCCATGTTTTGATTAGGAGGTACTTGCTGGTCACAACTGAGAATACCTTGAAACCATTGTTATAGTGCTTTACCCACTGCTTGTCTTTTGAAGAGTTGATTGTAACTTTGCCTCCCTTACCCTTACCACCTTTCGACTTGCTAGCCTTTGCACCCTTGCCCTTAGTTCCCATTGAGACTAAGTTGTGGCAACAACAAATGCATGGAAAGAGGGTCATTGCACCTTACTTGCACCCTAACATACACTTGAGTATTTTCAAGTCTCCTGCCAAATGCCGCTCAACTTGGAACGTTCCAAGACTTGAAACATGCAATCTTTCTCCTTCTTGCTGTTTTCGAATGACATCAATGATTACGGTGTATGGAATCTCGTTGTATGCAAAAAAGGGCTAGATTTCTCGCAAGCTTCATGCCACCACCTCAATTGCATCTTTAACAGAACTACTAGTACCTCAATCATAAGTATTGTCTTCTGCATCTTTTGGAGGGATCGCAACTTGAGAGCCTTCAAGTTGCATGTTTTGACTAGAGATATTAGTTTCTAGTGGATGGCTGTTGTGCCCCTTGCACACGGAAAGTGGTTATTGGAGGCCCAAAATCGATGAATATTTAGAGTTGTTTTTTGCTCTGCTCAAAGCACGGGACTCACGAAAGTTCAGAAGTAGGCGCTCAATGCAAAAAACAAATCTATTGCTCTTGAAAGTGAGATCATTGTCAAAGGCATCAATAGATCTTTTACGAGCTTGAGTATACCATCTCTATGGTAAGAAGACATAATTGCTATTCAAAGCAGCTTACAAAACACACACACACACACACACACACACACACACACACACACACACACACACACACACAGAGAGAGAGAGAGAGAGAGAGAGAGAGAGAGAGAGAGAGAGAGAGAGAGAGAGAGAGAGAAGGTAATACTAATTAGAGGACATCGAACATAAAGTTACATCTGCATGCTTTGTGTATGGCAGGGAGGACATATATTCACAACACTACACGTTCCAATTGCACAAGCGCGACTCCATCTCGACAACACTACAATGTTCGCTAGCTACATCCAGTTTTCCACATGCATGGGTTTGCTTGGTGCAACACATAAATACTACGGGACAAGGCACGACTTCCATTTCTTATAATTTTTTGGAGATACCACAGTGCCAACTCTCCACCATACTTTTGTATGGCACCTCTGTATGACGTCCATTGTATAACTTTGCTCTTTTAATCTGTGACGTTTCATTACAAGACAATACGTTTAACTATTTACATTGCTTTTTTGTAGCTCAACTCAAATATCGGCCTGTAGATTGGACAATCAAAAAGCAGCAGTACTCATTCATACTTTATCTATTTGCTTGTTTTGATTTTTTTTGAATTACTTCCTTTGCTTTGATTTATTTGGATCTCGTTTTCAAGAGTATACACTTGATGTCGATCAACATTTGCACATGTTAGTTACACATGCAACTCTTTACATGTGGTTGCTAGCCAATGCATGTGATGTATTATAGTAGTGATTGCATGTGGTGTATCACAGTAGTGAATTCATGCTTTGAATAATTGATACCATACTAGGTGTCAAAATAATTGATGTCATACTATATATGTCCTTGTTTTCTTGTACTAGGTGTCAATATGAAGTTCTCAAGACCCAAAAGATTAGAGTCCAAGCATCAATAAGCTAGGGAGAAAATTGCAACCAACTTGAAACTAGCTCACCGTCCATATGCTAGGTCATGGTTTAAAATTACTACATTGTGCAAGATTGGAGCATGCAATGTGACATCTTTGCTCACAATCTAGAAATATGTCCCTCCTGCACGACGGCATACCTCTTATATATAGAGATAAACGAGGTCGACAGACTAATGAGATAAACACTCGTGCTGCCCTCACTTCTGTATTATTGTTGGGCGCTTTGCCATTGTAGCGGGAACAACATAGACTTAGTAGCATTGCATCTAAAATCCATTACCAGTTCAAGATAGCAACCATGAATCAACAGTAACCCCTCTCAATTCATGAGACCGATGAGTGATATTTGGACATAAAAGAGGCAGATATTATAATTATAGAGGAGCTATCCATGTTAACTCAAATGACTTTTTACCTTATCGTAAGACAAAATGTCAACGTAACAAGCAATACATTGGTAGATCCCTTCAACAACAAATCTGTTCTCTTGCTCAATGATCTTGCCCAACTACCCCTAGTTTGAGACGCAAGTTTGTACAACTATTTTGAAAAGTAACTAGTAACCATGCATCACGTGACCCCCCGGCTTGTCCCGACTCCTTGTCCTTCCTTCTTCTCATCCCCCACATATATCGATAACAAATCTAAAACCATAAAAATTCTTCGATAGAAGTAATTGTGTTTTATGAAAGCTAAGTTTTAATCTAAAAATGTATTATGCAACTTTCAGAAACTATCTAGGCAGGCCATTCATGCACACATGCAAGGAATATTCAAAAAAACATAATCAACCTGACATTCGGATTAGATTCTCTATTCTTTTGGTCTCATGTTTGTCACAATGTTATCTTTTTTTTTTTTAATAGCAAAACTCACAATTGTGAGTGAATTATATTAATCAACCCAAATAATTACAAGGTCTTGTCATGCTTGTGTTGAGCCATGACATCATCTAGGGACAATAATTACATCAGCTATCAGGGCAGCCATCCTAACCAACTCGCCCCCTTATCCTTGATGCATAGGATCCACTATCATGTTCTTGTGAGATCTTTTAATTACTGATAGCCAAGATTTCCCCCGTCCTAGGCATGTCCTCTGCTGACAACAAGGCATAAGTAGTCCTAGACCAATCCTCCGAGTGTTGCTTGCACCCGAGCATCCATATTAGCACTTTGCTTTCTTGTATAATTTCTATGAAGCTTGCCACCTCAAGACCTCCTTCAAACACACGACAATTCCTTGTCTGCCATACATTATGTAAGAAGAAGTACCTGACGATTTGAGGGCTGATGAGGATGGTAGGACCACCTGAATTCTTCCCTCCAAGGAATAGATCAGTCTTGTAAAAACCAATTTTCCATGTCCCACTTGCATATTTTCCCTGCGAGGCCTTTGATTGTTGGGCAATCCATGAAGAGGTGGGCCAGATCTTCACTAGCCAACCTGCACCCCAAGCATTGATCTGACCCAATCCCTCTTTCTCGAATCTTCACTCCCATCGGTAGAGCACCCCATATTAACTTCCATAAAATACCTTCATGTGCTGCGGAACCTTTGGCTTCCAGATGTTCTCCATTACTTGCTCCCACCTTTCCTCCGGCCATTGTTTTTTCCATGTCTCGTTAAGGGGGCTAAACCAATTCTTCTTATGCATCATTGTATGGTAAATTTCTTTAGGATGGGGTTTCCATAAGAGACTGCTTCCGGACCATTTCCAGGCATTCCAGTCAAACTCTGAATCACAGATAGGCACTATGTTGTCAAGATCTTTCCTCACTTTGTGGACAAGCTTCTATCATATCTTTGATCATGATAGCCCAAACTTGATCCTGTTTAGCCAAGGAAACAACAAATTTGGTGCAACAAGCTTCTGCATGGGCCACAGGGTTCAAAATTCCGAGGCCTCCTTGATTCCCTGGCCGAGCACTTGATTCCCCACGGGCCCATTGCCATGGTCTGGAAAATTTTATGTTGTTTTTCCATAAAAACCTTTTCATTGGTTTTAAGAACTCTTTCCAGTGACACTTATCCATCTTGAGAAGCGGGCTAGTGAAGACAATATAAGGAATCATAAAGGCATTTATCACTTTTATCCGACTTGGGAATGGGAGAAGAGCATACTCCCATGTACTCTTTTGCTTTGATTTTTTCAAGCACCTGCTCAAGTCTTTGCTTGTGAGTTACGTCCACCCCCAAGGGGGCTCCCAGATGTCTGAAGATATTCCCTTTTGTGACAATCTGCCCTGACCAGTTAGAGGGTCAAATGAGTCATTTTTCGATAGGGAGATTAGCCGTGACTTCTCTATATTACACTGGGACCCCAAAGCTACTAAGAATATTTGTACAATCTCCAGAGCTTTCCTGAGGACCTGGGGGCACACCTTCAAGAAGAGAAGAGAATTGTCTGCAAAAAGTTTTGCTAGGAGTTGGCTATTTCCTGGCAAAGCCAGGCCTTGCAATTCCCCTCGTTCCGCACTAGCTTTGAGCGTTGTGATTAAAGGATGTGATCCTATGGCGAAAAGCAGGGGGGCCAAAGGGCATCCCTGCTTAATAGACCTTTTGACCTCAAAAGAGCCCACTAAGACTACCTTCATCTCCATCAACGATGGTATCCAGTCAGCTTGGTGTGAGCAATAGCATCTGTCCAGCCTGGAGTCAGTGCGGGCATACTGGAGGCTTGTGTAGGTGAACCCAGGCGTGCTATTCCATGGGCCGATTTCCCATAAGTCGATCATCGCCCATTTTTCACACAAACTTTGCCATTTAGACCTTTCCGAGCCAACCAACATACTGGAGGATCTGTTCTATCCCTGCTCTTTTCTGCCATATTGAAGTCGCCAACCAACAATCACTCACCTTCAATAGGAGTATCTCTAAGATGCTGTGTGTCACAATGTTATCTTCTGAGTTAGTTCTTTCTCAAATAAATATCCTTCCACTTATATATGTAGGTAAACAAAGGTGTGCAGGTGTTGAGTTTGAAAAACCATTAATGAGAGAGAGAGAGAGAGAGAGAGAGAGAGAGAGAGAGCTACTGCCTTGCTGCTGGTGCAACCTACCATGTGATGGACGCCCATTGCCTTCTCAAGCCTCAACATTAAGTCTCACGGGGTCTGAAATGAACCTCGCGAGATGGGATCGACGGTGGAGAACTGATGTCATAAAATCTAATACCTAACTAACCCAAATGATTTTCTCATATTAAAATGATCATTTAATGTGGGAGAATAAATGGGAACAAGAGTTAGAATAGAGACATGTGCTTCTAGACCTATCTCATCCAGGGGACCAAATGGAGAGATGGTTGCATCTCAATAGGGGTCCAAAACGGTCTACCAAAGAGCAATGTGCAATAAGTGCTTCTAGACTTATCTCAAAGGGACCAGGAGGAGAGATGGTTACATCTCAATACGGGTCCAAAAGAAGGTAGTCTATCAAAGAGCAACGTGCATCTAATGGAGCTTAAAAGACATTAGGTTAGCTTCATTAAAGACCTCCAATAGTTCGTGTTAGAAGTCCTTTGCTTGAGGTGGGAACACGACCTAAGGTGCTTGTCGTGCTTGATGACTAAGGTGCTTGAGGTTCTTGTCATGCTTGATGACTACGGTGCTTGAGTCAAAAAGAGATCCTACAAACTTAATGGAGGAAGGTGGTTGAGAAGCTTCCCATGCATGGGGGGTAAGGTGCTTGAGTAAAAAAGAGACCCTACAAACTTAATGAGTAAGGTGCTTGAGAAGCTTCCCATGCATGGGGGGTAAGGTGCTTGAGTAAAAAAGAGACCCTACAAACTTAATGAGTAAGGTGCTTGAGAAGCTTCCCATGCATGGGGGGTAAGGTGCTTGAGTCAAAAAGAGACCCTCCAAAGGAGGGGGAAAGTCCCAAAGTTAGGGGAAGCTTTGACTTAACCTCCCACTCACCCAAAGGGCCCCCCTTTTCTCAAGGGGCACATGGGACATATATCATACTCTCCCTATGCTTAGCCACATGGTGTGCTTAAATGCTATTGGTTGGACTAAAGAGGGGTCCAATGAGCTAGTAGTTCCATCCAACAAATATCTATATATTTTCAAGCTCTCTCTCTCTAAGGGGTAAGGAGGACACTTGTCCAAAGAATACCCCTGTACTTGAATGCATGGTGCATGTGATTGGCTAAGGGGAGAGGGTTCCAATGAGCTTGAAGCATGTGGAAAGGCTAGAACTCGCCCCAAGCAAACAAGGGGAGTGCTGGGGGGTATACACCACACACACACACACACACACACACACACACACACACACACACACACACACACACTCATTTTGTGGATCATTCTCACTTGGTGAAAGTTGAGGAACTCCACCTCCTTCTCCAAGCTTGTGAGAAGTGAGAGACTACACCAACACTCTTGGCTATGGAATGCAAATCCAACCAAGAGCCATGCTTCAATGCTTAAGCTTGCCATCTTCTCCATTTTCATTACTATGCTATTATGTATGCTAGCAAGAAGAGTGATGATAAGTGAGGAACTATTTCTTTTTCTATGGAATGTTTCTTCTTCCTCTTCCCTATCCTCATTCCCCGCTAGCTCTCTCCACCTTCGAAGGTGTTTGAGGCCTTGGGACTGAGGCTTGGGATAGTTAAATATTTCTACAAAGTATGTTATGCTTTTGATGCATGGCGCTTTCCATCTTCATTGCATCACCTAGGTCACAATGAACACAAAGATTGTATTGTACCAAGTCTCTCTTGATGGGAGAAACTTTAATACAAATGCCTGTTGGAGGGGGGACGATATCCGTATGAATCTGGTCCTCAACTGTTGTCATGTTCTCTAAACTCTCTCTCTTGCAAAAGTATTGTTCATGCCAAGTAAACTAAGTACCATGTTTATGTTGCTACCATCAAATAAGTTCACCCGCTAGGCTCACAAAGTAATCTCACAAAAGTGCTTCATCTAATTTCCTAATTCCGCTACTCTCAAAGTTCATAGGCCATTTCCATTACATTGGTATCAGAGCATTTGGTTTCTCGTTTCTTGCTTAAGAAGAGAGGTCCTTAAGTAGCCTATTAATGGGTTATTTTGTTAATTATATTAGGGTAAGTGGGACTGGGATCTATTATCGGTTTTGTTGAGCCCACTATGTGGGATATGGTGTACACCTCGTGAGCTTTGGTCTTAATAATGGAGTCTGTTTAGACTTGCCTACGATTTTACCATTATTGAGCCATAAGAAGTTTGAAAGGAGCTATCCCTTGGCAACTTCTCTATGTTAGCCTCACTCCACTACTCTCTATAATTAACCAATTCGAGCCGTGGGTGTAGATACTTAAGTGCCTATTTTCAAAGGCTAAGAGGAGTAGCAACTAAGGTCTTGAATTGCTAAAGCATACACTAAGTAAACACAAAAGTTTAATTAACATGGTTGACAATAACCAAGAGAGTAGAATGAACATTGATAGCTTTGATTTTGCACTTGAAGGTGCTAATGATGATGCCCCCATGTTTGTTACTTATCTTGTCACTAGGTTGCAACAAGCTATGGGAAACCCCGATTTGCAAGCCGAAGTTACTCAACAACTTCATGCTTATGGGATTTCCTTTCCTCTCCAAGAGGAGAGAGAGCTTAGGAGGCCTCTTGATGAGACCCCCAAAAGAATACTCTCTTTCATATGAGAGGAGGAATCCAAAGATCAAGAAAGTAATGAACCCCTAAATTCCTCCAAAGATGTGGCTCCATGAAGAAGGCAGACTAAACGATCGCCAACTCCTCCCAAGAGGAAACCGTTGACCCATAGTCCTTCTCCTCGTCACCCAAAAAGGGAAGAGGGGAAACCAAGGACGAAAAGGGCAAGAAAGAGGTCACCCTCTTCTCCTTCTTCTTCACCTTCCTCCTCTACCGATGAAAGGTATGGCTATTCTTGTAGAGAATACAAGAGGGAGAACATTGCAAAGCTTACTCTGCATGGCGAAGGTTCCAAAAGCTCAAGAAGTTCAAAGAGGGAGGAAAGAGTATCTCTTTTCTCACCTATGATGGCACCTTTGGTGCTACCGACAAAGTATTGGCCTCCATCCAACAATTTGATGCGACCTTTGAAGATGAGGGCTTCCCGGAGTCCTCCAAGCTACACCATGTAGCTATGCACTTCCAAAACTCGACCCGTCAATGGTGGGCTAGCCTTCATGGCAATGGCGAAACCCCAAAGACATGAAAAACTCTACGAGTTTCCATCATGAAGCAATTCCTTGCAAGTGATGCAAAGGAAAAAGTGCTCACTGAATGGTGGAGTTTGACTCTTCTCTCTCATGAGTCTATCCACAAATATGTGGACAAGTTTTGGGATTTATATCTCAAGGATATTGTCTTTCAAAAGATAGACTTTGCCGAACAAAAGCAACAATTTTGTGCGGGATTACCCAAAGAGTTTGGTTCTATCACCAAAGTAATCCACCACACCATGGTTGCTTTGCGCATCAATTTCCAACAAGGGGCTAGACGGAATGTCAAGCCTATGGAAAATAAAGACAAAAGTGATGCCAAGGGGAAAACCAATGCCCAAAATTCTTACCAAGGCTATTCCAACAACAAAAACAATCGGTCCAAGGAGAAGGGATTCTACAAAGGTAAATATAAACTCTCTCCTAAAGAGCTAGAAGCTTTTAGTAAGGACCACAAATGTTTTAAGTGTGGGGAGCAAGGCCATGGTTATTGTCCTTGCCCAAGAGAATTGCCCACAGTGAGACTCCTAGAGCCTCTATGTTTCAAGCTCCAAAAGAGGATGCTCATTGCCAAGGATTTCTCCTTTCCTATGCGTGGGGAAAGATGCAAGAGCATGATGCCTTTATTTTGTTTGACCCTAGTTCAACTCACAACTTCATATCCACGGAGTTGACCACCAAGCTAGGCATACAAGCCAACGAGATGGGAGATGCATTGAAAGTCAATGGAGCTATCAAGGGTGTAACATTTAATGGCCTAATAACTTATGTGTAGCGGAAAATTAGCATGAACATAGTGGGCATTTCATTAGAATAGATTCCTAATGAGAATTACAAGAGTGCTTGGGTGGAGAGAGCAAAAAAAGCATAACACCTAGTTAGATAGCATCGACAATACTTTCAAAAGAGAGAGAAATTAAGCTATTGACAACAGTTGAGGACCGGATTTGCATGGAGCCGGTCCCCCCTCCAAAAGGCTTTGTATTATGGTTTCTCCCATCAAGAGAGACATTGTACAATACAATTCTTTGTGTTCCTTCAAGACTAGCTAGTGCAATGAAGATGGAAACTTCATGCACTAAGCAAAACACTTAACAAACACAACTTGAATTATCCCCGTTCTCAGACCCAAGACCTCACACACCTTCGAAGATGGTGAGAGCTAGCAGGGTATGAGAGTAGATTGAGAGGAAGAAGGAGTATCTTACGAGAAAGATGTACATCTCCTCACATAATCACTCATATGTAGCATAGATTAGCTTAGTAATTAGCTTGGTAGAGGAGATGAGCATGCATTGAAGCTTGGCTCTTGGTTGGATTTGCATCCACATGCCAAGAGAGTGTTGATGTAGGCTTCTATCTCACAAGCTTGGAGTAGGTGATGAGTTCTCCATTAAAGCTTGGGAAGAGATAGTATTCTCTTTCGTCACACATGAGCTTGTGTGTGTGTGTGTGTGTGTGTGTGATAATGACTTGCAAAAATCATCCCCCTCTCTCTCTTGGGCGAGCCCTCTTGCTAATTGCTCTTGCTGAAGCCTCATTGGCCCTCCCCAAGTCAAGCCAATTACAATTAAGCAGCATAAGTGATAGCCTTCTGACATGTGTCCCCCTTTCCCCTTTTGTGAGAGCTTTAGGTAATTAAATAATTAAACTAAACTCTCATTGGACCCCTTTGCCTCCTGGACAATAGGAATCAGGCAAGCCATGGGGCTCCTAAATGCTCATTGGACCCCTGGGGAGACTGCCCAATAGTCTTCTAGGAGACTTAATTCTCATTGGTTTCTTTTATTAAATGTTTTTAAATTAATTAAACTAGATTTACTCTAGCTTAATTCTCATTGGTCCACTTCAAGGGTCATCCAATAGAAATTGGGCACACCTTGTGGGCATCTGGCCTAGGGAGCTGACATGTGTCCCTCATTCCCTTTGTGTAAAGGGAGCCTGTGTGTGTGTGTGTGTGTGTGTGGCTTTCTCTCTCATCCCCTACCTTTAGGGCTCGCCCCCTCCCATGTAGGGATGTGCAAAGACTTTTAGGGCACACACAAAGCATCCAATTTTCCCTAGGGTTGACCTTTGGACACAACCTTTGAATTTTGGAACCTTAGCATTTTGGAAGTCTTAATGGGCTGAACCTTAGGGTCTTTTTAGCCCATTGTTGCACATGGCTCTTTTGCAGATGCCCCCCCCTTTGGATCCCTACTGTGGCAGGTCTGTTAGCTTAACCAATATTCTAGCTTTTTCTCCCCTGGCGTTCCCCACATTAAATGATCAGTTTAATATGAGAAAATCATTTAGGAGAATTAGATATTGATTATTATGACATTACCTCTCTTTTGAAATCATAGTCGTCCTCGACTATGGTGTAGAGAAGATAAAGTATATTCATGAGTCCTTTTCTTAGCGGGTAGAGGATCCCTATGTTACCCTACGACATCATTCCACAATGGATGACTAGTCCATTTGGCGCTTGAGAGCCTGAGGCTGCCGCAAGCATGTCTACACATTAGTCCTATCAGTCTTCCATAGTAGAGTGACAAGCTCTACTTGGTGTTTGGGAGACGTCGTCTCCGCAAACTTGATCTAAGCATGCATACTACTTCATTTTTGCGCACAAATAAAGAAAAAGAGAGTCTTATAAGACAAAAAAGTTGTTCATTTTTAACATTTTGTACATTTGATTACTCTTGGGAAGCATTGTAAGCATTGACAAGGTTTAGGTTATCCTTTAATTGTATGCCTTGCATCCATCCAGCATCTTCAAAAGGATAATTCTTAAACTTAATAAGATATCGTCGGATAGTCTTACCGCCTCTTAGTACCTTGTCTTCATGTCGGAGAATGGACTCGGGCTGCAGCACCTCTTCTTGGTCCTCGATCTCCGGTGGGTCTTCAATAGTTGGTTCTTGAGGTGGCTCTCCTTTGTAAGGCTTTAATAGGCTCACATGAAAAGCATTGTGTATGAGCCAATGATTGGGCAACTTGAGTTGATAGGCCATCTCATTGATTGGCCTAAGAATCTGAAAGGGACCATAGTACCTTTTTGCTAGTTTAGCATAGTACTTTTGGTGACCCGTAGGATTCTTGCCTGTTGTGTGCCTTAATCGAGCCTTGGGAAACTTTAACAAGACCCAATCGTTTTCTTTAAAGGCTTGGGCTCTTCTGTGCTTGTCAGCAGCAGCCTTTTGTCTTTGCTGTGAGATAGAGATAACATCCTTAATCTTTTGAAAAGATTCTTGTAGGTCTCAGCTATACTCATCTGCAGTGAAGATCTTCCCATGTACCTTAAGTAGCAAGGGACTTTTTGATCTTCCCTCAATTACCTCGAAAGGTGCTTTTCCCGTGGAAGTATGTACAGTGTTATTGTAAGCATACTCCACTAAGGGTAAGTACTTCTCCCATTGGGATCTTTGATCTACTTTCGTTACATAGGCTTTTAGTAGATCGAGAATGGTTAGGTTAGCTATTTCACTTTGGCCATCAGTTTGTGGATGATAGGCCGAAGAGAAGTTTAGCCTTGTTCCTAAATTCTCAAAGAGACCCTTCCAGAAATTACTTGTCATTCTAGGATCTCTATCCGACACTATGGACATGGGCAAGCCATGGTACTTGAAAATTTGTGAAATAAAGAGGGTTGCCATTTGATGGGCTTTGATAGTCTTTTTGACAGGTATAAAATGAGCTTGTTCACTAAACCTGTCTACTATCGTCCATATTCCCGTATTCCCATGGATAGACTTAGGCAATCCAAAGATAAAATCCATGGATATGCTCTCCCATGGTGAATTAGGGATTGGCAAGGGTTGAAGCAATCCAAGTTGCTTCCCTCTATCAAATTCTGTCTTTTGGCATACCACACATTTGGAAACATACTCTTGTATGTTCACTTTCATGGTAGGCCAATATAAATATGTTTCAATTCCCTTTAAGGTAGACTGAATCCCTCTATGCCCCGCGTAAGGTGGAGCATGAGATTCATACATTACTTTCTCACGTAGTGAGTTAGTAACGCATAGTCTATTGCCATAGAGAAGATAACCATCTTGTAAAGTAAATGGTTCTTCTTTCTTCCCTAATGCAAGGGCTGAAATCACATCTCTAAAATCGGGATCAATAGCATACTCATCTATCATTGAAGATAGATCATTGTGAGTTGCTATGGAAACCGCATTCACTCTCGGCCGTCTTGAGAGTGCATCAGCTACTTGATTATGCTTGCCAGCAATGTGAGCAATATGAAAAGGAAATTGCGAAACGAAATTTGCCCACCTCATTTGTTTGTCGGAGAGCTTGGTCTGCGTCATGAATTACTTAAGACTTTGGTGATCCGTTCGCAGAATGAAAGGAGTCCCCAATAAATAGTGCTTCCATGAGTCTAAGGCATGTAGAACTGCAAGGAGTTCCTTTTCGTATATGCCTAGAGCTTGCTCAACAGGGTCGAGCCTTCGACTCTCATAGCCTATGGCGTGCCCTTCTTGGAGCAAAACAGCTCCAAGGCAATCACCACAAGCATCACATTGGACCTCAAATGGTTTTGAGAGATCCGGTAGTGTAAGCACATGTTGAGAGATAAGCTTTTCTTTAAGCTTTTCGAAAGCATTGTTCTCCTTAGCAGACCATGTATACCTAACGCTTTTCTTTGTTAGGTCATGTAATGGTCCCGCAATTTGTGAGAACTTTTCTATGAAGCGTCTATAGTATGCACACATACCTATGAAGCTTCTTAGTTCATGAAGATTCCTTGGTTTAGGCCATCCTTTTATTACCTCTAACTTGGATGGATCCATTTGGATGCCATCTTGAGAGATAATGTGACCTAAATACTGAATCTCTTGCAAGTAAAATTCACTTTTCTTTCGATTAACATAAAGTTTATTCTCTCTTAAAACTTGAAATATTACCTGGAGGTGTTGCTTGTGTTCCTCCAATGAATTAGAGTAGATGATAATATCATCAAAAAACACTCCAGTGAAGGTTTGATGAGGCCTGAACAACTTCTCCATCAAGCGGTTGAATGTGGCGGGTGCGGGTGCATTGGTCAAGCCAAAAGGCATGACAATGTATTCGTAAAGACCAAATGTAGTACGAAATGCGGTCTTTACAATGTCTTGATCAACTATCCTTATTTGATGATAGCCACTTTTTAGGTCAATCCTACTGAAGTAGGTCGATCCTTGTAGCTTATCAAATAGGTCTTCTACCCGTGGAACGGGAAACCTATTCTTGATAGTGATCCTATTTAGTGCTCTATAGTCGACACACATACGATATGTGCCGTCTTTCTTTTGCACTAATAGCACAGGTGAGCAAAATGGAGATGAGCTTGGCCTAACCATACCCTTCTCAACTAACTCATGCACTTGCCGCATAATCTCCTCTTGTTGAGCTTGAGAAACTCTATAAGGAGGTTTATTAGGCGGTGAACTTCCTGGAAGAAGTTCAATTGCATGGTCATCATTACCTCGTTTAGGAGGTAGCTCACAAGGGATGTCGTCAATAAAAACATCTTGAAACCCCTTGAGAAAATTGGATAACTCTAATTCCTTTTGGTTGCTTTTATTTTCTTTTGTTAAAGCATTAGGGCTATTGACTTGTTGAAAGCTGGTGTATGTACAATGGGGATGGTGTTACCCATTTCCTCAGCATTTATATACATGTCTTTTCCCCTGAACTTAAAGGAGATTCTCCTTTCAGGAAATTTAACATCGGCCGCCAGGCGGTCAAACCATGGTGCCCCTAGGATTACATCCTCATGCTGGAGAGGAGAGATAAAGAAGTCCTCTTTGTCCACATAGCCTTGGACATGAAGCCTCAATTTCACGATTAAGGGAGTGACTGAAGCTTTTTGCCCCTTGAAGGCACTGTCTGCGGGTAGGACATCTCCCATCTCGTAGGATTGTATGCGTAGCTTGGTGGCTAACTCCATAGATATAAAATTGTGAGTAGAACCAGGGTCAAAGAGAATAAAAGCATCATGTTCTCTTACCTTTCCCCAAGCATGGCATAGAGGAGATCCTTTGTGATGAGTTTGGTGAATTTCCTCCTCTTGGATTTCAACCAAGGAAGCTCTAGGAGGATCTTGGCGGTTGTTCTTTTGGGAACAAGCGCGGTACACATGCCCTTGTTCGCCGCACTTGAAACATCGGTTATCCTTACGATAACGCTCAAGCTCTTCAGGAGAGAGTTTATTCTTACCTTTGTAAACTCCCTTCTCTTTAGCTTTGTTGGATTTGCCCTTAGGAGACTTTTGGACATTGTCCTTCCCCTTAGGCTCATTGGAACCCTTGTTTTCCGGGGGCTAATTATTTCTTTTGCGCCCGTTTGGAAATTGATTCGAGAGGCCACCATAGTGTGGTGTATTACCGCTGATATGGTACGTGGCCTTTGGGAGTTGACATCCTCCGCCATTTCTTCGGTTAAGCCCGCACAAAATTGTTGCTTTTGCTCTCCAAAATCCAACTTTTTGAAGACAGTGGCTTTGAGTTGTAGGTCCCAAAACTTGTCTACATGTTTGTGGATAGATTCATTGGGAGAGAGCTTTAAGCTTCGCCATTCGGTGAGTACTTTGTCTTTGGCATCGGTGGTCAAAAATTGCTTCATAATGGAAGCTCTTTAAGCTTTCCATGTTCGTGGAGCTTCACCATTGGCTGGCGGACTTTTGAAAGTGCATAGCTACATGGCGTAGCTTAGAGGACTCCGTGAAGCCCTCATCTCCAAACACCGCATTGAATTGCTAGATAAAGGCCAAGACTTTGTCCATGGCACCAAAGGTACCATCATAGGTAAGGAAAGAGATGCTCTTCCCTCCCTCTTTGAATTTCTTCAGCTTGGACGACCTTTTCCATGCGGCATAGGATTTCCTATGGCCTCTTCTTTTTGATGGTTCAAAAGTTGCACCATCACTTTCTTCAGAAGGTGAAGAATTTGAAGAAGGTGGAGAAGAGGGTGACCTCTTTCTCGCCTTTTTCTTGTCCCGATCTTTGTCATCTTCACCATAGCTTTCATAAGAGGAAGAGGATGAAGAAGATGGAGAAGAGGGTGTCCTCTTTCTCGCCTTTTTCTTCTCTTGCTTTTTATCATCTCTCTTCAAATTGTGGTGAGGAGAAGAATACGATGGTCTTCTCCGCTTTGGTGGTGATGGAGAGCATTTAGCCCGCCGTCTTCGTGGAGCCATCTCCGCCGAGGTGGCGGGAGACTCGCTTCTTTCCCGTTCCTTTGGTGGAGGCTCTTGAGTTCTCCTTTGGGAAGGAGATGCTTCATCAAGAAGTAAATTCTTGAGCCCTTCATAAGGATTCTCTTCTTCTTCCCGAATCAGAGAGAGACCTCTTTTGGGAGTCTCACAAGGAGGCTTCCTAGGTGTTCTCTCATCATGGTGATGGGCTTGGAGAATCCCGTGAGCACGGAGCTGCCGTTGCACTTCACTTTGGAGAGATGGATTGCCCATGGCTTGTTGAAGCCTAGTAACAAGATAGTTAACAAGCATTGAAGCATCATTAGTAGCTTGCTCATGAGCAAAATCAAAATTATCAACATTAATTTCACTCTCTTTACTATTGTCAGCCATTCTAACAACTTTTAGGTGTAAACTTTTTAGGTGTACTTTGGCACTTCAAGCCCTAGTTGCTACTCCTCTTTACCCCTTTAGAAAAAGCACTCAAGCTACTGTACTCGCGGCTCGAATACCATTAATTGCAAGGAATCGAAGAGAGGGTCTTTCAACACCAAAACAGCAACGGCTCCTGTCAAGCTTCTAATAGCTCAATAGTGGTTAAGCCGTAGGCAAGCCCCGTAGGACTCCACTATTAAGACCATAGCTCTCGACGGTGATGCCCCGTTAACTGCACAAAGGCAGGCGCACTGCAAGGCTGAAAAATCCCTATTCTACTTACTCACAGGCAATTAATAATACCAACCATTTGTAGCTAGCTTGAGGACCTCCCTTCTTGAGCAAGAAAAGAGAAACCTTGAGCTCTGATACCAATGTAACATTTAATGGCAATTAATAATACCAACCATTTGTAGCTAGCTTGAGGACCTCCCTTCTTGAGCAAGAAAAGAGAAACCTTGAGCTCTGATACCAATGTAACATTTAATGTAACCTTGAGCTCTGATACCAATGTAACATTTAATGGCCTAATAACTTATGTGTAGCGGAAAATTAGCATGAACATAGTGGGCATTTCATTAGAATAGATTCCTAATGAGAATTACAAGAGTGCTTGGGTGGAGAGAGCAACAAAAAGCATAACACCTAGTTAGATAGCATCGACAATACTTTCAAAAGAGAGAGAAATTAAGCTATTGACAACAGTTGAGGACCGGATTTGCATGGAGCCGGTCCCCCCTCCAAAAGGCTTTGTATTATGGTTTCTCCCATCAAGAGAGACATTGTACAATACAATTCTTTGTGTTCCTTCAAGACTAGCTAGTGCAATGAAGATGGAAACTTCATGCACTAAGCAAAACACTTAACAAACACAACTTGAATTATCCCCGTTCTCAGACCCAAGACCTCACACACCTTCGAAGATGGTGAGAGCTAGCAGGGTATGAGAGTAGATTGAGAGGAAGAAGGAGTATCTTACGAGAAAGATGTACATCTCCTCACATAATCACTCATATGTAGCATAGATTAGCTTAGTAATTAGCTTGGTAGAGGAGATGAGCATGCATTGAAGCTTGGCTCTTGGTTGGATTTGCATCCACATGCCAAGAGAGTGTTGATGTAGGCTTCTATCTCACAAGCTTGGAGTAGGTGATGAGTTCTCCATTAAAGCTTGGGAAGAGATAGTATTCTCTTTCTTCACACATGAGCTTGTGTGTGTGTGTGTGTGTGTGTGTGTGTGATAATGCCTTGCAAAAATCATCCCCCTCTCTCTCTTGGGCGAGCCCTCTTGCTAATTGCTCTTGCTGAAGCCTCATTGGCCCTCCCCAAGTCAAGCCAATTACAATTAAGCAGCATAAGTGATAGCCTTCTGACACGTGTCCCCCTTTCCCCTTTTGTAAGAGCTTTAGGTAATTAAATAATTAAACTAAACTCTCATTGGACCCCTTTGCCTCCTGGCCAATAGGAATCAGGCAAGCCATGGGGCTCCTAAATGCTCATTGGACCCCTGGGGAGACTGCCCAATAGTCTTCTAGGAGACTTAATTCTCATTGGTTTCTTTTATTAAATGTTTTTAAATTAATTAAACTAGATTTACTCTAGCTTAATTCTCATTGGTCCACTTCAAGGGTCATCCAATAGAAATTGGGCACACCTTGTGGGCATCTGGCCTAGGGAGCTGACATGTGTCCCTCATTCCCTTTGTGTAAAGGGAGACTGTGTGTGTGTGTGTGTGGCTTTCTCTCTCATCCCCTACCTTTAGGGCTCGCCCCCTCCCATGTAGGGATGTGCAAAGACTTTTAGGGCACACACAAAGCATCCAATTTTCCCTAGGGTTGACCTTTGGACACAACCTTTGAATTTTGGAACCTTAGCATTTTGGAAGTCTTAATGGGCTGAACCTTAGGGTCTTTTTAGCCCATTGTTGCACATGGCTCTTTTGCAGATGGCCCCCCCTTTGGATCCCTATTTTCCCTCCTTTGGATCCCTACTGTGGACGGTCTGCTAGCTTAACCAATATTCTAGCTTTTTCTCCCCTGACCTTCCCCACATTAAATGATCAGTTTAATATGAGAAAATCATTTAGGAGAATTAGATATTGATTATTATGACAAAGGGACAAGACATCGCAGTTACTTCCTTAATTGGAAAATTAAGACTTCATGTCCAAAGCTATGTGGACAAAAAGGATTTCTTCATCTCCCCTCTCAAACATGAGAATGTTATCGTTGGGGCGCCATGATTTAACTGCATGGCTTCCAATATGAATTTCCTTGAAAGGAGAATCTACTTCACCTACAGGGAAGAGAGCATGTATATAGATGCTAATGAGTTGGGGAACACCATATCCTTGCAATAAAGGGAATCAAGAGGAATTAGAGTTGTCTAATTTCCTAAATGGATTCCAAAATGTTTTCATTGATGACATCCCTAGTGAGCTACCTCTGAAATGAGGGATGGTGACCATGCAATTGAGCTCCTACCAAGAAGCTCACCACCTAAGAAGCCTCCTTATCGAGTTTCACAAGCTCAACAAGAGGAGATCATGAGGCAAGTGCATGAATTGGTGGAAAAAGGGATGGTGAGATCTAGCTCCTCTCCATTCTGTTCACCATTTCTTTTAGTGCAAAAGAAAGATGACACATATCACATGTGTGTCGACTATAGAGCACTAAATAAGATCACTATCAAAAATAGATTTTCCGTGCCACGGGTAGAAGATCTATTTGATAATTTACAAGTTTTGGCCTGACAAATTCTCTTGACGCATTCAAACTCATGATGGAAAAAAATCTTCAAGCCATTCAAATTCTCTTGAGGAGTACAAGGGACACCTCCAGGTAATTTCTCAAGTTGTGAGAGAGAATAAGGTTCTCATTAATCAAAAGAAAACTGAATTTTTCTTACAAGAGATTCAATATTTAGGTCACATTATCTCTAAAGATGGCACTCGTATGGATCCAACAAAGCTAGAGATAATTAAAGAATGGCCTTATCCAAGGAATCTATAGGAGGTACGAAGCTTCATAGGTATGTGTGCATACTATAGATACTTCATAGAAAAAATTCTCGCTAATAGCAGGCCCATTACATGAATTAACAAAAAAAAAGAACATTAAGTATTCATGGACTACAAAAGTGCAAGAAGATTTTGAGAATCTTACTTCTCAATGTGTGCTCACACTACTAGATCTCTCAAAGTCATTTGAGGTCCAATGTGATGCTTGTGGTGATTGCCTTGGAGCTATTTTGCTTCAAGAAGGGCATGCCATAACATATGAGAGTCAAAGACTCAACTTCGATAAGTGAGTATTGGGCAAATACAAAAAAGAGCTACTAGCTATTCTATATGCCCTAAACACGTGGAAACACTATATGTTGGGGACTCCATTCATCCTACAAATGGATCACAAAGCCTCAAGAACTTCATGACGAAAATCAAGCTCTTCGACAAACAAATGAGGTGGGCAAATTTACTTTTTTCAATTTAAATTTCATATTGCTCACATTGCTAACAAGCACAATCAAGTGGTCGATGCACTTTCACAACGACCAAGGGTAAATGTGGTGTCTATAGCAACTTACAATGATCAATCTTTTATGATAGATGAGTATGCTACAGACTGAAACTTTAAGTACGTAATTACAGCCTTTGCAATAGGGAAGAAAAAAAGAACCATTCACCTTGAAGGATGGTTATCTTCCAAACGGCAATAGGCTATGTGTTACTCACCCATACAATAAGAAAGTCATGTATGAATCCCATACTTCTCCTTATGTGGGGCAAAGAGGGAATCCATAATCTACTCTTCAAGGAGTAGAAATGTATTTTGTTGGTCTACCATGAAAAGTAAACATACAAGAGTATGTTTCAAAATGCGTGGTATACCAAAAGTTGAAATTTGATCGAGGAAGCAACTTGGATTATTTTAGTCGACAGGCTTAACAAGAAAACACACTCTATGCCTGTCAAAAAGACTATTAAGGCACATCAAATGGCAACCCTCTCCAGATCTCAAATTTTCAAGCATCATGGCTTTCCAACACCCATAGTGTCAGACAAAGATCCTAGAATGACCAGTAAGTTCTAGAAGGGTCTCTTTGAGAACCTGGGAAGTAGATTAAATCTCTCTTTCGGCCTATCATCCACAAACGGATGACCAAAGTGAAATAAATAATCTAATGATTCTTGAATCTACTAAAAGCCTATGTCATGGACGTAGATCAACGTTCTCAAGTAGAGAAGTACCTACCTCTTATAGAGTATGCGTACAAAACATTGTACATACTTCTATGGGGAAAGCAACATTCGAGGTTAAAGAGGGAAGACACAAAAGTCCCTTACTACTTAAAGTACATGGGAAGATCTTCACTGTTGATGAATATAGCCAAGACTCACAAGAATCTTGTCCAAAGATTAAAGAGGTTACATCCATCTCAAAGCAAAGGCAAAAAGGGTTGCTGCTCATAAGCACAAAAGAGCCTTAGCCTTTAAGGAAAATGATTGGGTCTTGCTAAAGTTTCTCAAGGCTCATCTAAGGCATACTACGGGCAAGAGTCCGACGGACCACCAAGAGTATGATGCTAAACTAGCAAAAAGATACTATGGTCCTTAAAATTCTTAAGCCAATCAATGAGATGGCTTATCAATTGAATTTGCCCAACCATTGGCTCATGCACAATGTTTTCCATGAGAACCTACATAAGCCTTACAAAGGAGCGCCACCAAAAGAAGCAATAGTTGTTGCAGACCCTCCAAAAATTGAAGATCAAGAAGAAGTACTTCAACTTAAGTCCATCCTATGACATGAAGACAAGGTATTAAGAAACGGTAGGATTATTTTTACGATATCTTATTAAGTTTAAGAATTATTCTTTTAAAGATGCTAGATGGATGCAAAGAACCTAGCTTAAGGATAATATGAACCTTGTCAATGCTTACAATGCTACACTAGAGTAAGCATATGAAAATGCATTTTAAATGAAAAATGTTTGTCTTATAAGACTAGTTCTCTTTTTATTGTGCACATGTTTAAATATTATGCATGCTTAGAATCATGTTTGTGGTGATGACGTTGTTACCATATACATGTGGTAGTGATGTGTGTGAACACACTAGGACCACCGGGGCATTTTTTCCCTCTTTAGGAGGTTTTTTTCCCCGAGCATTGTATATACGCCCATCACTCTAGGGCTATCTATCTTTCCATTGCACACTAAGTAACACACTCTCTATTGTGTGCCTTGAGATTCCTTCATCTTCTCCAAGCTGTGTGCGTTTCTCTGCAACCTTAATTCCAACAATTGGTATCAGAGCATGTTGTGTCCTCCCACGCTCAGTCGCCAGCAGCTCCAACACACGCTTGCTCACTTTCTCCAATTTCTGTGAGCTTTGGCGAGCATTTGTAGGTCGACAAAAATTTCGGGTGAGCTCATAGAGCTTAGTTTGCTCAGATTTTTGATTCGGGCTCATTTTGGCCTCCGTTTCCAATACAGGCAGTACTGCACATGCTATTTTGTCATTTTGTGTAGAATTTCTGTCAGTGTCGTTTCCTGCATAACAGGTATCTTACAGTCTACTATGGCTTGTGCTATATAGCACGTGTTGTTCCCGTTTCGTTTCTCCTCTTTTCGGGCAATTTTCACATCAGGTGCAGCATTTACCATGGTTGACAACAACACAACAAAAAGCCTTTCGGATCACATACCTTTGCACATACATTTTAAGAAGAATACTGGGGAGGAACAGACCCCAAGAGGTGGAAAAAAGTTGTTAGTAACAGGGGCACACCTATTCAAAGACCCTCTTTTCATAAATCTAACCAAGAAAGCACTAGGTAAGCTCAAAAAAGAAGTCGACCTCAACAAGCATAATGCGTGGGACCTCTTTGCTTGGAGCATCCAGAAAGCAATCAAAACCTCGAGCCCCCAAATCAAGAAAGTTAGAGAGCTACACCTTATGCATCTTACATCGGAGGTATAGTTGCTTACCTTCAAAAAAGCCAATGGGCTTGCTACTGAGGATGAGCACAAACGATGGCTTGAAGCCAAATCTAACCTTGCTAATGAGCAGTTAGAAGATATCAGAAAGGCAAGGCTTCTCTCCAGGGAGAATTCCCTTCAACCTGAAGCCTTTAATCAAGATCATTTCTTTAGGGCTTTAAAAATCAAGAAGAGCCAAGGCCATGTCCGCTTGATGATGAGAATGGGACAATAGTTCATAACCAGGATGAGATGGCTGGTCTGATGCTAAGCTATCTTAGTCAAATCATTGGACGGCTAGAGATCTAGTCCCAAGAAGTAGAAGAAGCCAGAGGGTCCTTACTTCAGAGTGTTAAGAAGAAGATTCCCCACTCAGAAGCTAATTTCTTGGAAAGGGCATTTTCCGAAGATGAATGTTCACTAGCATTTCAAGCCCTTGGCAAGGAAAAGTCCCCTGGTTGGGATGGGATGATGGTGGAATTCTATAGAGAATTTTGGGACGATCTCAAGGTCCCAATCACAAGGTTGGCCAATAAAGCCATTGTTGAAGGGTCATTGGAGATAAGTGTAAAGAGAGGGCTTATCAAACCCATCCCCAAACAGATCCGTTGTTCTCAACTGAAACACTGGTGCCTTATAACGATGATGTCGGTGGCCTACAAAATTATTGCTATAGTTGTAGACCTCAGACTAGCCCGCTTACTAACCAAGATCATCTCTCCCCATCAACATGGGTTCATCAAAGGAAGGTCCATTTATGATAACATCTTGGCAGCAATGGTGGGCATCAAGTATGCAACTGTCACAAAGCAAGAGTGTGTACTGCTACAGTTGGACTTGGATAAGGCTTATGATAGAATAACATGGACATATATAGAAGCCGTCATGGAAGCTCTGGGCTTTGGATCGCGTCTATGTCGTCTGGTCCCTCAAGAAAATAGGGATGCGTGACCTATGAGACCGAGTTACAATTGAAAATATGCTTTTGGAATTGTAATGGATACCCATGGAATGTAGGGGTTGGCATTGATGAACTAACAAGAAAAGCCAATGTTGTACTTCTTGTTGAAACTTGGGAGCATTATACACAAAGGATTAACGGCTTGGAGAATTACAATGTACATTTATTGATGTGGTCAAAGAATCTTAAGCAACGAAGAGGACAAGGAGGGGTATCATGTATGGTTAAGAAAGGATTGGAAGATTTTGTATCAATTGTGAAAGATGACAAGTACAAACGTTATGTATGGCTGAAAATTATGACACCAAAAAGAGCACCCATTTTTGTAGTCGGTTGCTACATCCCTCATCATGATTCTCCCTTTTATGCGTGCATGGATAGAGATCATCCATTTTTTGATTTAGAAGAGGACATTTCTTATTTCAAAGGTGAAGGTGATGTTATTGTATTTGGGGATATGAATGCTCGCACAAAAACATTGCAACATGATACTCAACAATTTGATATGCCATATATTTCGAGGGAGTTGGAGTAAGTTCACTTGTATGATCGTCCTTCAATGGATGAGAAAGAGGCGGATCACTATGGAAAGTTACTTTTACACATGTGTAATAGCACGTGTATGTTCATTGCCAATGGTGTATCTTTGTGGAGTGGAACCAATGGATTTACATGTAGGAGACATAATGGGGATAGTGTGATTGACTATATGCTACTCTCCGAAGCCATCATGTATCGCATAAAGAGTTTTATGTTTGGTCAATGGACTTGGAATCTGACCATTGCACCTTATGTATTGACCTTTCATGTGGAGAAGCAACTAAGCATGATAATCTTAGCCAAAGGAAAGAGAAATTATCACTATGTATGGATTTCAAACGGGCACCAATGTACATTGAAATGGTTGAGCAAAATTTATGGATGAAGAAGCTTCAATATGATGCACCATTGGAAACTAAATGGGAAGCTTTCAAGAAAGTTATTTGTTCTTGTGCCGAAGAATGCTTTGCTATAAAGCATCTCCATGGTATCAACAAAGGTAGATCACGCAAAAGGTGGTTTGATAAAGAATGTCAAGATGCTCGAAAGTCCTTGATAAAGATTGATGCAACTATGGACAAATACAACTATCAAAGTCATTTGTATACATACAAGGCATTGATTCAAAAGAAGAGAAGAAGATGGGAAGTAAAGCAATAACTTTTTCAAGTCCAAGAAAAGGCACATGCATGTGGAAGATTTTGGAGAAACTTGAGGGGCAAGCGGGTTGAGAATTTTGGTAACTTGATTCTTGTGGATATGTACACACATTGTAGGCAATTATATGAGCAAGCAAATGCTGAAAAAATACCATTTTATGGTTCACTCCCATGTATGCCGTCTTTTTTTACTATTGAGGATGTATGCGGTGGGCTTGAAAAGTTGGCCACTTGCAAAGGGGGAGATCTTCAAGGTATCAAGCCGAAGATGATCAAATGGACGGGAGATTTTACCCATGAGTGGATGTGTGATATGTTCAAACTTGCACTTCAACATGGTATGCCTTATGATTGGAGTACTAATTGGGTTAAGCCTTTGCATAAAGGAGGGGATGTAAAGAATGTAAACAACTACAGGACTATAATGATTGGGTATCTCATGGGAAAGTTGTTTGGGTGCATAATGGAGATGAAATTGAGTGATTGGGCTGAAGATAATGACAAGCGTGCAAAGGGACAAGCGGGTTTTCATCGATGCCATAGCACCATTGATCATCTTGTCACTCTTCGTATTCTCAAGGAGGAAAGTCGGTTGAAAGGCAAGCGATTGTATTGTTGTTTTGTGGACTTTAAGAAAGCCTTTGATATGATTCCACGTAACAATTTGTGGAGAAGGATGGAAGAACTCCAAGTGCCAAGTGAGTTTATGCTTGCGATTTCTCGAATCCATGAGAAGGTGATTTGTCAATTGCGCATGGGAAGAGACATTTTAGAAATTTTTGTAAGCACTATTGGGATTAAACAAGGATGTCCATTGTCACCAACTCTCTTTGGTCTATGCATCGATCAATTGGAACAAATGGTACTTGACTTTATGCAAGAAGAAGGCATTGAAGAGGTCACTATTTGCAATGCGATAGTCATGCTTTTGTTGTATGCGGATGATGTAGTGCTTCTAGCACACACTTTAGAAGATGCACAAAAGCTTATGGTTGTCCTTGAGAACTTTTGCTTGCATAGTGGACTGATTGTGAACAAATCCAAGACAAAGGTTATGCTTGTGAAAACCAACCATAAGGAGAATTCATGCATTGTGTACAACAATGAGACACTTGGAGTTGTTGAGAGCTTTGAGTACCTTGGCCTTGAGGTTCCGTCCAATCACAAGTGGCATGCATGTGCTATGCATTGTTTGGAAGCTGGAAAGAGAGCATATTATGCATTTGAGAACATGTGTAATGTGGGAAACATCAAGTGTTGGGTTCTCAAGAAGTATCTTTTTGATGCATTGGTGACATTGGTTCTTCTTTATGGAGTTGAAGTGTGGGGCGGGAGCATCTCAAAGTTTACTTGGAAAGAGTTTGAGAATGTCCAAAAGAGTTTTCTCACAAACTTTCTCTAAGTGAAGACACAAACACCATATATGCTCCTACTTCTTGAGTCGGGATGTCTTCCAATTGAGGTTATGGGCATGGAAAGGGTTGTGGAGTACATGATAAAGATGCGTCAAAACCCCTCATATCAACTTCCTACAATTGCATGGGAAGCAAGATAAAAAAGTTCAAAAGACGCATAAAAGCAAGATCTTGAGCACGGGATGGATGCAAGACATAAAGAAGTGGTTTGGGAGATGGGATGCATTACACTTGGTACATGATGCTTCAATTGACTCCCAAGTGAATGAAGCTTTTCTACAACGCCAATGTATTACAGCTTGGGAGAAATCCGGTGGGTCACGCTTCATACATTACACCACCCATATTGCACCCAACTACAAAACCATGTTCTTCTCTCAAAGAGGAAACTATACTATCAGTTACATGCTTGAGCCTATCCCCTTGTCGGCGATACGCACTATCGCAGCCATTCGGATTACCTCCCATTTCCTCTGATGCGAGATAGGGCGTTGGGGCAATGGAGAAGAGTAAAATCGACTGTGCACATTATGCTCACTGCAAGTTCGAGAGTCTAAGTTCCACACACTACTAGAGTGCTCAGCCTTTTGTCACATCCGAACTTACTTCTCTCACATTTTCAGCCATAACTTAGACCTATACACTTTCCTCTACCAGCCAAAGTGTGGGATCTCCATTGCGACTCTCATCACCACAATTTTGGAGCATTGAGAGTCACTCATCAGCCATACACATACTACATCACATGTAACTTTGGTCCCATAGGTCATATTTGACCTCCGAGGATGATTATAAAATCTATCTATCTCTCTCTCTCTCTCTCTCTCTCACTCACACACACACACACACACACACACACACACACACACACACACACACACACAACAATGGCCCAGACACTATATCAGATCCATCGGCATTGTACCAGTTTGGTCTAATAGGTCATTTTGGCCATTTAACACGTTTAATATAACATTTCATTTCATTTCTTTCTCTGTCTACCTGTTTGGTGTCTCAACAGACTCCTCTCTCTAACGCATGCTTTGCAAGAGGTTGCAGACCACACACGCACCAGAACATGCAGGTTGGAGCTGTCTCACATGCCATAAAACTATGCAAGGCTGGAGCTCCCAAAGGCCGGAACCTCGCGCAGGCTGGAGCACGCGAAGGATAGCAGGTCACGTAGGACAGGAGCATGCACACACACACACACACACATAATAGAGCAGCATCAACTCTCTCTCTCTCTCTCTCTCTCTCTCTCTCTCTCTCTCGACGGGCCAAGCTTCAAGAGGTGCCTCGTTCTTTGACGCGTGGCAACACTTAGCATTTGATACATTTTTAAGGTCCATAATAAAGTAGTATAGATTTTAGTGAGCTTCAGAACGTTGACAAATACTTTGGTAATGCTTGTCAATCCTGGTCTGCTCAAATTTTTGATTCGGGCTCATTTCAGCCACCATTTCCACTATAGGCAGTGCTGCACATGTAATTTTGTCTTTTTGTGAAGAATTTGTTGCTAAACTGGCTTTATTTGACAAGAAAATAATTCTAAATGAATTATTGGATTTATAAGAGAGGGTTTTCTCGCTTGGAACAACAAGAAAAATAATTCTAAATGAATTATTGGAATTTTAAGTGAGAGGGTTTTTCTCACTGGAGACATCCGAGTACAGAGTATTCCTAGTGCGTCATTCAAAGTAATGACGGAAGCACTGAGAACGGGAATATCTGTAAGGCCATCAGGAACGGGTACTTCTGATGCGTCACATCGGATGGGTGACAGGGAGCATCGGAAAGAAGTATCCGACCATCCAGGAACAGACATCTCTGATGCGTCATAGGATGGGTGACATAGAGCATCGTGAAGGAGATTGTACCGTAAGTTCGGTAGGAAAGGACTAGGTGATGGGTATTCCTGATGCGTCACAAGGTGGGTGACGGGTGCATTGGAAAGGGAATATCCATAGTTGGGAGGAAATTCCGAACTGTGTTAGAATTGTGCACAAGGAAAAAGCAAGCACTTGAGTGAAGATGGGTTCAAAGGAAACTTTGAGGAAAAACGGATGCTTTCTGAGAACGCGGGATCACCTTTAGGGAAAGCAGATGCTTTCTCGCGAGGAAGTCTATGTCTGCATTGCAACTGTGAATGTGATTGCATCCAGGGACGCCTGGAAAGTGCTGTGAAAGCATTGTTTTTAACTTATAAGGTTTTATTGAGTTTTTGGGCAGGTTCAGACTATTTTTAAAATACGCCGACCGCCCACTTAATAAGTGGGCAGCCATCTGATAAATAAGGCAAGAGATCAGCCAGCGTTTTCTCTCTCTTTTTCTGGCAGAACAGAAAAAAAAAATTGAAAAAAAAAACCGGCCGTGATCTCGACGCGAGCAGCTATTCGTGCCCGTGGCTAGGAGGTATAAAAGCATCACATGCCCTCACTCAGAGAGGAGGACCAATCTTTGCAAGGAGGAGATGTTGCTGCAGATTTCAGCCGTAAAGAAGACGTTGCCGGTGATGCCCATGGCTGCCCCAAGTGTACCAGATGTCACCAAGACCCAGTGCGCGAGTTCCCTCGCGAAGAAGTGCCTACGAAGCGTGTTTCCATCGCGACAAGTTGCTGTTTTTCTCTATTTTCAGCCCATAAACATCGTAGACGGGGCTGATTTACGAGAAGGAACCCGAGAACACACCTCTTTTGTGTGTAGGATTGGAAGAGAGGATTTTCTATGGAGAGATCTCTTCCGGGGAATTGCTTTTTCGAGAACGGAGTTGCGTTTCGAGCGTCGAGACTTTGAAGGTAACGATTTTCATGTTCTGATCTTTGAGTATTTGATTGCAGGTGTACTTCCTCTTCATGAGGGAGTAGGAGCAGAGGAAGGCATGAGCCTCTGCAGGAGAAAAGCGCTCTGAGGAACTAGAGCCAGATCAGCCCAAGGGTTTCATACCCGAGTTTGGGAAGTAGATCCACGGATCGGAGAGAGGTAGTCTCTCAAGTTGTGATCCAGAAGTTGGGATTTCCAAGTAAGGACTTCGTGTCCGGGAAAGCAGAGTTGTTCTGCGGGAAGAGGACTCTGGAAAGAGAGTAGAAAAGAGTTGCAGGGATGTCACGCCCTGAGTCTGGAAGGTGAGATCCAGAGGCGAGAACCTTGGTTCTCAAGGATTTGGAATAAGGAACGGAAGTTCCTTGGAATAGGGTTTTGCCCTAGGAATCGGAAGCTAAGGCTTCCAGGAACCATCAAGTCTTATTCTAGAACGAACGTGGTAATACGTTCGGTTCAAGTGCTTGTATAGACTTCTCCTCAGTAATAAAGATACTATTTCGGGGGGGGACCAGCCCATCTTCTGGTCCCCAGCATTGTCTCGATCTTCTCACTCTCTATCTCTCTCTCTATTTATTTCTCTCTATATCCTCTGGCTTCAGTAATAAGTGATAAATCCTATTTATCCGAATGTATTTTATATTGTTATGCGCTCCCGTTTGTGACAGAATTTGTTTCAATGTTGTTTTTGCATAACAGGTCCTTACAGTCTTCTACGGGTTGTTAAATATAGCACGTGTTGCTCTCACTTTGTTTTTCCTCTTTTCAAGCAATTTTCACATCAAGTGCAGGCATTCACCATGGCTGACAACAACACAAATGTGCTCAAGATGTTTATTGTTGAGGAAAGATTGGATGGGGACAATTACCCTATGTGGGCTTACATGATGCAACGTGTTCTTGTGTCAAAGGGTGCTTGGAATATTGTGCAGGGCATTGATGTACATATTGGTTCTGAGAATCTAGGCGATCTTGAGGATGGTGTAGGTTTTTGTGGCAGGATTGTTCCTGCCATAGCTATTTTGCCTACAGCTGAGCAAGCTCGTTGGGATGTAAAAGTTGCGTAGGCTTATGCATTGATTGCATTGTCTATGAAGCGCACTATTACTCACATTCCTTCAACAAAATCTACAAAACAGGCTTGGGATATTCTGGCTAGTCTTTATATAAGTAGCAATGAGGCAAAAATTGCATTGCTACGTAAAGAGCTAGAGTCAAAGATTATGCATGAGAAAGATAAAATTGACACTTTCCTTTCTAGTGTGAAGGATATAAACGAACAACTTATTTTTGCATGCGAAGTCATTTCTGACAGTTCCCTTGTGCAGACTATTCTTGATGCTTTGCCAGATTTGTACCAGACTTTTGCTAGTACTTGGAGACGTATAACCCAAGGAAATCCAGAAGTTGTAAAGTTTGATGCATTATGCACATTGCTATTGCAAGAGTCACTTTCTAGAAAAAAACAGGGCTAAACAGCGTGGGGTTGAACATGATTTTATTACCGCTCAAAGAAAAAGTGGTAACAACAATGTAACCAATTCTCATGGTCCTTCTATGAGTAAAAAATCTTATGTTCCTAATGCTTCTGTTGGCAGCACTTCTTCTGGGAATTCTGGTGATAAGGGGAAAAAGAAGATGCATTGCCAATATTGTAAATCTAATGATCACTTGATCAAGGAGTGTCTAAATTGAAGGCAAAAGAGGCTGGATCGACTACAGGGTCCAATACAAGTGCAACTATTGCAGAGTCTTTTGTAAAAGGAGATTGTGATGCTGATGTAGATGCAGAGTGGGATTTTAGTGTACAGTGTACTTATGATCATGATGTCCATGACGCATACATGTCAGTTGATACAAATTCATATGTGTGGTAATATGATAGTGGTGTCACAAAGCACATTACCTCACATCGTGATTTGTTTATCTCTCTTGAGTGTGTTTCTCGTGGGAATTCAGTCCCTTGTGCCAACAATGCCTCTTATCCGGTTCACGGAGTTGGAAAGATTGTGCTTTCTGCTGCATACGACAGTTCTTTCACACTTGTTGATGCATTGTATGTACCTGGGATCAAGAAGAATCTTTTGCATGTATATGCACTTCCTAGACTTGGACTTGTAGTCAAATTTGTGGATGACAGATGTAGAGTACATGATCTCATTTTCAGTGATGAAATTGTTGCATCTGGCATTTTATGACGTGGTGTGTATAAGCCCACTTTGTATGACAAGTGTGGGGAAATTTTTTCAAATGCTGTTGTGGATTCAAAGGCTATTTCAGATGTAAAACTTTAGCATGCACATTTTGGGCATTTGAATTTTTCTAGTTTGCAGCGTTTGCAAAAATATCTGATATGGTTCCTTATTTGCCACCTCTTGAAGCACCTATCAAACATGTGTGAAGGCTGTATTTTGGGTTAAATGCAACGTTCAAAATTTCCAAAGGATGGTTCACATGTAGGTTAGGGCCACATGTAGGTTGCAGCTTGTGCATAGTGATGTTTGTGGGTCCATGCAAACCTCATCTTTGATCAATAACCTTTACTTTGTGACATTGATTGATGATTACTCCAAAAATGCATGGGTGTATCCGCTTAAAGAAAACTTCAAAGTGTTTATGCGCTTCAAACAATTTCTGGCTATAGCTGAAAATGTCTCAAAATGTACTATGGGCACCCTCCATTTCGATAGAGGGGGAAATATATGTCTCATGAATTTAATGCATTTCTAGCTAGTCATGGGATAGAAAACCAATGCATGTTTCATTTACACATCATCAAAATGGTGTTGCTGAGAGGAAAAATAGGTCTCTCACAAAAATGGCATGACGTATGGTCAAAAGTCAAGCTTTGTTGCATTCATTTTGTCTTGAGGCTATCATCTGTGCCACTTATGTACTATTAAACAAGTGTCCTAGAAAACCTTTGCAGTCTATAGCTCCATATGAAGCATGGCATGATAGAAAGCCTTGTATTGAGTATATGTGTGTTTTTAGCTATTTGGCATGTGCTTTGGTGCTACAAACACATCACAAAAAATTGGATGATAAGGCAGTCAAATGTATTTTTGTTGGTTATAGTGCTGAAAGCAAAGGTTAGAGGTTGTATCATCCACAAACAAAGTGTATCTTGGTCTCATGAGATGTTGTGTTTGTGGAAAATTTTGTTTAGCCCTTGCTATCATGTACTAGAGACAATAATGCAAGCTCATAGGACATTTATGCCACTTTTTTGCCTCTTTTCAGTGGTGGAAGTTTGAATGTAACTTCCAATGAGGTAAATGTACAGCCTATGGGGGTTTCTAAAAATGTTACATCAGCCTATTACTAATGTAGATGTACATGATGTACTTGATGAGGAAAGGGCTAAGAATGAGAAAGCTAGAGGTATGCCAAAATGGCTAGTGCATACTTTGCGTGACAATAAATTGGATGCACCTTTGAATAGTTGTACTCGTTCAGGTTCTTGCCATGCATCTTATGAACCATATTGTCATGCTTTGACTGTGTCTAGCTTATGTGATGTTGAGGAACCTCTATCTTTTGATAATGCACAAAATTCAAGATGGATGGCTACCATGCAATCTGAATATGATGCACTTATAGAAAAGGACACATGGAATCTATGTGATTTGCCTCCTTGAAAAAAGGCCATTGGTACAGGTGGGTTTACAAGTTGAAATTCAAGCCGGATGGTGAGATTGATCACTGTAAGGCTTGACTTGTTGCAAAGGGTTATGTATGACAAAAAGGCATAGATTATGAAGAGACTTTTGCTCCCACTTGTTGTATGACTATTGTAACATTTAATGGCCTAATAACTTGTGTGTAGCAGAAAATAGCATAAACATAGTGAGCATTTCATTAGAATAGATTCCTAATGAGCATAGCAGGAGTACTTGGATGGAGAGAGCAACAAAAATCATAACACTTAGTTAGATAGTCATGAACAATACTTCAAAAGAGAGAGAAATTAAGCTATTGACAACAGTCGAGGGTCGGATTTACATGGAGCCGCCCCCCCCTCCAATAGGCTTTGTGTTATAGGTTTTCCCCATCAAGGGAGACATTTTACAATACAATTAACTAGCTAGTGCAATGAAGATGGAAGCTTCAAGCACTAAGCAAACACTTTAAAACACAACATCATTCCTAGTTTGATCTCAGACCCAAGACCTCACACACCTTCAAAGATGGTGAGAGCTAGCGGGGTATGAGAGTAGATTGAGAGAAAGAAGGAGTATTCTTACGAGAAAGAAGTATATCTCCTCTCATAATCACTCATAATAGCTTAGCATAGCTTAGTAATTAGCATGGTAGAGGAGATGAGCATGCATTGAATCTTGGCTCTTGGTTGGATTTGCATCACAAAGCCAAGAGTTGTTGGTGTAGGCCTCCCTTGTAACAAGCTTGGAGTAGATGATGAGCTTTCCATTAAAGCTTGAGAAGGAGATAGACTTTCCTTGCTTCACACATGAGCTAGTGTGAGTGTGTGTGGAATAATGCCCCACAAATCATCCCCCTCTCATCTTGGTCGACCCCTCTTGCTAATTCCTTTTGCTGGCTTCCCATTGGACCTATCCAAGCTTAGCCAATAGGGATTAAGTGGTCAAATGAAGAGCCTTGTGACATGTGTCCCTCTTTCCCCTTTAGTGAGAGCTTAATTAATTAGATTAGTTCTATTAAATCCCCATTGGACCTTTTCCCCTTCTGGCCATTAGAATTTAAACAAGCCATTGGGTTGCTTGATTCCTATTAGACCCCTTGACAGGTTATCCAATAATCATCCAGGAGACTTAATTTTCATTGGTTCCTTTTATAAAGTGTTATGAATTAATTAGAATAAATTTACTCTAGCCTTATTCTCATTGGTCCACCTCTATGGTCATCCAATAGCATTTAATTAGGGGCAACTGGGCTAGGAAGCTGACATGTGTCCATTATGCCCTTTATGTAAAGAGAAGCTTTGGAGTGTGTGTGTGTGTGTGTGTGTGTGTGTGTGTGTTCTCTCACCTTTTCTCTCTTCCCCTACCTTCAGGGCTCGCCCCCTCCTATCTAGGACCACTTGAAGACTTTTTGGTCATCACATAAGTATCCAATTCCACTAAGCTTGACCATTTGGACTTACCTTTGAATTTTGGAACCTTAGCATTTTGGAAGTCTTAATGGGTTGAACCCTAAGGTCTTTGGATCCCATTGTTGCACATTGCTCTTTTGCAGATGGCCCCCCTTTGGATCCCTATTTTCCCTCCTTTGGATCCCTATTGTGACCAATCTGCTAGCCTTACCAATAATCTAGCCTTTTCTCCCCTGGTACTTCCCCATATTAATCAATCAGTTTAACATGAGAAAATCATTCAGGAGAATTAGATATTAGTTACTATGACAACTTTTGTGATTTTCTATGTGCATTGGTGGCTCATTTTGGTTGGGATGTACATCAGTCAAACATTGTTACTACTTTGTTGAATGGTGACATATTTGAAGAAGTTTATATAGCATAGCCTCACAATTTTGTCATTAAAGGGCAGGAAGATAAAGTGTGTAAATGTAAGAAAGCTTTGTATGGATTGAAGCAATCTCCTTGTGCTTGATATGAGAAGGTTGAGACTCATTTGGTCAAATGAGGCTTTCATAACAGTCCAGCAGAAAGCACATTGTATGTAAAGCGTGAGGGTGATGTACTTCTTCTCATTGTCGTTCTCTATGTGGATGATTTGCTAATCACTAGACCAAATGAGAGACATATTGCTAAATTTAAGGCTGATTTATTAGTTGGGTATATAGTTTAAGCAGTGCGATGGTGGTATTGCATTTTGTCAGACAAGTTACATAGAGACATTGCTATGTAAGTTTGGACTTGAGGATTGCAAACCTATTGCCACTCCCATGGAAACAAGTTTGAAATTGAGTCTTTACAATGCTGGTGATTTTGTTGATGTCACACTTTACCAAATTGATGTTGGCTACCTTATTTATGTATCTAACACAAGGTCGGATATTCAGTTTGCAGTCTCAAAGGTTAGCAAATTTATGCATAGCACATTGTCTGAGAATTGGCAAGCTATCAAGAGGATTTTTTTCTACTCGAGTGGCACTTTACATCTTGGCTTGTTTTATCCCAAGGGGGAATCATTGCCACCAGATTTACATGCTTTTTAGACTCAAAATGGGTTGGTTTTTGTTTCATGCTTTGTAGCTCATACATATCATGGTTGAGGAAGAAGAAACCTATTGTGGCCACTTTCAGTTGTGAGGCTGAGTAGAGGGCAGTTTTCACAGCTACGCTTGAGTGTGTATGGCTCAAACGCCTTATGGTGACTGATTTGGGTGTTGGACAGGACACTGCCAATGCTATCTACACTTATAGTTAGAGCACATTGGCAGTTGCAAGGAACCCAATTTTTCATGCCCGCACAAAGCACATTGAGGTGTATTATCACTATGTGAGGGAGAGGCTCTCAGCAAGTGGTGAAGCAAGGATCCCAATCATGCCTATGTAAATAGGCCAACTAAACTACTTTTGTTCTCACTCATTTATTTTTTGTCTAAGCTAGCATTGTAAATCCTGAACTTGAAAGATTTTAATTATTTTCAAACCATTTTTGTATCTAATGAAGAGGCTAGAAGCCAAAGACCACTACATTTTTTGAAATAATTATCCCTTTCTAGCCAAAAAACCAAAATTTTCCACCTTAGGTATATAAGCGAACTTTTTGTAATTATCGAGAACGTTGATTTTAATTTGGAGCTCATGTAGTAAAGAGTACACCTATGCTTGCGTGCTCACTACTCTTTGTACGGGTAAGCATTGCTAATGAGACTTCATGTGTTACTTCTCAAGCTCTTGGCATCACATGTTCAATGTGCTATGTTTGTGTGTGTGTGTGTGTGTGTGTGCGCGTGCACGCGATGCGATGTGTAGTTTTAGCTCTAGGTCGCCTAGTGTGTTTAAATGCTCATTTTGCATTATTAATAATGATTTAAGTGAAACTAAGCATGGATTGGGGAAAGTAGGCCTTAGGAGGAGCCAAACGACCCGTCATTTGTCACTTTTGGGTTAAGTTGAGAGGTGGAACCAATTGCGATTGCTCATCTACCCGACTATGACTTTTGAAAGTTTTGTGCCGGGAACATATTGCCTGTATCCTAGAGACCACCAATCTCAAGTTTCATGTCATTTGGAGTTCATTTGACATATCTCTCCTCAATGTTTTGCCATTCGAGCATTGAATTTGACGTTTCCATGCACTAGTCGGGTTGGGTACATCCTCTAATTGACATATTTATGATGGTTTGAGTTCTCTCTAGGCTACATCATCTGATTGTGGCGATCCGTCAGCATTGGTGTTGTTGTCGGGGACGTAGGACTTACACTAGCAGAGGAGGTCACGGTGAGGTTCTTTTTTACACAGTGCCCAAGTGTTACAGTTCATTACTTTTATTTTTAGTTAGGAGAGTCAGTGAGGCATGTTGATTTCTGAGGTAGACTGAAGAGCCGTGCGTTCTCTTTTGGTTGCCTTGTAGGTTAGGTCAATCTTAGTAGTTGGTTTTGGTGCATTGTGCATTTAGTCCGCGCTTTGAGTCTTGTGTAAATTTTGTTTGGTAGACCGTTGTGGTAAGAAGAGGTAAGATTTAGAAATTCCACTATCATCTACCCCATTATCACTTCTTTCTACTTTGTTTTGTTTTGTATTTTGTTATTTTGTTGATTAGATTAGTTGTAGGAGTAGCAGTTAGGTTTACGTTACATTTTGATGTTGCTTGAACGAGACAAAGTTGCTCTTAAATACCATACTACAACTTTTGACGACAAAAGTGATTGAAAAGGCAGAAGTATGCATAACTTGAAAATGAAGTGTGTGAATTGAGGAATTATTGCTTGTGTACTTGCATACACTCTAGTAGAGCATATCTGAAAATTTTGGGCAAACTTTATCAGCTGTGAAATAAAGCAAAATTTGTAGTAATTGACCAAGTCGGACTTGAAACTTTGGAGAAAGACCAAAAACTGATCATTTTGAGCCATACAAGGTATCCTTGGGAAGCCCAAGAGGTAAGGAATCAGCAAGAACTGACAAGGTACAAATTAGACCTCAGTGGTAGCTACCGCGGTTTGCTGCCACCTATCATATTTTTGCAGCCTGAGCATACCATTAGGATCCTGAGACTCTCTACTTTCCAAATCCACCTTCCACCAGTAAAAAATGATCAAATATTGGGTAAAACCAGCCAAAATTGCAAGTGGCACATAGGTGCAAAGGACTATACAAGTGATAGAGAAACCACTTGAGGTATTAGAAGTCTAAAATTATAATGAAGCCAACTACCACGATGTCTGCCAAAAGTGCCACACTTGGACCAACTTGGTGTCATCTAATTCCTAATAGTGCCCAAATATACCTTCCTTGACTCATTTGGACCAATAAAAGCCCCTATAATAACCAAAAACAGAAGGTCTAAGGACAATTTTTGATAATTGACCCAACATGCATCAAAAAGTGTCAAAACACTTCAAGGAGGGTGTCAAAAGACTCACCAGGCAAAGAACAATCAACAGAAAGTGACTACACTCAAAAAGCTCACTAGTGATAGCTACCATGGTAGCTACCATTTAGACCAGTTGGGAAATTTGACCCCACCAGCTTGTAGGCCATCCTACCAGGATTCCAAAAAGACCTTGGTTGAATCAAACAAATTCTCGAATCATCCTCAAGAAGTACATTAAAATATTATGCTTTAAATTGTCAAATTCTCGACCTAGGTTTCATAATTTCAACAAAATTTTGAATTTTAGTGGAGATTTTTGAGAGAAATTTGGACTAATCATTCAATAGGCCAAGAGGCAAAGTGCTTGATCTTGTTTATATAGGTATCCAAGGTATCAAAAGAAAAAGCTGCATTAGAAGTTAGCTAACCTCCCAAGTAAGAGGTATCTGTTTTTGAAGGAATGGATCATAGGTGTGCGTGTGCAGTGGAGATGGAGAGTGCGAGAGAGAGAGAGAGAGAGAGAGAGAGAGAGAGAGAGAGAGAGAGAGAGAGAGGGAGAGAGGGAGCGAGGGAGCAAGACACAGGGATGTGGGGTGGAGCTACCAAATCTCACTGTATGAGTACAATGTGAGAATGAGTGAGAGCTCCTTATTCTTTGTATCTATAAAGAATAAGGAGATAAATATGGGCGATCAGACACTGGTCGGTGGACACGAGCAAAGCACTATGAGGCACACCGCGTTTATCTAACATTCTCCCACTAAAGGCTGTGTGCTGATAAGTGGCAAGAAAACTAGCCCTACAACTGGTATATACAAGAGGTGAGAGAAGACGGCTCTCAACCTATGCCCACTAGCTCACTCCAAACACATGACTGCATATGTAATAACTCTAGTGTAAATGCAACATGCATACCACTAGGGCTAGATCCACAATGAAACTCTTGATGCAGGTATCGAGTGACGACTTACATGGCTCCATAATGCACAATTCTAGTGTCAATCATCACACAACTGACAACTCCCACTGCAAATGCACCACCCGCATAAGCAAGATCAGGTCTCAAGACCAAAAGGTCAGACATGAGAGACCCAAAAGCCAACAAAACATGCACTATGTGTGCCAACCTATCCCTGTCAGCAATCTCAATGCAATATGCATCCTCATCAGGAATCACCTGACTATACATCACCATGTCAGCATCATCTGGCAAAGGTATATCTGCTAAGAATGACTGTAAAATCAAAAAATCAGCACCATTGCAATCACACACAACTGTTTGAAGGACACTGTCACCCTCAAATGTATCAGACGCATCATAGTACAATGCATCGATCTCTGGCTCAATTGATGTCACCTCAACTTATGACTTACCAAGCTGTGCATCCCCAGAGATACCATTGTCTGCGTGAACATCACCGCAAGACAATTGCACAACCTGCTCTCCATGTAGCACATCCGTAAAAGAGACACGCCTCGTCTCTCGCTCCAAACATGGCTGCAAATACACAGAGACTACATCACCTCATGTGTCAAAAATATGCAAAGGGTATACCAAACCACTCCTGGCACCTCTAGCTATCACCAATGATCCCCAATTCATCTGAAATGACTGCTCTCCAAGCAGTACACAATGTCCAGTGCTCTGCAAGTGACATGCTGAAATGAGACTCTGGATGAGTCGTGGTACATAGCATACATCTCGTAGCGTAAGCATGCACCACTAGGTAAAGACATGCATTTGCCTTCTTCTCTCATCCATGGTTATTTTGTGACGTGACTCCTTCTTTTTCCTTAACATCCTGAGATAGAGAGTTAAACCAAGTGCTAACATCTTTTCTAAGGACTACCTCAAACATTTCTAAGCATTCCATATCTCCTATCACTCTCTTTATGCGACACGCCATTTTGAAATTAGCTAAAAATAGCTCGGCATCTTGTCAGGCTCTCCAAAAAAGAGCCGACATTTGGCGTTGGGCCTCCAGTGAATCAATTTCAAAGTGAAAACACGTTTTTGTTTTTCTTTCTTAAAAAAACTTACACAATAATGTTTACAATCTATTCTACAAAAAAATAAAAATATGCACATAAAATGATCTATGATAATCAACAAGAGGCAGGATGACAGGGTTTGGTGACGCAAGAATTTCTCGTACTCTTTGGGCACCAAACATGAACACCATATGCTGTTGAAAATGGATTTTCCTAATAATTGCAATGTTTATTCTAATGTGTGGAGTGAAATGAAAGGGAAAAACCTCTATTCCTGGTCCATTATTCATGGCTTATGCATGTCCTAAACACAGGCTGATAGAGCACTTCAAGCACTACAGTCCAAGACCATAAACTCCCATATGTGCTCACTTTAAGCATACTCCTATCTACTAGCATCATCAAGGCATCTGTTGGCCCTTTAAAGCCGCATTTGGTTTACATTAATAATTAAACTTGGCCTGCTAACAAGCCCTGATCACTGGTCAAAGAAGATTAGCTTGCATTTCTTTGCTCTTTTTCCCATCATGGAAGCGAAGCTGCACAACATCCACCCCCTCTGAACCTGCACAGCCTCCGGTCCGTGCCAACTGCACTTCAATCTGCATCTGTTAAAGGTACCTTAAGCTCTTTGCTATCATTAGAATCATGTAACTGGTAAACATACGGAAAATAATAAAAGACTTATACCCTATTGTCAATGTTCTAGCTTAATCATTAGATAACTACCCATCAAAGATCTTTGAACTGTATCTCCAAACCATTCATTTATGGAAAACCGGTTTAGTGAACCCCGCTAGACTCAAGTGCTCCAGTTAACGATGCTGTTTGCGGGTTGCCGCGACGGACGTCCATAGCATAGCTCTCAAGCATCAACATATTTATCAATACAGGGGAAGCGACTCGGATGAGGCATGGGAACTCACTAGGGTGTCAATCCTAATGAAGTGAACTCGAAGAGATGCAACTTACTAACTCTACAAGCAAATCAAACACGTTACCGCCAAGTAATCTACCTATGTCCTCCTACACCGTTCTTCAGTCATCACGCCCGTTTGCCATGCAAATCATATCGAAATTTCACGAAACTTGAAGGGAAGCTACAGGGGATTATCAGGAACATGTCCTATCACTGCCACAACATTCTGGAGAGGTACAACGATCGCGATCGTTTGCCCAACGTCAGCAAAAACAGCGAACATATGATCCTAATGGGTCGTTTTAGGGTCCCTAAAGCCTCTCCTAGGGTCAAAACAACATAAAACACACATATAGACACTCAAAATAGCGATTTAAGGCCTCAAACTTGTAGTTGAAAACCTTCACCGAATTTTGAATGATTACACTTGAATGAAAGAGCAAGAGGAGAGGAACACAATGCAATATTCAAATCTGAATTTGGATTACTATAGCTGCAATGGAGAAGATTACAAGTTTGAGCTAGAAGGAGCTTTCAAACGTACGCTGTCTTCTCAGTTCTCCATCCAAAAGATTATCCTCCAAACTTACAAAAAATGACCTTTATAGATTAGGTCTTTACAAAGTGTCTCGTCCGGCCATAAGCCCCTAATCCTAAAACTGGCTCTCTAATATACAATTGCTCCCATAAGAATAATCATACATCCTTGAAAATTTTCCGGCTTAGAGATGCTTCTTTACAAAAGAATTTTACAATGGTTTCTCAGAAAAATATGGTCCTTCTGGCTACGGCCACTTGTTGCTTCGTCCACCAAACACTCCCCCCTTCCTTATCCTTGCACGCCCTCGTGCATGTTCAGTGATTTGGCCGTTGATGTGGCTCTAATGAAGCGAGTGTCGCTGAAAAGCTTCTTTGCAGGACGGCTTCGAGGGCTTCTTGATGCTGTCTGAATGGATTTTCAGATAAGGTGTGTTGGTATGCCATGTACCTTGCCTTGAGGTCCTTTGCCATGGGATGGAAAATCCTTGAATCCATTTCGAAGAATCCTGTGACGAAGGCCTCTTCAAATGTCTGCAAGTAGTGTGCTGGCAGGTACATTAGCCTGGAGTACATGGCCATCAAGATGTGTTGTGGGGGTGAATCCTGTAGATTCCAGCAGATGCCTCTATGTCCTTCCAAGAACAGATTCCACGGATGATCATCGCCTTTAGTGTCTTTAAACACCTGGATGCAGGTGACGATCATCCGGGCTATCTTTACTAACATCTGGCATGCCAAATCAGGGACATCCTGCAGCAAGGTGACTGTTGAGTTTAGTGTGCTGACCATGTAAGCCACCGTAGGGGGTTGCTGCGTTGTCAGAACCAGGTAATTTAGCTTGTGCTGCCTCGACCCCTTCCATGTGGTGAAATCTTTCCAAGTGCATCTTCGAGGGACAGGGCAGAATGTAGGATCTATTTGTATATGTTGAGGAGCGTTGTGGTAATTTGTTAGATCCTGTGGCCTTTTGTCCAACCACTTTTGCCTCCACTTGGGGTGGTCATCGACAAGCACCCGAGCTTCTTCCACTGTGAGTGCAATGCCTTCGTAACCCCCTTCATTGTTTCGTGGCAAGGCAGGTCGCATCTTTTCTTTCCACAAATTTGCTTCATGGCATAGCAGAGGAAACAGGAGGTATTCATGGTCAAATCCTTCCACTTGCTCTTCTGGTTGTAAGTATGCCAGGGCTGCTGACTCCAGTATCTTCTTTTCATAGAGCATATACTCCTTGGCCGGCCCCTTTGGCATGTCCTGAATGCTTTCACTGAGTTCATCTCTTATGTCCAGAGCGGGCCAAATTCCTGCTCCTGTTGCCCTTGGTGTGATGTTCCAGGAAAATCTGGTGCTTGTTGTCCAGGCAGCAGTTGTTGTTGAGTTTGGGCCTTGTCTGCTTTAATCTGCTGTTGAAAAAGCAGATCTTCTTTTTCCTTTAGCAGCGTGTCATCGATCTGTTTCTGAATCTGTAGTTCAATGCTTGCTTGAGCTAGTTGCTGCTCCATTTCTTTTAACTTTAGCTCATTTGCCACCGTCTGGGCCACCATTCCTGATACAAGCAGCTGTCTTTGAAGCTTTTCTTGCTCTAGCTCTGCTTTTAGTGCTGCTATAGTGTTCACTGCTGTGGCATTGTCAGATGTGGAGATCAATGCCCCAGCAGGTTCCTGATTCGCCATTAAAGTCGTCAGAGTGCCCTTGACCGTGCTGTAGGAGCTGCTAAGCCTTTGGAATCTTGCACTCTCGTAGGCGAGCTGCTCTGTTGCTTTCTGGACTCTTGCCGTCAGCTCTTGGCACTCTTTCTCTTTGGCGATCAAGTCTGTCTTGATGTCCACCAAATCTTTGATCAGAGACTGAGCCTGTTGTCGCTCAAGGTCCCTTTCCTCCGTTATGCGTTCTAATTGCGTCCTCAGGCTCTCTAACTCTTCTTGCCCTAATGCTTGCTTTCGTTGGGCTTCATGTACATGTCTTTCCTTCTCACTCAGCACCACATTCTAACACTGGAATTGCCGTTCTAAATCCCGTAGAGTTTGCCTGTAATCAAATCCAGCCACTGCTTGGCAGGCTTCTTGGTATTCGATGGATTCTGTAGGTGGTATAACTTCCTTTTGCAAGGTTGAAGGGGGAGGAGTTGGCTGTTTTTTGTTTGATGGAGAAGGGGAAGGAGGAGGAGATTTTGGTGAAGGAGGAGGTGATTTTCTAGGCGAGGAAGGAGGTGATTTGGGCGAGGGAGGAGGCGAAATTGATTCTTCTCACACACGTCTCTTCTTGGAAGTCTCCTCTCCTTGTTGCGAAGCAGATGCTTCCGCTTTTCTTTTCTTTAAAATCCTGATTATTCTTTGGCGGGTGAGGTCCGCCGCCCGTCGCGCTTCCAGATTCCTATCTTTCTGGATCTTCTTAAGCTGTTCCACCTGATTTTTCTCATCAGCCGCGTCTTTCTCCTTCGTTCCTTCAGTGGACTGCGAAGAAATGTCCACCTCCACAGCCTTTTGTTCTGCTTCTAACCTTTGCTTCTCAGCCCGTAGGCGAGTTGCGTTTTCTATCCTTTCTTGCCTTTCCCTTTCAAGTCTTCTTTTTTGTGCCTGTTGTGTTTCAACCGCTCGAGCCTGTCTGTCAGCCCGCAATTTGGTTCGTCTTTCTTCGACTCTTTTCTGAGCTTCTGCATATGCTTTTTGCAGGTCCGACTACGCTACTGCACTTCTCTCTCCTCTTTTTCTCTCGAGCGGCTTTGTTGAATCTTCCTCCTCACTTTCCTCAAACTCTGAAGGCACTTTGTCTTTAGATTCTTGAGACTTTCCTTCGTCATCTGTCTCCGTTTTCTCTTCATCACTCGAAATTTTATTGGTGGCCTTTGCTGAGCGAGATGATGTCGCGTCAGGGGTCGTCCTTACTGAATGTGCAACCAGCTTAGCTTTCTGGATCAAGGCCGTTTGTGAGCTGGCACTTGGCAAATCTTCGATCATTCCCAAAGCCTGGTATGCTATTCTGGTTAGCATCGGCCCTGCACTCATGTAGGTTTTGTTTTTTGCCCAGCTTTTCAAATTTGCTTCAATCAGATTATCCAGAATATAAGAACCGTAGTCGCAGCGAATGGATCTATTTTCTGTTGTCGCTAGAGCCATGACTACGGCAATGTGCAGGATTGGCTCTGTATAGCGAGGAGGTTTTTGAACTCTAAAATGCTGAGATATCAATCTCATCGGCAATTCCAGCTCTCCGTAGATCATGTCACTGTATTTGTATTTGTTCCCCTTCGCTTTGACGAATGCCTTCTCATTGTCCAGTGACTTTGTCTTTGCTAGCAAATTGTGTTGCCCTGGGAGGAAATGCAAGGCTTCATTGATGATTTCCTTCGTGATCTTTACTTTCACCTTCGACCCATCCTTGTCTGTGAGCATTGCTTGCCCATCATATTGTATCGAGCTCATGAGCTCGTGTGCCCTCATGTAATTTGTCCCCCATGGCTGCAATCTGAAAAATTGTTCCAAGTGTATGGCTCGCACTGCCTCTATTACCTCCGGCCTTTGGTGGAGATTCCATATCTCTCATGGCATGATAGTTGTCTTCACCAAGTCACCATCCGCATCCTTAAACTTCGAGATGAATATGTGGGCAGGGATTTGAGCCAGTATCTCATCCGAGATGTGAGCCTTTTCATTTGTGGCGAGCTCCTCCACTTCATATGGTGCTGCTGTCCATTGCCTTTCTTTCTTTTGGCGAGGCATTCTGTGTCAGGAGAATCACAAGCTGTCAGGATTTTCCCTTCGCAATCAATTGCATTTAGACTTTTAGTAAAAAACAATTCAAAAGTTAAAAATGATCATAATTTGAACAAATTTCACCCATTCTTGTCCATATTTCACCAGTGGGACTAGGAAGACTAGAGGTATGACTAATAAAAATCTGATCCAGTTTTGGGTCTGAGGTACACCGATCGCGATCGTAGTACACAAGCCAAATTTGGATTTGATCATATGAGTGGGTTGCTGATAGTTGGAGGGTCATTTTGGGCCACTCTGTGTGTCATTTGAACCACTTTTGAGTTTATAGGTCCCATTTCTGGGTTACAAGGGAGTTTTGGACTAGACTCTGACTTTTCATGAGTTTTTGATGTCCAAATGGCTTGAAACTTGGTTGGTGACTTGAACAAGATGTATACAGGGGATCTGATGGGTCTTTGCCAAAATCTGAAGCTAAGGTACACCGATCGCAATCGGTGTTTTGGGCCTGTTTTTGGTGAAAATTAGATGGTCATGAACTCTTATGCCTGCCTAGCCCACTGATGATTTATTTCCAAGTTTGGACTTAAAATGAACAACTTAGAGCAATTTTTCACTGTTTGACCATATTTTACTAAGTCTAACCATATTTGGTTTTCCTGATGAATTTTGGTTGGATCCTGGAGTTAATTGAAGTTAGTTTTAGAGCTCCCACTGCTTCCATGATGTTCTGCTACCATCAGCCTATTCCATTGTCTGATTTTGACGTTATCAGGAACTTTATACCCTGTTTTATGAGGTTTTCCAGATTTGTGCATTTTTCAGGCATTCCTTGGATCTCCATGTGATATTTGAGCATCCCTAATTAACCTTTTGGTCTTTGGCATTGGCTCGGCTCCAATTCTATCTTTATGTGATCATTCGAGACTGAAACGACTATATCTGCACTTGTAGGAGATTTTGAGATCCATTCAAGGGTTTCTACAACTGTTCTGACTCTTAGTCGGCCAAGTGTACCTTTCAAACCATCCATCAATACTTTTAACACGATTTTGGCAGTTGTAGGTCAAATATTTCCCTTTTGGTTGTGTTTGACAAATTGGGCCCATTCCATGAGAAAAATTTGTGCATTTTCCTTGAAAATTCAAGAGAGTGTACTTTTAACTGAGTTCCAAGCATGGGCCAAGTCAAAAGTTGCAAAATCTGCATCTGGAGGCACTGATCGCGATCGGTGTACCACCACCAAATTTGGTTTTGACCACAGGGCTTTGTTCCTGACCTTGTGGGGAGCACATTGATGTGTTCTGTGGCTGAAAAAAGTTTTGTATGGATGCCTCTAAGGGCCCTCGACCTCTTTGACCCGATCCGACTTTGATTCGATCCCTTCGCCCGTTTGTGCAATGTTCGCGCTTGCATGCATAATAGACTTGATCTTTACTTGTGATAGGGAACATACCTGTGAAATTTGGTGTGAAATGATGGCTTCGACTGTCCGTACGGGGTAGAAATGTGGCAGCTCGCTCTAGGTCAAAAAAGCTCTCTCCTTCTCTCTCAAAAGGTGAAAATGAACAATGAGCTAGAATTTGGCCTACCTGACCTATATCTTCCCGAGATTTTTGTGACACTGGGTTGATTTTTCTCACCTTTGATCCTGATATAATTTGCATACCACTTGTGGGTCGAACCGTTTGTCATTCCGGTGTCGTATGACCATTTGATGCGATTTTGGCGAAATGTAGTCATGATCATTGAGGTCGAAATTGGACATCTTCAGATTAGCTTTATATCTTCCATGCTTGATAACCATATCATGATACTTCGGCGTTTGCTTCCAGAACTTGATTCCGACATTTGTGAGCGAGATTTTTTAATTTTTGATGTTTTATTAACGAAAATCAAACACAATAAAATGAAAATACTTATTAACTGGCGAAAATTAGCCAAAATTATTATACTCACCCCTAAGCATATATTTTCTCTAGAAGCATCCCAATGCTCCGGATTTGTCATTACAGCTCATTATTATGCTAGTCGGATGATACAAAAATACGCAAAAATGCCAGGTTTTGATCGGATATGTTCAAAACTGAACTCTAAATAATGAAAAAACACACACATTATGTACATATATACACATTGGACCCCTTAATGGCCCTGGCTGTTGCTAGATTCATCAATTACTCCCCCCTTCCTTGTCTGAGTCGTCCCGGACGAAGGGTTGGTGCATGTGCATGGGTTTTGAACTCTGTGTATATGCATGGCCGTGTAATGTGGCCCTATTCTGATGTTTGAGACAATGCGGTGGGTAACAATATGCTGTGCAAGATGTGGGAACTGAACGTAGTTTTCAGTGGCTTTTGATGGCGAGAGCTGTTTATGAAACATGAGAGCTTGCAGTTGAATTGCTCTTTCCTTGATTGTGGGTGTTGTGTTGGCAACTATTTTTGGAACCCATTTATATTCAGTTTGTTGCATCTTTACAGATTCTGCTTTAGTTTTCACAGGTTTCCATTGCCATTTGGGTTTCCTTTTGAGCTCTGGCGTTGAAACTTTAGTGTTATCCTTTTTTGGTTGCCATTTCCACTTTGGAGTAACTTCTGAAGGTTTTGGAGATGATGCTGCTTCCGTCTGGAGTTTGTTCTTAGGTAGCCATATCTTGCTCGGTTTGTTGGTCAGCAATGTTTCTTTATCCAGACCTCCCGAATAACCTTTGGTGGTGTTTTTTGTTGATTAGCCGGTTGCTTATTGGTGAGGGGGATACTTGGCCACGAGTGATCTGTTTTGGCGAATGGAGTCATGTACACGTTAGAGTCATGTGTGTACCTTAACGCATGTTCTGACCATTCAGTGACTGCATTGTACGTCCTCATCCATGGAACTCCCAAGCATATTGATTCTCTGATTTCGCCGTCTTTCATGAAGAAAAATTGACGAGGACAACTATTTCCATCAAGATTGATTGGTAAGTTTACTATCCCCAATGTTGACATTGTTGCACCGTTTGCTGCATGTAGATCACGTGTGGATTGCACGAGGGGTTCATCTGTAAGCATCCTGTAAGTTAAGAAGTTGACCGCATTGACTCTTGCTCCTGTGTCAATCAATGCTCGCTGATACCTGCCCTGCAGGAGTCTGATATTGATACGAACATCGATTCTTATTTCCCATTGCTCATCAGTTTGAATCATGGACAAAGGAATTTGAGTCGTGTCTGATGGTGGAGGAAGTCTTTGTTGTTGTAAGGTTTGTTTTCTTTTTAAAATCCTGACTTTGGCCTCCTCCTGTGCTTGAGCTTTTGTTTCTTTTGCTTTGTCTTGAGCTCCTTCGCAGTGTGTATTTTGGCAAGCATCTCTGTGGTTAGTGGTAAATTGTATTTCTTTAGTCTGAAACCACTAATCCAGTTAGGCATTTCCTCTCCCTCTAATGTCGCAAGTTTAATAGCACCGCTAGATGATATGTCATGAATCACATAGGGTCCATTTCCTCGCTTTTTGAGTTTTCGGGAATGTTGTTTCAGGGTATGCATTAAGACATAATCCCCAGTAGCAAATTCCTTGCTGATAACATGTTAATCAAAGAATGATTTCATGTTTCGTTTTTGCACGTAGATTGATGCAATGCTTCCTTGTAACATGAAGGCTCATTGCAATCAGTCAACATGACATAGTTCATATTTGGAACAAACCTATCAGGAGGTCGCGTGACACGTCCAGATCTACGCACAATAGGTGGCTCAGGCTCAGCCACAACTTGTGGTTCCACTCTATCCTTTCCTTGCTCCTCTTGAACCCTGACATTTTGTCTTGCACGTGCAGGTCCATCTTCTTGGAAGACAACTCTTCTAATCTCCTCAACCCTCTTTGGTTTAGAATGATATTTGGCTTCATTAAAGTGAACATCATTGCTGCGGATAACCTTTCTGGATTCGGGATCCCAAAGTCTGTACCCCATCTCACCAGAATTACCATAGCCTAGAAAGATGCACTTTCTACTCTTTGGCTCAAGTTTGTTCCTAAATTCCTTTGCAACGTGAGTATATGCCTCATAGACAAAGACTCTGAGATGCTTGTATGAGGGAACCTTGCCTGACCATACCATCTCTGCCACTCAGTCCTTCTGCAAAACCTTGCTAGGAGATCTATTTATAAGATGAACAGCTGTTGATACAGCTTCAGCCCAAAACCCATTTGGCAGCTGTGCATTAGACAATATACTTCTGACCTTCTCTTGTATGGTCCTATTCATCCTCTCAGCAACACCATTTTGAGGAGGATTGTAAGGAGCAGTAAGTTCACGTTTTATACCTTTTGACTCACAAAAGTCCTGAAAGTCAGCATAATGGTAGAAAGTGCCAATTCATCCATTTCGCTCCATTCATCTTCGTCCATATCTTCTGGTTTTATCCCCTTGAGCTTTATAGGTTTTATCTGGTTCTTTTGTACCAACACGTGCCAAATCTGCTTCTTCCACAATGGGAAATTGGTTCCATCCAGCTTCTTGATATTGTAAAGAGCAGTGTCCTGTGATCCAACCATAGCTACGCTTCACAGTAGTTTACTTTCCTAGGAAAAATTCGGCAGAGTTTCCCCTGTAAACTGACCTCTGAACCAATATCAACCTGTCAAATGAACCAAGAAAGCTTTAGATTTTGCAAAAATTTTGGCAGAGTCTCCTTTGTAAAATGGCTCTGGTGTACTAAAAAACAGACCAAAAAACAGCTCAAAAAACCACTATCTCTCTAACACTGTAAGCTGTGGGTAAACCTGTCCTGCACCTGTACTGTCTCTCACTGTCCTGTCACCGTCATGTAAGCATAGACTGCGACAATGCCTCAACGGCAGTAAAGCAAAGATGCAATCCCAAATGTCTAACTCACAGTCAATACATCCTAGCTACCTATCTAAGGGTGTTCGAGGGATCGCTCCAAGACCTGTATCGCCGAAAGGATCTCAACATTTGAGAATCCCCCAGCTCAATAAAACCTCACTCGACCCTCAACAAAGGCTGCAGTAAATCTGACAGTACATAGACTTCCCACAAAGTCATACATTCACAAATTTCCCACTGTATGCTGTAACTGCTGCGGCGGTTGTTTGCTTCGTGACTCACAGCCAGCAAACCCTCAACAGACATACATCATCTCTGACAATACATCCCATGTGGAAGTACCTGCAATGTCATGATGAAATCAGGAATATCAAGCAACAAACACAAGCTACATGATGAACTAGTGGATGTCGCCTACAGTCTATGTGTAGATGCACCCGTGTCGTATGTGACACGCCTCCAAGAACTGTGAGCCGTCTTTCGATGTGTAGACAGCCACAAATCAACACTCTGGGAGTTTCGATATCCTCAGCACCTGCAGTCATAGGCCGAAAACCCCAAATTTGCAGAGTCGGATCTGCACCCGCTGAGACCACGTAGTTAAAAATGGCATGCGCAGAACTTTGTCAAAGTTGAACGATGGCCGAGATGACCTCATAATGAAATTCTGAGAACACCGAGGCCTTTGGCTTCTCCCACAAGATTTGGGGCCGTGTCTTTGCCTGTCGAATTTCACTCCAATCTGAGCTGGTGACTCTAGCCTCCTGCAGTGCTGCCCCGAGCCTAGATCTGAGCTCTGATACCAGTTGAAGGAGTACGAGCGGAAGTGCGACGCGAGAGAGAGTGCAAGAAGAAGAGCACGATGATATGGTGAACTCGCTCTACAATAATGTGTAGAGCATAGTGAGTTCTTATTAGGTTTTTACAAAAGAATATGTGTACATACCTGGCGGCCCGCTCACTTACCTGGGCGACCACATTGGGCTTTATACCCCAACATAGTGTAGGCCACCATATGCCTGCAATAAGAATTGCTTTGGACGTTTTGTCAGCTGAGAAATGTCCACCAGCTTGTCCGCTGTGTGCTTGCTCTAAGATAGGAATGTATTCCTCTTCAGTCGCGCACATTCTCAATTGATTGTCTTTTCCCCTCTTGTAAAGAGTGTCCTCAATGAGTACAGAGTTTTCTGCCTCTTTCATAATCATTTTGATTCGTGATCTACTCATCCCCTCAGGTAGTATCCTGGTGGTGAGGTATTCAACAACGTAGTTACTCCATCAGGGTGCTGCAGATAATCTGAATAGAGTCACGTGCTCTATTGGCTTTTGAAGCGTGCATTTATCACAAGATTTGACATGCATATGAACACTATGTCTCATTTTCGGCCAATACACACCCATTCTCATCAATCTCTGATACATCTGTGCATGCCCATTATGAATTCCCGTTGTTTGTACATGAGCTTGGTTTAGGTATAATTCCCGTTCACTCGATTCAACACAAAGCCTAAGGATTTGATCCGATCCTTGTTTGTATAGCCTGCCCGCCAACATTACCAATGATCTGGATGCTGCAATGGTAGATGGTTGTCTTGTCACATTCATTGAACTGATATTCAGAAAAGCTATTAAATCCTCGCTCCATCTTGGAACCATTTCTATGTTGAAAAGATATGCATCTGGCAAATCATCATCAACTCCTACAGGGTTTTCTCCATGCATCATTCTAGATAAATGATCCGCTCTTTGGTGTGTAGTTCCTTTCTTGACCACTACCGTGAAGTCAAACTCGAGCAGTATGATGAACCATCGAACAATTCTCCCCGTACTGCAAGGTTTGTTTACTAAGTACAACAGTGCTTGGTGATCAACGAAGAATACAAATTTATTGGAAAGTAAGTAGTGTCTAAACTTTTTCGCCGCATAGACCATACCCAATCTGTCCCTCTCAGTTGTCGTGTAATTACTCTCTGCATTGTTCAGAGAGTAATTACTGGAGTAACTTATTGGAAAATCCATGTTGTTCTCCCCAGGTTGTGCAAGTATGCATCCTATTGCATACGCTGATGCATCTACGTGGATGTGAAAGATCCTCTCCCAATCCGGAGCCTTCAAAATTGGAGCAGAAATTAATCTCTGCTTCAACGTTTGAAAAGCTTCCTTGCACTCCTGTGTCCACTCAAATTTAGTTATCAGTGCGTAAAGCGGTTTTGCAATTATAGCATATGAGTAGATAAATCTGCGATAATCTCCACAATGGCCCATAAATGCCTGTACCTCCTTTACCTTTACTGGTCGTGGTAGATCAACAATGACGCTGATCTTCTTCATGTCTGTCGAAATACCATTTTTGGACACTATATGTCCCAATATTTTGCCTTGCCTTACCATGAAGACACATTTCTATGGATTCAGGCAAATCCGATACAGTCTGCATTTTTCGAACACCTTTGTCAAGTGCTCTATGTGCTCTACTCTTACAAGGGAGTGAACACACAGGTCATCCATGTAAATTTCTAAGAACTGTCTTAGATATTCTTTAAAAGCATGACCCATCAGCCTTTGAAACATGGCTGGTGCATTTGTGAGGCCAAAAGCCATTACCCGGAATGCAAAAATACCCCATTCGGTTGCGAAAGCCATTTTGTGCTAATCCTCTGGCTTTATTGCGAGTTGGTTGTAACCCGAAAAGCCATCTAAGAAGCTATAAGCCTCTTTGACTGCCACCCTTTCTATTACATGATCAGTAATGGGTAGGGGATAGTTGTCTCGAATTGTAGCAGCGTTTACTTTCTTGAGATTGACGTACACTCTCAACTTTTCATTTTTCTTCGGAACCACCACAATCGGTGAAACCCAATCGGTGTGCTCAATTTCGTAAATAAACTCTGCCTCCTTAAGTTTATCTATCTCCTCCTTGATCTTTTTCGCAAACGTTTCATTATAAGTATAGGGACGTTGTCTGTTGGGTTCGGCGTCATTCTTAAGGGGTATTGTGTGTTGACAGATACTTGGATCCACACCCGTAAGATCTTTATATGACCATGCAAACACATCTCTATACTGTTTAAGAGTAGCTACCAAAAGCTTTTCCTCTTCTTCAGTAAGATCAGTGGCAATATATGCAGGTTTTGGATCTTCTCCTGGCTCCGCTAGATCTATTTGTTTGGCTTTCTCAGGACCGTCATACGATGTACCCGGTTCCTTCAGTTCTCTCATTGGTTGCTGTACTATGATTTTCTTATCTTGTATGGTATATTTCTTATAATGGGACGGTGCATCCATCTTGTCAGAATTGGTGTCCTCATTTGTTTCAAAGTCAGTCGTCCATATGTCTTTGAGTGCTCGTTTAAGCATATTGTACTCTGTTTTCCTCTCTGTTTTGGTCATTCCAGACTGTGTTTTCCCCCTTTCTGCGACTTAGTCGTTTGCTTCTCGTTTCTGTTCTTCTTGTTGTTTTTCCGCGGTTTAGTCTTGATAAACCGGCCAGTGACCTCGTCTTTGACACAATCATCAGCTTTGACAAGCTTTAGATATCCCGTTCTGTCCATCGACAAGAGGCATCGGATTATGCTTTTTCGTCCTTGATTTTTTAGTTCTCTTGGATTTATACCGCTCCTGTCGACTAGGTTTTTGGTTAGGAAACTCGTAAAACTTGTCCTATCTCGACCTGTATTTCCTATTTCGTTTGATCTTTCATCATCAACCTCTATCAGTTGGATTTCATCGTCCAGTGATGGAAGGTCACATCATAATGAATCTGTGAATTCCTCCTCTGTTCGATTTCTATCGATCACCACATATATCTCATCAATGATTCTTTTACACTCGGTCTCACGTGGTAGTTCTTCTTGTTCCTCACTCTCTGATCCTGACTGAAGGATGCCACTAGCCATTTGCAACGTTACTAGGTCGTATCCTTCTTCGTCACAAAATTCCGTAGGTGTACATTCGTTAATACATATGTCCAAGGTTGACAATATTTGAGTCCACCTGAATGGCTCAAATAAATGTTATGAGAAAGGTTCTGGGAAATAAGCTTCGTCTTCTACGGATCTTTCCAAAACGCATTCCTCTTTGATTATCTCTCCACAATCAGATGCTCCACACATCCAGACATGCACTTTCGTTTGCATCCATGCATGCATTTCTTTTTCATTTACGGTGGTCGAATTAAACTCTTGCACTGGTGTTTTTGCCACGTCTCTATAGCTGTGATCCTTCATGTTGATTTTCGTTATTAGCTCTTCGTGCCTTAGGTAGATTTGGTCGTACCCCCAATCTTGTATCATTTTGAGTTGATGCATAAAAGGTCGTCCCAAAATAATGTCAAAGTTGTTCATTTTCCCGAAATCCACCACAGCAAAGGTGTGCTCATAGTTAATTCCACACGAAGTTACAACTATTTGGTCCAGGATTCCCAATGGTCTCTCTACATACCCATCTGTGAGTTGTAGTTTCATTCTCGTTTTCCTGAGAGCTGGACGGCCCCACTTCTCCCAGATTTGCTTTGTAGCAATCACCACTCCTGCTCCACTGTCTAGGATAGCTATCGTTTTTATGTCCTGATATTCCACAGGTAGGGTCGTATTCCCCTCCTCGCCTTCACAGTAATCTCCGACCTTGTTTATGGGTACTGGTTGGGCTTTGGGTTGACTTTCCCGTTTGTTTTCTTCTCCCATAGGGTTTATCGGAAGAGAAATCTTTACTCCCTTGTGCTCCAAATGTTTCCCCATGTCTTGCCATAAGTGGGGTCTGACTCTCAAGAGTTCGGACATCGTGATTGTGCATGTTATAGGTGTCAACAACATATCTTGAAGACTCTTTGAGTCAACCATATGCGGAATAGTTCTTATTTGGGATGGAACTAACCTTATCTCTGATTGTGCCTCATGTTCACCTATAAATGACGACAGGGTTTTCAAGGATTGGGCTTTGCTTTCCACCGAAATCTCCGTTCTCGCATCCCCATACATCGATTGTATATCGACTAGACAAAATCCGTTATCCAGGTTAATCTCAGAAATTGGAGCAGACTGTAATGTCACGCTCCCGTTCTTTCTGTTTCTAATGGTTTCCCATAAGTGTTGTGGCCATTGTTCTTCAACTTCTGGAATTGGCATCATCGTCATTGACTTAGCGTCATCAGTCATGGTTTGGCACCACTTGATGATTCAGCGACAATATTGTTTCAGGCTTGGGTTCGTTTACTTGTTTTGGTTCATCGGTTGTTAGTTTTTCTCGCTCTTTATGAATCAACACTTCTTGTTCTGGGGTTCTAACCATCTTAGCTTCCATCAACGCCTGGGCTGTTTCAATGAGGTGTTTACACATTTCCAAACGCTTCGTTTCCACTTCTGGTTGAGGATAAGTTAACCATCTTTGCTCTAAGGTTTGGTTTGTTTTTAGCCTTGCTTCGTACGCTTGTAATAGAGCATCTAACGGCTCTAGCACTTTGTCAGCAACCAAGACCGATCCTCTCGAGGACGCTTTCCTCGGCTTGCTGTTATCCTCAGTAGTCCTACTCCCTCTCTCTCTCTCTCTCTCTCTCTCTCTCTCTCTTGTTTGAGTTGCTCCTTCGTTTCATGTAATTCGTTTTGCATGGCAATTTGCCTGTTCACCCTTCTTATTTTCATCCTGTCTCGTTTCGCCTTCCAGGATTTTCTCTGGGTTCTCACGGATAAGCTTTCATTTTCTGTGGGTATAGGCAACTCTACCCTTTCCTCCATGGGCTCGTTTTTCCTTAAGTCCTTGGCTTGGGCTTTGGTTATCGCATTGATTTGGATCATTGGATTGGTTTCTGATCCGCTGCTTGCACTTGGTATCACCCTCACTATATTCATAGTTGCTTTTCCCTTGCTGTCTGGATTTTTTGGGCAATCCGGCAATATGTGATTCACACCACATCCGTCACAAAACCCAAAAATTTTCACTCTTTTGCCTTTGAAAGGACAGTTACGCTCCCAATGATCCGTACTTCCACAGCTATAGCACTGTCCAATTGGTGTTTGATTTTGAGGAGGTGGTCCCATAGGTTGTCCTGCCGTATTAAGATACCCTCTTGGTTTGTAATTGTGGTTCGCAATGAACATTAACGTTCTTTCGTCTACCAAATATTGATCTCTCGAAGGTTGTGCTACATACGTTGGTGGTGCCATACCCTCGCTACTTTCCCATGGTTGATATGCTTCGTCTGCATACATTTGTGATTCAGGTTCTGTTGCGTAAGGCTCATTCGGTTCCTCATAATATGAAACTTGAAGTGTACTATTTGTTCCTAGTGATGCTTCACGTGGTTGAGCATACCTAATCATGGCCCTATTTTCCTGTGGTAATGGAGGTTGTTGACCCAATACAGGTTGAGGTCTCTCTGCTCCTGCTACCAGATTCGTATTTGGTCCCACTTGATATCTTGGAGGAGGTGGTTGGGATGGTCCTGCTGGAGGTCCATACTGTCTTTCCCTCACATAGTTTTTGTTATAAAAACACTCTTCCGTGCTATGATTCGTCCATTTTTGTTCTATGGCGCACCATTTCAGTACTCGTCCATTCGCAACTGGTGCTTTCGGCTGTTGAGTGCACCACGGTGTCGGATGATCCCCCCCACACGTGTCACACTTCCTCGTCTGAGGCTGTCTCATCACCGGATTTGATCTCATATGTTGCTGCATTCTCTTCGTTACCTCCTCTATCAATTGATCAGCTGTCGACATCAAGGATGCCTGGGCATCTTTCTTGGTAGAGGGTTCGCTTTTAATCGATGAAGAGCCACTGGTTACTGAATCAGTATCCTCTGACACTTCCCCATATGCTTTGCAGTTATCGACAAGATATAACGCTTCCCTTGTAACCTGTTGAAACGTGCTACAAGCTTTCAAGTGAAGGTCCTTTTTCAAGGTTTCATTCATAAGTCCTTCGACGAAGAGCACATACAATCTCTCGTCTTGCGGTAATTCTCTCCTCGGGCATCTCTCAATGTATTGCTTGAATCTCAAGGTTGATTCCTTCACTTTTTCATTCTCCCTTTGTTTAAAAGCGTATATCTACGATACAATATTATGCTTTTATACCCCGTTTTGAGAATTCTTTTGCGAACTCGCGCAATACATGTTCAATATTCGGACAAGTTTCAGGGTTTAAAGGTTGAAACCATGTTAAGGCCGTCCCTTCCAAGGTCAGCCCGAATCCCTCGTATTGAGTATGGAAATCAGTTATCTTTTCTGCTCTTAAGACTTGCTTGAAGAGCGATACATGGGCATATGGATCCCCCGATCCACTATACTTCTTTGGCATGCACTTCGCTACTTGGGACGATTTGATCTGTCTATGGCTGCGGTCAATCTCATTGCTCCCATGTCTCGAATTAATTGTTCTCGTGCATCAGGGAGGTCATAGGTTGCTCTCGTTGGCTCCCCCCCCCCCCCCCCAAATCTACTACTAGGTGGCAAATGTGATGGGGTGGCTGCAAATGTCGGATCTACAGCCGTATGTGTAGAGATGGGAACCGCACTACCTCGATTCGTAGCCATTGATTCTCTGGAATGTAACGTCCCCGTGGGGCTTGGCATCGAATAATGAGGTCGACTGAAAGAATCAGCTACATGAGTCCTTCCTCCTCTTGTGGTCAACAGTTCTGGCACGACAGTTGTAGGGGCTGGTCTTAGAGAGTGATGCATGGTTTTTAGGACCCCTTCTGAAGATGCAATAAAGGCACAGTCAGTTGTTGGGGAGATGAGGATACTCTAGTCCAAGGAATCTCGAAAGAGAAGAAAAATCTACTTCACAAGCACCAAAGAGTAAAAAGTGCCATGGACAGAAGATACGTGGGAACGAGCTCTTATGCATGCCTACAACCTATATCTTACAGAATAGCCCATTCTAGGTGTGAATTTGTAGTGAAATTTACACGAGGATGTTCGTGTGGACTCACAGCACATCATACTCCGTTTTCACTTTTTTTACCGACAGTAAATATTTTTTACCACAGTAAATATTTTTTACCTACAGTAAATATTTTTCACCTACATGGTAAATACAAATCACTTTTTACCTACAGTAACTTTTTTTACCCATGGTAAATATTTTTTACTGCACCATAAGTATTTGGTAGGTAACAGTTCACTATTACTAGAAGCAGTGATTGGGCATCAACAATGCAGTTACAGGAGGAGAAAAGGGGAAAATCTTATGGTAAAGGTGAGTCAACAGGGATAAAGACTTTTGAGTTGAAAAGAGACATGCTGATTTTTTCAAAGAACACATGTCAAAAGAAGCAATGGTTGAGGATTTTTTGAGAATTTGATATTCAGGAGGACCCAGCTGCCACCTCCCCCCCGCAGGTCCCCCCTTGACATGTGCAGAACCTCCAGTTTCAACAGCCACCTTACCTGCTCTTAAATGGTGGTCAAGGCCTTATCCCCATGTGTCACAATCAGAAAAATCAGCATTTACCCTCCCCTCTCACATCACTCTAGAGAATATCTTGATGGTGACATATCAGGTGACCTCAATTTGTTGACCACCCTAAGCAAAAAGTAACCCCAATCAGCGGATTTAAGCATGTTTATCCTTAATCCTAAACCCTCTCAGAAACCTATATAAGGAGGCCTTCTCTCACTCAAAACCAACACTTCACCCACTTCACCAAGCAACGAAGCTATGACGACATTGCTCACAACGAGGAGCTATGGATGGAGCTCTACTCTCTCTCCCTCTCTCTCTCTCTCCCTCTAGTATGCTACATTACTAGCCCTAAAACCTAAATAAGGAGTCTTCTCTCATGCTCCATGGCCGCCATCCTCGCCATCATTCTCTAAGGTATTGATGTGTTGCTAGTAGGATCATACCTACTTGCTGGGTTGATTGTTTTTGACAAGGGATTATGCCATCCTTGGCTTGCTTCTCTATATCCTTGTTATGTATGATCAGATGCCGTTGTATTGTTAAGCTGATGTCTTGTGTATATATATGCTACATAAGGTCCCTAAGCTTCGTTTCTATGTGTTTTGCCATATGTTTTGATGCCATCATAATGCCAGAAGTTTCACTTGCCTATGTGCACTATGTGTGAGGTCCCTAAACCTCTTAATTTAGGGTGGTGCTCCCTTTGTTTTGTTCTTTGCTTGTTTTCATGAGGCATGGTTTGTGGAGTGTGCACGAGTACAGAGGCCACCCGATTGCACTGCTCTTTTTCCCGCTATCATTTTGGTGCCCCCACTGAGGAGGGCTACACAGACCTTCAGTCCACAAGCAATGAAGATGTGCAATCTACAACATGGACGAATGGCGTGAGGAGTTTGCAAATTGGAGAACAGAAGAGGAGGAGGATTTAGAGGCCTTAAAAGCTTTCATCGAGGTCTTGTTACCAGGTTGTAGTGTCATTGAAATTCAAGAAGTAAGTTCTTCTACATGCCTTGTTCGTGATCGTCGCCAACGAAGGAGAGTAAGAAGAAGAGCTTGATATACCTCTCCTCTCAACCTATGAGTGCTCCAGAAACCTCCAACGCACACGAGCTTGAAATATTCTACATCAACATACACGAAGGTACTGTGACACACATTAAGGGAAGAGAAAGCATCACCAGACCTCTCTTTCCTGAGGAGCCGACTAAGAGGAGGAAGATCACCTCTACACCTAAGTGGCCCAAGGCCGCAGCGCGTGCTCAAGCGTAAGGTAACATTTGGCTTAATCTCATTAATAAGGGATTACATGACCACTACAGGCAAGAAAAAGGCTAGTGAGCAACCAACTTCAACCTCCAACTTGCAACCACGACTCTCACCCCTAAATCCTCCTGAAGCAAAGAGGCGAAGGCTTGCCTACAAGATTGCCGCCCGTCTGTGAGTTCTCCCAGTGCACTTTGTGAATCCAGACACCACCAATCCCAAGCCAACCTTCTGTCCGCGTGAAAATCACTTTGGATATTGTCCAAAGTGCTTTGGAGACCGGGTGAAAAGCCTCCCTGCCCTACCTTTGCTGCTAATTTTCAAGAAGTTATCTCAATCTAAGGAAACTATCTTAGTTGATGATGTGCTGCACATTAATGGTGTCACTTTCATTCGTCATGCTGATTATGGTAATAGCATCCAATTGTTGCTTGCTAAAAGGCTCAACATTGTACAAAGTGTTTCCATGATGCCTTACGTCTTCACAGATGCATCAGGAAGAGTCGAAGTGATCCGAGGTGCTGACCTTCTGTGGCTGATCAGGCTCATTGGTCCTAAGGTGGTGCAACTAAGCTAGGCTCTTGTGTGTAAGTATGGATGCCAATAATGAGAATGATGATCCCTGCATGTTTCCTTTCCATTTTGTGCGTCATATCCGTGTGAATATTTGTATTGATAGAAAAATCTTTTATCAGCAACGAATAGCCCTGTTGTTTGGAGCCGAGAGACTTGGGGAAATCTTGCGCTCTCCTCATCCTGTCGTTCTATCCTTACTAGACTATTACCATTCCTTTGATGTGTCGATCTTCATCCTATTTTGAGCTAAGTTGTGCTAAAGCTCCAAATTGTAATTACCATACTCTATTTTAAAATAAATTGGAGCTGTTTGTGTAATTGTTTACTCTCTCACTTATGGCCTTCCCTAATTTTTATGGTAAGCCTGGGGAGGTTGCTCCAAACTTTTTGGATAATTTGGAAATGGCCTTTCTGGTATCGGGAAGGGATGACGAAGCTACTAAGTTAAGGGCCTTTCCTTTGGTCTTGAGGGAAGGTGCAAAATTATGGTATCAAACTTTGGCACCTGAAGAAAGAAGAGACTGGGAGTCCTTAAAGATGATGGCCTTCATCGAAGAATTTCGCCGCCATGAGCCTCCAGAGGAGATATGGAGACAACTCTTAGAGCTATGCCAAACATCACCCAATGACTATAGAAGCTATGAAGGAAAGTTTTCCAACCTGTGGGAGAAATGGTGTGCATCACTATGTGAAGGAGAAAGGGCGCCAGAATGCCTAAAGAAGGACTGTTTCCTGGCAGGGCTTTACCCCATCCTTCGAGAAAAGGTAAAAGATAAATTCCGAGATACCTTTGATAAAGCTATGACTTATGCAAGGGAGAAGGATAGGAAGTTAAAATTCCAAGCTCAACTACAAGGGGGAATGGAGCCTCCACCGCTAGCTCAACCTACGGCAAGGGTAGTAGCAGGGACAGGAGCAACAGACCAAGAGTCCTCTCAACAAGAATTACTTCAACAAATCACCAATCAACTAGAGAGCCTGTCCATCAATCTGGTTCAAGGTGTAAGGGCTCCCCAGCCAGGAAATGAACGAAATAGACAAGAAGGACAAAGGCAAGCACGTGAGTACATTTGCTACAACTGTGGAGAGGTAGGTCACGGCATGTATTCTTGCCCCCATCCACGACGCTATCAAGGAAATGGTAATCAAAGACGGCCTCCTCGCCAGCAAGTCACTCCTCCTCGAGCTAGGCCACTAAATGGACAAAATGCACACGTGGCTCCACCAATCCAAATATTGAGACCCCCTCCTCCACCACCACAAGCACCAGCAGAGATCCCTCCACTACCATTGGGAGGGGAGGACAGGGTTGTCTCTGTCATAAGTCTTGACAATGGTAAGGATAAAGGGAAAGAAAAAATGGAGGAAGCTGTTGCCATGCAAATAAAGAGAGTTAGGAGACAAAGAACTGATGAAATGGAAGCTTCAGAGCCGGATAAAGGGAATGAGGGTTCCTCCCAAGTGATAGGAGACAAGAAAAGGAAGAGTAGGTCAAGGAGGCACACATGATTAGAAGACTTTCCACTTGGGGTAGGATCCATACCTTACGACCTGGTAGAAGATGTGAGTAAGCAAGGACCAAAGATTTCATGGCAGCAACTCCTCCACCTTTCCCCAAAGATGCGTAGAACCTGGTCTAAGATGGTCAGCACCAGGAGGGCTAAGGCAAAGTCAGTTGGGTCTATTAGTGCAAGAGGCATGAAGGATATCGTGCCAGTCATTGATGCAGAGATTAAGAGTCAGCGAGTCTCCAATGTGTACGTAGATGGTGGAGCCGAGATTTGTGTTATGACAGAGAAATTAATGCACAGGTTGGGTTTGGAAGTAAACGAGCAAACTTCCTTACAAGCTAAGATGGCAAATAATGTAAGGGTGGCTTGTGTGGGAAAGGTTAATGGAGTGAAGGTTTCAGCTTTTGGTGTGGCAATCTCAATTGATGCTTATGTGATCCCAACTAAGGGGGAGGGCTATCCGCTAATCCTTGGAAGACCTTGGCTTATGGCTATGAAAGCTAGGCAAGATTGGGAGACAGGTGAGTCCCTTGAGTTGCGACCAAATCATAAGGTAGGTGGCAAGCAACAAAAAATTGTGTATGACATGAAGCAGGGTAGACAACAAGACCTAGAGATGGAGACTTCTATGGATGAATGGAGCACAAGCAGCTGCTCTTCATCTGAGGATGAGTCATCTCAGGAGGATGCTAGCTCTTTGGAAGTCATGGGTATAATACTGCGAAACCCAGAAGGAGAAGGTGGTCAAGACTCTCTAAACAAGGAAGAAGCCACAGGCTTAGAGGAGATGCTAGCTAAGGACCTACTAGAAGAGGAGAGAGAACCCTATTTGCAGGTACTAAAGAAGCATGCTGGCCTCTTTATAACTGATTACGAGCACATTAAAGGAGTGACGGTAACCCAACTCCATATCCAATTAAAGTAAGGTGCCAAACCAGTGGTGCAAAGGCTAAGGAGATTAGGGCTAGTGCAACAAGATGCACTCTTAAAAGAAGTAAAAAGATTACTCAAGGCAGGATTTATCTACCCAGTGGAAGATTCTGAGTGGGTGTCTCCAGTTGTGGTAGCACCAAAGAAAAATGGGAAGTGGAGGGTATGTGTGGATTACAAGCCTCTAAACGCAGCCGCAAAAAGGGACCATTTTCCTTTGCCTTTTCAAGATGAAATACTAAATGAAGTGGCTGGTCATGAAAGGTACACAGTGTGTGATGGGTACTCAGGCTACTTCCAAATCAGAATTGCAGATGAAGACCAAAGAAAGACTACCTTCATAACACCTTGGGGGTGTTTTGCTTATAGAGTTATGCCTTTTGGTTTAACTAATGTCCCAGCTACTTTCCAGAGGTTTATGAACTTGGTGTTTCAACCTTACTTTGGTAAGTCCATACGAGTCTTCATTGATGATTTTTGCATTTACAGCTCTAGGGAAGTAGATCTGTCCAAGGTTGATGAAGGTTTCACCCGTCTGGCCCAATTGGGTGGGCATTTGAATAAAGACAAGTGCCACATAGGTGAGAGCAAGGTCACTCTACAAGGCCATGTTGTGTCTGAAGATGGTATTGAGGCTGACCCTGAAAAGGTAAAGACATTGTTAGCTTTACCTACTCCTTCAAACGTGAAGCAACTAGTCTCCTTCATTCAAAAGGTTCGCTACATGGGACGATTCATACATCTCCTTTCTCAGGCAATCTATCCTTTGCAGCAGCTCACTAAACACACTACATTGACATGGAGTGAGGAGGGTGAAAGGTGCTTTCAAGAAGTTAAAACCATTTTGAGCTCATTGCCTGTCATCCTACAACCCACATGGGGTGAATTATTCTATGTAAATCCTAGTGTAGGTCCAGAAGCTCTAGGAGCTGTCTTGATGCAAAAAGACCCAAAGACATCTCTCATGAGACCAGTCTACTTCTCTAGTAGAGTGATGACAGCTGGTGAAAAGGGTTTCAGTGCAACTGAGCAATTGGTGCTAGATCTTAAGTTTGCAGTGGAGAAGTTTCGGGCTTACTTACTTCCGAGACAATTTGTGGTGATCACAACTGAGGAGGTTTTTCCATATGCCCTACAACACATGGAATTGTCTCAAAGAATAGCAAAGTGGGTGGTGCAGCTTCAAGAGTTTGACTACACACTACAAGTAGAGGATTCCACCCGTGCTTGTTTGGCAGATGTCCTCACACAAAGGTGTTATGAGAAGGCCAAGAAAGAGGCACCTAGTAAGGTACCGCCTATCCCGGAGCCTGAAGTTCTACTGGGAGCACACAGTCTGTTTTTTGATGGGGCTTACAAGAGGACCAAAGACAAGGCATCAGCAGGCATAGTAATATTAGGTCCAGAGAAGGAGAAGATCTTTGCAAAAGGGTTTCATCTAAAAGAGGTTCATTCTAACAATGAGGCTGAGTACCATGCCCTTGTTTTAGGGTTGCAATGTTGTCTTTCTCAGGGCATCACAAAGCTAAATGTTTTTGGTGACTCCATGTTGATTGTTAAGCAAATGGTTGGTGTATGGGCCTGTAAAAATGACAAATTGTCTGTTAAGATGAGGGAAGCAAAGGCCTTGTTGAAGGGTTTTAAAAAAGTTCGAGTGCACTTTGTACCTAGAGATCAAAATCGAGAAGCAGATGCCTTAGCAGGTGAAGAACTACAAACTCTCATAGTAGGTGCTATCCTTGTGAAAAGTCCTTTATACCAGGGAAAGGAGGAGCTGCATGATTTACTTTACTTTCTTGAGCATTGTGAAGCACCCTCTGGTATGAGTAAAAGTGAACGTAGGTGGTTGGCAAAAAAGGCTACCAGCTATAGCTTAGTGAATGAGGACTTGTATTGTAGAGGGAAAGATGCTGTCTTAAGGAGAGTTCCTGCATCCCAAGAGATAAAGGATATTTTGTTTAGTTGTCATGAAGGTGTGTGTGGTGGCCACTTTGCAGAAGAGATTACTAGCAGAAAGATTTTACAAGCAGGGTTCAGTGGCCAAGCCTCCATCGAGATGTACAACATTGGTGCCGCACATGTGAGGTTTGCCAAAAAGCTGGACCAAGGCGTCTTACCCATGAAAATCAGCATCCAATCAAAACCTATGGGCCATTTGAAAAATGGGGGATAGATGCAATAGGGCCACTACCTTGCACTCAATCAGGGAAGGAATACATCATTATGGGGGTGGAGTACATGACCAGATGGGCAGAAGCTCGTCCCACAAAGCGCATCACAGCCAAGGACGTGAGTGATTTCATTTTTGAATGCCTTTGTTGCCGTCTTGGCACACCTTTGGAGATTCTCTCGGATAGGGGACCGGGATTTCGAGCTGATTTAGTCGGGCAATTGATGAGCAAGTTAAAAATCAAGCGCAGGCACTCTACACCATACTACCCTCAGTGCAATGGTCTTGTGGAAAAGGTAAATGGTCTTATATGTAAAATCATCACTAAGCAAGTGCATTTACATCCTAAGGCATGGGACAAACACCTAGATGCAGCACTTTGGGCCTACAGAACATCCTTTAAAACATCCTTGGGGTATACACCTTTTCACTTGGTTTACGAGCAAGAGGCACTATTGCCTATAGAAGTGGAGCTAGCGAGCCTCCGAGTTCTAAAAGCACGTCAAGAGGATAGTCAAGAGAAGCAGGTGGAAGGAAGAATCATCGATTTGGAGAGGTTAGGGCTAGATCGAGAGTCACCAGTGAAGTACTATGCAGCCCAGGCAGAGAAGAAACGAAAGAAGTTCAATCGCAACCTTGTCAAGAAAGGTATCAAGGAAGGTTCTTTAGTACTCAGATACGACAATCGCTTTGATCGTAGGAAGGATGGTAAGTTCTTGCTTAAGTGGGAAGGCCCTTTTGTAGTGATACAGAGGTTCTCAAATGGTAGTTACCAACTAGGAGACCTAGATGGTAAGGTACATCAGACCCCGATAAATGGTTGGCGATTGAAGGCCTACCAATGTCGTCTTTCACAGCCATATGCTGGTGAAATCAATGCTAAGGATGGTTCAGAGGAGAGCTCATCATATTCGAGCTCCAACTAAGGTAACAATCATGTACATGGTCGTTTCAAAAAGAAAAAAAAAAAAGGAAAAAAAGAGAAGAAAAAAAGAAAAAAAGAGAATGCTACCAGTGAAAGCGGATATTGACAATGGATGGGGTATGGCTTTCAAGGGTCTAGGAGACCAGTTGTTAGTCATGGATGGATACAATTATTCATCAGAAAGGACTAAACAGGGTGCATCAGCCAAGAAAGCAGTAACATGGCAAATTCAATTGGTACCAGGTAGGTATGTATTCAAGAGAACCCTATTGTAGCACAACCTACAGCTAGAGGCATCAAATACCTCTAGCTTAAGGGGGAGGGGCTATATGATGCATGGTTTTTAGGACCCCTTTTGAAGATGCAATAAAAGCACAGTCAGTTGTTGGGGAGTTGAGGATACTCTAGTCCAACTCGAAAGAGAAGAAAAATCTACTTCACAAGCACCAAAGAGTAAAAAGTTCCATGGACAGAAGATACGTGGGAACGAGCTCTTATGCATGCCTACAACCTATATCTTACAGAATAGCCCATTCTAGGTGTGAATTTGTAGTGAAATTTACACGAGGATGTTCGTGTGGACTCACAGCACATCATACTCCGTTTTCACTTTTTTACCGACAGTAAATATTTTTTACCACAGTAAATATTTTTTACCTACAGTAAATATTTTTCACCTACATGGTAAATACAAATCACTTTTTACCTACAGTAACTTTTTTTACCCATGGTAAATATTTTTTACTGCACCATAAGTATTTGGTAGGTAACAGTTCACTGTTACTAGAAGCAGTGATTGGGCATCAACAATGCAGTTACAGGAGGAGAAAAGGGGAAAATCTTATGGTAAAGGTGAGTCAACAGGGATAAAGACTTTTGAGTTGAAAAGAGACATGCTAATTTTTTCAAAGAACACATGTCAAAAGAAGCCATGGTTGAGGATTTTTTGAGAATTTGATATTCAGGAGGACCCAGCTGCCACCTCCCCCCCACAGGTCCCCCCCTGACATGTGCAGAACCTCCAGTTTCAACAGCCACCTTATCTGCTCTTAAATGGTGGTCAAGGCCTTATCCCCATGTGTCACAATCAGAAAAATCAGCATTTACCCTCCCCTCTCACATCACTCTAGAGAATATCTTGATGGTGACATATCAGGTGACCTCAATCTGTTGACCACCCTAAGCAAAAAGTAACCCCAATCAGCGAATTTAAGCATGTTTATCCTTAATCCTAAACCCTCTCAGAAACCTATATAAGGAGGCCTTCTCTCACTCAAAACCAACACTTCACCCACTTCACCAAGCAACGAAGCTATGACGACATTGCTCACAACGAGGAGTATGGATGGAGCTCTACTCTCTCTCCCTCTCTCTCTCTCTCCCTCTAGTATGCTACATTACTAGCCCTAAAACCTAAATAAGGAGTCTTCTCTCATGCTCCATGGCCACCATCCTCGCCATCATTCTCTAAGGTATTGATGTGTTGCTAGTAGGATCACACCTACTTGCTGGGTTGATTGTTTTTGACAAGGGATTATGCCATCCTTGGCTTGCTTCTCTATATCCTTGTTATGTATGATCAGATGCCATTGTATTGTTAAGTTGATGTCTTGTGTATATATATGCTACATAAGGTCCCTAAGCTTCGTTTCTATGTGTTTTGCCATATGTTTTGATGCCATCATAATGCCAGAAGTCTCACTTGCCTATGTGCACTATGTGTGAGGTCCCTAAACCTCTTAATTTAGGGTGGTGCTCCCTTTGTTTTGTTCTTTGCTTGTTTTCATGAGGCGTGGTTTGTGGAGTGTGCACGAGTATAGAGGCCACCCGATGGCACTGCTCTTTTTCCCGCTATCATTTTGGTGCCCCCACTGAGGAGGGCTACATAGACCTTCAGTCCACAAGCAATGAAGATGTGCAATCTACAACATGGACGAATGGCGTGAGGAGTTTGCAAATTGGAGAACAGAAGAGGAGGAGGCTTTAGAGGCCTTAAAAGCTTTCATCGAGGTCTTGTTACCAGGTTGCAGTGTCATTGAAATTCAAGAAGTAAGTTCTTCTACATGCCTTGTTCGTGATCGTCGCCAACGAAGGAGAGTAAGAAGAAGAGCTTGATATACCTCTCCTCTCAACCTATGAGTGCTCCAGAAACCTCCAACGCACAGGAGCTTGAAATATTATACATCAACATACACGAAGGTACTGTGACACACATTAAGGGAAGAGAAAGCATCACCAGACCTCTCTTTCCTGAGAAAAGTGTGTCTCAGCTTAGAATTGAGCCGGTTGAAAAATCAAAACATTGGGTTGACTGGAGGGAAAGAAGGATTAGAGTTAAATTGAAAATAATAGCGGTTATTTTGAAAAATTTCCTATTTGGATCTATCGTATAGGGGATTTTGTATATTTATGAAATTGATTTTCTCAACTCAGAATCCTGAATGCTGATGGAAATTTGAAGCATGTAACCCCCCCCCCCCCCCCCCCCCCCCCCCCCCCCCCCCCCCTCTCTCTCTCTCTCTCTCTCTCTCTCTCTCTCTCTCTCTCTCTCTCTCTCTCTAAAAACTCTATGAGAGAGCACGCCCGACCGAGGCGTGCTCTCTCAGAGAGTTTTTAGAGAGAGAGAGAGAGAGAGAGGGAGAGAGAGAGAGAGAGAGAGAGAGAGAGAGAGAGAGAGAGAGAGAGAGAGAGAGAGAGAGAGAGAGAGAGAGAGAGAGAGAGAGAGAGAGAGAGAGAGAGAGGGTCGTCTCTGGTGTTCAATTTCGCAAAGTTTGAATGGTGCCCAAATCAAAGGAAAGTGCGACTTCCACCATAGAAGCTGAGCAAAAGGCACAGAAGGGCGTCAAGGCGGTTAAGAAGCCGGTTGGGTAGAAACCTGCTATTGCTAAGGAAGGCAGTGACAAGAAGAAGAAGAAGAAGGCTAGGAGCACCAAGACCTACAAGATTTACATCTTCAAAGTTCTCAAGTAGGTGCATTCGGACAAAGGTATCTCCTCTAAGGCCATGGGCATTATGAATTCCTTCATCAATGACATTTTTGAAAAGATTGCGCAAGAGACAACTCATTTTTTAATGGAGAGAGTTGTTTAAGTGGTGGGAACATGCCGCTTATAAAGTGACTAAGTACTATGTCAAGCCATCCACGCCAGCGTGGATGGCTAGAGGCAAGTGAATGGTGAGTCGTGATATTGGCTAGCAAACTACCTCAAGCCATCCACGCCGGCGTGGATGGCTAGAGGCAGGTGAATGGAGAGTCATAAATGAGCAGCAAGTTGGTCTCACCTCCTAGATGCGCGCAATGATTAGGAGTTCGTGTCAACTGCGACAAGCAAAGGTTCAGTGTCAATCGTTGTCATGCAATGAGCAACGCCGGGTTGGACGCGTTGAGCATGTAGAGCATATAGAAGATGAGCTCGATATTAACAATAGGGGTCATGTCAACTCGATATTAACAGTATGAAACTTAGCAAGGCAGTACGGTATCTGCGTGCAGCATGCAAGGCTACTGCAAGGTTCTCCAACCTCCATACACAGTATCTGCGCGCAGCACGCAAGGCTGTTGCAGTACGGTATCTGCGTGCAACATGCAAGGCTATTACAAGGTTCTCCATCCTCCATACACAGTATTTGCGCGCAGCATGCAAGGCTGCAAGGCTCTAATAGCTATCCCGTCTAGTGTTGGTACCTGCAGTAAGAGTGTCTACGTGCATGCAAGGCTACAAGATTCTCCATCCTCGGCACACCTCTTGACAGTAAAAGTGTTTGCGTGCATGCAAGGCTATAAGGTTCTCCAGCCTCTTGGTTGTAGAAATTTTGAGAGCTAATGCTAAGCACAACACACGCTCTTAAAGCAGTGCAAAGTGGAATTCTAGCAAATCTGATTGATACATGCCGCTTCACCATACCTGCTGTCTGCAAGCATTTATCACTTCCAATAGTAGAAAAATGCACTAAAAACAGGTAAGAGAATTGCATCCGCCATCAATCACTCCCAGTAGGTGATTCAATTCAGATTGCAGTCCTAGAGAGAGAGAGAGAGAGAGAGAGAGAGAGAGAGAGAGAGAGAGAGAGAGAGAGAGAGAGAGAGAGAGAGAGAGAGAGAGAGAGAGAGAGAGAGAGAGAGTGCTTGAGGAGTTTCCTGTCCATCTAGGAGTTGACGGTAGGGCGCACGTACAACTTTTTTTTTAACGTAATGGGGATTCGACGAAGCCGTCGAGACTTGCTACTCTTGTGGTTAGACGTGAGTTCATAGAGTTGATGACTTCTGTCTGTCTGAGCTCGAGTTCTCCCATCTCATTCTTTTTAATAGGCAAGGGTAATATGACACGTAAAGAATCACATTAATAGTATAATGATGCATCTACACCTAATGATAGCTGGAGAATCATATTAATAAAAAATGACACCATGTATTGATTTCATTAATGCTGCATGCTACTCAAATATGCAGAGAGCAATCGACGCTTACAAAGTTAAAGCCGCTGCTTTGGAGAATTCCAGGTGCACCAGAAGCATAGTTAATTACACCTTGCAGTAAAGCACTGCCTCTGACCTTAGGATCGAGATGTGGTGGGGCGTAGGGTAGGCTGATAAGCTTAGCTGCAAAGTCATTAGGACTTTGCACAATTATCCCCTCTGTTGTACGTTGTCGTGCTGTGACACTTACATAGTGGGAACACAAGCTACAAGATCTATCTTGTAATTTTTCAGATACATAATTATATTTCCTATAATGTACATATGCATATTTAAGTATAATAATAAGACTTCTATCTCATCCTATTATTTTTCTCAAGGGTAACCTATTCTTACTTTACCATCAGAAAAAAGCATCAATAGCTCTGCCTCTTTAACTTGGGTCAAAAAGCATTGATTCTTTATTTCTACTATCTCATTATCATCTCACACCCTAGCTAGATCCTATATCTAGGGTAAACTCCAATATATATATATATTCTATGTATTTTTCTTATATTTCTTTTTAAATAGCTACTAGGAGGGAATCAAATCCTAATGGGACACTAGGTGGCATGATTTCAAAGATACACTTATTTTAATGCATTATTGCAAGCATGATTACAAAACTTTTTCAAGGAGCAATGTAATGCTTTCATATGGCATGAGGTGTCCTTTGGAATCGAATGAAAGTCTAGGCTAAGGGGACCACAGGAAGACTTTTGCTGCCAGAAATGGACCCTATTTTGATGATTTTTTTACACAAGGTTCCAATCCGAATTGGAAAACGATTTTAAAATTAAAATCATAGCTAATGAGCTGAATTTTCTGTCCATATTTTTACTTTTTTATTTGGAGCCACGGTTGAGGAGATATGATCAGGACCCCAGTCTGCCCACATCATGCACGGACAACTCATTTCCAACTTTTCCAATTTCTGTTCACACTCGCTCTTCTCTTCTTGTGTAAACCCTTGGGGGTTCCCTTCACCTATAAAATGGGACCTCTTATTCCTTGAAAACAACTCAAGCATTCAAGCCATTGATGAGAGGAATTCATGAGTGAGTGAGTAGTAATGCCAAATTGTACTTAGCCATTAACATAAGCCTAAGCCTAAACTTTCTCCTAGAGGAAGACTAGCCATTCTTGCATGCTATCCATGAAAGATCAACTCTAATCAAATAAGGTCTTGGACTTGGCGTATCAATCAAAGTGGAGTTCTCCCCTCTTCTTCTCTCTCCATCAATAATGGTGCTGAAGGGTTTGTCAAGTAAGATGTGTTCTACATTGATGTTTTCTTGATTTCTTGGGATAGCTAAATCTTTCTTCAAGTTTATGTTATGTTTGTGATGCATGAAGCTTTCCATCTTCATTGCATCACCTAGGTCACAAGGAACACAAAGACTGTATTGTAACAAGTCTCTCTTAATGGGGGAAATCATAATACAAATGCCTATTGGAGGGGGGACCGGCTCCACATAAATCCGGTCCTCAACTGTTGTCGTGTTCTCTAAATTCTCTCTCTTGCAAAAGTATTGTTCATGCCAAGTTAACTAATTGTTATGATTATGTTGCTATCTTCAATTATGTTCACCCGTTATGCTCACAAAGTTATTTCTCAAAAGTACTCTCATTAATTTCCACTACTCTCAAGTTAAATAGGCCAATTACATTACATTGGTATCAGAGCATTTGGTTTCTCTTTTCTTGCTTAAGAAGAGAGGTCCTTAAGTAGCCTATAAATGGTTGATGTTGTGAATTATAATAGGGTAAGTGGAACTGGGATCTATTATCGGTTTTGTTGAGCCCACTATGTGGGGGATGGTGCATACCTCGGGAACTTTGGACTTAATAATGGAGTCTTTTTAGACTTGCCTACGGCTTTACCATTATTGAGCCATAAAAAGTCCAAAAGGATCTAGCCCTTGGCAACTCTGCTATGTTAGACCTACTCCTCTACTCTCTATAATTAACACTTCAAGCCGTGGGTGTAGATACTTAAGAGCCGATTTTCAAAGGCTAAGAGGAGTGGCAACTAAGGTTTTGAATTGCCAAAGCATATACTAAGTACATACATAAATTTTGTTAACATGGCTGACAATAATCAAGAGAGTAGAATTAACATTGATAGCTTTGATTTTGCACATGAAGGTGCTAATGATGATTCTCCCATGTTTGTGAATTATCTCGTCACTAGGTTGCAGCAAGCTATGGGCAATCCTGCTTTGCAAGCCGAAGTTGCTCAACAACTTTGTGCTTATGGAATTTCCCTTCCTCTCCAAGAAGAGAGAGAGCTTAGGAGGCCTCTTGAAATGACCCCCAAAAGAAGACTCTATCCCATTCGAGAGGAGGAATCCAAAGAGCAAGAAAGCAAGGAAAGTTTAAGTTCCTCTGAAGATGTGGCTCCACAAAGACGGCGGTCTAAACGATCGCCTACTCCTCCCAAGAGGAAAAGATCAACACATAGTCCTTCTCCTCATCACTCTGAAAGACAAGAGAGGAAACAAAGGAAGAAAAGGGCTAGGAAGAGGTCACCCTCTTCTCCTTCTTCTTCACCTTCCTCCTCTTCCGATGAAAGTTACGGCTATTCTCCTAGAGAATACAAGAGGGGAGGACATCGCAAATCATTTCCTGCATGGCGAAGGTCACAAAAGCTAAAGAAGTTCAAGGAGGGAGGAAAGAGTATCTCTTTTCTCACCTATGATGGCACCTTTGGTGCTACCGACAAAGTGTTGGCCTTCATCCAACAATTTGATGCGGCCTTTGGAGATGAGGGCTTCACAGAGTCCTCCAAGCTACGCCATGTAGCTATGCACTTCCAAAAATCAGCTCATCAACGGTGGGCTAGCCTTAGTGGAAATGGTGAAGCCCCAAAGACATGGAAAACTCTACGAGTTTCCATCATGAAGCAATTCCTTGCAAGCGATGCAAAGGAAAAAGTGCTTACCGAATGGTGCAGCTTGAAGCTCCTCTCCCATGAGTCTATCCACAAATATGTAGACAAGTTTTGGGATTTACATGTCAAGGCTACTGTCTTTCAAAAGATAGACTTTGCCGAACAAAGGCAACAATTCTGTGCGGGATTACCTGAAGAGATGGCCGAATACATCAACTCTCAACGGCCTGGTACTATTAGCGAAGTAATCCATCACACCATGGTTGCTTCACGCATCAATTTCCATCAAGAGGCTAGACGTAATGTCAAGCCCATGGAAAACAAAGATAAAAATGATGCAAAGGGAAAAACCAATGTTCAAAATACTTCCCAAGCCAATTCCAACAACAACAACAATCGGTCCAAGGAGAAGGGAGTTTACAAAGGTAAAAACAAACTCTCTCCTGAAGAGCTTCAAGCTTTTCGCAAGGACCATAAGTGTTTCAAGTGTGGGGAGCAAGAACATGGCTAGCGTTCTTGCCCCAAGAAGAATGCTCGCAATGAGACTCCTAGGGCTTCTACCATCGAAGCTCCAAAAGAGGATGCTCATTGCAAAGGATCATCACTTTCCTATGCTTGGGGAAAGGTAAGAGAGCATGATGCCTTTATCTTGTTTGACCCGGGCTCTACTCTCAACTTCATATCAATAGAGTTGGCCACCAAGTTGGGCATTCAAGCTTTTGAGATGGGACATATAGTAGTGGCTGATGCAGCTTTCAAGGGGCAACAAGCCTCCGTTACTCCCTTGATTGGGAAGTTGAGGCTTCATGTCCAAAGCTATGTCGACAAAGAAGACTTCTTCATCTCTCCTCTCCAACATGAGGATGTTATCCTAGGGGCACCATGGTTTGATCGCATGGCTGCCAACATGAAGTTCCCTGAAAGGAAAATCTACTTCACCTACAGGGGAAAGAACATGTATATAGATGCTAGTGAGTGTGGTCGCACTATTCCACTTGTAAACCCTCTTGCTTTTGATAAGTCAATGAAGAGCTCAGTTTTTGCGTACATGATTTTTGTCAAAGAGTCTCTAAAAGATACTAATGTTTCATCAAATGTAAATAATGGGAATCAAGAAGAGTTAGACTTGTCTAATTTTCTAAAAGGATTCCAAGATGTGTTCATCGATGATATCCCTATGGACTTACCTCCAAAACGAGGGGATGATGACCATCGCATTGAGCTCCTTCCTGGAATCTCACCACATAACAAGCCTCCTTATCGAGTCTCACAAGCTCAACAAGAGGAGATCCCTTTTGTTCTCCAATCCTTTTAGTGCAAAAGAAAGATGGTACATACCGTATGTGTGTGGACTATCGAGCACTAAACCATATCACTATCAAAAATAGATTTCCCGTACCTCGGGTAGAAGATCTGTTTGATAAGCTACAAGGCTCTACCTACTTCAGTAGGATTGACCTTAAGAGTGACCTTAAGAGTGGCTATCACCAAATAAGGATAGTGGATGAAGATATCTTAAAGACCGCGTTTCGCACAACGTTTGGTCTTTATGAATATCTAGTCATGCCTTTTGGCTTGACTAATGCACCAGCTACGTTCAATCGTTTGATGGAGAAAATTTTTAGAGCATATCGTAAATTCACTGGAGTGTTCTTTGATGATATCATCATCTACTCCAAGTCTTTGGAGGAACATAAGCAACATCTCCAAGTGATTTTTCAAGCATTGAGGGAGAACAAGCTTTATCTCAACCAAAAGAAAAGCGAATTCTTCCTTCAAGAGATTCAATACCTAGGTCATATTATCTCTAAATATGGTATCCAAATGGATCCATCAAAGTTAGAGGTAATAAAAGCATGGCCTAACCCAAGAAACCTACATTAGCTAAGAAGCTTTGTTGGTATGTGCGCATACTATAGACGCTTCATAGCAAAATTCTCTCAAGTAGCAGGACCACTACACGACTTAACTAAGAAAAACGTTAAGTTTGTATGGACTGCTAAGGAGAAAAATGCTTTTTGAAAAGCTCAAAGAGAAGCTTACTTCCCAACCAGTCCTCGTGCTTCCGGATCTCTCAAAGCCATTTGAGGTCCAATGTGATGCTTGTGGTGATTGCCTTGGAGCAGTTTTGCTTCAAGAAGGGCATGCCATAGCATATGAGAGCCGAAGGCTCAATATTGACGAACGAGTCTTGGGCATTTATGAGAAAGAGCTTTTAGCTGTTCTACATACCCTAGACACATGGAAGCACTACCTATTGGGGACTCCATTTATTCTACGAACCGACCACCACAGTCTCAAGTATTTCATGATGCAAACCAAGCTTTCGGACAAACAAATGAGGTGGGAAAATTTTCTTTCGCAATTTAATTTCCATATTGCTCACATAGCTGGTAAGCACAATCAAGTTGCCAATGCACTTTCACGACGACCAAAAGTTAATGCGGTGTCTATAGCTACTCACAATGATCTATCCTCTATGATAGATGAGTATGCTACTGACCCTGACTTTAGAGAGATAATGTCAGCCCTTGCTTTGGGGAAGAAAGAGGAACCATTCACCTTGCAGGATGGTTATCTTCTCCACGGCAATAGGCTATGTGTTACCCATTCCCTTCGTGAGAAAGTTATGTATGAATCCCATGCTCCTCCATATGCGGGGCATAGAGGTATTCAACCTACTCTCCGAGGAGTAGAGACGTACTTCTATTGGCCTACCATGAAAGTGGACATACAAGAGTATGTATCAAAATGTGTAGTATGCCAAAAGACCAAGTATGATAGAAGAAAGCCACCTGGATTACTCCGGCCATTGCCTATTCCAAATTCACCATGGGAGAGTATATCCATGGATTTCATCTTTGGATTACGCAAGTCTATCCATGGGAATACAGGAATATGGACAATAGTCGACAGGTTTAGCAAGCAAGCACATTTTATTCCTGTCAAAAAGACTATTAAGGCACATCAAATGGCAACTCTCTTCATATCTCATATTTTCAAGCACCATGGATTACCCACATCCATCGTGTCAGATAGAGATCCTAGAATGACCAGTAATTTCTGGAAAGGTCTCTTTGAAAATCTAGGAACAAGATTGAATTTCTCTTCGGCCTACCACCCACAAACGAATGGCCAAAGTGAGATAGCCAATCTCACGATACTCGATCTACTCAAGAATTATGTTACCGAAGTAGATCAACGCTCACAATGGGAAAAGTACTTACCTCTTGTAGAGTATGCCTACAATAATACTGTACATACTTCTACGGGAAAAGAACCTTTTGAGATCATTGAGGGAAGACCTAACAGTCCCTTGCTACTCAAAGTACATGGGAAGATCTTCGCCGCCGATGAGTATAGCCGTGACTTATAAGAATCTTTTCAAAAGATTAGGGAGGCTATATCCATCTCTCAACAAAGGAAAAAGCTGCTGCTGATAAGAACAGAAGAGCCTTAATGTTCAAAGAAAATGATTGGGTCTTACTCAAGTTTCCTAAGGCTCGATTAAGGCAAACAACGGGCAAAAATCCTACGGGCCATCAAAAGTATTATGCTAAACTAGCAAAAAGATACTATGGTCCTTTCCAAATCTTGAAGCCCATCAATGAGATGGCTTATCAACTCAAGTTGCCCAACCATTGGCTCATACACAATGCCTTTCATGTAAGCCTACTTAAGCCCTACAAAGGAGAGCCACCAACTGAACCAATCATTGAAGACCCTCCCAAAGTTGAAGACCAAGAAGAGGTGCTACAACCCAAAGCTATCCTTCGGCATGAAGACAAGGTACTATGACATGGTAAGATTATCCGACGGTATCTTATTAAGTTCAAAAATTATCCTTTTGAAGATGCTAGATGGATGCAAGGAGTGCACCTTAACGATAGTATGAACCTTGTCAATGCTTACAATGCTACATTAGAGTAAGCAAATGTACAAATTTCTTTTAAATGAATCATGTTTTTGTCTTATAAGACTAGTCCTCTTTTTAATCGTGCACAAATTTAACTAGTATGCATGCTTAGAATCACGTTTGTGATGACGACGTCTCTCAAACACCGAGTAGAATTTGTCACTCTACTTTGGGAGAATGAAATGGACTAAAGAGCAGACATGCTTGCGGCAGCTATGTCTCCCAAGCACCAAATGGATTAGTCATCTATCTTGGAAAGATGTCGTAGACTAATGACTAAGGCTTTATCTCTTCTACCTCATAGTCAAGGACGACTATGATTTCAAGAGAGAGGTAATGTCATAAAATCTAATATCTAACCAGCCCAAATGATTTTCTCATATTAAATTGATCACTTAATGTGGGAGAATAAACGGGAACAAGTGTTAAGATATAGATATGTGCTTATAGATCTATCTCAACACGGGGCCAATGGTAAAGGGGCCCAAATGAGAGATGGTCTATCAAAGAGCAAGGCTAACCAATGGAGCATAAGACCTTAGGGTTAGCTTCATTGAATACCTCCAATAATGTGTGTAAAATTCCTTTGACCTTAGGTAAGCTAGGGCTGAGCTTGAGGCGAGAACTCGGCCCAAGCTCGAGGTGCTTGTCGTGCTTGAGGTGCTTGTCATGCTTGAGGTGCTTGATTAAGGTGCTTGAGGTGCTTGACCTGCTACATGCTTGAGGTGCTTGACTTGCTACTTGATTAAGGTGCTCGAGGTGCTTTGACATGCTTGCCTGAGATGCTTGTGGGAACACCCCTAGTTCAAGTGCATTGTCATGCTTGATGACTAAGGTGCTTGAGCACCAAAAGTCAAAAGTATCCCTACAAGAGGGGGGGCGAGCCCTTTTCCTAGGGATAGAGAGAGAACACACACTCACACACACAAGGAAGGCCCAAGCTTGAAGAGGCAGCAAGGACACATGTCAGGCCCCTACCTATGTTACCTTCATGAGATGCCTGAAGCCTATTGGTTGGCCACCCAAGGGGTCCAATAGTAATTTAGGATATTTAATTAATCGATTTAGTATTTATCTAGCCCTCTCTCTCAAAGGGGAAAGGGGGACACTTGTCTCAAGGCTACCCCTACTGCTTGTAATGCCTCCTGTTTATGATTGGCTAGGCCTGGAGGGGTCCAATGAGCTTCAAGCATGAGCTACAAGGGGGGGGGGGGGGGGGGGGGGGGGGGGGGGGGGTCGACCCAAGCAAGCTAGGGGGTTGCTTAGGGAGTATACTCACCCACACACACTCACAAACACTCTCATTGTGTGCTATGCAAAGTGCAAGATCTCCCTCTCCAAGCATGTAGAGGTTGAGAGCCTACACCAACACTCTTGGATATGGAGTGCAAATCCAACCAAGAGCCATGCTTCAATGCTTAAGCTTTCCATCTCCTTCTTCTTCATTACTGTGCTATTATGTATGCTAGCAACAAGAGTTATGATAAGTGAGGAACTAATTCTTTCTCCTACGAAATGTTTCTTCTTCCTCTTCCCTACCCTCATTCCCTACTAGCTCTCTCCACCTTCGAAGGTGTTTGAGGTCTTGGGACTGAGGCTTGGGATAGCTAAAGCTTTCTTCAAGTTTATGTTATGTTTGTGATGCATGAAGCTTTCCATCTTCATTGCATCACCTACGTCACAAGGAACACAAAGACTGTATTGTAACAAGTCTCTCTTAATGGGGGAAATCATAATACAAATGCCTATTGGAGGGGGGACCGGCTCCACATAAATCCGGTCCTCAACTGTTGTCGTGTTCTCTAAATTCTCTCTCTTGCAAAAGTATTGTTCATGCCAAGTTAACTAATTGTTATGATTATGTTGCTATCTTCAATTATGTTCACCCGTTATGCTCACAAAGTTATTTCTCAAAAGTACTCTCATTAATTTCCACTACTCTCAAGTTAAATAGGCCAATTACATTACATATAGTGTTTCTCTTTGGCCCAGAAAGGCTCAATGAAATACTTCTATCACCGGATCCGATTATACTACCTCTCATAGACTATAACTTTTCTTTTGACGTAAGCGTAGTTATCTTGCTATGAACCAAGAGGATTTGTACACATAATTAATCCCAATCACTAGACAAAATATATATATTATGGTAAGCACAAAACTACAATTCCAAAGAACAATTCGTAGCCTATTTGGTCAGCCAAGATTGAATGCCATTAACTCATCTATTAACCCTTTCATATTACCCATGATACGATATGACCATAGCCTTGATGTTTTCATCTTTGTGTTGTTTTGACACTCTCTTTTGTGTTCTTTCTTTGTGTGTGTGAGTGCAAGAGAGAAAGAGTGGGGCTTCTTTGATTGCACTTCCTTCCAAACCCTAGTCTTCATGGCATCTATGGTTTAACTCCTTCATATAGTTTTTTTTGAGTTCTCTCATAAACTCTCATAGACATAAGCCCGGTGCTTTCCTGGCAAGGCCACAAATTTCTCGACATATTTTTGGTGAACCCGACGCGAAACTGCCAGGGTGACAGCTTGTGGGTAACCATGGGTGATCATGTTGAGCAACAGGGTATGCATTTTGACCCAGCAACAATGCAAATGTTTCAGGGTGAAAGCATGTTAACTTGTCATGCTTTTTCATGTCCCGAACAATGCTATCTAGCACAATTTTGACATATGCTAACTAGTACAATAACTTGAGCTACATCTCCAAGATCTATGACATATGATATATCAATAGAAAGCACTTGAAACAAGGGATCCAAATGTACAACCTTCGACAAATTTTGATATTATTTGTAAAAAATTTACCGGACGCCCAACTTTTTGAAGATGTGCTAACTTGAAACTGCTAACTAACACAAAAAGCGCGACAGGTTAACATGCTTTCACCCTTCAAGCATTTGCAATGTTCATGCAACAACAACATGCTACTGAAAGAAGGGAGATTTTAGCAACAAAGGCCATACAAGCGGTCGTCAACAGAATGGATCAGTTTAATGGCAAAGATGTAGCCAAGTACTTACGCGAGTATGTGAAGGAGATGGAGCTGCATCGCGTGTCAGAAGGTGAGATGATTCAAAGCTTTGAGCTAGTTGTTGCTCCAAAAATTAGAGAACATGTTAGGGGAATTAAAGATGGGCATGGGAGAAATTGGGAAGAACTCAAAGTAGCTTTAAAGGAGGAATATTTCATGGAGGACTCTGAGAGAGTGACGAAAAGGACATTCTTAGAATGGGTAGTCAAGCCAAAGCAAGGACTATCAATAACAGAGCTACTTAGGGAATTTGAGCGGCGCTATGCACAACTCACAAGGATAGAAAGGGCTACACTAGATGCAGAGAAGACATATCTTTTCTTACAAGCTGCAGGTAAAGAGTTTCAAGAAAATTTTGAGCTTCTTCTTGAAGATAAAGATACTGAGCAAGGACTAAAGACCGACTGGAATGAGGTTGAAGGTGCTGTCTCACTGCTTGCCAAACGACAAAGAAGAAGGGACAAGATGGTAGTAAACACTACAAGTCCTTCCACCTCAACTTCTGACAAGATGGTAAAGCCTACTTTTATCGCTCCTAAGTTTGATGAGTACATGATAGATGAGCTTGTGAAGGGAATGCGTGACTTGAAGGTGAAGCTTGCAAATCTTGAAGAAAAAGGCCAACCATCAGGGCCACTTCCTAGGCAAAGACAACAACCCAAAGAAGGGTTTATTAATAGATGTATTTGGTGTGATAGTGCAAACCATGTAAGAAGGGATTGTGATGATTTTAGTGATGCTTTGTCAAAAGATGTTGTCTTTTTTAAGGATGGTAAAATCCACTTAAGAGAGACAAGTCTACCCTTGAGAACTAACTTTGGGAAGGGGGGAATGCAAACCTTGGTTGAAGATATGGCAACTAACCGTGCCAGCTCTTTAGTTGAGGCAGCTACTTATGGAGTAAAAATTGAGCATCTTAGTGATGAAGAGGTGAATGACCATCATGGTCAAATTTGGCCAAATGTCATGCAATTAACTAAAAAGGGAAAGATTACAAAAGAGATTCTACATGAAGCAGGTGATTGCATACGTCTAGAAACAGGATGGAATGATCCAGTGGACTCATTGTCAGTGCATGCCTACATTACAAAATGCCAACAAAATGAGGCGATTGTAGAAGAGAAGCGCAGACGTTGATGAAGGACCATCTAAAAGAGCTTCTAGAAGTGGAGGAAGAAGCGACTCAATGCCTTCTCAAACACCCTCAACACAAGGAGCATCTCCACCTGAAGTACTTATGGAGGAGTCTACAACAAGAAAGAAGAAAGATCCAACAAAAGGTAAGACAAAAGGCCCAACTTATAAACTACAATCTGATATTGAGGTTGCTACAGATTTAAAGAAAGTCTTGGAGGAAAGGATCTTGAATAGCAAGATTGAGTTTACTCTGGGAGAAGTTCTTGGCATTGCAAAGCGTGAATTCCATGAGGAGATCATTGACATCATCAAGAGGAAGAGGCAAACCCTTGCTGAAGTTTCTCGTCCACAGGTTGAAGGGGAAACCTCGAAGACACAAGGGATGCAGTTGCAAAATACGGAGGATGATGGAGCTGTGGTAGGACGCTACCAATCTAGTGGGAGAGTGAAGCAAGTGCATTTCTCAAATGATGATGAAGAAGTTGAAGATATTCCTAGGAGCTACTATTCACGAAGTCACTTGGCAAGGGCTACTACAGAAACTTTGGTCAAGGTAGGTAACCTTGAAGAGCCATTTGTTGCCTTGATTGACCATGGTTGAGAAATAAACATAATGTCAAAGAGTCTCTACACAAGTGCAAATGGCCGATGGACACAGATCATGGTTGGATGGTGAAAGTGGCAAACAATTCATCCGGTGAATTGTATGCAGCATGTCCAGGTGTGAAGGTGACAATAGGTGATGTAAAGATTGACCAAAACTTCTTTGTACAAGATACATCTTCATATCATCTCATCCTTGGACAACCCTACATTGTGGGAGTTCGAATGGAAACAAAGGTAATGGATGATGGTTCAACATATGCTAGGATACGTAGCAAAGATGGTAAACGAGCTATCCAATTTCTCACAGTTTGTGTTAACCATGAAAGACATCATGACAACCTCAGATAACATCCTCTACCAAAGGTAAGCAAAGAGTTTCATGATCATAGAGAAATGATGGGTTTTGGCCAAGTACCATTGTAAAGTGGGATTGCAGTGGTACAGAAAGAAAAAGGGTCTCGCCTGATCCAAAAATAGGTGAAAGTTTTTCAACGAGCTCCTTGGTAACAAGGAATGGATCAGTATGTTTTACAAAACTTGAAGATTTGAAGAGACATGAGAGGCAATATGTGCATACTGTACAAATAGGCATGAAAAAGAGTGGGTTGCTAGAGCCTACTGAATTTTTTTTGGGTTTGTGTGAACAAGTTTCTTTTGTAGATACTATGGGTGAGCTTGATGCTATAATGGGGTCTAGTTTGCATCTTGAAAATGAAGTTGTGGAAGTATGCTCTATGGAAATGTATGAAGTAATAGAAGCCTTTAAAGAAAACCAAACAGTTGGCCTATAAGTCCATGTTGAAACTAAATACAAGAGTGTAGCAAAGAAGGTAAAACCAGTAGCTTCACCCTTACCACCCAACAACAGGGAAAAGATTGAGCAAGCTTCTTTGCAACCAAGTTTAAGGAATCCTAAAAAGATCGGGCATACCTTCACAAAGGAGTATTTTCAAGAGTTGTAGATTGGTTGCGAGGAGTTTCTAACACAGGAGGAGACAAAGTGCTTCAAAGAAATGCTTTCAAATCATGGTAAGGCTTTTGCATTTGAGCCACATGAGATAGGATGTGTTGATCCTTCTATTGTAGCTCCTATGGTAATTTTTACAATACCTCATGTGCCTTGGAATCTCCGGCCTATTCCGGTTCCAAAGGCTCATTTGCCAAAGTTAGTAGAGCTACTGAATGAGAAGATCAAAATGGGAATTTTGGAGCCTTCTTGTGCTCCATACTCAAACAGGTGGTTCACGGTTCCAAAGAAGAATGGTTCTCTATGCTTCATCCAAGATATGCAACCAGTGAACAAGGTGACAATTAGAAATGTAGGTACATGCCCAATTGTCGATGAGTTTGCAGTGGCATTTGCAGGGAGGGCAATCTACTCAATGGGGGATCTCTACTCAGGGCATGATCAATTTCAGCTTGTAATCGAAAGCAGAGACTTGACAACCATGAGGACACCTTTGGGTTTGGTAAGGATGTGTACCTTGACACAGGGAGCAACCAACTCGGTTGCACATATGATGAATGGGATGAATAAGGTCTTACGTGACTTTATTCCTCAAATCACAATGCCTTTCATTGATGATTTTCCTATCAAAGGATGTGAAGAAAGTGACAAAGATGAAGCTTTGGATCTCAAGGGATGTCGCAGGTTTGTGGTAAATCACATAAATGATTGTGATAAAATTTTGTCTAGGTTGGAAGAAGTGAATCTTACATTGTCAGGGAAAAAGTCTATGTTTGGTGTCAATGAAGTGCTCATTGTGGGGCACATGTGCGGGCCATATGGTAGGAAACCTTGTCCAACAAAGGTAGATGTCATCCAAAGAATGAAAGAAACATGCACTAGCATCACTGAGGTTAGAAGGTTTCTGGGAGCATGTGTCTTCTATGTTATTTGGATTCCACATTATGCACATGTAGTTGATCCTCTTTATCAGCTACTTAGAAAGAATCAAAAGTTTAAATGGACAGAAGCACATGTAAAATCCATGAAAAAGCTAAAGGAGTTGCTCCAATCAACAACAACGACTTTGAGAAAGGTAGACTATGAGTGTCAAAGGCCAGTAATTGTGACAGTAGACACCAATCCTACAGGGATTGGATGGGCAATAGGGCAAGATGACAAAGAAGGACACAGGTATGTGGTAAGATTTGGATCAAAGGTACTAAGTGCTCGCCAAAGAAACTATCCACAGATAAAGAGAGAGTTATGGGGTATGGTTACAGCCTTGAAAAGTGGGACAGAATACCTAATTGGTGCATGTGTGGTTGTAGAAACAGATTGTCTACCACTTCTTGGGATGATTACAAGCTGCTCAATGCCAGACATTGCTATGTTGCGGTGGATTGCCTACATGAAGTCCTTAAATCCCGAGTTTAAGCACATTGCAGGTAAAGACAATACAGTGGCAGATATGCTATCAAGGGCAAGGTATGAAGATGAGTCACAAATGATTGATGAGGGAGATGATGTAGGCACAAAGTTCTATTCTATCTCTCATGTCAAAGGTAACAATGTCTGCATGACTAATTCACTTGAATTGTTCTTGAAAGATCTTTATGAAGGTGATTGGCTTTCTATTGGAAGCTACTTGAGTACTCTAACAAAAGAGGATGATTGGTCTAAACAAGAATTCAAGAGGATATGCAGGAAAGCATATGGGTAATTTTTAAGGGATGGTTACTTGTGGAAGCATCCCAAACAAAAGGGTGCTACACCACAACGGGTTATATGTAAAAAAGAGACTCAAGTAAAGCTCATGCAAGAGATTCATGAGAGTCTATGGGCTGGACACAGGGGTGTGTGGGCAACCTTCTCCAAGTTGAAAGAAAAATACTGGTGGAAGGGTGTGTATAAAGATGTATCTCAGTTTGTAGAGTCATGTGTAACTTGTCAAATGTATTCAAATGTTCGCCATCGTGATGGATTGCACCCTACATATCCACTAGCCATGCACTATAAATGGGTTGTGGATCTAGTCACAATGACTTTAGGACTCTGGCAGATGAGATACTTGGTTCTTGCACGAGAGGACCTAACTAATCAAGTGGAAGGAAGAGCATTAAGAGCTAAAACCACAGAAGCTGTGTGCAAATTCCTTCTTGATGAGGTGATCTGCCGTTATGGTTGTGTGGGAAAGATCACTATAGATAGAGGTGAGCTGGATGCCAAAGAAGCAAGGGAGTTCTTTTCTAGATTAGGAATCAAGCTTTCTCTTACTACAGCTTACAACCTTGAAGGCAATGGAAAGAGTGAAAGAGGGCATCCTCCTATAATTAAAGCTTTGGCCAAGGCTTGCAAAGGAAGAGTTGGTGAGTGGCCAAAATTTTTACCATATGCTTTATGGGCTAATCGTACAACACATAGCTCAGTAACTGGCTACATGCCTGCGGAGCTAATGTATGGTCAAAAGCCAGTGATACCGATTGAAGATACAATTCCCACATGGAATGTACTACCTTGGCAAGAGGGGCTTAGCAGGGAAGATCTCCTTGCACTGCGTATAAGGCAGCTAGAGAGAAGACCTGGAGACATTGAAGCTGCAAAAGAACGACTCAAAAATGCAAGGTTGAAAAACAAGGACTACTTTGATAAGCGACATCGACTCAGGAGCAAAGCAATTGACAAAGGTGACTGGGTTTTGGTGTATGATAGTAGCCTTGATAACCAGCACACAGTCATGCGTAAGTTCTCAAAAAGATGGTTTGGACCGTATGTTGTAAAGCATGTGCATGAAAATGCTACTTACAGCTTGTCTGAACTAGATGGTACAGAAGTAAAGATTCCCATTGTAGGAAAAAGGATCAAAATGTTTAAGAGAAGAGGAGACAATGATCTAGACGATGTTGATGAGGAAGAAGAGCAAACCACAGGTAAAGATCAAAGTGAAGATGAAGCTTTGGAATCATCCAGTGAAGAAGAAATCAAGGAAGATGTACAAGAGGGCTGATCTTACAACGAAATAATGTGGCACATACCGGAGGATGTGCAGGTTTAGATAGGGTGGATGTCGTGCTGTGACACGTACATAGTGGGAACACATGCTACAAGATCTATCTTGTAATTTTTTAGATACATAATTATATTTTCTATAATGTACATATGCATATTTAAGTATAATAATAAGCCTTCTATCTCATCCTATTATTTTTCTCAAGGATAACCTATTCTTACTTTACCATCAGAAAATACTATGGGAAAAGCATCAATAGCTCCGCCTCTTTAACTTGGGGCAAAAAGCATCGATTCTTTATTTCTACTATCTCATTATCATCTCACACCCTAGCTATATCCTATATCTAGGATAAAATCCAATATATATATATATTCTATGTATTTTTCATATTTTTCTTATATTTCTTTTTAAATAGCTACTAGGAGGAGGGAATCAAATCCTAGTGGGACACTAGGTGGCATGATTTCAAAGATACACTTATTTTAATGCATTATTGCAAGCATGATTACAAAACTTTTTCAAGGAGCAATGTAATGCTTTCATATGGCATGAGGTGTCCTTTGGAATCAAATGAAAGTATAGGCTAAGGGGACCACATGAAGACTTTTGCTGCCAGAAATGGACCCTATTTTGATGATTTTTTTACACAAGGTTCCAATCCGAACTGAAAAACGATTATTAAATGAAAATCGTAGCTAATGAGCTGAATTTTTTGCCCATATTTTTACTTTTTTATTTGGATCCACGGTTGAGGAGATATGATCAAAATACTGGACCCCAGTCTGCCCACATCATGCAGGGACAGCTCATTTCCAACTTTTCTAATTTTTGTTCACACTCGCTCTTCTATTCTTGTGTAAACCCTTGGGGGTTCCCTTCACCTAAAAAATGGGACCTCTTATTCCTTGAAAACAACTCAAGCATTCAAGCCATTGATGAGAGGAATTTATGAGGGAGTGAGTAGTAATGCCAAATTGTACTTAGCCATTAACATAAGCCTAAACCTACGCTTTCTCCTAGAGGAAGACTAGCCATTCTTGCATGCTATCCATGGAAGATCAACTCTAATCAAATAAGGTCTTGGACTTGGAGTATCAATCAAAGTGGAGTTCTCCCATCTTCTTCTCTCTTCATCATAATGGTGCCGAAGGGTTTGTCAAGTAAGATGTGTTTTACATTGATGTTTTTTTAATTTCTTGTTGTTTTCTTTTTCATCTCTAATCCAACATATATATATATATATATATGTATCTAATCTCATCTCCTTAACCAAACCTATCTCTCTCATTCTTAGTAATTCATCCTCTCTACAAATTCTAGGTTCTCTTTGCTACAGGTACATCTCTCCCCGCAGTATCCTTATTGCCTACGGGCAAGAATAGGGCTTGGGAGGGAAACTTCTCATCTCTTCACTTCTCTCATATCTACATTTCTCACATACCACTTCCCCCAACTTGCGAGCCCCGTTTTCATGTGATTACTTGCGTCCCTTGTATTCGGCACTTTCTTATGATATTGATCATTCGTTCGCGTCCCTCACTCTCGTGTCCCTCTTGCGTTCAGTTTTCAAGTTGCGTTCTTGTGTATGCGTTTGCTTACCTGCAGGTCCCGTTTGCATCGCAGGTGAGCCGGCGCGGCCCCTTTTCCGCGACGCCCCGAACGAGGGCGTCACACTTGGTAATTACTTCTATCACCAAATCCCATTATACTACCTCTCATAGACTATAACTTTTCTTTTGACGTAAGCGTAGTTATCTTGCTATGAACCAAGAGGATTTGTACACACAATTAATCCCAATCACTAGACAAAATATATATATTATGGTAAGCACAAAACTACAATTCCAAAGAACAATTCGTAGCCTATTTGGTCAGCCAAGATTGAATGCCATTAACTCATCTATTAACCCTTTCATATTACCCATGATACGATATGACCATAGCCTTGATGTTTTCATCTTTGTGTTGTTTTGACACTTTCTTTTGTGTTCTTTCTTTGTGTGTGTGAGTGCAAGAGAGAAAGTGTGGGGCTTCTTTGATTGCACTTCCTTCCAAACCCTAGTCTTCATGGCATCTATGGTTTAACTCCTTCATATAGTTTTTTTTGAGTTCTCTCACAAAATCTCACAGCCATAAGCCCGGTGTTTTCTTGGCAAGGCCGCAAATTTCTTGACAACGTGAGGCGTGAGAGGCAACTAGACGAGCCATATGGTCGTAAGACAAGCAAATGACAAGTGATTTGATCGTAGCAATGCATCCAAACGATCAAGCGGAGGGAGGGAGAGTTTTTTGGTCCTTGCATAGCGATGGATGATAAAAATAGGTCATTCTTTACTAGAGTTTTCTACAATGCCATCCAATCTAGCCAACTTTTCTTTCATGTGTAAAGGTATCGCATGCAAATTACTCGGTTGATGATATTTTCTAAACTGACATCGTCTTGCATGGAACAATCTACACCTTGAAGAGAGTTATACAGAACACAACATTATTGATGTTAGATAGGGTACCTTTAGTGCTTCAGAAGCATTATGGAGCTCTTTCTCAAGACCCATCATGGTGGTTGCCTCTCTCCTGTGGATGACAGCGGTGAGAGCTTTAATGGCTGCAACAACTTTGGCAAGCTTGGGCTTGCTACGCCAGACGTTGCGCTCCTCAATTACACTGAAGGGTGTCGATCCATTCGAGGGGCTGGTGCGGGGCAAAGGAGAGGGGGGATTGACAAGGGCTTCAGTTCAGGCACAGAACAAGTACACATTAATAGCAAAATATGGGGAGTGTGTCTTGAGGGTTTTGAGAGAGAGAGAGAGAGAGAGAGAGAGAGAGAGAGAGAGAGAGAGAGAGAGAGAGAGAGAGAGAGAGAGAGAGAGAGAGAGAGAGAGAGAGAGAGAGAGAGAGAGAGAGATTGGCAATTGGCTGACAGCTGCAACATTCCAGATCTTCCATAGTCAGGCTTGCCAAAAACATATTTTCTAAATAGCAAAAATAAGGGTACACTTAATTATTCAGGCTAAATTTGAAGCATTTGCCAGTATTTACACTAGTATGTACTTGTAGAATCTTACCAGTTTTCTTCAACACAAGCTCGGAATCTACCCAAGATTTTGTAAAAATTCTAGAGGGCAGTTAAAAATACTCTACACCTTGGTCATACCTGCTATTTTAAAACATCGCAACCAACAATAGAATTATGGTTTCAAATAAAAATTAAAACATGAAATTTTCATTATAGTTTTTAAGAATGTTTTTTCTCCTTGTAAAAGATGAAAATTGAAAATACTAGTAGGTTTTTGCAGATTTGCAAGATTTATGATTTGTTTTCATGTGATCTTTACTTCTTTTTTGTTTCTTATAAAACCAAAGAAGATTGATTTTTGAGTAGATCCAGGCAAATCTTTCCCGAACATTGCTTTAGTGATACCATATCAAAATAAAAAAACTACATGTGGGTGTCCTATTTTCTTGGAATCTGATCAAGCCACTCAATCAGTAGAGTTTCCTGCAGTATTAATGTTCACTCGTTGCCTTGGTCAAAAGCTAGTGTGTATGCTTGAAAATAGATGTTTTCAAGTGTATGTTTCTACTTTGAAAGCATATTTCTAGCTTGATGGAGAGCATGTTGACCTCCATTCATTGGACATTATTGGGATCAAAAGTGAAGATGGAAGCCACAATTTTAGATGGAAGTGAAGAAACCTTCATACTTGATCGACATGAATTGCACTTGTTCTAAAATTTTCATATAAAAAATATGAATTGAACAAAAGTGTTTTGGTCAAAAACACAATAATAGCTCAAGTGGACACTGACCAAAACTCCTCCTTTGTTGTGCATACTAGTGTGATTGATATGATAAAATGTATGCAGATGCAAAGGAATTTATGCATTGCACTTCATTCAACTAAGAAAGTTGTGTTTATTGAAGATTTCCCAATTTATTATGATGGCTATATTACTCTTAATGTATGCATGCTGGCAGAGGGCACACAGGTACAACCTTATAACGCAAACCAAGTGCATGACATTGGCTATATTTTGATTGCCCAAAAATTAGCTCCAAGTGCATTGTATCCCAAGTTTTGAGATGGAAAGATTGTGACATGGAGATTGAAGTTAGTGAGAAATTTAAAAACACGATTAACTTGGGTAGAGAACCATGGCTATAAAGTTAGTACGAGAGTTCATTGTTATATTTAATAGAACAAATGATTTCTTTGTTATGATAGTGCAAAGGGAGTGACATACTTGACAACAATTTCAATTTTACTAAGGTGCATCTACAAGAGATGTGCATATATGCATTATAAACATATTTGTGTTATATTTTATGTAGGTGCTTAGCCTTGAATCTTGGGCTCATGAGTTCATGCATCATGCTACTTAAACAAAAGTGAAGTGATTCCAAGAGGTGCGATGGTGAATATGCAACCTTAAAGGTTTGGAAATGTTTTTTCAGAAATGGATGTCAAGTCAAAAACAGTTTGGAGGATCAACTTCTAAGCTGAAGATGCAATAATTCTCTAGTACATATATATGTTTGTTGCTTCTCAGTAAAACAAGCCACTACTCTATGCTATTTTTTTGTTGATGCTATTATAGTATCTTTTTGATGCATATATGAAAAGATTTTTCAATCACTAAAATGACCATTTTTTTATACAAGCTCTTTGGCATGCATGGATTTCATAAAATTTTACTTGCCATGTAAACAAGTGACTCAATTAGAGATTTTCTATCTAAAAATTATATGATGGTGGATGTGTATCTAATTAACAACAACCCTAAAATTGTGAGTTGACCATTTTGTGGATTCGTATCATAAACATCAAGGGTTTTTCTGGGTTTATAGTTCGCTCGATTTGGCATGCTTGGATTTTGGGATTCCTCTGCTGATCTCAGGTTGCAAGCTAATCCAAAATTACTTACCCTTGTTTAATTATGTCGATTCTCACAATATAAGGATCATTTTTACCCGTAAACAAACTACTCTTGGTTGGATGATTCGTTTGAAGACTATCCATTGAAACTGTTATAAGCATGGCAAACCTCTACGACTCGGTTGGAACGACATCCATACTATATTTTACTGGCTAACAAAGCCTTGAAATTCCGACTGGAGTATAATCCTCACTGTTAACATTGTCACTTATTGCTCCAATAAGACTCGTGGACTTTTTGCTATGCTGCAGCTCTTTTACTTCAAACTTTATTATTATACTCTCATCAACTTGACGAGGCAATAGGCCCATACTCAATGGGCCTACTGCCGACTCATTGAGTATGGTGTTTGGGTTAGGGTGGGCACACACACACACACACACACACACACACACACACACACACACACACACACACACACACACACACACACTTGGTCACTTTACTTTACCTGCACTGCTCTAACTTTCCACACACACTTCACTCTTTCTTTGGCCTCAATGGTGTGATTTGATGGTTATGTTGTCTTGTGTAATGCTCATCCTGAATAAGTAACCCGCATGATAGACTCTGGATATTGGAGCTTATCTCTAAACCATTTCATATGATATTACCAAATAGCCTAGAATATCATACCTATATGCACTACATGGAACTCTCTATACATGACCTTTGAGCAGTTTGGGCTAGTGGAACCTTCCACTTAAAGCTTAAAATTTGTGGCTCTCCTTTGAGCCGAACCCCCTTTTGAAGCTTATGGTGCTACGGTTTGTATGCATCAGGTTGAATGCACCCCTAAGCATGCTTGTATTGTGATGTTAATTTGAAATTGGTAGAAATACTCCCCTAAAAAACCTTATATTCAATGGGTATTATGACCCTGGCATAAATGGGTACAATCCTTTTAAGGATATCCCCATCCCGAGTATGATGTGTCGTGCCTTTATGGATTTCTCCCACCGTTTTTTGTGTTGCCCCTATGTAGTCGTGGCGTCTCTCCTCTGGTTTTGGTAGCAAGCCAACCTTGGCTTAAACCGCTACCCCTTACATCCAATCGGAGCCTACTATATACATTTCCTCTCTTGAATGTACTCGAGCCTGCAACCTGTCTTATTCATCCACTAACATCATGTCTTTCCTCTCCAATAATACTTGGTGCACCTGCACTATGGATTTGGAGGATCTCCCCTACACTAAGGCTATGACAACAATGCGCATAGCTTCCAGCATTCCTTGGGGATATTTGGATCTTGCTATTGGACTTGATGTTGAACTTGAAGCTCCTCATGCTAGCATATACTTTTGCTGTGCTGGTCTAGATGTTGATGGAATTTTCTCCACTAGTTTAAGGGCTGCCTATTTTTTGAAGGTGAGGGTTATTCCCCCTCACTTAGCTTTAAACTTTGTATCATCTTGCATTCTATTAGGGGGGGTTGTAGCTACTTATTGACTTGATGTCTTTGATATGGAACTCTCTGAGAAATGTGTAGCTTCTTTGATTTTTGCAGAGATACTTTTGCACTATTAAGTTTTAAAACTTTGGAAACATTGATTTGATTTATTGCTGGCATTAATGGTATTTCTCTCCCCCAATAAACTAAATTTTCTTCCCGGGATTGATTTTTTTTTTCTTATTGTTTGAAAAAAAATTAGACCTTGTCACTTGATGCTCTCTACCTTGACTGAATGATGATGATGGTGGCTATGGCTAAACTATTTTACCTTTTTTGGTAAGGAAAGAGTTAAATTGATACTGTATTGATGGATATTGTATCTGTGATTAAAGTTACCATTGTTGAGGTACTGATACATTATGTGATGCTCTCTACCTTGACTGAATGATGACGCTGGTGGCTATGGTAGAGCTATTTACCTTTTTTGGTCTAGAAAGAGTATAATTGATACTATAATGATGGATATTGTGTATATGATTAAAGTTACCTCTCTTGACGTACTTATACATTATGTGTTTCTAATGAAAGATTGTGCTAAACAAGGCTCTTCCCATTTCAACTTCTTAATGGTATATAACACCATGAGATTGATTGAGCAATGTGAGCTCCTTCTCATTATGTTTTTGGAAAACATTCTGAGGTTTTTTTTTTAGAATTTCTAGATGATGGTTGTCATTTGATGGCTCATGTGGTTTAGCTGATATGGAGCTATTAAGATCTCTTACTTGATATTGTTTCGATGCTGACTTGAAAATTGTGCTCATTTTCCCTGAGAGCTATAAAGAGTGTGTTCTATCTCAAATTGAGAGAACCACTGGTACACACTTTGGGGAGTGGTGGCTTAACGGAGAGCCCTGATAGGTTGACTAGGAAGAATCTATGCATTAGATGATGGTACTTGATGGCTGTCAGCATATAGATTGTAACTGAATTTATTGGGTGCTTTCTGGCTTTATTGGGTTACTTCATTGGTTGTTTGATGGCTTGGGTTGTTGTACCTACTAACATTCCTTGCTCACCCATGCCGCATACTTTGGTGATGGGATTTTCATAACCTACCTTATGCTGGACTTACTTTGGTCTAAAAGCCTTGGTTTGATGCTCTTAGATAATACAAGTGATATTTGTTACGAGTTCTTACTCATGTTGATGACTGACAATATTGATGGCTCTTGATGCTTTCATCAATCTTTTGTTTATAGGAATTTTGATCCTTTACTTTTGAAACTAATGGAGGTATATGACTTGGTGGTGCTTGGGAATCTTCTAGCTCGGAATCACTATTGCATAAGTAAAACTGGGGATCACTTACAATGTGTAGTTTTGAGATTTGCTCATCTGATGTAAAAGAGATATTTTTTTCTTAGTTTTGTCTACATTAGTAAAGCCTTACACTGTCAAAAGCTACCTTCTTGGATTAATTGCAAGTAATGAATAGGCTTCTGATAGTTATTACTCCTAATGCTTAGGATCATTGCCTATCTATTCTTTTCCATGCTGCTATTTAGGATACTGGCAGTGCTTGAGCATTTGCTAGCTCGGAATGCCTAGCTGATATAATAGTCTTATCATGATTTCCTACTTTTGAGCTTTGAAAGTCCATACCCTATGGTAGATATATTTTGGGTTTTATTGGATCACCTACTCTCTTATGATCTTAGTTGAGTTATGATACTTGGTTATTGACAATTTTTTTCAAATTAAGTGATGGGTTAAAAGAAACCACTATAAACTAAAAGTGGTTTGCCTATAAGGCTTATTAGAAGCAATGCTTATCGGATGTTAGCATATGGTTTTGCTGACTCTTATAGGAATTGTTGTCCCAGATGTAGGTTCGGTTTGGCATAAATTGTTACGTAAAATTATTGGCTACTATGGTTAGCTTATCTATTTGAACATTGTGATTGGACCTCACTTATAGGTTAGATATTAGCTAGTTGTGTATCTTGCTTACATGTAACATTTTTGGTCTACTTCTTGATTATAAAAAATCACTTTAGACTGGTAATAGCTTTAATAAAAATACTGTTCACTTTAGCCCTTTTTAGTTGGAAAGGGGGTGTTGCATCACAAACCTAGCTTATCAATGGCGTAAATTTTGATGATAACTTACCTAGTGCTTGGTTAATATTACCTTCTACTAACTAGCTTGTGTTGATGCTATTTAACTAGGAAGGATTTAACATTTGTAACTCGTAAACTACATATCTTAAAACTAGTCAGTTGTATTGTTTTGATAATTAGTGATAAACCATAGATGGTTTGGACTAAGATGTGATCAAATCATTTTTTATTTTTAGGTTTTATTATAAAAAAGAACATCGTAAAGATTAAAACAAAGGGCTCATGTGATTAAAAAATGGTTAAGAAACTTGGATCAGAAGGGATGATGGCCTTCTGATCAAAATCTAACCTAATTATTATGCATAATTTCCTTAAAAATAGGGTTGAATAACTACTTCTACAACCTATTATAAATATATTACTTGGATTACAAGGGGTGGTGGCCTTCTAAGCACAAGCTTAGAATTGATTCTTTAAAAATCTTTTTGATACACACATTTTACCTGATAAGGAGGAGTAATGATCTCCAGGTCTCACTAAGACAACATCATTACATATTTTTGGGAATGGGTACTTGCTGAATTAAACTCTTCATGGATGGTTGGTATAAAAGTTTAAAAAGGTTTTAAGTAGGACATGGATAACAACTGACAGGCTCATTGGCACTTGTAATACGTATTCAAGGCCAACAAATATGTTTTCTTGTTTATATGCATGTAGGTGAGGACTCTATCTTTACGTAGGATCTTTTTGGCTTAGCTGCTATTTGTCATTGACATAATTTGCCTCTGTGACTCTAGTATCAGTTGTTCTTAACTTTCTTATGTAAAAATAACTAGAATGATGCCTCATTCTCATTATGATGTACAAAAATGACCCAAATACTGAGTGGTTTTTGTGCTAATCCTTGTCCTTTGTCTAAATCCAGCTGTCTTTTATAAGTATTAGTTTAAAACAGCAACACACATGTCCTACACACAAGGTTCTCCCAGCCTGCTGGGTAACCAAGATGCTGGCTTTAGAGATATTTTTCTATAGGCTTGGAATGACCCACTGTTGATAATTCCTTATTAGGCTGAAAAGTATTAGGTGGTCTTTTCTTGTATAAAGATTGGATTCTTGCTCACAACAAGCTGTGTAGTCTTTGACTCTGTTGGTTTCATATTGCATGTTAATCTAGAATTACTTAACCTTGTTTAATTATGTCGATTCTTAAGATTTCATTATCATTTTTACATGTAAATAGACTAATCTTGGTTGGACAATTCTTTTGAAGACTATCCATTGAAATTGTTATAAGCTTGGAAAACCTCTACTACTCGATTGGAACGGCATCAATACTATATTTTACTGGCTGACAACAACACACACGTCCTACACACAAGGTTCTCCCAGCTTGCTGGTAACCAAGATGTTGGCTTTAGAGATATTTTTCTATAGGCTTGGAATGACCCACTGTTGATAATTCCTTGTTAGGCTGAAAAGTATTAGGTGGTCTTTTCTTGTATAAAGATTGGATTCTTGCTCACAACAAGTTCTATAGTCTTTGACTCTGTTGGTTTCATGCTGCATGTTAATCCAAAATTACTTAACCTTATTTAATTATGTTGATTCTTAAGATTTCATGATCATTTTTACATGTAAATAGACTACTCTTGGTTGGACAATTTGTTTGAAGACTATCCATTGAAATTGTTATAAGCTTGGCATACCTCTACTACTCGGTTGGAACGGCATCAATACTATATTTTACTGGCTAACAAAGCCTTGAAACCCCGATTGGAGTATAATACCCACTGTTAACATTGTCACTTATTGCTCCAATAAGACTCATGGTATTTTTGCTATGTTGCAGCTCTTTCACTTCAAACTTTATTATTCTACTCGCATCAACTTGATGAGGTAGTAGGCCCATACTCAATGGGCCTACTGCCGACTCATTGAGTATGGTGCCTGCGTTACGGTGGGCACTCACACACACACACACACACACACACACACACACACACACACACACACACACACACACACACACACACACACACACACACACACACACACACACACACACACACACACACACACATGGTCACTTTACTTTACTTGGGCTGCTTATTACTCAATCCATGCACACTTTACTCCTGCTTTGGTCTCAATAGTGTGATATGATGGCTATATTGTCTTGTGAAATTCTCACCTTGAATAAGTAGCCCGCATGATAGACTCTAGATATTGGAGCTTATCCCTAAACCATTTCATATGATATTAACAGATGGCCTAGAATATCGTACCTATAGGCACTAGGTGGAACTTGCCATACATGACCCTTTGAGCAGTTCGGGTTGGTGGAACCTTCCACTTAAAACTTAAAATTTTCTACTCTCCTTTGATCCGAACCCCCTTTTTCATCTTATAGTACCAGGGTTTGTATGCAACAAGTTAAATGCACCCCGGTCCCCTAAGCATGCTTATACTTTGATGTTACTCTACAGTTGGTAGGAATAATCCCATAAAAAAACTTATTATTCAATGGGTATTATGACCCTGACATAAATGGGTACTATACCTTTAAGGATACCACCCTCCCGAGTATGATGTGCCGTGCCTTTGTGTCATTGCCCCTATGTAGTTGTGGCGTCTCTACTCTGGTTTTTGAAGCAAAGCCGACCTTAGCTTAATCCGCTACCCCCTACATCCAATCGGGGCCTACTATATACATTTCCTCTCTTGAATCTACTCAAGCCTGCAAATTGGCTTATTCACCAACTATGTTCGCCTGCTCTCTTCAATATTCAATAACATCATGTCTCTCCTCTCCAACAATACCTAGTGCACCTGCGTTATGGATTTGGAGGACCTACACTAAGGCTATGACAACAACACACAAAACTTCCAACATTGCTTGGGGATATTTGGATCCTGTTACTACTGGACTTGATGTTGAACTTGAATCTCCTCATGCTGGCGTATACTTTTGTCGTGTTGGTCTAGATGCTAATGGGATTTTCTCCACTGGTTTAAGGGTTTCCTATGATGCTCTATGGCTGAACTATTTTACCTTTTTTGGTATGGAAAGAGTTAAACTAATACTGTATTGATGGGTATTGTATCTGTGAGTATCAATGTCTCTATCTAATTTGTTATCTGAATTCTGCGTATCTATACTAGTTTAGCTAACTCAACTAACCCAACCTAGAATAGTTGTCTGAAGGGACCAGCTCATTCCAATGTGTATAGTATTACTTTTGTTGTATACTCTTATGTGTAGGTAATCCATATGTGACTGTGTAGATATGTATGCATAAGGGCTAGGATCTTGGCCTATATAGTGGGATGTTGGGAGGTGGATTCCATGCACTAGTCTCCCCTAGTCTTTACAACATTCTAGCAACTCAAAACATAGGTAAACGTGTAACCATCTCTTTAGCTTGCATCATTTTTAGCCTCTACAAATTTACATGATTAATATGTTTATGCAAAATTTCTATATCTGGAACAACATTTGTACCTCGTGCAAACATGGTAGCATTCACCTCGGGTACATCTACATCCAAAGTAAACATCGGAGTTAAAAATGACCAGTAAACCCTACTCTACATTTTCCCCAAAATAAACCAGGTTCTTTGTGATGTTGGGTACATGTAGTACATCAGCCAGATACTTCACTTTACCATCTGTTTAGAGGCAATGGGACATTTCTTGTATGCATAATAGGATGTGCAGTATCATCCCCATTTTCTACATAACCAAGACTTTGTAAAGTTTGCATTTCCTTAAACCATTCACCATGGTTAATCATTTGACTAGATGCACCAAAATCCACATACCAGACATTAGCAATGGATTTTGCCACATTCAAAGACATAGTATTCAGCATGTGTTGCACCATAAATAGGCTCTTGGGTTCATCTGCATTCTTGCTAGTGGTTGCATAATTGTTTTGCTACCTCCTGCCTAGACAGTCACGTTCAAAGTGACCATGTATTACACAACCCCAACATACTACATTTCCATGTTGACCTACATTATTATGTTGTGTATTTCCACAACCTCTTGGCCTCCCCCTGCCTCAAAAGTTTCCTTGACCACCACCTGTGTTTTGACCATGATTGTTGTTTTGATGTTGTGCTTGGTGGTTTCGTCTTCCTCAACCTCATCCACACGTGTACCATGTCCTCTTTCTCTTCCTCTGTTGTTGAAAAGGACATGTTCAAAATTGTTTCCACCCTGCATAAAGGAGTCTTCCTCAATTTCCTTCTCTTCTACAATCAATAAGGACACTAAATCTGTAAATGAGGGAATGTTCTTGCTAATTTGGATGCCTATTTTAAATTGTTTGTACTTAGTACCCAAACCTCGTAGACAGACTTCTACTTTACCATCCTCACCGACCGTAACACCAATTGATGCAAGTGACTCACATATGTTCTTTATCTTCAACAAATGTCATTGATGGACATACTTTTATATTGAAAAATATTCAGCTCGGTCTTCAATTCCTTCCTTCCCTTTGTGTTGGTCACATCCAATGACAAAAAAGTGCCCCAATCCTCGTTAGGAGATTGAGCATCTTGTATATGCCCAATCATAGTGTCTTGTACACTAACAAAAAGACAATACATGACCTTTTGAACTCCTTGGTTCCAACCTTTAAATGTTTTACTTTGCACAGCACTTGCACCTGCCTCTGGCAGAAGTGGTGCTACCTCATGCTCTCCATCAATGTAGTCCCAATAACCTTTGCCCATAAGAAAATTGGTCATTTTGAACTCCCAAGCATGGACAAGAACAACTTTGAGAGTGTCCAAAGGACTAAATAGAAATATGAGATGCACACTCTCGATGTGGAATCACTTGAATCATAGATGACGATGGCCCCCAAAAATACCAAAACCGCTTCCTAGATTGCTCCTACTTGCTGGTCCAAGCTCCTCAGACACAACCAGGCTCTAATACCATGTCAATAGATAGAGAGCTTGAGAGCTTGAGATCTTGCAAGCACACACACACACACACACACACACACACACACACACACACACACACACACACACACACACACACACACACACACACACACACACACACAAAGATGGAGGAAAAATCCCCCATCTTTGTCTGTTAGTGTTGCTTCCCCATTATATTGAATGGAGCTGATCAGTTCATGGGCTCTCTAAAAATCTGTTTCCCATGGTGGTACTCAAATTTGACCAAACTTCACCAATGCATCTAGGACAATTATAGCCACTAGGGCAAGAGATCACAAACTAAATTTGGCTCTAAGGTACATGGACCGTGATCCATGTTGGAGCCCATTTAATGATTTGATGATACCACCTAGTAAGGCACATCATGGTGATGCTTTGGTCCAAAAACTTTGGGGTTTGGATCATTGGTTAATAATTTAGGTCAAATTTTGGAAAATTTGTCAAACTTAGAGAATTTGAGCTCTTTGGTTGGGATTCTGAGATGCAAATGACTTGATACTTCAAGGCTAGACATTGTATGGTGTCCAAGACCAAATGGTGATGTTCCTTCCTAGATGTGTGAAAAAGGTACATGGATCGCGATCCATGTTTGGCAAGGTTTTGGAATGCCATTTGGCACACATGTTCCTATAGTTTATCCTAGCACACTGGTGAAATTTTTTCAAGTTTGGACCTGTTTTTCCTAAGTTTACTCCATTTCTTATTTTATGGACTTTTTTTTTAATTTGACCATATTTGTTTTTTGGGCCTCTTTTCAATCATTGCCATTGGTCAACTGATGTTTCCTTGAATTTTGGTGATTTGTGTCTGAGGATCACCTTGCTGCCCAATTGCCTGTCAATTTTAAATACTTTCTCATGCTGTTTGAGGTTGGGGATCTGGTCAAGAAAATTCAATGACTTTGAAAGCAGTTTTTAGCTAGGTTTCACAAACTTTGAAACTTTGAATGTTTCTCCTTTGGCACTTTGGTTTCTCACACATCTGCTATGAACTTTAAAATCAACATTTATATACTATTCTAACACCCTTTTTCCTGTATTTCCCATGTATAGGGCTACTGATTGTCAACTATTGAAATCTGTCAGACTTCCTCTTGGAGGTACATGGATCGTGATCCATGTTTTGAGTTCAAATTCTACCAAACTTGGTGGGTTAGTTTTTGGTACATATCCTAAGCCATCTGACATAGAATTTTGGAGTTAGGATCAAGTCAAAATCAGACAGTGGAGTAGGCTGATGGTAGCAGCACCTCATGGAAGCAGTGGAAGCTCTAAAACTAACTTCAACTAACTCCAGGCTCCAACCAAATTTCATCAGGAAAACCCAATATGGTTAGACTTAGTAAAATAAGGTCAAACAGTGAAAAATTGCTCTAATTTGTTCATTTTAAGGCCAAACTTGGAAATAAATCATCAGTGGGCTAGGCAGGCATAGGGGTCCATGACCATCTAGTTTTCACCAAAAAAAGCTTAGGTACTACAATCACGATCGGTGTACCTCAGCATCAGATTTTGACCAAAACCTAACAGATCCCTTGTATACATCTTGTTCAAGTCACCAACCAAGTTTCAAGCCATTTGGACATCAAAAACTCATGAAAAGACAAAGTCTAGTCCAAAACTCCCTTGTAACCCAAAATTGGGACCTATAAACTCAAAAGTGGTTCAAATGAAACACAGAGTGGACCAAAATGACCCTCCAACTATCAGCAACCCACTCATGTGATCAAATCTAATTTTGGCCTCTGCACTACGATCGCGATCGGTGTACCTCAGGTCCAGAATTGGCTCAAATTTTAATTAGTCATAGCTCTAGTCTTCCTAGTCCCACTGGTGAAATATGGATAAGAATGGATGAAATTTGTTCAAGTTATGATCAGTTTTAACTTTTGAATTGTTTTTTACTAAAAGTCTAAATGCGATTGATTGCGAAAGGAAAATCCTAACAACTTGTGATTCTCCTGACACATAATGCCTCGCCAAAAGAAAGAAAGGCAGTGGACAGCAGCACCATATGAAGTGGAGGAGCTCGCTACAAATGAAAAGGCTCACATTTCGGATGAAATACTAGCTCAGATCCCTGCCCACATATTCATCTCAAAGTTTAAGGATGCTGATGGTGACATGGTAAAGACAACTATCATGCCACGAGAGATATGGAATCTCCACCGAAGGCCGGAGGTAATAGAGGCAGTGAGAGCTGTGCATTTGGAGCAATTTTTTAGATTACAGCCATGGGGAACAGATTATATGAGGGCCCACGAGCTCATGAGCTCGATACAATATGATGGGCAGGCAATACTCACGGACAAGGATGGATCGAAGGTGAAAGTAAAGATCACAAAAGAAATCATCAACGAAGCTTTGCATTTCCTCCCAGGGCAACACGACTTGCTGGAAAAGACAAAGTCACTGGATAATGAGAAGGCATTCGTCAAAGCAAAAGGAAACAAATACAAATACAGTGACATGATATACGGAGAGTTGGAATTGCCGATGAGATTGATCTCTCAACATTTCAGAGTACAAAAGCCTCCTCGGTACACCAAGCCAATCTTGCACATTGTCGTGGTCATGGCTTTAGCGACAGCCGAAAATAGAACCATTTGCGACTACGGTTCTTACATTTTGGAAAACTTGGTCGAAGAAAATTTGAAAAGCTCGGCAAAAAACAAAAGCTACATGAATGCAGGGCCAATGCTAAAAAGAATAGCATATCAAGCTTTGGGAATGATTGAAGATCTGCCAGCTGCCAGTTCTCAAACGGCCCTGATTCAGAAAGCAAAGTTGGTTGCTCATTCAGTAAGGACGACCCCTGGTGGGACATCATCGCGCTCAAAAAAGGCCTCCAACAAAAGCTCGAGTGATGAAGAAAAAACGGAGACTAATGAAGAAGGAAAATCTCAAGAGTCGAAAGACAAAGGGCCATCGGAGTTTGAATAAAGCGAGGAAGACTCCACAAAGCCGCTCGAGAGAAAAAGGAGGGAGAGAAGTGCAGTACCGCAGTCGAACCTTCAAAAAGCATATGCAGAAGCCCAACAAAGAGTCGAGGAAAGAAGAACCAAGTTACGGGCTGACAGACAGGCAAGAGCTGCTGCAACACAACAAACACAATAAAGAAGATTCGAGAAGGAAAGGCAAGAAAGAATAGAAAATGCAGCTCGCATACGGGCTGAAAAGCAAAGGCTAGAAGCAGAGCAAAAGGCTGCAAAAGTGGACATTTCTTGGCAGTCCATTGAAGGAACGAAGGAGAAAGATGCAGCTGATGAAACAAACCAAGCAGAGCAGCTAAAGAAGATTCAAAGAGAGAGGAATGTGGAAGCGCGATGAGCGGCGAATCTGACCCGCCAAAGAATCATCAAGATTTTAAAGAAAAGAAAAGCAGAAGCATCTGCTTCGAACGAGGGGAAGATGCTTCCAAAAAGAGGCATGTACGAGAAGAAGCAAGTCCACCTCCTCCCTTGCCCAAATCACCACCTCCTCCCTCGCCAAAATCTCCTCCTCCTCCCCCCTCTCCATCAAACAAAAAACTGCCACCTCCTCCTCCTTCGACCTCGCAAAAGGAGTTTATACCTCCTACAGAAGCAATGGGATACCACGAAGCCTGCCAGGCCGTTGCTGGTTTTGATTACTTTAAAGGAATTAGAAAGACAGTTCCAGTGCCAGCACGTGGTGCTGAGTGAAAAGGAAAGGCAGGTACAGGAGGCCCAACAAAAGCAAGCATCTGGGCAAGAGGAGTTAGAGAGCCTGAGGGCACGACTAGAACTTAAAACGGAGGAAAGAGACCTTGAGCGACAGCAGGCTCAGTCTCTGATCAGAGATTTGGTAGATGTCAAGACAGATTTGACCGCCAAAGAAAAGGAATTCCAAGAGTTGACGGCAAGAGTACAGAAAGCAACGGAGAAGCTTGCTTACAAGAGCGCAAGATTTCAGAGACTTAACAGTTCTTACAACACTGTCAAAAGCACTCTGACAACCTTGATGGCGAATCAGAAACCTGATGGAGCATTGGTCTCCACATCTGACAATGCCACAACAGTGAACACTATAGCGGCACTGAAATCGGAGCTAGAGCAAGAAAAGCTTCAAAGACAGCTGCTCGTATTAGGAATGGTGGCCCAGACGGCGGCAAATGAGCGAAAGATAAAAGAACTGGAGCAGGAAAAAGAAGATCTGATTTTTCAAAAACAAATCAGAGCAGACAAAGCCCAGAGTCAACCGCAATTGCTACGCGGACAACAAGTGCCTGATTTTCCTGAAACATCACACCAACGGCAACAGGAGCATGAATTTGTTGAGCTAGATCTGGATATTAGAGATGAGCTCAATGAGAGCATTAAGGACATGCTAGAGGGGCTTGCAAAGGAGTACATGCTCTATGAAAGACGATAATGGAGTCAGCGGCCCTGGCCTACTTACAGCCAGAAGAGCAGGTGGAAGGGTTGGCCATGAGTACCTCGTATTTCCTCTGCTATGCCATGAAGAAATTCTTTGGAAGGAAAAGATGCGGCCAACCCTACCACGAAACAAAGATGGGGGTTACAAAGGCATTGCACTAACAGCGGAAGAAGCCTAGATGCTTGTCGACGACCACCCAAAGTGGAGGCAAAAGTTGTTGGACAAATGGCCACAGGATCTAACTAACTACCACAACGCTCCTCAACATATACAAATAGATCCTACTTTCTGCCCAGTCCCTAGAAGACGCACATGGAAGGATTTCGCCACATGGAAAGGCTCAAGGCCGCAAAAACTGAATTACCCGGTCTTGACAGTGCAACAGCCCCCTACAGTAGCCTACATGATCAACACACTGAATTTGACAGTCACCTTGCTGCGGGATGTCCCCGACGTGGCGTGTCAAATGCTAGGAAAGATAGCCCGGATGATTGTCACCTGCATCCAGGTGTTTAAAGACACTGAAGGCAAAGATCTTCCGTGGAATCTGTTCTTGGAAGGACACAGAGGGATCTGCTGGAATCTCCAGGATTCACCGCCACGACACATTTTGATGGAAATGTACTCCAGGCTAATGTACCTGCCCTCACACTACTTGTAGACATTCGAAGAGGCCTTCGTCACAGGATTCTTTGAAATTGGCTCAAGGATTTTCCATCCTATGGCGAAGGACCTCAAGGCACGGTACGTAGCATACCAACACACGTTAAGTGAAAATCCATTCAGATAGCATCAAGAAGCCCTGGAAGTTGTCCTTCGAACAAGAAGCTTTTCAGCAACACTTGCTTCATTGGAGCCACATCAATGGCCAAAGCACTAAACATGCACGGGGGTGTGCAAGGATAAGGAAGGGGGGAGTGTTTGGCGGACGAAGCGACAAGCGGCCGTTTCCAGAGAAGGATCATATTTTTATGAGAAACCTTTGTAAAATTCTTTTGTAAGGAAGCATCTCTAAGCCGAGAACTTGTCAAAGGATTTATGATTATTCTTCTGGGAGCAATTGTATATTAGAGATCCAATTAGAAGTTTAGGAGCTTTTGGCCGGACAAGCCATTTGTAAAGACCTAAACTATAAAGGTCATTTTTTGTAAGTTTGAACATGATCTTTTTGATGGAAAACTGAGAAGACAGCGTACGTTTGAGATCTCCTTCCTGCTCCAACTTGTAATCTTCGCCATTGAGGCTACGGTAATCCAAATTCAGATTTGTTCATTGCATTGTGTTCCTCTTACCTTGCTCTTCCATTCAAGTGTAATCATTCAAGATTTGGTGTAGGTTTTCAACTACAATTTTGAGGCCTTAAATCGCTGTTTTGAGTGTCTATATGCGTTTTTTATGTTGTTTTGACCCTAGGAGGGGTTTTAGGGACCCTAAAACGACCCATTAGGATCACATGTTCACTGTTTTTGACGACTTTGGAACAAACGATCGCGATCTTTGTACCTCTCCAGAATGCTGTGACAGTGATACGATATGTTCCTGATAGTCCCCTGTAGCTTTCCTTCATGTTTCGTGCGATTCCGATATGATTTGCATGGTAAACGGGCGTGATGACTGTAGAGCTGTGTAGAAGGACATAGGCAGATTACTTGGCTTTAGTGTGTTTGATGTGCTTGTAGAGTAGTAGTTGCATCTCTTCGAGTTCACTTCATTAGGGTTGACATCCTAATGAGTTTCCATGCCTCATCCGAGTCGCTTCCCCTGTATGATAATTGTATGTTGATGCTTGAGAGCAATGCTATGGACATCCGTCGCGGCGACCCGCAAACATTGGCGTCGTTGTCGGGAAATGCACCTTAGGTGATGAGTGACCGAGTGCACAGTTAGATTCCTTAAAAAAAGATCAATCCACAAATCCATTTTACACCTCAGTTAGGTTGGTAGACAAGGGTTTAGAGCTTAGTGGAGTCTAGAGCCAGTGGACCGGCTAGATCCTCTCTTAGGAGATTTAGGGAGCTGTGAGTGAGAGTGTTAAAGCATTTTTGCTCTTCAATTTCCCTAATTTGATTGAGTACTGAAATCTCACCCGAAATCCGTCGTGTTTGTTTTGTTTGATTCATTTCCTTATGTTTTTTCATTTCTGTACTTAGGAGTAGGATAAGCAAATCACATTCCAATCAGATTTGGGGCAAAAGTTAGAGTCGAGAAACCACGAAACCATAACTTTGGCAAAAAAGCCATAAGACTCTTAAAATTTCAAAATCTAACCAAACAGAGTTGATATTGATTCAAATCACAAAGTGGTAGCACAAAACACTAGGAAACACTTGTCAGAGGGAGCAGACAAAATTTCATCAGATTTGGCCCAGGTACTACGATCGCGATCGGTATACCTCAGTGTCAGAATTGTACAAAATTTGACATGTGCCTTCCTGATAAGATTCTAAACAAGTTTGTCTAAAGCAACCACACCCAAAAACATCAAAAATCAAAGAAATCAGGCCACGTGGGTAAAACTAGCCTGACAGACCCTGAAAATGCAAAATCCTGGCTTTTGGTGATTCAAATGCAAAAAAGACTTGGGGGATAGCCTTAAAACATCACTGTCTACAAGTATGTCAAATTTGGTCTAATTTGGGCTCAGAACTACGATCGCGATCGGTGTACCTAAGTGCCAGATTTTGACCAGATTTCATCTGTGGGATCCTCAAGTGTATACAAACATAAAATTCTAAAGGACCTAGAGCCAGAAACCTCAAAATACCTGTCAAACCATTTGAATACAGATCCAAGTCAAAAACTACTAAACTGACTTAGAAATTGACTTTTCAGTAGACCAAAACACATCAAAACTGGGAAGGAACCATACATAGGGATAGCCTGTACACAGGACAACCCCAGATAGCTTCCAAATCCCTAATCAAGCACTAAAATCGGATCAAACTGACAGATTCTGGGAAACAGACACTTCCTACCAAGAACTAGTAAAACCTTGACTTTTTAGAGTCTGGTTACAAAAGTATCAGAGAGGTAGCCTTGAAATAGCCTAGTGAACAAGCTGATGAAGTTTGGTCAAATTTGGGCCCAGAAGTACGATCGTGATCGGTGTACCTCTGGCCCAGATCTAACTCATTTTTGACCTGTTCATAGACCTAGACTATTTAAGATATCAGGAGTTGTCAAAACTCAAATTGGACATACTATCAATAATCTACAAGCAAAATTGTGTTGAAATCATTGTGAAAGTGTTGAATCTACTGACAGTTGGAATGATACAGTGATCTCATAGGCATCAAGTGTATTCATTTGCAGAAACTGATCAAGTAACAATCCATGTAGTCGCAGGAGTTGGAAGATCAATCCATCTCCAGGTAAGAGGTTTGGATTCAGTCAGTAAATCCCACTTTCTTCATGTTTTTGAGATCGGAGAAACAATCAACATCCGACACCGAAATTTAGCGGATCAAGCAAGTGTTGTATCAACGGAGGAGAGTGTAAACCAAGGGGCAGTACGACCGTTAGAGCCGATCCTTGAAGAAGGCATCTCCGATACTTCTTCAGAGAGATCTTACGAGTATTTCACAGAACACTTGGGACAATTAAAACTAAAAGGAAGAGAAAACATGGCAGCAGGACCATCAGACCCCTCGGCCACATTAAAGCTATTGTTCATCAAGTATCAATATGACAACAAGCAAGGTGCTAAGATATACAAAGATGGTATGGACCGCTACTATGTGAAAATAGAAGATAGACCAAGTGAGTTCAGTGAGTTAGTGCCTATGAGCTATAGAGGAGATAGCTACCTAGATGACAAGGGTATCATGTACTTGGTAGTCCTGAATCCTAACATTGTAAACAAGTGGGGATTGATGGGCACAAAAGCCAAAATAGACGAGGAACATGAGGAAAAGGCGCCAACAATGAGCTTACCTAATGCGAGGTTAAGGAGGGAAAACGAAACGTTGAGAGTCAACACGGATAACAAGTATAATAATGGAGAGCAAGATCTCTATTATAAATGCGAGGAACCCTACGTCGGAGAGATGACTGAGCGAAAAAGACTTTATGTCTTCACCTACACAGAGGGAGCGGAAAAGAAAATCGCCGCTACGACAAGTATGGAAGACGATACGCAGCAATCGATAAAAAAGAGTTGGAAGGATATACGTACTTTGGGGGACCACTTCACCAGTATTATGTCACTCCAAGACCAGCACCTACAACTGTCGTGCCAGACCCGGTGACCACAGGTGGAGAGAGGATTTATGTAGCTGATTCTTTCAGTCGACCTCATTATTCGATGCTAAGCCCCATGGGAACGTTACATTCTAGAGAATCAATGGCTACGAATCGAGGTAGTCCGGTTCCTATCTCTACACATACGGCAGTAGGTCCGACATTTGCAGCCACCCCATCACATTTACCTCCTAGTAGTAGATTCAGGGCAGGGGAGCCAACGAGAGCAACCCACGACATCCATGATGCCTGAGAACGATTAAGTCGAGACACGGGAGCAATGAGACTGATCGCAGACCATAGACAGATTAGGCCATCCCAAGTATCGAAGTGCATGCCGAAAAGTATAGCGGATCGGGGGATCCATATGCCCATGTATCGCTCTTCAAGCAAGTCTTAAGAGCAGAACAGATCACTGATTTTCATACTCAATACGAGGGATTTGGGCTGACCTTGGAAGGGACGGCCTTAACATGGTTTCAACCTTTAAACCCTGAAACTTGTCCGAACATTGAACATGTATTGCGCGAGTTCGCGAAAGAATTCTCAAAACGGGGTATAAAACATAATACTGTATCGCAGATATATGCTTTTAAACAAAGGGAGAATGAAAAAGTGAAGGAAGCAACCTTGAGATTCAAGAAATACATTGAGAGGTGCCCGAGGAGGGAATTATAGCAAGACGAGAGATTGTCTGTGCTCTTTGTTGAAGGACTTAGGAACGAAACCTTGAAAAAAGGACCTTCACTTGAAGGCCTGTAGCACGTTTCAACAGGTTACAAGGGAATCATTATATCTTGTTGATAACTGCAAAGCATATGGGAAAGTGTCAGAGGATACTAATTCAGTAACCAGTGGCTCTTCATCGATTAAAAGGGAACCCTCTACCAAGAAAGGTGCTAAGATATACAAAGATGCTCAAGACAGACCTCAACCTGTGTTGGGTCAACAACCTCCATTACCACAGGAAAATAGATCCATGATTAGGTATGCTCAACCTTGTGAAGTATCACGAGGAACAAATAGTACACTTCAAGTTTCTTATTATGAGGAACCGAATGAGCCTTACGCAACAGAACCTGAATCACAAATGTACGCAGATGAAGCCTATCAACCGTGGGGAAATAGCGAGGTTATGGCACCACCAACGTATGTAGCACAACCTTCGAGTGATCAATATTTGGTGGACGAAAGAACGCTGATGTTCATTGCGAACCAGAATTACAAACCAAGAGGATATCTTAATAGAGCAGGACAACCTATGGGACCACCTCCTCAAAATCAACCACCAATTGCACAGTGCTATAACTGTGGAAGTACAGATCATTGGGAGCCTAACTGCTCTTTCAAAGGCGAAAGAGTGAAAATTTTTGGGTTTTGTGACAGATGTGGTGTGAATCACATATTGTCAGATTGCCCAAAGAATCCGGACAACAAGGGAAAAGCCACTATGAATATTGTGGGGGTGATACCAAGTGCAAGCAACGGATCAGAAACCGATCCCATGATCCAAATCAATGCGATAACCAGAGCCCAAGCCAAGGACTTAGAGAAAAACAAGCCCTTGGAGGAAAAGATCGAGTTGCCGATACCCACAGAAAATGAGAGTTTATCCGTGAGAACCCAGCGAAAATCCTGGAAGGCGAAACGAGACAGGATGAAAACAAGAAGGTTGAAAACCCAAATTGCCATGCAAAAAGAATTACATGAAACGAAGGAGCAACTGAAACAAGAGAGAGATAGTAAAACTGCTGAGGATAACAACAAGCCGAGGAAAGCGTCCTCAAGGGGATCAGTCTTGGTTGAGAAAGTGCTAGAGCCTTTAGATGCTCTATTATAAGCGTACGAAGCAAAGCTAAAAACAAACCAAATTTTAGAGCAGAGATGGTTAACTCATCCTCAACCAGAAGTGGAAACGAAGAGTTTGGAAATGTGTAAACACCTCATTGAAACAGCCTAGGCATTGATGGAGCCTAAGGAGGTTAGAACCCCAGAACACGAAGTGTTGATTCACAAAGAGTGAGAAAAACTAAAAATCGATGAACCGAACAAGGAAACGGACCCAGGCCTGAAACGATATTGTCACTGGATCACCGAGTGGTGCCGAACACCACTGATGACGCTAAGTCAATGATGATAATGCCAATTCCAGAAGTTGAAGAACAATGGCCACAACACTTATGGGAAACCATTAGAAACAGAAAGAACGGAAGTGCGACGTTACAGTTTGCTCCAATTCCTGAGATTAACCTAGATGACGGATTTTATCCAGCCGATATACAATCGCTGTATGGGGATGCGGGAACGGAAGGTTCGATGGAAAGCAAAGCTCAATCCTTGAAAACCCTGCCTTCATTTATAGGTGAACACGAGGCACAATCGGAGATAAGGTTAGTTTCATCCCAGATGAGAACTATTCCACAAATGGTTGACTCAAAAAGTCTTCAAGAGATGATGTAGACACCTATAACATGCACAATCACGCTGTCAGAACTCTTGAGAGTCAGACCACACTTATGGGAAGACCTGGGGAAACATTTGGTGCACAAAGGAGTAAAGGTTCCTCTTCAGAAAAACCCTACAGGAGAAGAAAACAAACGGGAAGGTCAACCCAAAACCCAACCAGTGCCCATAAACAAGATTGGAGATTACTGTGAAGGCGAGGAGAGTAATACAACCTTACCTGTTGAATATCAGGATATAAAAATGATAGCTATCCTAGACAGTGGAGAAGGAGTGGCGATTGCTACAAAGCAAATCTAGGAGAAATGGGGCCGTCCAGCTCTCAGAAAAACGAGAATGAAATTGCAACTCGCAGATGGGTACGTAGAGAGACCACTGGGAATCCTGGACCAAATAGTTATAACTTCGTGTGGAATTAACTATGAGCACACCTTTGCTGTGGTGGATTTCGGAAAAACGAACAACTTCGACATTATTTCGGGGCAACCTTTTATGCGTCAACTCAAAATGATACAAGATTGGGGGTACGACCAAATTTACCTAAGGCACGAAGATCTAATAACGAAAATCAACATGAAGGATCACAGCTATAGAGACGTTGCAAAAATACCAGTGCAAGAATTTAATTCAACCACTGTACATGAAAAATAAATACCTGCATGGATGCAAACGAAAGCGCATGTTTGGATGTGTGGAGCATCTGATTGTGGAGACATAATCAAAGAGGAATGCGTATTGGAAAGATCCGTAGAAGATGAGGATTATCTCCAAGAACCTTTCCCTGAACATTTATTTGAGCCATTTGGGTGGACTCAAATATTGTCAACCTTGGACATATGTGTTAACAAATGCACGCCTACAAAATTTTGTGGCGAAGAAGGATACGACCTAGTAACGTTGCAAATGGCTAGCGTCATCCTTGAGTAAGGATCGGAGAGCAAGGAACAAGAAGAACCACCACGTGAGATCAAGTGTAAAAGAATATTGATGAGATATCTGTAGTGAACGATAGGAATCGAACCGAGGAGGAATTCAGGGATTCACTAAGCGGTGACCTTCCATCACTAGATGATGAAATCCAAATGATAGAGGTTGATGATGAAAGATCAAGTGGATCAGAGACGAATAGGAAATACAGGTCGAGACAGGAGAGGATTTACGAGTTTCCTAACCAAAAACCTAGTCGACAAGAGAGGTATAAATCCAAGAGAACAAGAAAATCAAGAGCGAATAAGCATAATCCGATGCCTCTTGTCAATGACAGAACGGGATATCTAAAGCTTGTCAAAGCTGATGATTGTGTCAAAGACAAGGTCACTGGCTGGTTTATCAAAACTAAACCATGGAAAAACAACAAGAAGAACAAGAGCACTTAGCTTTCCATTGCATGCCATAGAAAGTGGGTGAGCACAAGAGGAAGCTCCAACTCCAAATATCTTCACCTCTATCTTCTCTACAAGCTTTCCATGAAAGCTTAACTCACATGAGGATCCATAAAAAATGACCTAACTTTCACTTTTATACCTAGGGCATAGAAAACATGTCCGGCCGCCCATGAGATGCATAGAATTGTGTGCATCTCTATAGCTCATAGGCATCATGGTAACATCAAATATACAAGTTGGAACTCATCTAGAGACCGTAAATATGTCAAAAGTACATATACAAAATGATGTGTCTGTCAAAAAATGAAGCAACATATGCTAATACATCATAAGCATATGCTAAAAATAGCATAGCTGAAGGTCATCTTCTACTTTGTGTTTGCGCTGCCAAACACTAATGTTTGTGAGTCGCCGCGACGGACGTCCATAGCATAGCTCTCAAGCATCAACATATAATTATCGATACAAGGGAAGCGACTCGGATGAGGCATGGAAACTCATTAGGATGTCAACCCTAATGAAGTGAACTCGAAGAGATAGTGAGCATTCACGATCACATTTGGTTACAAGAGACTTGAGAGAGATTTCTAGACCTTGTAGACGATCTCAGAGATCATTTCTAGAGACGCCACGACCACAGAGACTGTGTCAAAGAGAGAGAGAGATCTTTACATTCACATGTGAATAAATCTCCCAATGACCTCCTCATGAGATTGAAGGGATTGAAGATTTGGCTACCAAAGAGCCGACCACCTATCACATCACAGGTTGACACTAGTCATAGCTTGTCTGAGGTTTCCATTGACCATGTTGTTGACTTAGAGCTTGGCAAGAGTCGGCCATTCAGGGATCTTGAACCACATAGTTCATTGACCACACAGTCACAGATTGATGTTATCCCTAGATCCATTAGTTGTGCTATAGATTCTACCATTGACATGGAGCTAGGTGCTAGCCAGTTGATGACCATTATAGAGAGAGCTAGGAGACTACAGGTTTTATTGTTTGGAGAGAGTTCTCTTATCCCTCCTAGTTGCACCAGACCCTTGACTTGTACAGATTGACTATGGTGCGCTAGATACATGTGCATATGCTAGAGGCACTTTTTTCCCTTTCGGTCTTTTCCCTCTAGACATCCAGGTTTGAGACCTTAGTTTAGGATTTATTTTTATTTGTGTTTAGGTAATAAAAATTCCACTTCTATGCTGACACACCTTTCTAGGTGGTAGTGTTTTGTTAATGATTTTGCAGCATAGATGGACTTTAGCTTTCCACAGCATGGACATCTCGAGTTCCAGCTTCACATGTTTTCTTCCTTGGCTATTGAGGATATGCAACACATATCTCCAGGTGTACTACTTTCCATGATTTATGTTTGTGGAGATTTATGTTTGTGGCAATTTATGTTTGCTGATTGTTGTATTCCATGGTTTGATCGAGTGCATTTAGATATGTTTTGTTATCTGCCATTAAAGATGTATAAACTTTTCTTTGCTTTAGTTAATTGACCTTAAGTTTAATCTTATTGATGAGCCTTGATGTTAGGAGACTGTGACTTTAGGTTAACCAATTCACTTGACCACTAGTTTTAGTTGGAAATATTATTTGAGTGTTTGAGACCTTAGGAGTGTTTTAAGCATAGAGAGGCTTGCTCACTCAAACAACAACGACCACTAGTGAGAATACAAAGGAAGTGGAAGGAAAAGTTGGAAGAGAAATCCTAGCTTCATTAGCCTATGGTATTAGAGTCCTAGAGGTTCCAAGTGTGGGCGCTTTTCTTTGAGAAGCAAAAAGCCCCAGGCATACAAAATATACACACATGTTTTTTTTTTTTAAAGAAAAGAAAAACAAAAGAAAAATGAAAAGAAAGAAAAAAAGAAATGAAAAAGACTTCCATTGAGCTTCAAGTAAAAAATTCAAGCTTTTGTTTGGAGTTGTGAGAGTTAGTAAGCTAATCAAAGCTAAAAAACATAAATAGGGAATCTTACATTTAGATAATCTTTCTAACTTAGCTAGTACTAGAGTAATTTTTGTAATCTTTAGTTGTAGTTAACTAATTGATAGACTCATCCATAAGCCCAAAACATTTGATTAATTAATTTCAGCAAGTGCAATTTACTTGTCCTTAATGGCAGTGTAGCATTCCATAATTATTTGTATTCATTCATTACCACATACATGATTTGCCTTTCCCTTATGCTTTATTGCCATATGATTCAACTTGCTACCTCATTGCCTTTTCCTTTTTCAGGTCCATTCTTCACATAGCATCTACCACGACATGGCTTTGTCAGGGACGACAAAGCTTAGGAGGGGGGCAGTGTTTGGCAGCGCAAACACAAAGTAGCAGATGACCTTCAGCTATGCTATTTTTAGCATATGCTTATGATGTATTAGCATATGTTGCTTCATTTTTTGATAGACACATCATTTTTTATATGTACTTTTTACATATTTACGGGCTCTACATGAGTTCCAGCTTGTATATTTGATGTTACCATGATGCCTAGGAGCTATAGAGATGCACACAATTCTATGTATCTCATGGGCGGCCGGACATGTTTTTTATGCCCTAGGTATAAAAGTGAAAGTTAGGTCATTTTTTAGGGATCCTCATGTGAGTTAAGCTTTCATGGAAATCTTGTAGAGAAGATAGAGGTGAAGATGTTTGGAGTTGGAGCTTCCTCTTGTGCTCACCCACTTTCTATGGCATGCAATGGAAAGCTAAGTGCTCTTGTTCTTCTTTCTCTTTGTCAATTGTGTTTATGGTGTGTATTTAAGAATTGATTAGTCTCTAATTAGTCTTTCCCTCTCTCATTTATCTTCACTTTTACATTATTTGTGAGCTCATTGAGCTTTTGATTGATGTGTGTGTGTGATTGATGAGAGTGTGCACCCATTGTCCTCTTGATTGTTGAGATTAAAGAAGATTAAAGAGTAGGCATTGAGTGATTAGCCTTCTTCTTAACTCTCTTGATTAGGATCCTCTTCTTGCACTTCTAGTGATTCCATGCCTTCATGCACTAGCCGGGTTATCGATCCATTGGTTTGACATTATGTAGGTGGATTGAGCTATGCAAAAATCCCCCAACACTAGTCCATTTACTCTACTCATGCATACAATAAGCTCTTAACATGTCTTCAATGATTTGATTTGTTCTTTCTATCTGCCCCATCAGTTTGAGGATGATAAGCAATACTAAAGGCTAACTGGGGTCCTGTAGTAGCTGAGAATAAGGCTTTCCAAAAATTAGAGGTGAACTTCGCATCACGATCAGAAATTATTTGTCGAGGTAAACCGTGATACATGAAAACACCTTTCATGAAGACTTGAGCTATATCCTTAGCCATAAACGTTGTCTTGACTGGAAACAAATGGGTCACTTTTATAAGCATATCAACAACCACAAAAATACAGTCAAATCCCAAAGATGTAGGAAGTCTTGTAATAAAATCCATGGATATGCATTCCCATTTCATTTGTGGAGCATCAATAGGTTGAAGCTTACCGGGGTGTCCAATTCGTTTAGGTTTAATACGTTGACATGTTAAACATCTTGTAACATAGTTCAACACATCATGATTTAGTCCTAGCCAAAAGAAACTCTTTCTAACAGTAGAGTAATATATCCTGGATGTTTTACTATAGGTATATCATGAGCTTCTTGTAATATCTGAAGTTTGATTCCACCTTGATTTGGAATACAATGACGGTTACCAAAGTAAAGGTCATCACCTTCAACATGAAATCCTTTGATTTGCCTCTCTTGCTTCTCTGTGCAATTATTTAAGTTCATCAAGTACTGAATTTTTATGTAATACGGGTCATTAGTCATACCTTCTCAAATAAGGTCAATTAAAGAAGTAGTAGAGGTTGTGACAGCCGCTACAGTACTGTTTCTCCTTAAGGCATCGGCCACCACAAGATTTTCCTTCCCAGGTTTATAATTCCAAAATCATATTCGCATGACAACTCCATCCATTTTTTTTGCCGCATATTAAGGTCAGGTTGAATGTAAATCCACTTCAGGCTTTTATGATCGATATGTAGTTCAAATCTCCTTCCAAGAAGATAATGTCGCCATACCTTAAGAGCATGCACAACAGACAATAATTCCAAGTCATGTGTAGGATAATTCAACTCATGTATACATAACTTAAAAGATTCATAAGCTACTGGTTTACCTTCTTGATACAGAACGCCACCAATTGCTTGTCCAGTTGCATCAGTGAGCACAGTGAATGTCTTTGAGAAGTCTGGAAGTTGTAGTATTGGAGCATTCACTAATGCTTCTTTGAGTTTCTCAAAAATAGCTTGAGCACGTTCATTCCAAGTAAACACTTTAGCCTTCTTAAGCGTATTAGTCAATGGAGATGCAATCTTAGCATAACCTTCAATAAATGTACAATACCAACCTATTAAACCAAGAAAGCCACGTACTTCTTGTACAGATTTTGGTGTAGGCCAAGCTATAAGATCTTCAATGTTACTTAGATCTTACTTTGATAAGTAGAAACACCATCTTTGGAAACAATAAATCCCAAATATTCCACCTTGTCAGTGAAGAAGGTGCATTTGCCACGTTTGGCATAAAGTTGATTTTGACAGAGAAGTTCAAGTACTCGCCGCACATGTTGTTTGTGTTCTTCTCTATTTCTTGAGTAAACCAGGATATCATCAAAGAAGACAAGAAAAAAATCATCAAGATGCTCTCAAAACACGTTGGTCCTAAGACGATTAAAAGTTACAAGAGCATTAGTAGGTCCAAAAGGCATAACTGTAAATTCATAATGTCCAAAACAAGTTTAAATACTATCTTTGGTATGTTCTCCTCCTTGATTCGGATTTGGTAATACCCTGACTTAAGATCAATTTTTGTGAAGATAGAAGCTCCATATAATCAGTCAAGGAATTCATCATAGGTACTCACATTTTGTAAGGTCTACAAGCAACTCGTTGAGCTCCTAGAGTAAGCTCTATTGCATGATCAACATCACGCTTGGGTGGTAACTGTGAAAGTTCTTCAAGAAATACATCATCAAATTATCTTATCCATTTGGATTCAGGTGAATCTATCTTCTTCTCTTTAGGGTTAAGATTTACTGCATAAATTCTTTTATTTTTCCTATGACTCTTCATAAGTTTGGTAAAGTTCACTACTCTGAGCTTAGGCTTTCCCATTTCCCAGTAACTGTGACCCTAGAGCTTTGGTCATTTTCAAAAGTCAATGAAGCATATTTACAATGTATGTGGGCATCATTGGCTTTAAGCCAATCCATTCTTAGGATTCCATGGTAGATTCCTATGGGTAAGACTCTTAAGTTTGTAGAAGTATTATGACCATCCAAAACAAAATTCAAGTTACCCACTGAAGTAGAAGATCTAACCTTCCTACCTATAGCTAATTCTACTGTAAGGTCTGTATGAGGGTGTTCAAGTAAAATGAGGTTTCTGATGCACTTAGGAGATATGAAAGAATGTGTACTCCCTGAATCAATCAATAGGGTAAAATGGTTACCTTGATACTCCACTGGGGTTTGAATAATTGAAAATTGTTCATTCATTCCCTAATGTTCAATTGCAGAGCATGAACATACATGTTTGCCTGATTTCCTTCACCTCTAGCCCCTTGATCTCTATTAACTTGAGGTCTTCCTTGAGGTCTTTGATTTCCTCTTCCTCCTGGATGAGGTTGATCGTTAACATTTCCATTGTTGTTATTGTTGACAGTCGGTATATTCCAAACAAAAGGTGTATTTCCTGGTCTAAAATTCCCTTGGTTTTGAGGTTGTCTCTGGTTTTGGTTAAAGTTTTACTGATTGAAGTTCCTCTGAATTGTCGATGGTCTGGGTCTAAAGTTCTCAAAATTTTGCTTCGGATCTATGTCCGTAATTGTCCACCAATCGTGTGAAGCTTGAATTGTTAAATGAAATATCTTTGGATTGATGACCAAGATCAAGACAAGTATAGCACAAATGATCTTGTTTAGATTTTATATGTAATAAGTTCTCTCTTCTTTGCTATGGATTTCTAGATCTTTGTTCCTCCTCGAGATGAGGCCTTTTGATTTCACGAACAGGAACAAGTTCTGGTTTCCTCTTCTTTGTAGTAGTTAACTCTATTTCAATGGGTTTTCTTGCATCAAAGACATCTGCAAAATTCGTAAAACGAAGACTCTAAAGTTTAGTCTTCATAGGATTATGTAACCTTGACATGAATTGAGCTACCTTGACCTCTTGAGCCATCCCTATTGGAGCATACTTGACAAGGGTTAAGAAATGTTGATAGTATGATTCCAGGTCCCTGGTTCCTTGAGTACAATCAAGAAACTCATTCATACGGTCTGAATGGTAAACTTTGTTTTGATAGTTATGCTTAAGTTGAGTCTTAAGATAATTCCAAGTTGCAGCATTAGGATCAATATTGTTTTTTGTGCAATGGTCTCTCCACCAACATTTGGCTGCTTTTTCTAGTTTGAACTTAGCGATGATAGCTTTGTATACTGCTGAAGAATGAGCCAAATCAAAGTAGTCATCCATGTGCTCAATCCAATCTTCAAGAACTTTGCCTACATTTTTGCCTTCCCCGCTAAAATTCCCAGGTTGAGACTTGTGAAGCATAGCATCAATGTCTCTATTGATGATGGTGTGTTGAGAAACAATAGGCACATTTGCGTTAGCAATAACCACATTTCCTCTAGGAGGCATGGTCTTACTGCACCATATCAATCAAGGTCACACTTAGTAAAATATTCTATTCCGCTCAAAGTCCTTAAATCAAATAGAATAGACGTTTAAAGATAAGATGAGAAGAAAATAGGAGAAAGAATAATGAATAAATTAATCTAATTTCTATATCACAAAACTTTGGGTTTTTGAAATTCTACAAGGTGTCTCAAAAGTTTCTAATAAATCCTAATGGCTCTAACATAATGCACTTGGTAATATCCATTGTGACATCCTTCCACCAATGGAGTATAGTTGTCCCATTCCTTGAGTATGTTTGATGGTTAATTCCAATAATCCTTTATGATCTTTGGCTAGAACATCTCTTTGTTGGCATGTGAATCATATCATTCTTGAGTAAGAGATTTTTTTGTTACAAGTACCCCCATTTCGGTATGGACAGTTGCCTTCTTGTACTCGAAGTAGTCATTGAAGAAAGCTGATTCTTTTGGAAACACATCCGGTGTGTCCCATCCCACTAAGTTGTGTATGTTTGCACAATTTGCTAGGCACTGTGGTCAGTGGTAGGCATTGTATAAAATTTTTACATTGCGAGGATTGTAGATTAATGACTTTTCAAAATATTCAAAGAACAACCTCCAAGGTATTGGGCTAAAGGAATGTTGATCGTTGTTTTTGCATTGCCGGCCCCATACATTAAACATAACAATGTCAAAGCATCCCGTAGCCATTACTAGAGGAAGTATGTTTCTAGCCATCCATTTCTCTTTTGTCGGTCTTAGAGTAAGTTCATAAGCATTTATGTACAATATTTGATTAGTGACAAAAATCTTTGTTCCCAACTTGGATTGTATCCACTCGATCCTCCCAACCAACGAGGGTTTATGCTCAAGGGGTCTAAACTTGGGGTCCCCTGTAGCATAATGATACCAAGCTCGGAAGGTATTTGGCATTATGAAATTTGTAGACATCAACCTTTTCTTCTCTCCCTTGTTATGCGTGGTAGTGACAAGCCTTTGCACTTCCACTCCAGTTTGGAAATGCTCTTCCACCATAAGGCGAGAGAGTATATCCGCTCGTATCCCACCTCGAGGTAAATGGTCAGTCATCTACACACACACCCATCACTCATGTTAGCTAGAATGATAAACCAAGATTCAAACTCAGATATTATATCCTCAAAACAATATGTGTTATATCAAAATCAAATTTTTATAACCACAGAAGACCAAAAAGATACATAGTGTTTCTAGGGAGATACATAAACACGAAAGGGTCCTATGAACCAGTTCTTGGTTCTTACGATTGTGGTTCTACCCTTATACTTGTTCACATCTTGGGTGTCAAAGTCTAACACTTCAATTTGTACACTAAAAGTCGCGTCTTTCTTTTCGTACCATTCTTCCCCCCGTGATACATCCTTGGGTGATAATCCATTAAAGCAGTTTACATGAGCATGTCGTTCATTTACATCATTTTTGTAGGAATATCTACTCGAGTTCACTACCATTGGTTGTGCTTAGGCAAAGTCACCAATGCACCTTGGTTTCTCGTATTCATCAAAGGTAATGGTGACATTGTGAGGGTTGTATTTGATAATAGGCCCATAGACTCTATTGAACCAATCCTAAGGTACATAATAGAATTGGTTGCCACCATTTGACTTCTTTCATACTTTAATTATGACCTTCTCACAGAAGCCGTATCTTTGGTTTAGCATAAATAAGTATGAGTTCACGACTCGGTATGTCCAAAAGAGAGCACAAGTTAAGGTAAAGAACATATCCTTGCACTTTAACATTGCCTTCTTGGATCTTTTCCTTCACCCAAAGTTGTGGGTTGGTCATGAATCTATCAGGAACTTGTGTTTGATGTTCATGCTGAGCTTCAACATATAACTCCCATGATACATAAGTGTTGAATACAAGGTAATCTCTAGTCCCCTTTGAAACTTGAACCACTTCAATTCCCCAATGGAGATTGAATCCAACCGCATAATTGAAAAAGATTATTTGTGCAAAATCACTCGAGAGTTCAGCTAAATAATTAAGAAGATTCATCTAAAACAAGACAAGGAGAGAGAAAACTTAGTACACATGTGAACCAAAACTGAGTCTATGCTTCTTTTATTCATGAAAGTTTTATTTTTATTGTTTCATTACACTATTATGGGTACCTTGGAGCTAATTCTCTAAATATTGTTTTATCTCTCATGACAGGGTATTCTCTGAGACCTTCCACGCGACAACATGGTCTGTAGTTATCCTCTAACTTTTCTTTTCCTACGACGGTTGCAAGAGCTTCAAACTTCTTACTGACTTCGGCAATCCTTAACATTTGGGAGCGCATCTCCAAGTAGTGGAATATGTCTTCTAGGCCTAACCATATTCTAAGTTGAAGTAGTATGAGGTTGGTAAACCAATCTCTTGGATTGTCGTCAATATAGATGAAGAATTGACGGAAGGGTTCTTAGTGACAGGTAAGGTAACTACGATCAACACTCTTCCAACATGTTGTGCTTCCTGGCATGCTAGAGACTTTGGTCCTGATTTCTAAGTAAAAGATTTCTTGTTCATCCCTTGGCAACCGTGTCTCCATATTGTTGAAGACTATGGCCAACACCTGATTCCTTTGGCTAAAGCATTTAGATGTCACTCTGGGAGCCATTTGTTGCTACAAAACATACATAAAAGAAATTGCAATGCCGTTGTTGAACACTTCAACCACTTTACCATAACTCAAACCAAACAATTCCACTCAAGAAGACAAGTCAAGCAAGTACCACCAAAAAATATCACTTGTAGATGCATCATGAATACAATATCTCAAACAGCATGCATGAATGTGTGCACAATGCATAACTAACCCGACTAGTATCAGGCTTTACGCTATCCCCATAACCTTAAGCATAGGCTCTGATACCAGGTGAGAGATACCCCTCCCCGAGGGTCTATATACAAAATATACAATCTACACCTTTATAAAATTTTCAATATACATCAGAGTTGCGGAAGCATTTTCATAGGGGAGGAGTTCTCAGTGCCCGACCAAGCATGGAGTTTAGTCCATGAGCCGGACTGCATCTAGAGGTACCTAGCGACTAGTGCTATACCTGAATGGGTGTTATGAATGAAAGCGAACTCAAGAAAAATATAACATTGTGAAGGGTGAATATATGTGTACACCTCGTTGCGGGGGGAGAGAGAGAGAGAGAGAGAGAGAGAGAGAGAGAGAGAGAGAGAGAGAGAGAGAGAGAAACCTTTATAAAATTTTCAATATACATCAGAGTTGCGGAAGCATTTTCATAGGGGAGGAGTTCTCAGTGCCGGACCAAGCATGGAGTTTAGGCCATGAGCCGGACTGCATCTAGAGGTACCTAGCGACTAGTGCTATACCTGAATGGGTGTTATGAATGAAAGCGTATTCAAGAAAAATATAACATTGTGAAGGGTGAATATATGTGTAGACCTCGTTGTGGGAAGAGAGAGAGAGAGAGAGAGAGAGAGAGAGAGAGAGAGAGAGAGAGAGAGAGAGAGAGAGAGAGAGAGAGAGAGAGAGAGAGAGAGAGAGAGAGAGAGAATATATTGAAGCGTGAAATAGAGTGCACAGAGATTTGAGAAAATAACAACAGAGAATATTTAAATCCCCCTTCTAAATGAAATAGGCAACCATATATTAATGCAATTGACAAAATCTGGGTATACCATAACATCAAAAAGTTTATGACAAAATAGCTAGCAGAGCATCGGACCCTGTGTAAAGATCGACCGGTCCACCCCTCCACTTTATCTCTACTATGGACATAGAGAATTTCACTTCACCGAGAGCCAGCCAGAACACCTCCAACCTACCTAAGCCAGACATAAGCTGAGGTCGCTTCGCCTCCCTCCATGAACCTGAGCTCTCAATACCAACCATATCAATTTAGGCGCCACGTCTCTTCGATGTCCCACATTGGGTGTTTAGGCAAAGCCAAGGTATAATCCCCGACGCGTTAGTCGTGTAGGTCATTCAACCCCCCGACGCACTAAACGTGTTCTCTGGTATCCCATCTCTCCATCCACACCATATCCAATGAAGATGCACTTGTGTGATTTGAGATCCAGCTTTTTCCTAAGTTCTTTTTGGCATGTAAGAATTTCTCACACCCAAATACATGTAACCTATTGTAATTAGGTTGTTTTCCCATCCACATATCCTATATAACCTTATACTTTAGTGGTGTACTAGGTGATTAATTTATCAAGTAAACAGTCATCATATCAGCTTTCCCCAAAACTCCTGAGGCAAAGTGGTCGTAGACAACATGGAAAGACCCATTCCTGGAGACTCCTATTAATCCTTTTTGCAACACCATTTTGAGTAGGTGTGTAAGGTGCGGTGAATTGGCTTTTAATGCCTCATTTACTGTAAAATTCCTTGAACTTGGAGGAGGTATGAGGGAGATATACTCACCTCCATTGTCATTTTTGCAAAGTTTTAAGATTTCTACCTGACTAGTTTTCTACCATGGCTAGGAACTTGTGAAAGACACTAAAGAATTTTCTCTTTTACTTAAAGAGATAAACCTACACCCTTCTAGTAAATTCATCTATGAATGTTAGGAAGTATAGTGCCCCCTAAAGACTTTAGAGACATTGGTCCACATAAGTCACTATGAACAAGATCAAGAGGACTTCCTAACTTGTCTAAAGGTGTTGAGGTCAACCTAGTCTATTTTCCATAAATGCAGTGCTTACATAAAGAAAAATCAAAGTAGCCTAGCACAAGGATATAATCAAAATGCTATAGTACCTTCATTCCTTTTTGACTCATATGTCCTATCCGGCTACTCCACAACTCTATAAATGATAGCTTGGTTACAGAAATAAAATTCTCTTTCATAGAAGAGATATAGAGTGAATACAATGAGCCAGACTTTTGGCCTTTAAGCATGACCTAGTTTCCATTCTTGATTATCAAAGAATCATATGCAAAAATAGTAGTGTAACCAAATCATCTAATTGTCATACAGACATCAAACTCTTTGTCAATTTGGGTACATGTTTGACACTCTGTAGCATAAACTCAGTGCCATTACACATACAAAGTTTTATGGTCCCAATACCGCATATATCAAGCTCATAAGAATTACCCAATTTCATTGTACCATGTGTAGTCGTATATGTGGAGAAACACTTCTTATGAGGAGTCACATGAAAGCTAGCACTTGAGTCTACTATCCCATTCTAGGCATAAAACTTTTCAAGAGCTAACAATGCATGAGGACTCAAATCTATGGTGAAGATCAACACATCTATCTCTTTGTAACATCAAGAACAATCTCAACAACTAGAGACTCAACAACATTAATTTCTTCTATCTTCACAGTTCTCTTAGGTGTGTTAGACTTCACTTTTTATTTTTCTTTTTCACACTATAATGCCCGAAAATCCTTCTTGAAGTTTCCCTTTTTATTGGTATAGTGATAACATTCAATGTTTTTCATGTCTCTTCCATGACTGTTGATGGCTAGGTCAACAACACGGCATAACTCAACAAAGCCTTATTCTCTAAGAGTTATTGAATGCTGCGGATTATGGTCATAAACATCATTTGTAATAAGTAGGTAGTCTAGGTGTAGACGCCGGGGTGCAATGGCACTTCTAGATTGGAAATACAAGGCCATTTTACCCCTTGAACTCTATTTTATGTTTAACCTAAGGTGACTTTAGTATATAAGGTACCTTGGTCATTTTGTAAAAAGAACCTTATCATAATCTAAGTTTTAAGCTGCCGTTGACTGTGAGAGAGAGAGGAAGAGAGAGAGCATGAGCTTCATCCTAGCGCTACTCCCCGCTCATTCATCACATTGTGGATCTGACTTCACCATCTGCTAGCCTCAACGAGAGCTACACAACAACGCCAAGCATTCCTCCATAGAATGGTGCGCTACTCTGGCCATAAGTATATCAAATGATGTCTATTTTTTGCCTGCAAGTAGGCATTAGAATCGTAGCGACATAAGCTACGCATAGGTACTCATAGATTTTAGATTTGGGCACTTTCAAAATTTGGCTCTGTCTTCATACACTTTTTTGCAGATGGATTTAGAGCTAGGGTTTTGAGTGTAGAGGCGTAGGAACAGATGTATCCTAGTGAGGGGATGGTGTTCCTTGAGTTTCATACGAATCTGGTATGATTTGATGAGTTTTCTTTTGTTGTGTGTATGTGGGCTAGGCGGTGTAGTTGAGAATAGTGAGACTCTAGGTTGTGGTTTAGTTGACCTTTTAGAGTGTTGTATGTGTAGGATGGTCTTGCCTGACAAGCTAACGAGATTTCCTCCACATGCCTATCGTGTCATCTGTGTTCTGGAGTGACATTATGTTGATCTAGGTTGTGTTGCATGCACTTTGTGGGTGGTGTGATTTGCTCATGCAACATTAGCGCCATTGCCGAGGATACAAGGACTTAGGTAAATATTCCTACTAACACTTGTGTGATGGCTGCTTGCTTTAGTTTCGGCTAAAGAAAGCATTTTTCTTAAGTGGATTCGGAAGAGGTTATTCCGAGATCAAGTGGATAGCCAGGAAGCGTGTGTTTTGCCAAGGGTCTGCAACTAGGTAGATTTAGGTAGGATTTGTAGATTAGAGTAATTGTTGTGGTGGTCGAGTGATTTGTGAGGTGATAAAAGCGTTTGCTAGTCTGTGGGTGGCATTGAAGCATTTTCCTACTCATAGATGCAAAACCTCATATGGTTTGTAGGAGTAGCTTTAGGTAAGTAATTTGATTATGATCTAGAGCTATTCATCATTGATTTATTTGCTGAAGTGCTTGTTTGCATTTGAAATCACAAAAAAGTTTGCCTTTGGGGAAGAAAATGCAATAAAAAGAGTTCTGTTGACATTTTTGCATGACTGATTGATGTTGAGCATATAAAAGAGCATGTGCAAGGGTTCTATGAACAAAAACTGTAATTCTGTAAACTTAGACTTTATACGCGTATAAAGTCTCAAGGACGGAGATCAAATTTCAAAAATTTGACTGCACCAGTTTGTTTAGAAGGGGGGTTTTACCCCAGGTATACATTGAAACTAGAGTTTTTACCAACTCTTGACACCCAAAAGACAAAACACGAAGTGTTGGAAATAGAAAAAAAGAGAAACTTGAGATTCTAGGCACATTTTTGCATGAAAATTGTAGAAGTGCTTGAAAAGTAGTGCTAGACACTTGTGGACGCTTGTGGATGAATTTTGTCCAAAAAATCATCAGCAGATAGCATACGCGTATGATGTCTCAAGGGTGATTCTAGCAGCCAAATTGATGTTTTGACATTATACCCATCTTTTGCATGTTGTGTTGAGCACATACACCAAATTTCATATCATTTGGGCTTATAGATTGAAAACTGGGGGATTTTACTCTTTGAGGGGATTTCCTTGTAGAAAGTGGTGATATTGAGTAGTTTTGACATCCAAAATTTGATGTGAGCACATATTCTTGTTCCACACACTAAGGGGCACCTCTGGTATAAACATAACTAAAATTTGAGCAAAAGGACTTTATACGCGTATAATGTCTCAAGGCCAGATCTGAGGTGAAAAGTTACAATTGAGTATACCCTTGTGATGTACAACATTTAGGAAGCATGTAGGCCAAATTTCATCAAATTTTGAAGCATTTTTGGGCTTACAAAGACCATAAGATGCATCTAGGCAAGTGAATGCTTGTATTGGCATTGGTCATAACTTGCTCAAAAGGTGTCAAAATTCAATTTTGAAACTTGCTGCGAGTTGCCAGTATAGAGGGGAACCTCTGGAATAAAACTCACTTCATTCTGACCAGTCACACATCATACACATATGATGTCTAGCTTGCACTTTTAGAGACCAAAATTGAAATTTGAGCTTACCAGGTTGTTAAGCACCATAAGACAAGCTTACTCACCAAATTTTGTCAAATTTTGAGCACATAGACATCATACACATATGATGTCTCAAGGCCAGATCTGAAACTCAAATTTCACTTTTGACCACATAGGGGGTTGGGAAATGATGTTTTAACCCTGTTTGCAAAATTGATGTCATTCTGAGCCAAAAGACTTTATACGCGTATAAAGTCTCATAGGCTGGTCAAAACAGACATTTGAGTATACCTCAGTGTCGTAGAGCATAAAAGAAGTCCCTAGCCAAAATTTCATAGAATTTGGAGCTCATTTGGGGTTGCAAAGAGCAAAAGACAGAAAACTACAGATTCATGCTTGTATTGGTCTTAACTTGCTCAAAAAATGTCCAAATTGAATTTTGAAACTTGCTGAGAGTTGCTTGAGTGATAAGGAATCAGCGGAACAAAAGTTACCTCATTCTGCCACAAAAGACTTTATACGTGTATAACGTCTCAAGTATCAAAATAAAGGTAAAATTCACAAACTGAAACTTGCACTGGGTGGAGAACATCAAGGAGAGCTCACACCAAACTTTGTCAAATTCTGAGCACATAGACATTATACGCGTTGTTGGGCGCATTTCTCACACCCCATTTTTTGTAAATTTGTACATACGGACGTGACGCCCAAGTTAAAAGGGTGTGTGGGATTTCTTTTTGTGGGTTTGTTAGCTTGCTTTAGCACGTACATGTACATGCACTACAAGTCGCTAGTCTAGTGACAGTTGTCGGGCTACTGTAAGTGCCCGTGAGTGAGTTTTTTGAAGTGAGACTTGTATACAACTAAAACTCATGTATAAAAAAGTTCAGCCAAAGATCAGAAAATTGCAGGTTTGAGCTCGTTGTACCTCCTTGATGGTTTCTATTGCAATTTTTGCCCCCTCCTTGCCTACTCTATGCGTAGTCGTGTTGGGACAACTCCCTGTTCGCATCAATTTTGCAGGTAGCGGCGTGTAGATTCAAATTGGGTCATCTTCAAATTTCTCGCCAGTCATTTTTCAAGCTTTCTCCCAAGATTTAAAGTGCCCCGATTGGAGTTGTGCTCTTCAGGTTACAACTAGTTCTCTGCAGGGTTATGGCTATGGCAGCCTAGTGGCAAATTGTGTGCAGACAGATTCAGAGGGCATGTGTCTATGAATTGTGGAATTGATGTTGAAGTTGTCGGTTTGGGTCGTTCAACTGTGAAAGGAGAGGCCCTTGTCTTCATATGCATTAGTCGGCGTGTGCTGTAAATCCATGATTTGGCAGGGTTTTGCTCCTATGTGACATAGTCTCTTGGGTGGGGACGGCCAGTAAATTCCCAAGGGGACTACTCTTGTTGGACTTGTGGTGTTTCAAAGGAATTTTTTCAAAGCTTTTGGTGTCTTTTAGTTCTCTTTTAGCGCTCTTGGGTGACATCGCTATAGAGGTGTTTCAGTTTGCTTGTTTCCCAACAGTGTTTTGGTGCCCGCCACCGAGGAATCGCTTCAAGTTACCTTCAGTTTACAGGTTTTGGAAGACATGGCATTTAATTTTCCGGAGTTTAGTGGGAAATCAAATGAAAGTTCCAAAGGTTTCATTGAGAAAATCGAGTTTGCTTGCCTTCTAGCTGATAAGCAAGAAGGCAAGCAAGACCCAGCGTTGGTGCTACGAATCTTCTACTTTTGTTTGAAGGGAGATGCTAGGAAATGGTTGGAAGGCTACGAAAAGGAGCTACAAGCAGCCCAACCTCCTCAAGTTATGACTTATGAAATGGTAAGGCATGCTTTTCTTACACACTTTCAACAGGTGGAAGACCCACAAAAGTTATGGCAGTCTATTCAAGGCTTAGTACAGGGTGAAAGCCAAACCATAGAAGACTTTGTGAAGGCATTCAATGATTTATGGGCAAAGTGGTGTACATCTTTGGGGGCTAAAATTCCTCCAGCCATGTTGAAGAAGGACAGGATTCTTGCAAGCTTGAGGAGTAACCTACGCTTGAAGGTAGAGCTTAAGCAGTCAAGGACCTTTGAGGAGGCAATTGAAATTGCAAAGAATAAAGAGTGGAAAGCAGAGAGTCTTCATCAACTTGGAATCAATGTCGAGCCAAAGGTTGAAGTGAAAGCAGTAGAGCAACCAAGGGTCCTCATTAGGGAGCCAGGTTATGATCAACAATCTTCTCATGATGTGAATGCTTTTCGCAAGGAGATGCAAGAGGTTGTAGGTCTTATGAAGAATCTTACTGTGCATATGATGGTGGTAGAGGAAGAGGCATGGCTGGAAGAGGGGATATGTTTCAATGTTACAATTGTGGTGAATGGGGTCATAAAAGCCCTCAATGTGACAAGCCAAAGAGAATGGGTGGTGACATGTTTCCTCTTCCTCCACAAATTCCTTCTCGAGCTCAAGCTTATGGTATTGAGATTAAAGGGAAAGCAGTGCCAAGCGGTTTGACAACTGAAGATAAGGGCAAAACAAAAGTGGTAAGCATAATCCATTTAGAGAAGAAAGAGGATGATTTGGGAGCTATGGTCATGCATGTAGGTAAGAGGGTTACAAGAGATCATGACATGAGTGATGCAAATCCCAGCCATAAAAGAGGGAAACCCTCACATGATGGATGCCAAGCTCAAGGGGAGAAGAAGACAATGGGGATGATGGCAGTGAAGTGGAAGATAGTAGCGATATCGATCTAGATGTTTCCTCCTTGTTTCTTGAAGAAGAGCATGATGAGAAACAAAGATTTCTTGGCCTTATGGAGAATGAGGATATCTCTAGTCCTTATGAGAAAATTGAAGAGCTGATGCAACCCAAAGTTCAACCTAATGTCAAACAGGAGCTGATACAAGGTATGTTGTCTCCCGACTTGACTAGTCATGAGAAGGGTGAGTACCTACATATGACAACAATTTCCCCATTTATTCATCACTTCTTATGAGGAAATTAGAGGCTTTAAGGGAGATAAAATCCACATTCCAATCAAGGAAGGAGCTCAGCCCGTACGCCAAAAGCTAAGGAGAATGGGTCAGGTACAACTTAATGCTTTAAAGGAAGAAGTAGACAAGCTTCTTGAAGCAGGTTTCATATGTCCTTTGAGTACTGCAGAATGGGTAAGTCCTGTTGTTGTCACACCCAAGAAGGGTTGATTTTAAGCCCCTAAACGCAGCCATGAAGAGGGATCCATACCCTCTTCCTTTCATAGATGACATACTTGATTCTATTGCAGGGCATGAGAGGTATAGTGTATGTGATGGATTCTCTAGATATTTTCAGCTCACCTTGGCTTTAGAAGATTGAAAGAAGACCACATTCATCACACCATGGGGATGCTTTTGTTATTTTGTGCTTCCTTTTGGTCTTATGAATGGTTGTGTGGTATCAAAAGCACGTCAATAAGGTGTTCTCTCCCTTTCTTGGCAAGTTTGTGAAGGATATTATTGGTGACTTTTGTGTTTATAGCTCTAGAAAGGATCATTGTGTAAATCTTGGGATGACATTGAAGCAATATGATGAAAGTGGAGGTCAAGTCAACCCAAAGAAGTGTCATCTGGCTCAACCAAGAGTGAAGTTTTTGAGGCATATGATCTCAGAGAATGGAATTGAAGTGGATCCTGACAAAGTGAAGGCTTTGGTGCTCCTCCAATCACCTAAAGATACAAAGCAACTTGCTACTTTTATTCAAAAGGTGAAGTATATGGCAAGGTTCATTCCTTTGTCCTCTCAACTTCTTTATCCTCTACAACAAGTAGCAAGGTTGGATCCTCTACAATGGACAAATGAATGTAAAGAGGTTCTTCAAGGTATCAAAGAGGTTCTTGGTTCTCTTCCTGTTATGCAAGCTCCTAATTGGGATAAGGAGTTTTATGTGAATCCATCAGTAGGTGAGGACACCATTGGAGCTATGCTTCTTCAAAGAGGTAACAATTCTCACTACATGAAGCCTATCTATTGTGCTAGCAGGGTGAAGCTAGAGGTGAAAAGAGGATATACTGAAGTGGATCTCATCATGGTGAGTGTGATTGATGCATGTAGAAGGTTTAGGCACTACCTTCTCCCTAAACCATTCACATTCCTCACTAGCTACACTCTTCTACCTCAATTGGTGAATAGCCCTACTTTGTCAAAGAGGCTCATGAATTGGATTGTGGAGCTATAGAAATTCCAATTCTCTTTTCTTGTTGAGGAGAGTACAAGGGCTACATTGGTTGATTTGCTTACTTATAAGGAAAGCCCTCTTCTTCTTAAGGAGGATGCAGTGAAGAAGCAACACATGGAAGCTCCTGACATAGACAATACCTATCTATTGTTTTTTGATGGCTCTTACAAGAAAGCACATGGTGAAGCTTCGGGAGGTGTTGTAATTGATCCTCAAGGTGCTTTGGTAACTAAAAGGAGCTTGAAGCTTACAGCACAAAGCAACAATGAAGCTGAGTATGCTACTTTGGAGAAAGGTCTCAACCTTTGCCTTGAGCTTGGCATCCGTCGTGTGAGGGTAAGAGGTGATGCTCTTTTGGTGGTTAAGCAAGTACTTGGGGTGTGTCAAAGTAAGAATTTAAGGCTGAAAAATATGTGTTTTCAAGTGAAGATTCTGCTTAAGCATTTTGAAGCTTGGAGTTAGGCATGTGGACAATTCTCAAAATGAAGAAGCACATGGTGCAGCTCAAGCTTCAATTGGGCAATTGATGTGATAAGGGCTGATTCTCCTCTTTATTTGGGAAGGGAAGCTGTAGCGAGTGAAGAAGAGTTTCTACAAACAGGTATGCTTCCATCAGAGTTGGAGAAGTCAAAAAAGTATGCCTTCCTACGCCGTGCCAAAAGGTATGTGCTACTTGGTGATGCCTTGTATATGAAGGGGGCTGATCTTGTGATGAGAAAAGTGCCTTGGAAAGAGGAAATTTACAAAATTTTAGAGGAGAATCATGAGGTTTCTTGTGGTGGTCACTTTGCTTCAAAAATCACTTTGCATAAAGTCTTGCAGGAGGTTATGTGTGGCCAAGCTTTCATCAACGTGATGTTCATCATTGGTGCAATTCTTGTAAAGAGTGTCAAAGCATGGCAAATAGGGTTCTCAAATCATAAATTAGAGGCACCATTGTGGCTTATGGTATGTTTGAGAAGTGGGGTATTGATGCAATAGGTCCTCTACCTATGACAACTAGAGGCAAATGTTACATACTTACTGTTGTTGACTATCTATCCAGGTGGGCCGAAGCCAAAGCTGTTAAGCACATCACGAGTAAAAATGTTTCCTTATTTATATATGAAGATATTTCCTGCAAATTTGGCATGCCATTGGAGTTACTTTCTAACAAGGGTCCAGGTTTTAGGGGAGAGCTGGTGGATTATCTATGTGAGAAGCTTCATGTGCATCGCAGGTTTACTACTCCATAGTATCCCCAATGCAATGGCATGAATGAAAGGTTTAATGGAGAGCTCATATGGATGCTTACAAAGATGACAAGAAACAATGTGAAGACTTGTGATTTAGAGCTACATTGTGCTCTATGGGCTTACAGGACTACCATCAAATCAGGTACTGGTTTCTCTCCCTTCCATCTAGTTTTTGGCAAAGAGGCTTTACTTCCTATTGAGGTGGAGATACTAGCTTTGAAGATGATGCTAAATCTTGAAGAAGGGCCCAATGATGCATTCAAGGAAAGGATTCTATATTTTCAATGTGTACAGTTGGATAGGTTGTTGGCTTTTGAGCATTATGAGCAGGTCTTGAAGAAGAATCAAGCAAAGGCAAATGAGAAGTGAAGGACAAGGACATCAAGTAGGGTGACATGGTGCTTCATTACAATAGTAAGCTTCATAGCACTTTTCAAAAGAAATTTCAAATCAAGTGGCAAGGTCCTTTCTTGGTCTTAAACAGGTTTCCAAATGGCACATATTAGCTTGCCGACTTGGATGGTACCCCACATAAAGCACGTGTGAATGGCTACAGGTTGAAGAAGTATATTGCAAGGTTGATGACTGTGACTGAGGATGAGCCTTCTTTTGAATAATTTGTTGATCATGTGGCTAATGATGAAGATGAAGTGAAGACTCCCTCATGTGGTTTACTTGATCTCTTTTGTGTTGCTGATCATGAAATGATCTAGCAGGCTGGGGTGTGGAAAACTATGTTGGGCACATTTCTGACACCCCTTTTTTGTAATTTTTGTACATACGGACATGACGCCCGATGTCAAAAGGGTGTGTGGGCTTTCTTTTTGTGGGTTTGTTAGCTTGCTTTAGCAAGTACATGTACATGCACTGCAAGTCGCTAGTCTAGTGACAGCTGTCGGGCTATTGAGTGAGTTTTTTGAAGTGAGACTTGTATATAACTAAAACTCATGTACAAACTAAAAAAGTTCAGCCAACGATTAAAAAATTTCAGGTTTGAGCTCGTTGTATCTCCTTGATGGTTTCTGTTGCAGTTTTTGCCCCCGCCTTGCCTACTCTATGCGTAGTCGTGTTGGGACAGCTCCCTGTTCGCATCAATTTTGCAGGTAGCAGCGTGTAGATTCAAATTGGGTCATCTGCATATTTCTCGCCATTCATTTTTCAAGCTTTCTCCCAAGCTTTAAAGTGTCCCAATTGGAGTTTTGCTCTTCAGGTTACGACTAGTTCTCTGCAGGGTTATGGTGGCAGCCTAGTGGCAAATTGTGTGCAGACAGATTCAGAGGGCATGTATCTATGAATTGTGGAATTGATGTTGAAGTTGTGGGTTTGGGTCGTTAAATTGTGAAAGGAGAGTCCCTTGTGTTCATATGCATTGGTCAGTGTGTGCTGTAAATTCATGCTTTGGTAGGGTTTTGCTCCTATGTGACATAGTCTCTTGGGTGGGCGACGACCAGTAAATTCCCAAGGGGACTACTCTTTCTAGACTTGTGGTGTTTCAAAGGAATTTTTTCAAAGCTTTTGGTCTCTTGTATTTCTCTTTTAACGCTCTCGGGTGACATCGCTATAGAGGTGTTTCAGTTTGCTTGTTTCCCAACAGCGTATAATGTCTCAAGTGCCAAATTAGAGGTCAAAAGTTACATCACAAAAGTGTTTGCAAGTATAAAAGAAGCATAGTGACCAAATTTCAACAAATTTGGGTCACATTTTGGTCAAGATATCGACAAAAATCCTTGATTCTAAAACTGTTTTGAGTATTGTTTCAAGTGCAGTTCACCAAAACTTTTCTAGCTTTCGATAGACAACTCCAAATTGAGTCAGGTATAGCTAGGAAGAAAGCTTGCGGGCAATAGAATTTTCCCAGGTTTCTTAAATCTAAACTTTTAGGGTACCCAGAACTAGTTTCCAAAGACCAAAAGAGTAACAAATTCTTGACTTTTGAGAGATCTGATCAAGGGCAAAAAGGGATAAGTTCCACTAATCCAAAGGTGCTTATTAAGGACTATCTTGAGAGTATTGAGTAGGCTTGATATTGAGAAATCTTAGATCATCATGATGGAAAGCCAATCTACCAATCCTCTTGTAGATATGACTAGAGTTATGTCAAGCCAAGTTAGAAGTGCTAAAATGCCAATCTATCCACATTTTGGCACAAGCCCAGCTACATTGCCACCATGGCTGTACCCAGATGCAACCATAGAACATGACTTTTATAGAGGTGGACATTTGGTTAATGGAAGACCACATATATCTCCACCAAGCACAAGAATTCCTATGAGAATTCCAAAAAGGGAGCCACATGGATTCCCTTCTAAAGCAATAACGAGAGATGAAATAATCACAGAGATGGCAGATATGCCTCCTCAAGTGAATGTGCCTAATGGACCATGGTTGTACCAAGATGCAACCATAGAACATGACTTTTATAGAGGTGAATTATGGTCACAACATGACCATCTATACCATCACTACCCCCCAGAACCTTGAGAAGATATGATACTGAAAGTGACACATCTTCTCAGAGGAGTGATTCATCAAGAACCCAACCCACAATAAAGCCAGAGATATCTAGTGAGAAAATGAATCTTATAGAAGGATTAGCTCAGAGACTTTCTCCTCTAGTCAAATCTGGCCTCCAAGAACCTCTATGGTGCGAAATCAAACAGAAATGGACAAACCATACAATGGAAGGGTGTTACTATAACCAGAGGTATGTACAACCTATTCCAGTATCACCTCCTCCACCTAGACATGCTATGGGGAATGCAACTGGACGTAGGAGCTGCAAGGCCACAACTTGTCTTCCGACAACAACCTCCACTACCAGGTGCTAGAATGCCTATAGACATGAGATATACGCAGATGATGGAAGCATCCAACAAACAAGCACTAGTACCAAATACAATGTATTATAACAACCAAAGTGGCTATTGCCCTTCAAAGCAACAGAAGATGAGAGAAACACACGGAGTGGTGAGGCCGGTACAACCTCCACCTCCTACATTTCAACCTGAAGAAAGAAGGTATGAGATGGACGAAAGGACATTGTGGTTCATTGCGAATAGAGGCTTATCAAGGTCATAGCCTATTTACAGCCAAGAGGAATTGGAAGAAGAAGCTCCTCAACTAGAGATAGATTGTCACAAAAGCTATGGCAACCATTTGGTCAAACATTGTTCTCAAACGGAGATCACCCAAGTGAATGCCTATTTTCTTGATTGTGGTGTCATTCACTTGATACCCGACTATCCAAAAAATTCCAAACCGAGTCAGAAAGATCACGATAAATGTCTCAGAAATTGTTCAACTACTCAGTAGCTCGGAAAATGAAAATGTTGTACCAGTTCAAGTAGTTACAAGAGTGCAAGCTCAAAAAGAAGCTGAGAACCCAGAGACAAAGAAAACGAAAATTGACACGAGTCAAGAGACGGGTGAGCCAAAGACTGATGCACCTTGTCAAACAACCAAGAGCAAACAGAACAGATGGAAAGCTAGAAAGGCTAGGATGAAATCACGTAGGGAACGGGAGCAGAAAGCCCTAGCTGAGAAGCTTACCCAAGCTGAAGAGAAGATAAGACAACATGAGGAAATAGTTGCATCTTCTCTTACGCAGATGTCTCAACCTCGAGAAGAACCATCCACAAATGAGAAATCAAAAAGTGCTAGCTCAGGAGAATCAGTGTTGGTCGAGAAGGTTAATGAGCCACTAGAGGCCCTCCTAAAAGCCTATGAAACATGGCTCACAAACAACCAAACCCAAGAACATAGATGGATGACATATCCATATGCGGAACTAGAAAAGGACATGCTTGAAATTTGTAAGAAAATGATTCAAAAAGCCCAAGCTTTACTAGAACCACCAAATGGAAAACCTGAGGGTGTGATCCTTGCCATCTACACCAATAATCCCACCAAACCAGGAACGAAAAGAGCCAAATTCCAGTCATGAGCACGGACAAAATCTCAAAGACCCCACATTAAAACCAATGATAGTGTTGGATACCATGGATAACTCTTCTGAGGGATTTTACATAGCTATACCTGACAGCTGTAAAGAAATAGATGGTCTTAAAAAATTGTGGAAACAAGTCAGAGAGGCCAATGAAGCAAGTGATCTAAGCAGACGAGTGAACCAATCGGGTGATGGAAGAGGAGTGTCTCTTCCACCAATAGAGGAATTTGAGCTTAGATCTCAAATAAATCTAGAAATGGAATCATATTGGGGAGACAAAGGATATGTACAGTCTAGCCCCATTCAGTAAGAACACTACCATCCTATACGAGAGAGTACAAGGCCAAGTCAGAGGTTGTTGCAGTCCCATCACAAAGACTATCTCCCAACAAGGTCGTCGATTCAAAAGGGCTGATAGACATTTTGTCTACACCAGTCACTTGTATGATAACGTTAGCTGAGTTGCTCAGAATACGACCAAACATGTGGGCTACTGTGGGAAAATTCTTAGAGAAATTTGGTGTTAAAAAACCAATGGCTCAAATCAAGGAAGGGATCAAAGAGCTTGAAAGTCCTCAGTTAAACACTCGGCCAATGCCACTAAACAAGGTAGGTGAGTACTATGAGGGAGAAAATGGGAAAATCACTCTTCCTGTGGAATGGGAAAATGGGAAAATGGGTGAGTACTACAAGGTAGGTGAGTACTATGATGGGAAAATGGGAAAATGGGAAAATCACTCTTCAGACGGACACATGGAAAGTCCCATAGGACGGTTAGAAAAAGAAATTGTTACTTTTTGTGGAATTGAATATGAGCAAACCTTTGCTATTGTTGACTTTGGCAAGAAGAACAACTATGTGATTATTCTAGGAGGACCATTCATGCGACAACTGAAAATGGTCGAAGATTGGGGTTACTGTCATATTTACTTGAGACATATGGAAACCACGACAAGGATAAACTTGAAGGACCATAGTTAAGGGATGTGACGAGAACACCTATGGAAGAGTTTGATTCCGCTACTGTAGCAGGATCAAAACTTCTAGCATGGTTGGGTAAGCATAAAGAACTGTGGATGTGTGGAGCTTCGCAATGCGAAAGCTTAAATCAAGAGGAAGGCATCCTAGAAAGGGCAATTGAAGATGAGGATTATATCCCAGAACCCTTTCCTAAGGAAGAATTAGAGCCACTTGAATGGGAACACATCTTGGCTACTCTTGATGTGTGTGCTATTCAAGACAATCTAACAACGAAGTTTTGTGATGAAAATGGCTATGATGTTGTTCCTTATTTTGCAATGAGTGTAATCCAAGAAAACAAAGAAGAAGAAGAAGACGAGTTCTATGACTCTGTAGAAAACTTGGAGCTTCAAGAAGATACCGACACAACGGAAATCCGGATGACCCAACAAGTGACAAGAACAAAACTTTAACTAATGCACGGTTTTATAATTGTTAAGATCAAAAACCCAGGAACCAATGTCATCGCTACAAGAACAAAGTGCATCAAAAGTGGATTCCAAAATCCTCGATGGAAATGTAAGTGCAACAAGAATCCTTATACGTGGCTCCTATACATGAAGGAAAAACTCAACCAAGAAGAACAAATCCATGTCAACGAGCTACCAATGCTTTACTCATGTCGATACAAAAATCATCCCAGAAACAGCAACCCAAGAGCAAGCGAACAGTAACTTTCCATAACCAGCCAAACCATGAAGCAAAAGTGCTAGAATGCAACCTAGCTAAGGATAGTAGTGACAATGATGATTCCTTTGACATTTGTTACCAGGTACTCAGGTCATCACCATCACTAGCAGCTTTCGTGACAACCAAAGAAGGCCAAAAGCAAAGAACAAAAAGTCAGAACCAAAAAGCTTGACAAATGTGGATACCAAAGAGCCAGCTCGACCAAAAGGAGGTATGGATCAAGAAGACCAAGATCTTTGATAAAATCACAGGATCCAAAACCAAAAGGAAAACAATCAAAGCCTACAAGAGCATCCAGGAAAAACACAAAGCCGCAAGCTTTCGCAACTCAGATTTGGGTTTCAAAGAAGTTGATTCAAGCACAGAAGAGTCATGAGTTCATTTGGATTTCAAAACAATTAAACTATCAACTCCCAAAGTATCAACTCCCAAAGTATCAACTTCCAAAGTCTGAATCTCGTACTCAACCAAGCATACAAGGGCTGAAGCAAAGACCGCTACTGACTCACACAAAGAAAAGGTGGATCCCAGAGAAGTCTTTTCAAACACAAACGAAGCAGGGAAAAGTATGGGTTCCCAAACAAGAAACACCAAGGAAACAACCAAAAATCACAAAGAAGTGGGTCCCAAAGGAAACCAATAACATTGTTGTTACTGCACCGTCTCTTGAATTCTTTCAATTCCTCCTTTGGTTACAGTACAATTAGAAGAGAACCCACTTTGAGGAACAATGTCATATACAACAATCAACCACAGGGCTATACTCCCAAAGAAGCATCAAACAAATAAGTAAGCCTTCAAAAAATCTCTACAACCTTCACTCGAGCGAACGACACATGAGCTTCAACGGCCATCACATTGCTTGGAATAGGAAGCCTCGTCATCAAATGCCAATAAGCAAATTTCTTATACCCACATCTTGCACAACATAATCTTTTCCATGCATTGACTGTGTATGCATAATACGGCTACATTACAAGGCCTGCATAAGCACATTTTTTTATTGCCCAAGCACAACACATACCCTTGGTGATACCCTATCATCAAGGAGGACTCCAAATAGGAGGGGGGGAGGCATTCTAAATGCAGACAAAATATATAAATATTAGAGGGCAATGTTTTGTGAGCTGTATTGAATTTTGTTGTTTGATTGTGACATTTTTTGACAAAATTCAGAGTATATGCCCTCATAGTAGAGTTACAAGAGGAGTACGGGGACAAAAGCCATATATGAGCCCCTAGGGACATTGTACAATGTACATAGCATTTAGATTTCTATTAACTTGACTTTGCTTCTTGAGTTGAGTTGAAATTTGGTTTTATTTATTTTTTTTGAGATTTTCTTGAGAAAAATATAAGAAAAATCCATAATCCAGATGAAGAAAAGACTTAAGAGATGTCGAGTTGTACAAAGAGAAGAAGGTCCAAGAAAATGACGACACTTTATGAGGTATGCCTCAAAAGTCATATGCACAAGGCTATTATGTCAGAGATGAGAAAAGGATGCCGATCAGTCTTCAACAACAACATGAGGCCATACATGACTGAAAATGGTCATCAAACTCCAGGATGGTCTACAAGTACAAAGAAAGTTGGTGATTGACTAAATGAAAACACCCATCAAGTGTAAGGTTTCCCATCAGACACTTCATGCGACTACAAGGCCATGTACAAAAGTAGATCTTTATATGATAAATCTTCTACCTTGTATGTGACTTAATGAAACCTAACAAACAAAAGGGACTAACAATACTGACAACCAAGAGGGGCGGAAATGATAGTTAGTCATCTATTGTGATAGACGTGTGCAGGAGCAACAAAGAGTCAAGTCAAATTCTAGTCATCATCATTGGTTCTAAATGTGTTTAGCAGCCAAAATGTGCCAGAGATGCCCATCAGTCATTCTCAAGATTGACATCCAAAAAATTGCCAAATACAAGCCCAAATCAAGCCAAACTTTGTCAGAAGGCTGTGCATAGAGAGTACAAGCTAAGGGTTCAAAAAAAAGAAAAGAAAAAGGAAGAGAGCCCTCGCTAGCCAAAGATGCAAATTTTCAAATCTGAAGATATAATAGCCACCTACATACCCTGTACATCATGTATATGAATTTTGGGGACAAATAGACAATGATAGCTTATCAATGATGATGATAGATGTCAGATAAGCCCTTTTCAAAGCAAGCTACTAACTTGCGGAATTAAATGGGGTTTGTCAGGCTTTAATTAAGTCATGTATCAAGTAGAAGAAGTATAATGATTTACACAGCACACAAAAGCTAACAATGGGGCAGATGTGACTTTGATCACCTTGATGCAGGAACAAAGGGTCACCAACAAAGAAGAGCAGACACAAATGATAGACAAAACCGACCTTCATAGGGTTACATATCTTGTCCTTGATGAGGAAGATCAAATGCTGGACATCATTTTTGAACCTCAAATGAGAAAAATTATCTCCAAGATTCAGCCTAACAGACAGACTTTCTGTTGAAGTGCAACTTGGCCTAAAGAAGTTGAAGGTTTAGCCAGACAATTTCTACAAAATCCTTACAAAGTTGTCAAGGGTTCACAAGATCTGAAATCCAATCACTTAATTTTACAAATTGTAGAAGTTGTTTCTGAGAATCACAAACACTCAAAATTGATAGATTTGCTAGAGCAAGTGATGGATGGAGCTTTCTCTATCCATAATGATAAGAGTCAAGCTGAACAAGAATGGGTTCTTTTTTAATTTAGATCGGGCAATAGACCTATAACGACATAAACAAATGTTGCACCTGAGCGTGGATGTGAAAGACATAAATTCCATCATCAATTATGATTTTCCTGAATCATCTAAAGACTATGTACATCGGATTGGATGAACGGGACGAGCTCGTGCAAAGGCTACAGCCTATACTTTCTTTACATCACCAAAGCAACAACAAAGACCCCACCGACATCAACAACCAGGTCATGTCAGGGATGACATGAACATGGAGGGGGGAGTGTTGACGGCTAGGTCAACAACATGGCATAACTCAACAAAGCCTTATTCTTTGCGAGTTATGGAATGCTGCAAATTATGGTCATAAACATCATTTGTAATAAGTAGGTAGTCTAGCTACAGAAGTCGGGGTGTAATGGCACTCCAGATTGTAAATACAAAGCCATTTTACCCATTGAACTCTATTTTAGGTTTAAGCTAAGGTGACCTTAGTATATAAGGTACCTAGGTCATTTTGTAAAAAGAACTTTATCATAATCTAAGTTTTAAGCTGCCGTCAACTGTGTGTGAGAGAGGAAGAGAGAGAGAGCGTGAGATTCATCCTGGTGCTACTCCCCACTCGTTCATCACATTGTGGATCCGACTTCACCATCGTGCTAGCCGAGCTACACAACAACGCCAAGCATTCCTCACGGAACGGAGCGAATGCGCTCGCACATCTACGAGCTACTCATGGTCGTAAGTATATCAAACGATGTCTGTTTTTTTCCAGCAAGTAGGCATTAGAATCATAGCGACATAAGCTACCATAGGTACTCATAGATTTCAATTTTGGGCACTTTCAAAATTTGGCTCTGTCTTTCTACGCGTTTTTCGTAGATGGATTTAGAGCTAGGGTTTTGAGTGTAGAGGCTTAGGGATAGGTGTATCCTAGTGAGGGGATGGTTTCCTTGAGTTTCATATGATTTTGGTATGATTTGATGAGTTTCCTTCCCTTGTGTGTATGTGGGCTAGGTGGTGTAGTTGAGAATAGTGAGACTCTAGGTTGTGGGTTAGTTGGCCTTCCAGAGTGTTGTATGTGTAGGATGGTCTCAGCCTAACAAGCTAACAAGATTTCCTCCGTGTGCCTATAGTGTCATCTGTGTCCTTGATTGACATTATGTTGATCTAGGTTGTGTTGCATGCACTTTATGGGTGGTGTAATTCTCTCCCACAACAATGACTCTTGCTACAATTGTTCTTGCAATCTTGAGAATGATCGCAACTACGACCACACTGCCTTTTCTTTTCATGACTGCCACTAGCCATATATGCATCACCATGCCCAATCGCATTAAGAGACTGACGTCTAATTTCCTCAGTGAGCAATGTGCTAGTAACGTCTTAAACACTAGATTCCTGCCAGGTACTATGTTACTTATGGCTGTATTGAACGTGTCCCATGATGATGGAAACGGCAAACATAGCAAGAAGATGGAAACAACAACTCATTCAAGTGAGAGCTAGCTCTGTTGCCTTCTTTCATGTTCATGCGCATAAGTTTCTTTAAGAGAAAAACCTTGTTCAATTGTGAATTTAAATGGATTCACCAAGGTGCAGATGAATGGTTGCCATAGCACACTCATTCAAATCTTCCCACTCAAAACCTTTATTGATCAACACATCAAGAATACATTGCTTCTAGATTGCAAGTTTGTGCCATCAAACTTCTTAATGTAGTACTCATCCTTGTCCATCCATATTTCAAGAGAATGTGACCAAAAGACTTATGGCAAATTTTTGGAAGAATATTGACAGAGTTTTCCCTGTAATAGGAGCATAACCTCAAAGTTACAGGCATCAAAAATCATTGTGTGAACAATTAAGTGTGCCAAGAATGCGTATGGATGACTCGTGAGAGAAATTCGACAAAGTCTCCTTTGTTGAGGGAGTGATATATCAACTCAAAATGACTATAAAATAGTGCATAAACAAGATCAAATGCTCTCAAAGAATGCACTGACATAAAATGGTAGCATAAACCAATGACAGAGCATGGATGACCGCCAACTCAGTGTCAAAAGAGCATATACATGTCTATACATAATCTATGGTGAGGCCACAAATAGGGATCTTTAACAATCTAATCCACCTCACACTGTGTCACCCAACCTCCAGTGATCAACTTCAAAAAACCTCATGCAATGAACCTCACAAAAGCTTATGCAAACTCAATGACTTTGCCATAGTCTCAAAAAGGGCTCTTCTAGTCTGAGTCTCAGAAACGGTCGGGAAACTACCAAACTCCACATGGTGTACAAGAGGCAGTATTTTCAACTCAATGTACATGAGTAATCACACACAAAGAATCACCACAAATTGCTACATGTAGTAAACAAAATTCCTGCAGGGATATCTCCTCTCAAAAGAGTGAAATAGCACTATGTGTGCTTAAGAAAATATGCATCTATCGACATAGAGCCTTCCATAGAGAAACTACTACCAGAATCACGACCTCTTTCTTTCTCTCTCTCTTTTCAATTAAATATGTCTTTAATTGAATTTGTCAAAGATCACTTATTTCAGCCTAACACCTTAAACTTTTCCCTAGGTCCAAGAATTTAATTAACACACGCTCTGATATCACTTGTGAGATCCCCAACCCACCAATACCAAAATTGGGATGGGATCCTTGACTGGTCTCTAGGCCTAGTAAAAATTAGAGTCTCTAAACAAGAAAAATCCAAGGAATAGACCTTTACCATTGACAATGGCTTGGGTCTATATCCCTAGAAGAAGACCTAGTCCTGTCTTGTAGCGAAAACATGACAATATTTAAAAATCTAAGATTGTTTCAGTCCTATAACCTCAACAATTTGGGCTAACGTATTCTCAACCAACGCTTTTTTCCCCTTACTAAATGTGAGGGCACAGCCGCTGGTGAACTCCTCTTCCAATTGGAGAAGTCTACTAAATACTTTTAGTGTGCGGAAATGGATAGTTACTTGGCTAATCAAGTCCACCCTTCCATGATTGACAACCTTAATCAATCCCCACTTACCACCCCGCAGTCACACATGATCCTTTTGTTTCCTAATTACTACCACATGTGTTTTAACACTTAAAATAATGGATTCCTTTTTAACTTTTCATCACAATTATTCATTAAGACAAGTCATTGAAATCAGCATTGAAAACAATCTTTTAGAAAAAAAAACATCTTTAGACTTAAAACAAGGTACGGTCATTTATAATATATCTTGAAAAATCCTAACACATACTCCACTTTGTCTCAAGCACACCTATACATGGGTGAACAAACACCTATACTCCACTTTGTCTCAAGCACACCTATACATGGGTGAACAAACAACAACCTTCCTTATTTATAAACAGGGTGGAAACCCATCACCCAAAAGTTCGGGGCGCCCATTTGCCAGTACCAATTGCCCATACAATTAGGCGATTCCCCTAGGATAAAAACGATATCCTAAGTAGTATCCACAAACATATACATGTAAGAGGTACAGACTCCACGTACATGGGGGAAACCGACTCATCCATGGCTGACTAGCCATCATTACTCATCACCTAAAGTGAAAATATTCCAAGGAATGAGAGTGTCTTAAGACAAACTGTCTTAAGGATGAACAATCATTTCTTTCCTAAATCAACCAGTCTTATCGCAAACATTTTCTTCCTAATTTACAAACAAATGCTCCTAGATTTCTTAGAAGAGATCTTCTGTTTCAGCCAATTTTTCTTTTCCTAATTCCTTACTCTCTCTTTACGTATGCAATGTTAATAGTTAAAGAAACTTGAATTAACTAAACTTAATTATAACGAAGACCCACCACCTAGGACTGATCTAGCATTTGTTGTACTATCGAGGCCTGTCCACTCTCATCAGTAGCCCTACTACTTGGCCCGGCTTTATCATCGTGCAACGCTCTAGTTATTTTTGGAGCTCCACCCTCATCATTAGATGTAGGATTTTCTTGGTTCCTTTTAGGTGCCATAACTTCTTATCCAAGGATAATCAGATAGAGTTTTTGCTCTCTAGTGATTTTTGAGTAGAGCTCTCTCTATGTGAGAGAGAAATGGCAAGGACTCCGAGTCAGAGTTAGAATGAGAGGCTAGGGCCCTATTTATACTTTTTCTGGGCCTTCTGGACATTCCCTGGCTGGAACAGGCAGCTGCTTGCAGCTCAAGAAGCTCCCAAGCTCAAGAAGGTGCCATCTATTGCTAGTCCTTTCCCTGGCAGGTCCTGCAAACTCCCACATCCTGCGTGATTTAAAAAATCAACTTTGCTAATTCTTTTGTTTTTTTTTTTGCTAATTTCATAAATATCTCGGTAAAATATTAGGAGGCCTTAGTAAAAGTCTATGCTTAAATGATTACTGCAACCATCAAGTCTATGCTTAAATGATTATTACAACCATCCAATTTTTCTTAACAATTCAATTTACATTGAACCTTCTGGTGGAACTAGCGGGGTCAGTTTTTGTCTGATTTCAAATTTTGAAAATTCCTAGCCAGGGGTTTGTTGTGCATAAGATTCCAAAAATACCATTTTTTATTTCTTTTGAGATAGTGTTTTTACCTGATGGTAAGACCAATGCTTTCTCCTTAAGCTTTGAGTTTATTCCTGGCTGCTAGAAAGGTGGAGACCTTACAATCACCCCAACTTAAGAATTTGAGATACCCTCATCTCAACCGAAATTGGGAAAGTCTTTAAAAAGAGAGATTTCATCTTCTCAAGTGGCATCTTTGGTGGGATAATATTTCCACTTTACCAAGTGTTACTGATTATTCTAAGAGTTATTTCTAGTTTCAAGGATACAATATAGTTGGGGTTTCTACAATTCGTTCCTAATTACTTGCTACTCAATTTTTCCCCAAGAAACTCTCAGTGTTGAGACCATCTTAAAAACCTTTACCAAGAAAATTGTATCATCTCAAAAACCAAGTTAAATCCATTCTATAGAAGATCCATCTATCCACCTTGTCAACATGAACGCGCTCGTTCTAATTGACCATTTAGAGAAATCAGCATTCGACAAGTATCATGTATTCTAGCTTTACCAATCTGAATGCGCTCGGCGTGTTCTTGCCATCTTGAGCAATCTGCATTCGGCACAATCTTTCACTATTGCACCAGAGGTAACCCCCTCTGTGCTCTACAATATGTAAAGGGTTTTAAGAGGTATCATACCAAGAGTTGTTTTGGCTTCCTATGAGTCTTATACATTAATACTTCAATATGTATGTCACTTGTTAAGGAAGGCTATCTTGTGCACAAGGAATGTGAGTTGGTTTCTTGATAACTATTTCATTCTTAAGATTCAAATTCTTGTCTTACTATCGAGAACCTCTTTCTCATTTGCTAGATCAACCCTTAATTTCTTGATTGAATGATAAATTAACTTTAGATTCTTTAAGTAATGTGGAAAAAAAATGTATACCATTATAATATATAAGCAAATCAAAGTTTTTTATTATCAATTTATAGTGCTTTACAAAATTTTCTATTGTTGTTGAGCTCTAGAATTGCTAACTGTGGCCAAACAAGTGGCTCTTTCATCTTCCTCGTTCATTAAGGTTGGTTCTTCCATAATTGCATAAGCTATGGCTCCTCTTGCTCTTCCTCTACCTCGTCCTCCATTTCTACCTCGTCTTAGATTGACTCCTTGATTTTGAGGAATGGCTCTCACAGTAGTTCAAGAGTTTTGCTCTTCTAGACAATTATTTCTATAGTGCCCCATTCGATTGCATCCATAGCACGTAACGTTTGGGTAGGTCTATTCCAAGTTCGTTGTTGCAGCTACTCCACATTGGTTGAAATTTCCCTTGGCTCTTCCCCTAAAGTTCTTAAATCCATTATAGTTCCATGTAGAGATGGTTCCTTCAGCTGCTGCAAGAGGCTTGGCCCTGAGAAGGGCGTCCTGAATTGATGTAGGCCTTATGGCTTCAAGATGTGTACTCAAGGGTTTATTGAGGCCTTGACAAAAGCAGGTAATCTGTTGCTCCATTTTCATCTGGGGAGCATAGCATTGTAAGGACACAAATTTTGTGTAGTACTCCTCTAGAGAGAGTCCTAGGTGGCGTAGACCAAAAAATTCGTTCACCTTGATAGCTTGATGTGCAGCAGGGAGATAGCATTCTTTGATTGCCTGCTTCATTTTCTTCCAAGATGGACTACTCGTGGGATTATCTTTGCAGTGTTGATTCCACCAAAGTTTGGCATGTCCGCACCCAACATTGTTTGGTTTTCTTGAACAGTTCCTGCAGCTTTAAAATAGTTTTCCATAACATCTAACCATGCTTCGACATATTGCTCTAATGTGGGTCCCTCTCCCTTGAAGGTGGGGAGTTGGATTTGCTTTAGAAGTAATTTTTTCTCTTGAGTAACAGTGTAAAGGTTATTTACATGAGTATTACCCTGGGATTGAAGTAGTGCAATTTAGTACTCGATGAAAATCTCTCTTAAAGTATGCTTTTAACTAATCTCATACTAAATAAAATTGCACACATGATGAAGACAATTGCCAAACCATAAACAAAACTGCTTATAGCATACCCATGAGAACCATAGTACGTACAAGAGTTAATACAATCCATGAAGATCCTACTATGTACAAGGGCGACGACAATCCTCTACTAGAATCTTGTGGACTTTGGGTGGATAAGATATAGGATCAAAATATACAACATCTTTTGGCTCACTAAAACTAGGGCCTACACCTATGGGTCTAATTCTACATGAGTAGGTTACTTTAGACACCTGATCAAGCACCCACTGATTCTGTGATACTTGGGCACCATCCACTACAAAGGTTTCCTGTGGATTCTCTATCCCAATGAAAAAGTATACTTCAATCACTTGAAGATCTTAAACCCATTTGAGTCTCTTTATATTTAGTGCTAAACCTTATAACTCTCCCGCATCAATGAAGAAAATTCCACCACATCCTGACTAGTTGATCCTCTAAGTGGAAGGAGAAAATCTCTTATCTAGCCATTTCATCATGATTTTTTGCATTGAATAGTGTCGGGATAGGCAAGCCCTCATAAGCCTAATGTTGAAATCCATGAATTTGTGATAGGCTTGATGGACTTCTTCCTGCAAAGATGGGGATAATTCTCTCTCTTTCTTTCTCTCCCTCTTTTCAATTAAATACGTCTTTAATTGAATTTGTCAAAGATCACTTATTTCAACCTAACACTTTAAACTTTTCCCTAGGTCCAAGACTTTAATTAACACACGCTTTGATACCACTTGTGAGTTCCCCAACCCACCAATACCAAAATTCGGATGGGGTCTTTGACTGGTCTCTAGGCCTAGTAAAAATCAGAGTCTCCAAACAAGAAAAATCCAAGGAATAGACCTTTACCATTGACAATGGCTTGGGTCTATAGACCTAGAAGAAGAACTAGTCCTGTCTCGCAACGAAAACGGGACAATATTTAAAAATCTAAGATTGTTTTAACCCTATAACTTCAACAATTTGGCTAAGGTATTCTCAACCAACAATTCCCCCCCCCCCCCCCCCCCCCCCCCCCCCCCTAACAGATGTGAGGGCACAACCGTGCTGGTGAACTCCTCTTCCAATTGGAGAAGTTTACTAAATACTTTTAGTGTGCGGGAATGGATAGTTACCTGACTAATCAGGTCCACCCATTCACGATTGACAGCCTTGATCAATCCCCACTTACCACCCCGCAGTCACACATGATCCTTTTATTTCCTAATTACTACCGCATGTGTTTTAACACTTAAAATAATGGATTCCTTTTAAACTTTTCATCACATTTATTCATTAAGACAAGTCATTGAAATCAGCATTGAAAACAATCTTTTAGAAAAGAAACATATTTAGACTTAAAACAAGGTATGGTCATTTATAATATATCTTGAAAAATCCTGACACATACTCCACTTGTCTCAAGCACACCTATACATGGGTGAAAAAACAACAGCCTTCATTTTTTATAAATAGGGTGGAAACCCATCACCCAAAAGTTTGGGGCGCCTATACGCCAGTACCAGCTGCCCATACAACCGAGGGGTTCCCCTAGGATAAAAACAATATCCAAGTAGTATCCACAAACATATACATGTAAGAAGTACAGACTCCACGTACATGGGGGAAATCGACTCATCCATGGCTGACCAACCATCATTACTCATCACCTAAAGTGAAAATATTCCAAGGAATTAGAGGTATCTTGAGACAAGTTCTCTTAAGGATGACCAATCATTCCTTTCCTAAATCAACCAACCTTACCCCAAACATTTCCTTCCTAAGGGTCCTTTTAAGTGCCATAACTTCTTATCCAAGGATAATCAGCTAGATTGTTTGCTCTCTAGTGATTTTTGAGTAGAGTTCTCTCTATGTGAGAGAGAGAGAGAGAGAGAGTGTGTGTGTGTGTGTGTGTGTGTGTGTGTGTGTGTGTGTGTGTGTGTGTGTGTGTGTGTGTGTGTGCGTGTGTGCGTGCGTGCGTGCGTGCGTGCGTGCGTGCGTGTGTGCGTGCGTGCATGTGTGTGTGTGTGTGTGTGTGTGTGTGTGTGTGTGTGAACACACCTTTACACACACCTTTAAAGATTTATTTTTTAATTTTGTTCTTTGTGGACCATCAAACTACCTGTGAGTGTTTGTACAACACACATTTTCCCAGTCTAATGACTCTGCCAAGCTTTTGACATAGATGCTACCCTAATCTTTCCCTGTTGCCATACAAATTCCATGAGCTCCATTATAGTCTTCACACTGACTTGCTTGCTCGATTTGGTTTGCAAATTGATTCTCTACTACACTCCCTCACGACTGCTTTGTAGTGCTAGAGAAGGCCCCAATTTTGAGCTTCTGACCTGCTGTAGAGCTCCAATGCTCAGGGTGTTACCCCTAATTCCTGATTGGCTCACCTGTAATGCTTTGATTTAGGTGGTCAATGCTTTGAAGTTGCTTGATTCCACATGTCAACTTCTAGATCCCAATTCACATGCTCCAGAACCTCCTGATCTCTTGCTTGGTCAACTTCATCCCTTCCAAACCAAGCTCCGTGTGTATTTCTACTTGACTTTTCTACAGAGCCTCACTTCCAAGCTAGGCTCCTCAAAGAAGGGGGTTGCACATGCCGAGTGGGGAGCAAGAAACCAACTCGGGATCGGCAAGAAGCTCCAATTGTGTGTGCAGGAAGAGGAATGGGGAAAAGGAGAGGGGATTATTGGGGAAAACACACAACATCAAGAAAGAGCCTCTTGTCTGTGTCTCTTTTTATTACTTTTTTGTATAAGAGAAATGAAGGGTTAGTGAGTTAGAGATGGGCGCCCCACCAGCTGGCTTGAACCCTAACACTCCTCACATTTTCTTAGCAAAATCATCAAAGCAAGCTTGGGATACTCTGGCCGGTCTTCATGCAACTCGCAATGAGGCTAAAATTGCATTGCTACATAAAGGTCTAGAGTTAAAGATTATGCAAGTGGAAGATGGCATGGAAAATTTCCTTCCCGGTATCAAGGACATCAATGAATAACTCATTTTTGTAGGTGAAGTTGTTTTTGACATTTCACTTGTGTAGACCGATTTGGATGCATTGCCAAACTCTTACCAGACTTTTACCAATACTTGGAGATGTATCACTCAAGTACTAGAACATTTCCATTATAGGAGTCACTTTCGAGAAATAACAGGGATAAACATCATGCATTTGAACATGCTTCTATTGCACTCAAAGAAAAGGTGGTAATTGCAATGCACTTATCATGTTCTTCAGTGCATACATATCACCTATTTCTAGTGCTTCTATTAGTAGCAAGTTGGCTGGGAATTCTAGTGAAAAAATCTAGAAGAAGATGAGTTTCCATTATTTAAAGGCTAATGATCACTTCATAAAGAAATGTCCTAAGTTGAAGGCAAAAGAGGCCAACAAGAAGAGGCTAGATCTAATACTAGTGCAACTATTGTAGAATCTTTTAGGAATGTAGATTTTGTTGTTGATGTAGATATAGAGTGGTCATTTAGTGCAAATTGTAATTATGATCCTTCTGTCCATGATGTATGTCTACCAGTTGCTAAAGAGTCACATGCTAATTACTTTGATAGAGGTGCTACAAAGCATATTACTTCACATTGTGACTTGTTTGTCTCTCTTGAGGCTATCCTTGATGGAATACAATCACTTGTGCCACCAATGCCTCTTACCCAATCAAGGAGTTAATGATTATGCAAACTACTATAAATGGAATTTATATCACACTTTTTGATGCACTTTATGTATTAGGGATAAAAGAGAACTTTTTTTTTGTGCATTTTCACTTGCAAGACTTGGTCTTGTAGTCAAATTTTTGGATGATAGATGTACAATTCATGATCTCGATTTTGGTGATGAAATTGTTGCATCTGGAACTTTGTGTCATGGGTTGTATAAGCTCACTTTCTATGACATTTGTGGGTATAATTTTCAAATGTAGTTGTGGATTCAAAGGTTGTCTCAGAATGCAAAACTTTGGCATGCACATTTTGGGCATTTGAGTTTTTCCAGTTTGCTACGTTTGCAAAAACTCAATATGGTTGCTTCGTTGCCACATCTTGAAGCACATTCTAAGAATGTTTATGAAGGTTGTATTTTGTGTAAGAAGCAACATTCACAATTTCCAAAGGATGGTTTAGTAAGGGCAGTTGCAGCTTGTGATGTCTATGGGTCTATGCAAAGTGCATCCTTGGGTAATTACTTGTACTTTGTGACTTTCATTGATTACTCCAAGAATGCATGGTGTATCTACTTAAAGATAAGTCCAAAGTGTTTATGTGCTTCAAGAAATTTTTGGTTATGGCTAAAAATGTTCTAAATGTACTAAGGGCGCCCTCCGTTTACATTTGGGGGGGGGGGGGGGGGGTGGTTAAGTATATGTCTCATGAATTTTATGCATTAGACCATCTGCAAACAAAATGTATCTTGGTCTCACAAGATGTTCTGTAAGGCAGACCCCTTCCCAAGTGTCGATGCAAAAAATATACAATTTGCACTTTTATACAATTTTAATATATATCAAATTTGCAGAAGCGTTTGCATAGGGTAGGAGTTCTCAGTGCTTGATCTAGCATGGGGTTTAGGCCATGAGCCGAACTGCATCCAAAGGTACCTAGAAACTAGTGCTACCTTTGAATGGGTGATTTGAATGAAAGAGTACTAAAGAAAATAACAAGGTGGAGGGTCAACATATGTGTACACCACATTGAGGGAAGAGAGAGAGAGAGAGAGAGAGAGAGAGAGAGAGAGAGAGAGAGAGAGAGAGAGAGAGAGAGAAGAGTAGAGGGTGAAATAGTGTGTGTAGAGACATCTGAGAATGACAAAAGAGAATCTTTAAAGGCCCCATGTAAATGAAATGGAAAACCATGAATCAATTGAATTAAAAAGTCTAGATATATCATAACATCAAAAATATAAATGACTAGCAGAGTACCGAACCCTGTGTAGGGATCAACCAGTCCACCCATCCACTTCTGCTCTACTACAGACAGAGAGAATTCCACTTCATAGAGAGTGAGTCAGAACACCTCCAACCTACTTGACCTAGACATAGTCTAAGGCCGCTTCACCTCCCTCCATGAACTCGAGCTCTAAAAAGATCCCAAATACCAGCAAGTGGTAGGGTATCAACACCAACCTACCATCTAAGGTGCCACGCCTCTTCGATGTTGCCCAACATCGGGTGTTTAGGCAAAGCCAAAGCAAGATCCCCAACATGTTAGCCATCTAGGTTATTCGACCCCCAATGCACTAATTGTATATATGATCCTAACAAAAAGAAGATCTAGGCAACACCCCAAATCTAGCAAACCCTCATGTGATCAACCCTTTCATCTAAGTCTAAGCGATGTAGGTGATCCTAATCTTGTAGCGATGCTGCCATGAAAAACATAACACGTGAGTACAATCACAATAGCATTTTTCATATGCACAAACTTCTCCATATAGGTACGATTTTCCATACATGACCCTTTGAGAAGTTTGGGATGGTGGAACCTTCCACTTAAAGCTTAAACTTTGCAGCTTTCCTTTGATTCGAACCCCCTTTTTCAGCTTATAGTGCTATGGTTTGTATGCATCAAGTTGAATGCAGGCCTAAGCAGGGTTTTACTATGATGTTACTCTGCAATTGGTAGGAATACTCCCCTAAAAAAACTTACTATTCAGTGTATATAACAACCTTGGCATCAATGGGTACAATCCCTTTAAGGATACCCCCCTCCAAAGTATGATGTGTTGTGCCTTTATGGATTTCTCCCATCGTTTTGTGGGTTGTCCCTATGTAGCCGTGGCATCTCTACTCTGGTTTTTGCAGCAAAGCTGACATCAGCTTAAAAGCTGCTATCCCCTACACCCAATCAGGGCCCTGGATTAAGTTTGTGGGCACAGGGCTTGGTATTTTGGGTGCTTCTTGTTGTGGAGTTTCCTGTTGCTTCCCTTGCCTTGCTTGTTCTTCTTGCTGATAGATATGATCCATTATATCTATGACATTATTATGATCTACAGCCTCTTCCTCTGTTGTGGTTTTAGCAAATGGTTGGCGGTCTAGATTCCTTTTCGTTATGAGATCCCTTGTAGAGATATCTTCCTCATACTGATCTTGAGTCCTCATTATCTTTGGTTCTTCCCCTTTTGCTTCATCTTCTGCTGATCTTTTTTATTTTTGGCTGATTTGTTCTTTAATTTTGGCATGCTCTTCCTTTCTGATTTTATTTGTATCTCTTCTTTTTTAAGCAGCCTCTCTTTTTTTTGTTTTCTTTCTTCTTTTGCCTTTTTCTCCCTTTCTTGCTCATCTTTAGCCTTGTGTTCTCTTTGCTCTACCCTCCTTGTGAATTCCGATACTGACTTCCTTTCTTGAGTAGTGGGATTTAACTGTTGGAGCTCAATTTTCTCTTTGTCCGTCTCTAATCCAATTGATTTAGAGCTACTGGCCCCTTCATCTCTCACATATTCTAGTTGAGTTATCCTTGTAGATTTGGTGGGCCATGCGGATGTGGATGGTGATGTTGCCTTCTTCGTTTTGGCTGCCATACTCTTTTTGCCCATTCATTCGAGTTTGGGGCATCTTCAAGTGAATCTCACTCTCCAATTAGCCATTTTGGTTAAGACCTTGGCTCCCTCAAGGGGATGTCAAATGGTTTAACCCACTATTTTTTCTCAACCACTGCTACGAGCGAGTTGAAAGCCCCATTTGGCCAAATCTATAGGTGCATGATTGTGTTGTGGTACTAACTTGTGAAATGTCAAGACTAGATTTCTATCAGGCCTCGTGTATCTGGTTTGTTTGTCAAAGTGGAGGTGTTGATGCAGAACCCTTGCAATGGAATTAGCCTTTTAACTTGAGTTGGAGTGGAAAGTAAATAACATATTGAGCATTGCCTTGAGTATTCTTTAGTGTGTAGATGTATAGTGAGAAAGAAAGTGCTTGGATAGAGAGAGAGAGAGAGAGAGAGAGAGAGAGAGAGAGAGAGAGAGAGAGAGAGCAACACTTAACACATTACTTCATTAACATGGCATGATCAATACTTGTAAAAGAGAGTGAGAGTTTAGAGAAATTGACACCAATAGAGGACCGGATTAGTTGGAGCCGGTCCCCCCTCTAATAGGCATTTGTATTATAGATTCTTCCATGACGGAAGACTTGTTTACAATACAACTGTTTGTGTTCCTTGAGACCTTCTTGATGAGATGAAGATGGTAAGCTTCACTCACCAAGCATTAGCATAACTACAACAGTAAACATGATTAGCATGAACTTGAAAAATGCCCAGCCTCAATCCCAAGACCTCAAACACCATGAAAGGTGAGGAGACCTAGCAGGGAGTGAGGAGGAAGAGAGAAGTAGAAGTAGCTCTACTAGAAAGAAATAATCCCCTTGCACATAATCACTCATAGTTCTTGTAGCATAGCTTAGCATAGAGTTAATGGAGATTAGAGAGATTGATCATCAAGCATAAGCATTCTCTTGTGTGGATTTGCATCCATAGCCAAGAGCTTGTGGTAGTAGGCACTCAACTTCTCAAGCTTGGAGAAGGAGATGGAATCCTTGCTTCACAAGAGTGTGTGAATGGAAGAATGAAGGAAAGAGAGCTCGTGGGAGGCTCAAATGAGAGAGAGATAGAGCTAGCTAGATCGACCCCCTTTCCTAGGGCTCCTTTGAAGCTGATTGGTCCATGTAGCCCTCTAGCCAATGAGAGTTGGGCTCCCATTGGGGCAAGGTGTGTAGCCTCTTGACAAGTGTCCTTCTTTCTCTTTGTGAGGCTAAGCTAGCACCCCCTTGCTTAAGCACAGCCCCTGCTTAAGCACAACCCCTACCTGCTTGAGTAGTGTGTCTCTACACTTGACAAGTGGCCCCTTTCCTTTCATAAGGGTATGGGTCCTTGGTGAGGTGCTCACTTACTATCTACCCCCCCCCCCCCCCCTTGTAGGGCTCGCCCCCTCTGTAATAGCAAGTATTTTGAACTTGGTAAGCAGGCAGCCCCCCTGCTTAAGCACAGCCCTAGCTTAAGCAAGCTACCCCCTTGCCTACTTGGACTTTAGTGACTAAAGAGTAAAATTTTAAAGACTATGTCTTAAAGCTTTTAACACTTACCTTTGGAGGCTTTAATGAAGACAACCCTAAGGTCTTTTGCTCCATTAGTTAACCTTTCTCTTTGATAGACCTTTTCTCATATGGGCCCCTTTACCATTGGCCCAGTGCTTAAATAGATCTATAAGATCATCTATATCTTAACCCTTGTTCCCGTTTATTCTCCCACATTAAATGATCAGTTTAATATGAGAAAATCATTTGGGTTGGTCAGATATTAGATTTTATGACATTACCTCTCTCTTGAAATCATAGTTGTCCTCAACTATGAGGTAGAAGAGATAAAGCCTTAGTCATTAGTCAATTTTACTTAGCGGGTAGAGGATCCCTTTTTACCCTACGACATCTTTCCAAGATGGATGACTACTCCATTTGGTGCTTGGGAGACGTAGCTGCTGCAAGCATGTCTGCTCTTTAGTCCATTTCATTCTCCCAAAGTAGAGTGACAAATTCTACTTGGTGTTTGAGAGACGTCGTCATCACAAACATGATTCTAAGCATGCATACTAGTTAATTTTGTGCACAATTAAAAAGAGGGCTAGTCTTATAAGACAAAAACATGAGTCATTTAAAAGAAATTTGTACATTTTTTTACTCTAATGTAGCGTTGTAAGCATTGACAAGGTTCATACTATCCTTAAGCTGTACTCCTTGCATCCATCTAGCATCTTCAAAAGGATAATTTTTGAACTTAATAAGATACCGTCGGATAATCTTACCATGTTGTAGTACCTTGTCTTCATGCCGAAGGACAGCTTCGGGTTGTAGCACCTCTTCTTGGTCTTCAACTTCGGGAGGGTCTTCAATAATTGGTTCAGTTGGTGGCTCTCCTTTGTAGGGCTTAAGTAGGCTTACATGAAATGCATTGTGTATGAGCCAATGGTTGGGCAACTTGAGTTGATAAGCCGTCTCATTGATGGGCTTCAAGATTTGGAAAGGACCATAGTATCTTTTTGCTAGTTTAGCATAATACTTTTGATGGCCCGTAGGATTTTTGCCTGTCGTTTGCCTTAATCGAGCCTTAGGAAACTTGAGTAAGACCCAATCATTTTCTTTGAACATTAAGGCTCTTCTGTGCTTATCAGCAGCAGCTTTTTGCCTTTGTTGAGAGATGGATATAGCCTCCCTAATATTTTGAAAAGATTCTTGTATGCTATACTCATCGGCAGCGAAGATCTTCCCATGTACTTTGAGTAGCAAGGGACTTTTAGGTCTTCCCTCAATGATCTCAAAAGGTGCTTTTCCCGTAGAAGTATGTACAGTATTGTTGTAGGCATACTCTACAAGAGGTAAGTACTTTTCCCATTGTGAACGTTGATCTACTTCTGTAACATAAGTCTTTAGTAGATCGAGTATAGTAAGATTGGCTATCCACTTTGGCCATCCGTTTGTGGGTGATAGGCCAAAGAGAAATTCAATCTTGTTCCTAGATTTTCAAAGAGACCTTTCCAAAAATTACTGGTCATTCTAGGATCTCTATTTGACACGATGGATGTGGGTAATCCATGGTGCTTGAAAATCTGAGATATGAAGAGAGTTGCCATTTGATGTGCCTTAATAGTCTTTTTGACAGGAATAAAATGTGCTTGCTTGCTAAACCTGTCGACTATTGTCCATATTCCTGTATTCCTATGGATAGACTTGGGTAATCCAAAGATGAAATCCATGGATATACTCTCCCATGGTGAATTTGGAATAGGCAATGGCTGGAGTAATCCAGGTTGCTTCCCTCTATCATACTTGGTCTTTTGGCATACTACACATTTTGATACATACTCTTGTATGTCCACTTTCATGGTAGGCCAATAGAAGTACGTCTCTACTCCTCGGAGAGTAGGTTGAATACCTCTATGACCCGCATATGGAGGAGCATGGTCTTCATACATAACTTTCTCACGAAGGGAATGGGTAACACATAGCCTATTGCCGTGGAGAAGATAACCATCCTGCAAGGTGAATGGTTCCTCTTTCTTCCCCAAAGCAAGGGCTGACATTATGTCTCTAAAGTCAGGGTCAGTAGCATACTCATCTATCATAGAGGATAGATCATTGTGAGTAGCTATAGACCCCGCATTAACTTTGGGTCGTCGTGAAAGTGCATCGGCCACTTGATTGTGCTTACCAGCTATGTGAGCAATATGGAAATTAAATTGCGAAAGAAAATTTGCCCACCTCATTTGTTTGTCGGACAGCTTGGTTTGCGTCATGAAATACTTGAGACTTTGGTGGTCAGTTCGTAGGATAAATGGAGTCCCCAATAGATAGTGCTTCCATGTGTCTAGGGAATGTAGAACTGCTAAAAGCTCTTTCTCATAAATGCCCAAGACTCGTTCATCAGTATTGAGCCTTCGGCTCTCATATGCTATGGTATGCCCTTCTTGAAGCAAAACTGCTCCAAGGCAATCTCCACAAGCATCACATTGGACCTCAAATGGCTTTGAGAGATCCGGAAGTACGAGGACTGGTTGGGAAGTAAGCTTCTCTTTGAGATTTTCAAAAGCATTTTGCTCCTTAGCAGTCCATACAAACTTAACGTTCTTCTTAGTTAAGTCGTGTAGTGGTCCTGCTACTTGAGAGAATTTTGTTATGAAGCGTCTATAGTATGCGCACATACCAATAAAGCTTCGTAGCTCATGTAGATTTCTTGGGTTAGGCCATGCTTTTATTACCTCTAACTTTGATGGATCCATTTGGATACCATCTTTAGAGATAATATGACCTAGGTATTGAATCTCTTGAAGGAAGAATTAGCTTTTCTTTTGGTTGAGATAAAGCTTGTTCTCCCTCAATGCTTGAAAAATCACTTGGAGATGTTGCTTATGTTCCTCCAAAGACTTGGAGTAGATGATGATATCATCAAAGAATACTCCAGTAAATTTGCGGTATGGTCTAAAAAGTTTCTCCATCAAACGATTGAACGTAGCTGGTGCATTAGTCAAGCCAAAAGGCATGACTAGATATTCATAAAGACCAAACATTGTGCGAAACGCGGTCTTTAAGATATCTTCATCCACTATCCTTATTTGATGATAGCCACTCTTAAGGTCAATCCTACTGAAGTAGGTAGAGCCTTGTAGCTTATCAAACAGATCTTCTACCCGAGGTACGGGAAATCTGTTTTTGATAGTGATATGGTTTAGTGCTCGATAGTCCACACACATACGGTATGTACCATCTTTCTTTTGCACTAAAAGGACTGGAGAACACAAGGGAGAGGAACTAGGCCTCACCATCCCTTTGTCTACCAGTTCTTGTACTTGCCTCATGATCTCCTCTTGTTGAGCTTCTGAGACTCGATAAGGACGCTTGTTAGGTGGTGAGCTTCCAGGAAGGAGCTCAATGCGATGGTCATCATCCCCTCGTTTTGGAGGTAAATCCATAGGGATATCATCGATGAACACATCTTGGAATCCTTTTAGAAAATTAGACAAGTCTAACTCTTCTTGATTCCCATTATTTACATTTGATGAAACATTAGTATCTTTTAGAGACTCTTTGACAAAAATCATGTACGCAGAAACTGAGCTCTTCATTGACTTATCAAAAGCAAGAGGATTTACAAGTGGAATAGTGCGACCACGCTCACTAGCATCTATATACATGTTCTTTCCCCTGTAGGTGAAGTAGATTTTCCTTTCAGGGAACTTCATGTTGGCAGCCATGTGATCAAACCATGGTGCCCCTAGGATAACATCCTCGTGTTGGAGAGGAGAGATGAAGAAGTCTTCTTTGTCGACATAGCTTTGGACATGAAGCCTCAACTTCCCATTAAAGGGAGTAATGGAGGCTTGTTGTCCCTTGAAAGCTGCATCAGCCACTACTATATCTCCCATCTCAAAAGCTTGAATGCCCAACTTGGTGGCCAACTCTATTGATATGAATTTGAGAGTAGAGCCAGGGTCAAACAAGATAAAGGCATCATGCTCTCTTACCTTTCCCCAAGCATAGGAAAGTGATGATCCTTTGCAATGAGCATCCTCTTTTGGAGCTTCGATGGTAGAAGCCCTAGGAGTCTCATTGCGAGCATTCTTCTTGGGGCAAGAACGATAGCCATGTCCTTGCTCCCCACACTTGAAACACTTATGGTCCTTGCGAAAAGCTTTTAGCTCTTCAGGAGAGCGTTTGTTTTTACCTTTGTAAACTCCCTTCTCCTTGGACCGATTGTTGTTGTTGTTGTTGGAATTGACTTGGGAAGTATTTTGAACATTGGTTTTCCCCTTTGCATCATTTTTGTCTTTGTTTTCCATGGGCTTGACATTACGTCTAGCCCCTTGATGGAAATTGATGCGTGAAGCAACCATGGTGTGATGGATTACTTCGCTAATAGTACCAAGCCGTTGAGAGTTGATGTATTCGGCCATCTCTTCAGGTAATCCAGCACAGAATTGCTACCTTTGCTCGGTAAATTCTATCTTTTGAAAGACAGTAGCCTTGAGATGTAAATCCCAAAACTTGTCTACATATTTGTGGATAGACTCATGGGAGAGGAGCTTCAAGCTGGGCCATTCGGTAAGCACTTTGTCCTTTGCATCGCTTGCAAGGAATTGCTTCATGATGGAAACTCGTAGAGTTTTCCATGTGTCTTTGGGGCTTCACCATTTCCACCAAGGCTAGCCCACCATTGACGAGCTGATTTTTGGAAGTGCATAGCTACATGGCGTAGCTTGGAGGACTCTGTGAAGCCCTCATCTCCAAAGACCGCATCAAATTGTTGGATGAAGGCCAACACTTTGTCGGTAGCACCGAAGGTGCCATCATAGGTGAGAAAAGAGATACTCTTTCCTCCCTCCTTGAACTTCTTTAGCTTTTGTGACCTTCGCCATGCAGGAAATGATTTGCGATGTCCTCCCCTCTTGTATTCTCTAGGAGAATAGTCATAACTTTCATCAAAAGAGGAGGAAAGTGAAGAAGAAGGAGAAGAGGGTGACCTCTTCCTAGCCCTTTTCTTCCTTTGTTTCCTCTCTTGCCTTTCAGAGTGATGAGGAGAAGGACTATGTGTTGATCTTTTCCTCTTGGGAGGAGTAGGCGATCGTCTAGACCGCCGTCTTCGTGGAGCCACATCTTCAGAGGAACTTAAACTTTCCTTGCTTTCTTGCTCTTTGGATTCCTCCTCTCGAATGGGAGAGAGTCTTCTTTTGGGGGTCTCTTCAAGAGGCCTCCTAAGCTCTCTCTCCTCTTGGAGAGGAAGGGAAATTCCATAAGCACGAAGTTGTTGAGTAACTTCGGCTTGCAAAGCAGGGTTGCCCATAGCTTGCTGCAACCTAATGACGAGATAATTCACAAACATGGGAGCATCATCATTAGCACCTTCATGTGCAAAATCAAAGCTATCAATGTTCATTCTACTCTCTTGATTATTCTTAGCCATGTTAACAAAATTTATGTATGTACTTAGTGTATGCTTTGGCAATTCAAAACCTTAGTTGCCACTCCTCTTAGCCTTTGAAATTCGGCTCTTAAGTATCTACACCCACGGCTCGAAGTGGTTAATTATAGAGAGTAGAGGAGTAGGTCTAACATAGCAGAGTTGCCAAGGGCTAGCTCCTTTTGGACTTCTTATGGCTCAATAATGGTAAAGCCGTAGGCAAGTCTAAAAAGACTCCATTATTAAGTCCAAAGCTCCCGAGGTGTGCACCATCCCCCACATAGTGGGCTCAACAAAACCGATAATAGATCCCAGTTCCACTTACCCTAATATAATTAACAACATCAACCATTTATAGGCTACTTAAGGACCTCTCTTCTTAAGCAAGAAAAGGGAAACCAAATGCTTTGATACCAATGCAATGGAATTAGCCATTTAACTTGAGTTGGAGCGGAAAGTAAATAACATATTGAGCATTGCCTTGAGTATTCTTTAGTGTGTAGATGTATAGTGAGAAAAAAAGTGCTTGGATAGAGAGAGAGAGAGAGAGAGAGAGAGAGAGAGAGCAACACTTAACACATTACTTCATTAACATGGCATGATCAATACTTGTAAAAGAGAGTGAGAGTTTAGACAAATTGACACCAATAGAGGACCGGTTTTGTTGGAGCCGGTCCCCCCTCCAATAGGCATTTGTATTATAGATTCTTCCATGATGGAAGACTTGTTTACAATACAACTGTTTGTGTTCCTTGAGACCTTCTTGATGAGATGAAGATGGTAAGCTTCACTCACCAAGCATTAGCATAACTACAACAATAAACATGATTAGCATGAACTTGAAAAATGCCCAGCCTCAATCCCAAGACCTCAAACACCATGAAAGGTGAGGAGAGCTAGTAGGGAGTGAGGAGGAAGAGACAAGTAGAAGTAGCTCTACTAGAAAGAAATAATCCCCTTGCACATAATCACTCATAGTTCTTGTAGCATAGCTTAGCATAGAGTTAATGGAGATTAGAGAGATTGATCATCAAGCATAAGCATTCTCTTGTGTGGATTTGCATCCATAGCCAAGAGCTTGTTTTAGTAGGCACTCAACTTCTCAAGCTTGGAGAAGGAGATGGAATCCTTGCTTCACAAGAGTGTGTGAAGGGAAGAATGAAGGAAAGAGAGCTTGTGGGAGGCTCAAATAAGAGAGAGATAGAGCTAGCTAGGTCGACCCCCTTTCCTAGGGCTCCTTTGAAGCTGATTGGGCCATGTAGCCCTCTAGCCAATGAGAGCTGGGCTCCCATTGGGGCAAGGTGTGTAGCCTCTTGACAAGTGTCCTTCTTTCTCTTTGTGAGGCTAAGCTAGCACCCCCTTGCTTAAGCACAGCCCCTGCTTAAGCACAACCCCTACCTGCTTGAGTAGTGTGTCTCTACACTTGACAAGTGGCCCCTTTCCTTTCATAAGGGTATGGGTCCTTGGTGAGGTGCTCACTTACTATCTACCCCCCCCCCCCCCTTGTAGGGCTCGCCCCCTCTTTAATAGCAAGTATTTTGAACTTGGTAAGCAGGCAGCCCCCCTGCTTAAGCACAGCCCTAGCTTAAGCAAGCTACCCCCTTGCCTACTTGGACTTTAGTGACTACAGAGTAAAATTTTAAAGACTATGTCTTAAAGCTTTTAACACTTACCTTTGGAGGCTTTAATGAAGACAACCCTAAGGTCTTTTGCTCCATTAGTTAACCTTTCTCTTTGATAGACCTTTTCTCATATGGGCCCCTTTACCATTGGCCCCGTGCTTAAATAGATCTATAAGATCATCTATATCTTAACCCTTGTTCCCGTTTATTCTCCCACATTAAATGATCAGTTTAATATGAGAAAATCATTTGGGTTGGTCAGATATTAGATTTTATGACAACCCTCATCAACTGTTTTATTGTTGTTCTTCTTTCCTTGGATGTTGCTAAATGTTTGTAGCTACATGGTAGCAAAGTCCTTGTTGGCACAGCCTTGAGGCTTAATTGGTTCTCCCCTTGGTAATTTTGGGATTTTTGCTATAGAATCTGGGGCGACTTCTACTGTGACCTTCTCTCCGCCTTGGTAAGAGTTGTTGTCATTCTAACTTCATCTACCTTTTATAGAGTGGTGATCAATTCATGAGATCTTATATAATTAGCTTGTACGATTGGTTTGGAGAGGATATCCTCAATTCCTAGCCTTGATATAGCTCTATCAGCATTTTGAGGTGTGTATGCAATGGTATTAAAGTCTTTGGGCATCTGTGATGCCTCCCACCTCTTTCCTTGTCTGTCCTTCCATACACAATCAAAAATCCTGAAGCCATGCTAAGTTTGAATGGCCTCGTCGACATAAAAAGCTCAGTGCCCTGTGATGTGGTCCATGTCGACTTGGTAGCTTTCCTTTTCCTCGAGCTTGTAGATGCTTTGGTTTTGTATTTTCTTGGGAGTATCTAATCCTCTGGTAAATAAATGAAGAACATTCAATTTTTAGGTGGATAATCATTAAATGTCAAGCATTTGTGTAGTTAGTGCTCTTGAGAGTTAGTTTGGTCAATATCATGAGCTCAGAGTGTCCAATTTTGACATGTGAGGTGTCATTGGAATCCTCTTGAGATGTACGTCATCATGGTCAACTCCCAACTCCAAAATCTAACAAATGGTAGATACGGTGGTAGGTGTCATCTATGCAAAACCTGGCGTTTCTTCTCATATTTTGTATGTTCACCCTTCCCTGATACAATCCATGCTAATTAGGCCCAAAACGTTTTTGGACCCCTTTTGACTTGTTGGTCCTTCCAGGGTTAAGTTGGAATTTTTGACATTTTGACCTCCTTTATGACCTCATTTTTGTATTCTATTCTTCAATTGGGTTCTCTGGACTATCAACATGCTATAGTTTGTCAACTTGCCTAGCTCAAGTGCAATTTCCTAGTGATTTGGTAGCAACCGTGGTACTTGTCATTTGGGGCATAATTGCACAAATGTGGTAACCTCTAATTCCCTTTGATGTGTGGAGCCTATTGTCGGCTTGCTTGATCAATTTGGATCACTTGTTTGATCACCACTTAGTTTTTCCTATTGTCAAGAGTTCGGTTTCTTAAACAAGGCCTAGTTATGGTTTGGCAATTGGGTTCAACCCTTCCTTGTAGCCTCCTATGGTCATTTATGCGCTTCTCGAGGGCTTAGTCGTAAACTTTGTCCTTTGGACTAGCTACTTTGACAATTTTAAGAAAGAATGCACTGGAATTTCACTTTCTGTGATAACTTGAACTTCGGCCAATTTTTTGCCCCATTCCCTATGGCAATCTATTCTTTATGGTTAGGTTGAGCTTATGGTCCAAAATTTCAAGGCTTTTGCACAAGTTTGGCCTAATTTTGCACTTTTTTTGCTTGTCACACTTTGAAACATATATTTTTTGAGTGGGAATTCCCTGTTGGTCCAAATTGAGCAAATGAGGTATCATTGAGACTCTTGACCTATGGAAACCGTTTATGAAAACTTTTGCCTGCTTTGGGCGTGGTGGTAGCAACTGTGGTACCTATCGTCTAGCACCAATTTGCACATGTTTGGCATGGTTGGGTTCCCCATGCCAAGGAGGTCCTATTTGGGCCATGCCTATGTAATTTGGTCACATGTTCTCTGTGTGATGGAAGTTTCTAAGTTCTTGGGAACTTTTCCTATTCTTGTTGGGTTTTATATATCCAAATGAGGTGAGCATGGCCTCACCGGAACCCTCTCATGGTGTACAACCTTTGGGTATGAGGTGTTCTTGTTTTAGTGCTAGGTGGCAGCTATCGCGATAGCTGTCACTGGGGCCTGTAGTTGGCTTTGATCATATCCCTGCATCCCCCATGCTGTGTGGAGTCTTTTGATGCCTTGCGCTTGTCTTTTGGGCATTCCTACTATGTGCAATGCCCAATTCTCTATGTGAGGTGCCTAGACCCTGTTTTTGTGCTTTTGGTGGGTGGGTTAGTTATTTGCATGCATTCACATGTTCTATGAGTCGTACAAAAATTACCACTATCTCCGTTCACCATGGGAATTCTTGATCCATGCGTAAGGGCTCTGTGAAGAACGCATGTGCTCACTCACTCGCTCTCTCCCGCAAAGTCACTAGGTGGAAATAACTAGAAATTCCCCCTAAGTTAGTATATGTGCCTAGTGCTTTCGCAAACCCATTATTCCATCATTCCCTATGCATACATTAGATTTCCAGCGAATCTTTCATTTCCACATTTGGACTTTGTATGACCCAGATATGACAGATTTACCTTTCGGGCTACTGTCGTATTTAGGCAAAAAATTGACATCATTTCTTTGCTTCCAAATTTTTTCTATGAGTTCCTTTTATTATGGAATTCCGTTATTTGTCTACATATTTTCCATTGCCTTTTTAGATTTTGTATAAGATTTTTAGGAAGAAAATCTTGAAAAGGTACTAAAAAACTTTGAAAATTATTAAATTTGAGCTAATATAAGCCAAAATCAATTTTAAAAATTACCCAAACCTAGATAAACTATTCTTCATTAGGAAATAAGCTTTCTACTATGTACAAAGTGTTTTAAGCCATCCTTGGTCTATTTTTGTGCTTTTTTCTCAATTTTTGTGACAAAGGTTGACTACATTATTAGCAAAAAAGTATGAAAAACTTATGTATAAATTATATACAAGAGTACGGGATGATTTTGGCCTTGACTTGTCTTTATCCCCCATACTTACTTTTTAGGTATTACTTAGCATTTTCTAGAAAACATTCAACCGCAATAATTAAGCACAACAAGGTTTAAGCCGATTGTAAAACAATGCCTGGTAATATATACAATAAAATTTGCATGAATTTTTCCATGTCTTTTGACATGTCTCCCCCCTCCTGTGTCTGAGTCCTCTTGGACGAGTCAGAAATTATGGGTTCAAAATGGATGGAGCCATAGTTCTTGGTCCGGGTATAAGTACCGTTGGAGTATGGCAACATGTGCTTTCATAGGTAGCTGTAAAAGTTCGGCAAGACTAGCCATGTTGATGACTTGTTTAGGCTATTTTGGCCACCAAACTTGTTGTTTTCTCAGATTCTTTGGCTTCTTGGTGAGTTGATGTTTGCATTGTGTTTTTTTCGCTGGTATCCAGATCCAAAGCTGATTTATTTGTGCTTGGCAAGCTTCTTTGGCTATCCAAACTTTCTTTGTTGACTTGGTTAGTGTTGTAACAGTCATGTTTTGTTTGTCGATAAGTGACTAGCTTTTGGTGACTTTGGTCATTTGAGTGTAGCTTGAGCTAGATGAAAGTTGTCTGTTGTTTTCCAAGAGATTGACACCCTCTTGTAGCCTCTATGCACTAGTCGAGTCAGCTTCATCCCATGGATTGACAATTATGTTCATGGTTCTCTCTATGTCTGCAATAAGATAGGAGTGAGGTTAAAAACCCATCCCACATTTGGCACCGTTGTTGGGGATTGAATAGGCCTAAACTAGGGAAAACACGAGCGTGTCCTCTAAACTTCCTCTAGGTTCACCTAGAGTTAAATTTCTCTTTAAAACCGCATAGCTTAAGAGTGTCGTCTTTTGCTATGTAGAGGTAACTTGGAAGTAAGTGGTGCTTGCTAAGTACCTTGTAGGACTGTAGGATTAGATTAGGATTTTGAGAATGATTGATAAAGAAGACAAGTCTTCATATCAAGGCTCAAAAACAAGAAATAAGTGTTTGTGGACACTTTCCACAACCCCATCGTAGTAGAACCTAGGAGTAGGTAAGTAGAATCGGAGGTGGGATCTCAAAGCAATGCTCACTCCAAAAGAATCAATTGTGAGTTGCAAAACTTTGAGTCTATGGCTTCAAACAACACCAAAAGACTGTCAACCACTAAATCCAGCTAGAGATAACGCTCTAACAGTTGTATGAACTAGTGGGTAAGCTTAGGGATGCATTTGAGGTAAATTTTCAAGAGTATGTAAAAACTCATATTATTTACTTTTTCTTGAGATTTTTGACCATATTAAGTTTTGACTTGACTCAAAGGCTTAAAACAGGTCATAAAAAGACTATCCAATGAAAAATTTACAAAAAGTGTTCATTTTAGGCCAAAAGTAAATAATCACGATTATTTACCTTAAGCTCAGAATTGACCAAGGCTGTTATCAGAGACTCTATGCATGATTGCAAACACCTTTTGTAAAGGCTCATAGAATTTGGATCACAAAACAGACCAAAACCTTGAGGAAAACTAAAATCTGTACTGATTGTCAAGAACTTGAGTGTGACTTGGTAAATCTTGCTCAAACTTAGTGAAACTTGACTCAGAGGCTTAGATTGAAGTGTTAAACATGTGTATATGCTCTGTTGACCAAAAAGATGCAAAAATTTACTAGAAGTAAATAATTGTGATTATTTATTTTTGTCCTATTTTTCAACTTTTTTGACCAATTAAGCATACTACCAGTTTTATCAATTGATATTGAGCACTCATATCAAATTTGGTAATATTTGGATCTCTTAAGTGAAAATTGTGGCCAGATTTATAAAGTCAGTATGCGGACAGAAAATTGTTGACAAATTGAGCAGTAATTATCCAAACTTGGTGAAACTTAGATAGGGAGCTTAAGTTGAGTTGCTTAACCAGTTGGCATCAACATTTTGACAAAAAAAATTCCCAAAAGTAAATAATCGTGATTATTTACATCTGCTTCAGAATTGAACATTTTTGCACATTTGGGTATACAATCTGAAGCATATCATGTAGACTCCACAAATCAAAGACTTAATCCAAATTCTTGGAATCAGAGTCTGCAGACACTAAACAGTTGTTGATAACTTGGACAATTCTTGTTCAAACTCAACCAAACTTGTCCAGAGACCACAACAAGGTGATTACCTTGCAAAACAAGCCTAAAAAGTGTAGAAATGGAGAAAAGTAAATAATCACGATTATCTACTACTGAGACCCAGAGACAAGATTTTGACTTTTGAGCTTGTACAGTGTTAGAACAACATAATACAAGGCCACTGGTCAAGTTTGGGTTCCATCGGGTCCAAATTGGTACATGTTCACTCAATTTTCAATTTGCAAAAGATTATTTCTTTAGCTGTTTGCAAGGATAAAATTTGGAAGTCTCAATTGTTGACTCGCTTAGCTCAAATTGAAGTGATATACACAGACCAATCACGATAGTTAGCAAAAATTGTACAGTCTTTGTGAAAGAATAGCTAACTTGATTAAAACTGATACACGAATCAGGTTGCAGGCAAGGAATTGAAAGCTTGACAAGAGTTGCATTCAAGTCAAGTGGAGTAAACGGATAACCAGTCAATCCAGCGGTAAATAATCTATCCATGGCTTAACCAATCTATATGAACCTTAGATCTGGTCGTATATTAGCAAATCAAGGTATATTTGAAGAGACCACTAGTAGAGTATCCACCAAAGAGAGTGTGAATCAAGGTGATCACTTGGACACTATCTTTGAAGAAGTCTCAAACACTTATTCAGACTCCACATCTGAAATGTCTTCCTATTTAGCTCATTCAAGAACCCGAATGACAATGCGATATAAGCACATAGTCACCTTTTATAAGACTAATGGCCATGGAGCTCAAGTTTACCTGGATCCTAATGAAGAGTATGCCATTTGCATTGATGACCATGACATAGAGTTTGAAGAGGAAATAAGGGCAAACAAACAAGGAAAAATTTATATGGATAAGAACGGGACTCAGTATTTAAAAGTTGAAAACCCTGATGTGATAGACAATGGGGTTAGAAGTGAATATCCTAATTCCAGATATGGTAGCAAAAGAAGGTCCACCAAATTTAGAATTTGAGGGATACGATCAAGTTGATCTGAAATCTTTGAAATGTCTTAGCACGGATAATCCTAGGATCAGAGTGTATTGTTAGGAGGATAGGAACATCAAGTATCTTTTGTGGACCTCTCATGCCAAATCAGGGAAGTTAACACCCATGAAGTTCATCTATATCTTCAAAATCAAAGACAAGGGTTCAACAAATCTACCAACTTACCTATTTAGGGATTGTTATAACAATAACTTTGTTATGATGAGTCCTAAGGAGGTAGAATAGACCAAATACCAAGGGCACTCTATAAGAGATTGGATATTGGGCCAAGGATCATAAACTATTCCAAGGGAGGAACTCCACGAGAGATCTTTTTTGGGACCAATGTTAAAAAAACCCGAATCTACCTCATCATGAAGAAAACCGGGTGACATTAAAGCCAGTTCAGGGCTACACAAGTCACTATTTACAACATATTGGTCTGAAGGACTCGAGACAGGACCAACTGACAAAAAGAGTTTGAGCTAAACCAAATAGACATGTCAAAACAACTAATTTTCATAAATGGGCCAGAAAATACAGTGAATTTGTGGATCCATATGACCACTTAGCTAGCTTTAAGCAAGTGCTAAGAGCAGAATGCATATTTGATTTCCACACTCAATTTGAGGAATTTGGAATGACATTAGAAGGAAAAGCATTGACATGGTTCCAAAACATTCCACCAAGGTCAATCATGGACTTAAATACATTAGCTCAGGGATTTGTAGATGCATGTTCCAAAACTGGGATCAAACATAATATGGTAGCTCAAATCTATAGCTTCAAATAGAAACAAGGTGAGTCTGCTAGGGATTGATTGTACAACTAGGATGAAACAATACATTACAAGATGCCCAAAACTAGAAATACCTGCAGAAGAAAGACTAGTGTCATTGTTTCTAGAAGGATTGCTAAACAAAGAGCTTCATGCTATATTGTATAGCAAGAAACATATGACCCTAGAAGAGTGTGTATCAGATGCTATTTACTTTGGATACAATTGTGATATTTTCAATGACGAAGATATCCCTAAGGATAATCAGAGTGAGAAAACAGCATCCTCGAAACCAACACATGTTGGAATAGCTGTTGCAGCACCACTAACATCCATAAAAGATATGTCAAAAGGATGAACGAAACGATGAATAACATGCAAAAAGCACCTATGAGAGGACCAGGGTGGCAAGGGATACCTCAACAGGGACAACCAATTAGGCCACAAAAATGGTGTGCTATCAAGGGTAAATGGACCAACCATGAGACCAATGAGTGCTATTACCGACCAAAGTATGATGGAAATGTTCAATATGTGCCCATGATGCCACAAGGACAACCCATGTACAGATATCACCCCTATATGACCCCAGTACAAAGACCACCGATCGAAATGGAAAGACCACAACCAATGTTGGGTCAACAACCTCTATATCTTGGACATAATGCAGTGTCTGTAAAGTACATGCATTCAGAAGGAGTCATAGATGAACAAGCACTAGTGCCTGTTAGACCTTATGTGGAGCCTAGTCCATCTATAGTAATGGTAGAAGGGGGGTGGTATAATTCACATCCACCTCCAATATAAGAATTTGTGACTTATACTACACCAGAGCTTACACTCAATGTATTATGTATCTAATCAAGGTGTTAGATCTCCTATGGTAAGACCCATGATTAAGCCAAGTACTAGAAACTGCCATAATTGTGGTGCAGATGATCATTGGAAAAATGAATGCTTAGAACCTGACAAGAACATTGAGCCAATTGAAGCTTTTTGTACCACAATGTTGCAAAAAGGGGGGACACTTCCCTGAAGACTATCCAAAAAATCCTTTAAACAAGGAAAAACAGTAGTGAATGTAGTCCAAGTGATACCTAGTAGCTCATCGGAGAGTGAACCTGTTGTTCCAATCAAGGTGATCACTAGAGCCTAGACTAAGAAAAAGAAACATAACGCCTCGGATAAATCAGAGAACACTAAAATTTCCTCTCAAAAGACAAAGAAAAGAAAAGGTATGAGATGAGAAAATAAAAACAAAGGGATGAAATCGAGGAAAAGGCCAAGAAACTATTCTAGGAAAAAGTGAAAGAAACTGGGAGTGATATCAAAGAAATCACAATGAAATCTGGAGGATCAATTTTGGTAGACAAATTTTTTGAGCCAATCAATGCAACCTTGGAAGCTTTCCAAGTGGGGCTTAAAGCATGCCAAAATATGGAAAACAAATGGAAAAACTATCCTTCTCCAGATATGGAAGCAGCTAAGCTTGAAGCTTATCAAAATTTGGTAAGAATTACTCAAGAAATCCTAAAAAATAAAAAACCCAAGCTTGACCTGAGGAGCTTGTGGTCGGAACCAGTAAAGAGAAATCCGAAATGGTGGTAGAATCCCACCTTGAAAAAAAAGATCTAGGACTCATAGTGCTTGACATCGAAGACACTTTAGATGGAATTTTGTTTGTGGAGGAAGACTGCCAGGACATTTATGGGAAAAAGTAAGGTAGATTAATGATGGGAGCATAACCTTGAAGTCGGCTCCTATAGAGGAAGTTTGGTTATACCATTTACCTCCTGATATGGACAATGATATCCAATCCTTGTATGCAGATTGTGGATCTAAAACATAAAAAATTGTCTAAACCAATGACTCTGAGAACACTACCCTCTTAATTAGAAGACAACGAAGACGAATCCATAGTGTGTAAAACCACTCAAATAAAGAGAGCAGAACAGACCCTAGAGGTAGACAACATCCATTCAATCATGTCTACACCCATCCAATGTACTCTTACCTTGGGAGAACTGTTAAAAATCAAACCATAGTTATGGAATGACTTACAGAAAACTCTAGAGAAAGTGGGGATATTAGGGCTAATTGCAAAAAAATTGGGGATATTGAAACACGAATTGGATAACAAAGAGATTAGATTTGTCCCAATGAACAAAGGGGAGAATACCTCGAAGGGGAAGAAGGAAACACAACCCTTCCGGTGAGATATAATGATGTAGAAACCATGGCAACACTGGATAGTGGATAGTGGGCAGGCATAGCCATAGCCACAAAAGCAGTATGGGAATCATGGGGAAAATCGGCCATTAGACAAACTCGAACGAAATTACAATTAGCTAGATGGACACATCGAAAGACCCTTGGGACTGCTTGAAAAGTGATAGTTATTTCCTATGGAATTGAATATCAACATACTTGTGCAATAGTGGACTTTGAAAAGAAACTTAACTATGAAATCATCTTGGGAAGACCATTCATACGACAAGTACAACTCATTCAGGATGATTGGGGAAACAATTACTTGTATTTGAAGCAAGTGAGATCAATCACAAGGGTTCATTTGAAAGAATTTGACTTAGTCTCTTCAGTTGAATCAAAGCTTCTATCTTGGTTAAACAAAGATACACCTATTTGGATGTGTGGAGCCTCAAAAAATGAGTGATTAAAATGAGAAGAATGTATCTCAGAAAGGGATTGCACATATGAAGCATATATACCACAACCCTTTCCAAAGCATTTGTTTGAGCCATTTGAGTGGACTCAAATTTTGGCAACAATGGATGTTTGTGTGAATACGTCTATGCCTACTCAATTTTGCAATGAGGATGGCTATGACATAATTCCCATACAAATGATTTTGACTATTCACATTGAAGATGAAGTTCAGAAACCCAAGGACTTACTGAAAGCTCAACAAGTCTTTTCAGACCTCTATTATGATGCCACAGATGAGTTTGAAGAACATTCAGCTACATCTGATGATTCGAGTCAGAAAAAGAATGTGTGAGAGACAGATTACTCATAAAAGGAGGAGAGGAAAAGTTTTTTGATTTTCCAAACCAAAAACCTAGGAAGCAAAAATGGTATAAAAGAAAAAGAGACACCAAAAACTTGAAATCTAGACCTTTGCCATCAGTTTCTAGCAAAACACAGATTTTGATGCAAATAGATGCACATGATTGTGTCAAAGACAAAATCACGGGTAGATATCTTTCAAAAAATAACGAAGGAACATTAAAAACATCAAGGAAAACAAGAAAGGAAACTCAATTGAAATCTAAACACCAGGATGATGATTCAATGACCCAAGTTGAACAAAAGAAGAAATATCAAGAGTTAGAGAAAGCTCTAAAGGAGATGTATACCATTGAAATGGAAACGAGAGAAGAAGAAAGTAAAGATGTAATGATTGTTCCATCCCATTACAATAAATATACTCTCCAAGACTGAAAGATCGTAGTCGAACAACCTGTAAGGGAACTAAGAAAATAGGGTGAGTCCTATGAAGGACCTAAAAAGGCAAAGAAGATAGATCTAGCCGAACCACGAGAAGATCCTAGACCTGCTTACATTGCAAACGACTTGACTGAAGAAGAAGAAGAGCTTTTGCTAAGCTTACTGAAAGAGTACCAAAATATCTTTGCTTGGTCTAATGAAACATTTACCAAAAATATCAAAGAAGAGATAGAAAAGCTCAAGGAATCTGAATTCATTTATGAAATTGAACACACATATTGGATGTCTCCAATTGTGGTGGTACCCAAGAAAAATGAGAAATTAAGAGTGTGTGTCAATCTCAAAAAAGTGAATGCAGCCACCATTAGAGACAAAACTCCTCTTCCAATCACCGAGCATGTTTTCGAACGAGCTGCAGGAAAAGAAGCTTATAGCTTTTTAGATGGATTTTTGAGGTACAATCAACTTTTGGTTGATCCCAAAGATCATCATAAAACTGCCTTTGCAACTGAATGGGATAATTTTGCCTATAGGGTTATGCATTTTAGGTTAACTAATGCTCCTGCCACCTTCCAAACATTGATGAGCCATGCTTTTAAATAATATCTTCAAAATTTCTTGGAAGTATATATGGATGATTTATGTGTATATTCATCAATCCGGGGTGATCATTTTGAACACCTGAAAAAGGTATTCGAAAAATGTAGACTTTATAGGATTTTCTTAAATCATAAAAAGTGCACACTTATGGGCAGATAAGGAAAAATTCTTGGATATATAATGTCTAAAAATGGCATAACTATGGATATGGATAAAATTCATGTTACTGCTAAATTACTGAGACCAAGAACAATCAAAGGGGTTTAAGCTTTCATGGGACACTATGGATATTACAGATGATTCATTTACATGTATGCTATAATCGCAAAAGTCATGTATAGCCTGATTACACTCTTTGTATGGATTGATGAATGTGAATAATCCTTCATGAAGCTTAAGCAAGCTTTGACTCAGCCCCAATATTGAAAGCACTAGATTGGAATAAGATATTTCATATACATGTTGATGCTTCCAATTTTGCCATTGGATGTATATTGGCTCAACCAGGAGATGAAAATTTTGATTTTCCTATTTCATATGCTAGTAGACAGTTGAATGTGGCAGAAAAAAATTATACAACCACTAAAAGGGAAGGATTAGGGATGATCTATGCCGTAAATAAGTATAGACATTACCTATTAGCCAACAAATATGTGTTCTTTGTGGACCACCAAGCCTTTTTGTACTTGGTCGACAAGCCATGCAACACAGAAAGAATAGTGAGATGGTTCATTATTCTTTTGGAATTTGATTTCACTGTAGTTGTAAAAAAGGGCAACACACACCAAAGAGCCGATCATTTATCCAGAATTATTTCAAGAGAACCACCAAAAGGGGTAGACGATGATCTACCAGATGCATATCTATTCTCTGTGGAAATGATACCCCACCGGTCAGAAGAGATGGTTTCATTGATGACCATAGCTCAAGTGGATTCTCAGATACCAATTCCTATTACAAACAGATTAATTGGGCAATTGGCTATGTATCAATTACTTGCTATAAGGTTATACAAAAGAAATCGGGATGGAATATCTCTTTTGTGTATTAATACCAAAGAGAAAACCCAATACCTAAGTCGAGCGCACATTACAATAGTAAGACTTCACTTTGCGGAAGACCAAACTATGTAATAGATCTTGAGACTTGGAGTATTTTGGCTAACCATGAGAAATGATGTTCACTCATTTGTGAAAAACTGTCTTCAATGCCAAAAACAAGCACCCATACCTCATGTGACATTATTTCAAGTTTCATTTGTTCCTACGTGGAGTAACTATGTAGTTACTTATTTATCAAGCAAAACATTTCCAGAGGACATGAGTAAACACTGCTAAAGAGCTATTGAAACAGAGGCAAGAGACTATTCTCTTGTTGGAAACCAATTGTATCAAAGAGGAAAGGATCAACATTTACATCTTTGTGCAAATAAAGATGAATATATACCCATTCTAGAACAAGCACATGCTGGATTAGCTGGAGGTCACTTTTCAAGTGAAGCCACCGCTAGAGCAATTTTAATGGCAGGCATATGGTGGTCTACACTTTTTGCAGATGCCAAAGAATATGTTTGAAGGTGTGATGCATGTCAAGGAGAAAAAAATCCAACCCGGGTAGATAGCATGCCTTTAAGACCAATGATGGGGGACTAGAGCTTTTGCAAAATGGGGCATAGATTTTGTCGGGCCAATACAACCACCTGCTTATAGAACTCAATCTCAATATATCATTGTAGCTACGGCCTATTTGACCAAGTGGACGGAGACTAAGGCAATCAAGAAGAATGATGCCATAACTATAGCCGCATTCTTGTATGAGAATGTATTCACAAGATATGGACTTCCAATAGAAGTTGTCAGTGATAGGGGAACTTATTTCCTCAATGAGGTAATTGAGTATCTGCTAAATGAATTTATGGTCATCCATAATAAATCTTCTCCCTATCATCCACAAGAAAATGGAGAAGTTGAGCACACGAATAAAATTCTTAACTAAGGTGGTTAGTTCAGGACGAATTGATTGAGGAATGAATCTACATGCCGCTCTATGGGCTTATAGAGTTTCATTCAAGACAACTTTAAACGCTACACCCTTCAATCTTGTTTATGGCCTTGATTCCATACTTCCAATATTGTTTCTATTGCAAACACTAAGGGTAGCTAATGATTTGGGACCGGACATGAACTATCAGAGAGGCTTGAAGATTTAGAAAAACTTGATGAGCAAAGGCTAACAGTTGTAGAGAAAGATGAATTGATAGCAAGTTATTGATGAAGCCCAAGAGGAAGCTCGACTTTGGGTACTCAAGAGGAAAGCTGCTTTCATAAATCAACAAACTCTTATTCCCATCAAAAATTTGGAACCATATGAAAGACTATGCAGAAGGATGCAGTGTCAACGGATGATGAATGGTTGGATGGAATGGACCTTCGCATCAAAGTACAATTGAACAATCATAGCACAAATGCATTGGTAGATACCGGAGCTTGAATGAATGCAGCCAGTTATTCCATGTACAAGAAAGCAACAAATCATTCTTTAGCATAGGAAATATCCGCTATCAAAAAATGCAACAAAAAGCCAACACTGGCATTGGGAGTAGTCAACTTAAATGTGATGGTACATGGATGTTCATGTCCTCATCAATTGTGTGCATACCAAATGAACACATGAATGAAACAATGATTCTTGGAATCTTATGGATGCGGACTACAAGGCAGTACTAGATTGGGACACCAATCATTTGAAGCTATCGCCTAAAGGAGGACAACTCATCGTTCCAATTGCACCGAGAAAAGAGGACTAGAAAAGAGGTCTCCCACAAAAGATACAAAGGATTAGGCAATCTTCTTCATCCTCTAAACATACAAATGCTACAAGTATCACACAAGGAACCAGGCAAATATGGGTACCAAAAGCACAACTCGAGGACAATCTATCTCAGATATGGGTGCCTAAAAATTCATCCACCATACCAAAGAAAGTTCCAAATCTAACAACTCAAAGAAAAACATGAGTCATAAGAAAAACTAGCACTAGATGGGTTTGGAAGATAAAACATCAGTCAGAAGAAAAACATCAGTTAGAAGAAAAACTAGCACTAGATGGGTGTGGAGGATAAAGGAGCAGTGGAAAGTTAAGTCTCAAAACACTCACCCACAACAGTTCATCAACACAAAACTAAGCTACTAGTGGAGAGTTAAAGCTCAGCAACCGTCATCATTGATACCTACAGCTCAGGAAATCAATGTGTTGAAGCATCCAAATGGTACGATCAGACAAAGAGCACACAAACTACATGATTTTCTCTTTGGGAAACATCAGTAGGAAACCTTGACCACGGCTTGAGTTAATTACTCAAGACCCAACTCTTGCACAACATACTAGTTTGAATTGCACTAATCTTCAAAGCATTGGTAGAGCCAACCACGGCTATGCATAGACACAATTGTTCAACCCATGCACATAGTCGTCCCGGAGTACTCCATCTAGGAGGGGTGGAAGGGAACTTCACTAGTTAAGGGCAATGTTTGAAGAGGGAGGAAAAAGTTGGATGTTAACGTGTGATTTTTTGCAAAATTACCTAATAATTTCCTTAAAAAATCATCAGTAGGGGAATTTTAAATGATAACATCTCCCCGATCAGTGTAAATAGTGTATATATCATCAAAAAATACATGAAAAATAGCCTTTTTTGCTTATTTTTATCAATTTTTCTTGATAATAGAGCTTAAAAATGTAGAAATCCACCAAAAAGTAATAAAATAGTGTTCTCCAATGGATTTTCTTAATTGTTGATTTTTCAATTTTCTTTTTTAGTGCATTTTATTATTTTCTTTGATTTTTTCAATAAACAAGTCAAAAATTAATAATAAATAGTAAATGAGCTCGGATGGAGAAAATGAAGATACACTGATGATCAGAAGAACAAGGTGGAAAGGCACAAAATTTTCAATCAAAAAGGAAAACAAGGAACTTTTACCAAGGATATCGTTGCCGTCACCTTCTCTGATCTCATTCTAAGGCAAGTGGAGATCCAACTCGTCTTTACCACCAACATTTCCACTTTCTTTCAAAGGGACTGCCATGATACACAACTCCAAATCATGCAGTTGCAACTACTTTCATGCAAGTGTTGAAGTCAACGACAAGGCAAGCAATAGATCATGCACAATACGTGATTAGAACACTCAAGAGCACAAAAAAAGAAGGTAAGATCACATATTTGGGCACAAAAAAAGAAGGTAAGATCACATATCTGGGTGCTCCAAAAGTTCTAACAAGAATCACATACCATGCTATTGGAATGGTAGATAACTTGCCGCCAGCCCTATATCAGAATACATGGATAGTATCAGCTCAACCTTCTCTACGAACCACGAGATCGACGAAGAAAAGAGTATATAGATCAAATGAGGAATCAACAAAAAGCACGCTTGAAGCCAACAGTAGCGAAAGCTCTGACAATGAAGAAATGAGGGCAAGGAGAGAGGAAATGAAGAAGAAAGCAGTGGCAGCTCATCAAGAGGAACCTCAACAGAAAAATGCAAGGTCTGAAAGAGAGAAACAGTCTTATAAAAAAGCCACCAAGCTACAGGCGGAAAGCCGGAGTCCTGGAGCCCAAGGGAGGTCAAGGGTCCAAGGACCAAGAACCCCACGAAGAAGGTCCCAGAGGATCCAAAGGATCTACTTGAGTGGATGTATGCAGAAGCCGAAGCATTGAAGATTTAGGAAGCTCTAGAAGCGCAAAGGAAAGCAAGTGAAGAAGCGACTGAGCAACAAAGGCAAGCAAAATCTGCACAACAAAGTGAATCGCATCCTGAACAAGGAGGGATATCTCCAAGACCCTCTTCACCAACTACAGAACAAGAAGATCATCCCATGCCAAGTCCAAGCTCTTCACCAACTGCCAAATTCAATGAAGGCAAGGAAGCATAGGAAAAAGAGAAGCAACAGGAAGAGGCAAGTTTTGAACAGCCCAAGGAAGCCAAAAAAAATGATGATGGATCTTCTACAACAACTCAAGCAGAATCAACTCAGGCATCCACAAAGCCTTTAGAAGAATCAATTGCACCTACAAGGCCACAAGCAGAATCCGCTACGCCATCAAAAGAGCCACACACCAAATCTGTTGAAACTTCGAAGCAACCCTAGGTAGAACTTGAATATTGGGAAACCACAGATGAAGTGATCATGCACGTAAATGAGTATGCAAACCAAATCCAGTTGATGATAGAAAAGATGAGAAAAACAACACTTAGCCGCAGTGCCAAGGCTAAAGAATTGGAACAGGTAATAGATGCTCTACAAGGTGAGCTCGAAGACAGGATGATTATTATTGAATATCTTTAAAGACAAATTAAAGAGCTAAAGACGAAGCAAAACAACACCAAACAATCAAGGAAATACAATAAGAAGAGATGGAAGATTTGGGGGAGCTCCTCATGAGGTTGTCTGATGCATGCAAAAGTAAGGACCAACAACTGACTGAAGTGACCAACGAACTTAAAATCACTACTCAACCTATTCAAAAGATCCAAGTGCAACTAGATGTAGCCAATGCCTCCTTGCAGTACTCTGAGTAAAGAATCAATGACCAAGCGGCATTTTTAAGGCAAATAAGGGAAAACCCCACCGTAGCTTCACTTAAGGGAACATATGAAGTCTACAAGAATTTGGAAAAGAGGAACAAGAAACTCAAACTTGAGTTGAAGCTTGAACAAGCACAAAGACAAGACCTTGCATTAATGTGGGTACAAAGAGAAGAGCAACTGCTCAAGGAGATAGAATATTTGAAGAGAGTCAACCAACTGCTAAGAGAAGGACATACAGAAGCTCAAGAGGAGGCAAGAATGTCTGAATAGCCAAGCATAGACATACCATCAGGTTCCTTTGCATATATGGAAACACAGCCATCAGAATGGCTAGCAGGAGAGTCGGAGTTTCAAGTGTCAATCACGGAAGAGGAACTGCCAATGGTCCAGCTCTCTAAAGCTGAATATGATGCACTGAAGGAGCAGATAGTCCATGAAGTAGATGCTGAATGGAAAGCGGCAATGGATTGGGAGTTGAGAGTTATCCACTGAGTCAATGTAACTCAGCTCACTCCCAACCAAATCAATGCTCAATGGCATCAGCAGTTGCTACCCTACCCATTGATAAAGGTGGAGCTACTACAAGTTAAAGCAAGACTTTACAAGGATATGTAGGTAGAAGGCTCAGATGCTCTCCATCTCAAATGGAGAAAGAACCGGCTCAACAAGAACTCTAGATACCTCATTCTATTTACAAGTGCACCTGCAGCAATAAAAAAGGACCCCACATTCTGTCATGTACCAAGGGTAAGGACGTGGCAGGCACACGATGCATTGAGGAAGAAGAGACCAAACTTGGGTCAACTACCCAAGATTGCTAGCTCCAGAGCAGGGAACAACAACAGAGGAATACATGGTGAAAACCCTAACTGGCACCATGAACTTCTTCAAAAGTCTACCTAACTTCTCATGTGCTATGCTCTATAAAATCTGTCAAATGCTACTTACATGCATTCAAGCTTTTCATCAGCCCAAGAAAGCAGGAGCTCCCTAGATGTCTTTCTTTAAAGGCAACAAAGGTCTATGCTATGATTTGACTGGACAATCCTCAGAAGAAGTCCTCTACGACTTCTACGCCATGCAATTTTTACAAGTCCTTGACAAAGAAAGATGAATCAGATATGAGAAATCTCTACACGCGCTTAAAGACCGCCATGCTAGCCGTCAACCCGAAGACTACTTTAGTCCATGAAGTTGTGTCAAGGGACGACACAGTTCGTAGTGGTCTCCCATGTTGTTGTTGTTGTTGGCGTAGAAGCCTTCGTTTAGCCATTTGTTCCTTGGATCTGTTTGTGCTTCTTCCATAACCCGTTGCTATCTTTTATTCATTGTTTCTCATCTCATGGACTTTCTATAGCATTTCAGGGGTTAATGGTACATAATACTTCTTAACTTGTATCCACTAATCCAGTTAGGAATTTCCTCTCCATTTAATGTCGCAAGTTTAACGGGAACTCGGTGACAAATTTTTTATCACGAATGGTCCTATCCCTCACTTTTTGCGTTTCTTAGCATGTTGTTTTAAGGTTTACACCAAAACATAATCCCCAATTTTAAATTCTTTTGATCGCACATGCTTGTCGAAGAACTCATTTTGGTGCCTTTTTTGAGCATAGATAGATGCTATTGCTTGAAGGTGTAGCTCGTCCAGCTTTTCTAATTCATCCATCCTTGATGACAATTCATGACCAGTCCATTCAAGTTTCTTAGCTACTTGCAAAGTTGGGATTAAGAATCATTGAGACCAAACACCATATTGTCGGGTGACATTACAATTGATGTCTTGTAGGCCACTTTATATGCCCATCAGGCCGAATGTAGCTTCTAGTCCCAATCTACTCGTGATTTTGTTATAATCTTTTTCAATACTGTGCAAAGTGTTTTATTAGTAGATTCTACTCGAACATTGGTTTGTGGATGGTATGGAGCAAATTTCTTATGAATAATCATGAATTCATCAAAAATATTTTCCATAACTTCATTTAGGATATGTGTGCCTCTATCACTGACAATTTCTATTGGCAATCCATATCTCGAGGGGTTCACTATCGAGTACCCCCTATATAACATGCATTTGCAGGGTATTAAAAGAACCCTTCTTTTAACATGTTTGAATAATTAAAATGACCCCTTATTTTAGGAATTGTTTTCAAATTGAATATAAAAATCACTTAGTTTAATGTATGTCTGTTAAATGCCTGAATTTTTTGCATTTTAAAACCCTCCTTTTGAACTCATGTTATACATTAACATGATTACATAGTGCATCCCCCGAGATCCATATCTTACAAATACATTTTCATGAAGAAATTTGTGCAGTAGTTTTGGCATCTACCTTTTGTGTGGGTTTTTCTTCAACCCATTTTGTGAGATAGTCCAGGGCAACAATGATATATTGGGCATGAGATTTATAAGCAGGTGGTGAGATTGGCCCCACAAATTCTCAACCCCACTTAGCAAATGCTCTTGCTCCCATCATTGGCTGTAATGGTATCTCATCTTTTTTTAAGGGTGCTTTGGTACGCTGGCAATCATTGCATTGTTTAACATATTCATCCGCATCCATGTGCAATGTTGGCCACCAAATTCTCGTAGTTAAGACAATTTTACCTGTCTTATTTCTTGATAAATGACCTCCGCTAACTCCTCCATGTGCTTGCACTAAGATAGGCAAATATTGATTTTTGGTAGCACATAATCTGAGTTGGTTCTCTTCACAATGAGTGTGAAGTCTCGTGCTTCTAACTCAGTGGCTTGTTGTCTGGACCTTGTGATGTTTTGAAGGAATGTTTTTGTTGTCAAATGATCAACTATATTTGTCTCCATTTTGGTACCAATGCAATCTGAAACAATGTGGCACGGTCCACGGGCGGGTTGCTCTTGCATGTAGCACAATTTAGAACATAACTATGTACATCTTCATGCATATCATGCCAATACACTCCCAATTGCTTCAAGCACCGGTGTATCTTCTTTTGAGAGCAATGGAAGGCTATGTCTTGCACATGGGATTCCATGAGATAGAATTCATATTCTTCCAAACTAATGCATAGCCGTAGGATCCCTTTGGAGTAGAGATAATACAATTGTCCACATATTAGTTGAAAGTTTTTTGCTTGTCTGATTGTTTTTTGCTTACGTGTATGTTCCGACTTATCAAAATTTACCCCCTTAGGTCAAAAGATTGATATCTCTTTTTGGAACCATTTTGATGTTGAACAGGTAACTGCCGCCAGGTATATAATCATCCACTCCTTTGGGTGTTGTTCCATTTGGCAGCCTAGAGAGATGATTCGCTCTAAGATGTGTCTTCCCTTTTTTTATCACCATTGTGAAATCAAACTCAAGCAATATGATGAAACCGCAAACGATCCTTCATGTATTGCAAGGTTTGATTACTAGATAGAAGAGGGCTTGGTGATGTGTGAAGAAGAAAAATTTGTTGGCCAAAAGATAATGCCGAAATTTCTTTACAACATATATCATTCCTAACCCTTCTCATTCCGTGGTAGTGTAATTCTTTTTTGCATTGTTTATCTGTTTGCTAGCATAGCAGACTGGGAAGTCCATTGTTCCTTCTCTTGGTTGAGCTAAGATATAGCCTATAGAAAATGCCGAGACATCAATGTGAACATGGCATATCTTATCCCAAATTTTGGAACCTTAGCATTTTGGAAGTCTTAATGGGCTTAACCTTAGGTCTTTGAAGCCCATTGCTTGCACATTGCTCTTTTGTAGATGTTCCCCCTTTGGATCCCTACTGCGACCAATCTGCTAGCCTTACCAAGATTATAGCTTTTTCTCCCCTAGTACTTCCCCATATTATGATCAGTTTAACATGAGAAAATCATTTAGGAGAATTAGATATTAACTATTCTAAAAACGGGAGCCTTGAGGGGTGTTTACATGTTTCCTCTTTTGTTGCCGCCCCGGACCACCTCAATTTTGGTGCCCCCACTGAGGAGGGCTTGTGTATGTTTTCGTGGAGGTTCAACCTTAGAATAGTCAAGTAGTTTTCATGAATAAGGAGAGTTTGTATGATCCTTTTATTCCCATGGCAAGGCAAAAGATACACATAATGGTTAGTACTAAGCTGCAACTTCAACGTGTAATTCGTAGGATTTTAGGTCCTCTTAGGTTAGCCGACATAAACGCTTTGGTAAATCCTTTTATTTTGCCTCTCATTAGGTATGATATTAGCTTAGACATCTAAATTTTTTTGTTATTTTAAGCATTAGGACATGCATAGGCCAAAACTATAATAAAGTTGTTGATCATTTTAAGCAATACTTCATTGACCCCCAAAACACTCAAAATCTATGGCAAGACATCGTTTCTCAGTAAAAAGACTTAGATGACTACTACATGTATAAACAAGAGTTTCTATGTCTTTGGGCTGTATGGGTGAGAAATGTTGCTAACCCTGGTGATGGTACGGAGTTCCTAAAGAAGGAGAGGTTCATAGCCGTGGTCTCTTTCCCACACTCAAGATAAAAGTTGAGGTGGGTGCACCTGCTACCTTTGATGCAACTGAAACTAGGGTTGTTGAGAAGTATAGGAAACTCAAGTGTCTAAGACGAGAGGGTCCTAGACCTAAGGGAAAATTGCAAGCATCAACATCTAGAGAGATTCCTGAGGTAACAACAGAGGTAATTGAAAATTTTAATGAATCCTTAAGTAACTTGTCAATTCACCTTGCACAAGTTGTAGGTCCCAAGGGACAAACAAAGAAAGCAGAAGAGCGAGAGCCACAACCTAGGTTACTTTTGCAATGTTGGAATTGCGGAGAGTCTGGAAATGGGATGTATAATTGTCCTTGACCCCGTGGGGAGCTAGGGAGACCTAGCTTGAATTACCCAATGATGAATGCAGGTGAAGAAACTAGTCAACAACCACAGCTTCTACAAAGGCCAAATGGAGCAAGACCACCTCCATGAGGAGTGGAAGGAGTTCCACCTTTTCCAGATCCAAATGTGCATGTGGTAGAGGTGAAAAATTCAAATGAGGTGGACATGGAAGCGAATGATATTAAGCGTGGCCGTGGAAAAGGTAAGGAAAAAGGAGTCACGTCACAAAGCTACCATGGACAAGAAAAGAAGGTGAAGAAGACAAAGGAAGCCAAGAGAACTTGACATCGTATCAACCTCCAAGACTTCCCCCTTGGACATGGTGTTAGCATCAAGCTAATTTGGATACCATTTTTTGGAGCTCTCATTATAAAAACATTTATTATTTTGATGAATTGGGAATATTGTAACTCCTATTTTCCGGATAAACCTTGTAATTGATGAGCCGGTGCTACAAGCTTCCAGATTGTATCAACCTGTCTTTACCTATCTTTAGTTAGAGCTCCCAGATTATTAGTTTTGACCACCAAAAACCTTGGTTAAGGTATAAAAGCCAACTCCTGTAAGTTATTTTCAAGTTTTTTGGATAATAAAATACACAGTGTAAGCTAACGACGCTCACTTCTCTCCTTTTTGTGCTTCCTACGCCCTCCCCGATTGTCACATTGCAGTCGTGTCTGTTGCGTTGCAAGTGCAAGTAAGAGCTCTATGAAAAGACGTAGGCATTTCACAGTATTTTGTAGCTTTTGGCATCATCGAGACCCGCGAGCTAATCTCATCATAAGTAGGAATTTAAGCTTAAAAATCAAAAACTAAGTATAGGCGGGGTATTGGGGCATCATTGCTAAGCATTTAGATGCATTCTGGGTCGAAAACGACTAGATCAAAAATCCATTGCTGTTAATAATCATGATTTTTTCATTTGACCTAAAGTGGGATTTGAGAGCATAAGCATGTGTGCTTAGGCCTTATAAACATGTCCTAGAAGTTTTGTTACGTTTGGATGTCATTTGATGCTTGTAACGGATGTGATATGTTTGTCGATGAGTGATTGGCTTTTAATGATTTTAGCCACTTGAGTGTAGCTTGAGTTAGATGGGAGTTGTTTGTTGTCAAGAGATTGACAACCTCTTCTAGCCTCTATGTACTAGTCGAGTCAGCTTCGTCCCATGGATTGACAATTTAATCGTGATTCCTCGCTACGTCTGCAATAAGATAGGAGTGAGGTTAGACACCCGTCCCACATTTGGCTCCGCTGTCGGGAATCAAATTGACCTAAACTAGGGAAAAACACGAGCGTCTTGTGAAGTTATCCTTTAACTTCCTCTAGGATCTCCTAGAGTAAAAACTCTCTCTTAGAAACTACATAGCTTAAGATTATCATCTTTCCTGTGTAGAGGTAGCTTGGAAGTAATCGTACTTGCTGAGTGCCTTTAAGATTGTAAGATTGTAGAACTAGATTAGAATTTTGAGAATGATTGTTTGATAGACGAGACAAGTCTTAAGGTCAATGCTCAGGAAACCATTAAAAAACAAGAAAACGAGTGTTTGTGGACACTTTCCACAACCCCATTGCAGTAGAACCTAGGAGTAGGGTAGGTAGGATCCGAGGTGGATTTCAGAACATTGCTCTCTCGAAAAGAATCAAGTCATTTGAAGTTGCAGAATTTCAGGTCTACGGCTAGAAATAGCACGAAAAGACTCCAAACCACCCAATCTGACTGGAGAGTATGCTTTAAAAGTTGTATGAACCAGTGGATAAGCTCAAGGACACATTGAGGTAAAAATTTTAAGAGTTTGTAAAAACTCATATTATTAACTTTTTCTTGACATTTTAGGCCAAATTAAGTTTTGACTTGATTCATAGGCGTAAAATAGCTCATGAAAATACTGTCCATTGAAAAAGTGCAAAAAAATGTTCATTTTAAGTCTAAAGTAAATAATCGTGATTATTTACTTTCAGCTCAAAACTTACCAAACTTGATACCAGTGACTCATTGCATGTGTACAAGCAACTTTTGTAAAGGACCATAGAATTTGGATCACCAAATTGACCAAAAAATGAGTAAAAACTAAAGTCTGTACTGACTTCCGAGAACTTGAGTGTAAATTGGCGAAATTTTGTTCAAACTCAATGAAACTTGATTCATAGGCTTATATTGATGTGATAGACATGTGTATATGCTCAGTTGACAAAAAAGATGTAAAAAATTGCCAAAAGTAAATAATCATGATTATTTACATCTGCCCCATTTTTCAACTTTTTTGACCAAGTTAGCATACCACTAGCTTTACCATGTTATAATAAGCCCATAAATCAGGTAAGATTTGGATCATTGGATTGAAAATTGTGACCAAATTCACAAAGTCAGTATGCAGATACAAAATTAATGACCATTTAAACCAAAGATTGTCCAAACTTGATGAAACTTGGCTAGGGTGCTTAAGTTGAGATACTTAACAGATCTATGTCAAGATTGGGACAAAAACTTGCAAAAACATAGCTGGAGTAAATAATCGTGATTATTTATATCTGCTTCAAAAATTGATAATCTTGTACATTTGAGTATACCACAAGGTCAAGCATATCAAGTAGACCACACAAATCAATTTTGGTGAAATTTGGATCACAAAAGTGAGACTTAAGCCAGACACTTGAAATCAGAATCTGCGGACAAGAAACAGTTATTAAACTTGAATATATTTTGTCCAAACTTAGTGAAACTTGTCCACGGATCTTAACAGGTTGTATACTTGGCAAATCAAGCCAAAAAGTGCAAAAAATGACAAAAGTAAATAATTGCGATTATTTAATATTGCAACACAGAGACACCAATTTTGGCTTTTGAACTTGTACAGTGTTAATCCAACATAGTACAAGGCCACCGGGAAATTTTGGGTTCAATTGGTTCTAAGTTGGTACATGTTCACTTAGTTTTCAGGTTGCAAAATAGTCCTTTGACCTTTTGCAACATTAGCGTCTGAAAGTCTCAAAACTGCAAGTTTGATGATGTTACGTAAGAGACGCGCTCGCTGCTGCTGTATTCCCCGCTGCACCATCGCTATCCCCCCCCCCCCCAGCACTGCTCGCCCCCCCCGCTGCCTAGCCTCCCCTCTCGCCCACGCACTGCCCCTGTTTCGTGCTGCCCCTGCCTGCGCGCTGCAGCCTGTGCTCCCACCATTGCCGCCCCTGCACCCCCCCCCCCCCCCCCCCCCCCCCCCCCCAATTTCCTTCTTTCTGGTAGCTTTTTGCAATTCGGCACCTGCAGCACTGAGATTTTTTGGGACAGTGCTCGCGCACCCAATTACAGAATCTCCCCGCTGCCCTTTTCTTACACCACAATAGTAAACACAGATGGAGGCTCCAGCTCCGTCACAGAGGGATTCGCCCGAAGCCCCCTCGCCCGACCCCGCTGAGCCCACCATTCGACTTGCTCTTTCACCGACAGAGCAAGCGAGCCTAGCCGCAGAGGTAGAGTGAGAGACGACTTCTGTCATCCGCAAGATTCTCGACACCCGACCTTGCAGAGAAGAGCTGCGTGACCTTCTCCAGGCCCGCCTTCTCGCAGAGGTGGGCAAGATCTTGGACATACAGATTCTCGGACGGGGTTACTATCAGATTGAGTTTGAGACCTCCGAGATGGCGTCCAAGGTCATCGTCGTGAGTCCACTGAGCATCCGAGCAGCACATGCCCACTTTCGACAGTGGAGACATGATTTCGACCCTGCTTCAGATGTTCTAGTAGAGGAGGCACACATCCCCATCTTGGTCTGCTTTCCGGGTTTGCGGAGGGAGTACTTACCACTTTTATCCAGGATCGGCTCAGCCATTGGGACTGTCCTTGAGACACCTCGTATGGCAGCCTCAATAGCTGCCAAGGCAGCTGGCATTCCCTCAGTTCGAGTTTTGGTCAGAGACACTCACACGCTCCTGAAGGTTATTCTTTTGCCTCAGGTGAGTGGGGGTTGGTTTAGACAAAGTGTGGAGTATTCGGGCCTCCCGAACCAGTGCTTCATTTGTTGATGGATGGGCCATCTAGAGAAGGCATGTCCATGGAGGAGGCCTCGACCTACACCACAGCCTCAGTCCCAGCCTGCAAGGGCTGGCTCGCAGCCACAGACAAAGACACAACGCACACATGCAGAGCCACCCTCTGAGCTTGGGGCTCCACCGAAGAGGGATGGCAGCAGGCCCGTGGTAGACGACGACAGGGGCCATAGCATCAGCCTGGCACTCAGAGTGGCCCTCAGGCACCTACTCAGCAGTAGTGGGTTCCCACGGGGAACTGCGTTGGTCCTCTTGAGCAGGAGGAGGTCCCTGCTCCAGCCCCCACCCCAGCTTCACCCTCGACAACCCCTCCCTGCCCAGAATTCCCCCCCTCTTCCTCATCCTCCCCCGCGCCTCCAGCTCCCGCCGCCACTTCAACCCGCCCCTCTGCCTCTGTCGCCCTCTTCCACCCCTCTCCTCCACCGCTTCCCCCAGCTCCTTCTCCCCCCCCCCCCCCCCTCCTACTCCAATTCCACAGTCAACCCAAGGGGTAGGGCCTTCTCCGGCTGCTAGGAGATCTCTTGGCAGCACCTTTGCCACGAGTCACCTAACGAGAGAGGGTCAGCCTTTCTTACGCCCCCCTTTGCAGGTACAGACATCTTCCCTTGCATCTATCCCTCATGGTCTGACGAGCATTGACATCCGGTGCCAATGGGACTTCTTCGACTACGGCTTCACTCGTTTTCTCGACGACCCCTCAGCAGACCATGAGGTAGCCTGCTTCAGGGTCCATGCTTTGTTCCTTGCCACTAGGGGGACAGAGGCCTTGGACTCAGCAGTTGGTTTCTCCTTCCCCCTTTGCGGCAGGGCCCAGACAGAGTGGACTCTCGACTCAGTGTTGGGATGGTTGCACACACAGGTCCTAGAGTTCTCTCACCACATGGGAGAACTAGGAGTTACAGACATGCTACAGACTTTGTGGCCATTGGCCAAGTTTGCGGTGACACCTCCAGACTCAACAGGATGTAGGCACATTGTGGTTTACTTCTTTGCTGATACACAGTGCTTGCCATGCAATGTATACATTCATGAGGACTCCTGGACAGAGGAGGTTGCTTCACGTACGACTCGCTCTGCTTGGGCTTGGGCTAGGCACTCGTTGCAGTCACGCCTATCTAGAGGATGCTCAAATGCGGATTACTCCCCATCCAAGACAGCCTCGAAGATAGCCCGTCTAGTTGCTGCGGCAACATCTGTTCTCTCTCGCTCCCCATGGGGATCGTCTCATGGAACGTGCAGGGACTAGGTGGGCCCCAGTTTCAGCGTCAGCGGGGCCGACTGCGTCAGGAGATTCAACGTTGACTTGTGGGAGGAGAGATTGATCTCCTTATGCTTCAGGAGCACCACCTGTGTGAGAGCCACATTCAACGATGTGGCCAGCTTTTGCGTGGACGATATGACACTTTTTGGTCAGCTGCGTTTGGACCTGGAGGCATCCAGGGTCGGGTATGCATGACTATTGCGGACTCATCGCAGCAGGCCATTGTGGGCAAAGGGATTATTGTGCCAGGCAGGTCTCAGTGGATTACTATGCAGGTTCAGGGTGTCCTAGTGGGTTTCCCGAACATCTATGCGCCCAATGTGGCGAGTGCTCGTGCAGAGTTTTGGTTACAGATTGTTGAGTCTCTGCCGCAGGCAGAACACTGGTGCATAGGAGGGGACTTCAACATGTTGGAGGACCCTTCTAACAGGATTGGTGGCAGCCATGCTACTGTGCATGGAGTTGAGTTGGCAGCTTGGGAGAGGTTTTGTATGACTCTGAGGGTCTCGGATGCGTGGCAGCACTTTGGTTTTGTGAGGCCCCCAGAAATTCTTGCCTTCTCTCGATCAGACCATAGAGTGGGAGGAGTGAATCTATCGCGGATAGATCGCTTCTACACTAGTGACCACTTCAATGACTTGGGAGGGTCAGTGGGCATCCTGGCAGGGATCTCCTTCTCCGATCATGCACCAGTGATCCTCACAGTGGCACACAGGCAGAGGAGTGGGAGCACGATGCTTCGCATCCCAGAGAGGGTCTTGTTGGACTCAGCACTCAGAGAGAGGGTAGAGGCTCTCTGGACAGAGGGCATGGACAAGCAAGATTCTCCTGCTGATAGGGTGGCCTCAGGCCTACCTCAAATTAGCCATTTCTTTCTTCAGGAGTCTCTTGCTCGTCGAGCTGCAGCGAGAGAGGCGAAGCAGCATCTCAGACGGGGCATTGCTTCGTTACAGAGGATACAAGAGCAGCATCCAAATAGTCCTTGACTGGAGGAGCAGTTACAACAGGCTCGAAAGGAGCTTGCACCGACAGAGGAGAGACGACATGAGTTTTCTTTCCACCGACAGGCATCTCAGTGGACTCAGGTGGGCGACAGAGTGACTGGTGCTTTCTTTGAGGCAGTGGGAACTCAGCACTCGCATGCCAAGGTCAATCAGTTGAGAAGGCCCGACATGTCAGTTGCTTCTGAGCCCGAGGATATGCGTGCAGTTGCCACTGACTTCTACCGTGAGTTATTGTCTACAAAGCCCCAGTCAGAGTGTCAGGATGCATGCAGGGAGAAGGTTTGGGCACAGATGCCTTGTCTTGTGACTGAGGAGATGCGTAAGAGGCTAGAGCTGCCACTTCAGCTTGAGGAGCTGCACACGGCTCGTAGGGACCTCCCCCATTGTAGCTATCCAGGTGAGTATGGAGTGACTCCCAGTTTTTTCTTGGAGTACTGGGACCTGCTTGGCCCAGATCTCTGTAGTGCTTTTCAGTACATTTTGCACACAGGAGTGATGCCTGACAACATGAGTGAGTGCCTGATCTACCTCATTCCCAAGGAGGGTGGCTCCTTGGATGAGATTCGACAGTGGCGCCCCATCACCATCCTCAACTGAGCCTACAAAATTCTTGCTAAGGCTCTGAGTTTGAGGATTCAACCACTTCTAGAGAGCCCTACACATGGGACCTAGACAGGTTTTGTCAAGGAACGCAGTATCCTTGACAACATCTTTACTTTTTGGGAGGCTTCTGCCCTAGCACGGCTCCGTGGTGAGGACCTCTTGATTCTCCTTCTCAATGTTGAGAAGGCATAGGACAGAGTTTACTGGGACTTTCTAGAGGGCACTCTATGCGGGATGGGCTTCTTAGATGCTTGGATCAGAGGGGTGTCAGCCTTGTACAGACAGACTCATAGTCAGGTACTTTTGGCAGGAGGTAGAGGTGATCGCTTCATGCTTACATGCTCGGTCAGACAGGGCTGTCCTCTTGCCCCCTTCCTCCTTCTATTCTATGCGGAGGCGATGAGCAGGTTTTTCTTGTCATAGCAGGTTGTTCTACGGGGCTATTCGGGGAGATGAGCTACTGACGCTGAGTTTGCTGACGACTCAGCCTTGTACTTAGATGGCCAGGAGGCCAACCTTCACAGATGTGAGCAGGCCTTGGAGACCTTCTGTTGTGCATCGGGCGCACTGATCAACTGGAGAAAGACAGTGGCTTTCTCGGTTGGTAGTGCTCGTGTGCCAGATTGGATGCCAGGAGAGGGTTTCAGGTGGATTCCCCCAGGGACTACAGTTCGGTACTTGGGGTGTCAGGTTGGGTTGGACTTGTCTCCCGAGCAGCAGATTGCTCCCTTTCTCCTTTCTATCGGGAGAAATTTGTTACATTGGAGCTCAGCATGAGTTTCTTTGGCTGGCAGAGTAGTAGTTGCCAACCAGGTGTTGTTGGCGACTATGTGGTACATCACTTCTTGCTAGATCTTCTCAAGTTCTTGTATTAGCCAGGTAGAGAGGCTGATCAGGAACTTCCTTTGGTCAGGACATGACACTCAGATAGCCCGAGGCAAGGTGGCTTGGCAGGTCATCACTCTTCCTTGTTCACAAGGAGGGCTTGGGATCATTCATCCAGCATAGCAGAGCAAAGCCCTTCTTGGGAAGTTCATCGTCAGAGGACTGCTTCCAGGTGAGGAGCCCTGGAAGGAGTTCTTACTTCAGCGGCTTTGTGCTAGGGTACCTCAGTCAGGAGGCCCTTGGCAACCTTCGACCAGATAGATCTTTACAGAGATGCGTAGAGTTGGTTTGAGCAGGAGAGTGGAGGACCGCTTCGTTGTGAGTTTGCTTCAATCTTGGGAGCTCTTACAGTGTGTCCTGGAGCAGAGACAATCGACGTGCACGGAGGAGCACCTACTGTAGCCCCTCGTCTAGAACCCCATGGTTAGCACTCAGAGAGGCCAGTTGGTTGGTAGTCGGCCTCATGTTTCCTGGGGTCCCATGGCAGCAGGTCCAGCGCGCTCTCTAGGTGACTTGCTAGAGTTCACAGGTTTGTCAGAGGAGGTGCAGGGGCTCCAGCTACTACAGGGCATGACATGTGTGCAGAGCATGTGTCAGGACATCTCGGAGTCAGTTCCCAGCTGAGTGTCTCATGCCTCTCAAGCCAGTAGCACCCAGGTGGATGGGAGCCTTCACATGACTGGAGGTTCTCATCTTAGTCAAGGCCTACTCAGAGACTGTCCCCGCCCTCTTCTTCGAGCTTCAGGGTGGGGGACGCCTATAGCGAGTTGCAGTAGAGGCCCCGCAGGTAGTAGAGTGTTGTTTTGAGAGGATCCGAGTAGTGGGCATCTGTGGGAGGAATTGCGTCATAGACCCTGACCCAACAGCTCTTGAGACTGGACACTGAAGGTTGTGGGCTTGGGAGTGTTGTCCACTGGCACGAGTATAGTGGGATCCTAGTGAGTGGCTATGGAGTGTTGTCCACTGGCACGAGTACAATGGGATCCTAGTGTGTGGCTATGGAGGGACCCCTTATCCTCTATAGACCACCCAAGAGTCCCGTTCTTTCAGTACACTGTTCAACTGGGACATCATATACTAGTAGCACTGAGAGAGGCCCGCCCCACTGCAGCACCTCATTGGCAGGAGGAGGGTCTCACAGTTGAGTTCTTGGCAGCCTTTTGGGAGAGGTTGTGGGACACCAGACAGCCGAGGCGAGTCACCTTGTTTCAGTGGTGGCTGGTCACACACAGAGCTACAACAGTAGGGAGCTAGCTAGTGCATAGTGGTCTCTCGGCCACATGTGCAGCTTGTGACCATTTGGTGGAGAGTCAGCATCACCGTCTTTGGGACTGTCCCTCAGCCCATCAAGTGTGGCTATGAGTTCTTCGGCTGATGCCTGATCTCTCCACGGCTCTACAGTACACTTGGGGGACAACGGCTTGGTCCACCCTCACGGGCCCGGCACTTCAGTTTGAGCTATCTTCCACCAACAGGATGATAGTGATGCAGGAGGGGCGACCTACACTCCAACCTGCCACCGGGTTTACTCCACAGGAGTGGTACAGTGAGAGAGAGGAGTGTTGGGAGCTCATCAATGGCCTGACACTCTGGTTCATCTGGCAGGCCCGCTGTTTCCGCATCTTTGAGGCTCGCCTTGTGCCACCAGCAGAGACTAATCATGACTTTTGGCTAGAGCTAATCCATACTCTCAGAGGATAGCTTGAGGGACTACAGGGCAGCTCCGACCGCATGCGGGAGCGCCGCGAGGCTTTCCTTCGACTCTGGCGTCCTGGGCATTTCTACACTATAGTCCAGGGTGTACTCCGATGGCATTACCGACCACCTGTGTGGCTCTTCCCTCCCCCCATCTCTTGATTTAGCCCCATTGTACATATACTGGTTTTTTTCATTGGGAAAGTCTCCCACCATGGTTGTTGTAGCCCTCTCTTGGAGAGGTGGTTGTAGCCCTATGGGCAGTTTCAGTAACTAATAGAAGGATCTTTTTCTCGGAAAAAAAAAGTCTCAAAACTGCTGACTCAATTAGCTCGATTTGAAGTGATACACATAGACCAATCACAATAGTTGTTAAAACTATACAATCTTTGCGAAAGAATAGCTTACTTGATCAAAATTGATACAGGAATCAGGTTGCTGACAAGGAATCAATAGCTCGATTGAAGTTACACTGAAATCAAGTGGAAAAAATTGACAACAAGTCAATCCAACGGTAAGCACTCTATCCAGGGCTTCACAAGTCTTTATGAACCTTAGATCTGGTGGTGTACTAGGAAACCAAGGCATATTTGGATAAACCTCCAGTAGAGTATCCACCGAAGAAAGTGTGAATCAAGGCAATCCCTTGCACACTATCCTTGAAGAAGTTTCAGACACTTTTTTAGATTCAACATCTAAAATGTCTTCCTACTCGACTCACTCAGAAACCGGAACGACGCTGTGCTATAAGCATATACTCTCTTTTAATAAGACCAATCGCCATGGAGCTGAGGTTTACATGGATCCTAACGAAGAGTATGCTATTTGTATTAATGACCATGGTATTAAGTTCGAAGAGAAAATCAAGGCAAACAAACAAGGAAAAATGTACATGGATAAAAATAGAACTCGGTATTTACAAGTCAAAAACCCTAACGTGATAGACAAATGGGGGTTAGAAGTAAACACCATAATTCCAGATATGGCAGCTAAAGAAGGACCACCAACTTTAGAATTTGAGGGATACGATCAAGCTGATTTGAAGCCTTTGAAACGGCTTAATATGGATAATCCTAAGATCGGAGTCTATTGTTGAGAGGATAGAAACGTCAAAGATCTTCTATAGACTTTGCATACCAAATCAAGACAAGTAACACCCATGAAGATCATCTATATCTTCAAGATCAAACATAAGGGATCAACAAATCTACCAACCTACCTGTTTAGGGATTTTTATAACAACAACTTTGTTATGATGACTCCTGAGGAGATGCAACAAACCAAATACCAAGGGTACTCCATAAGGGATTGAATATTGGGCCAAGGACTAGAAACTATTCCAAGAGATAAACATCATAAGATATTTTCTGAGAGTAATGTTAAGAAACCAGAAACCATTTCATCACAGTATGATGGGAATGTTCAGTACGTGCCTATGAGGCCACAAGGACCACCCAGGTACAGATATCAGCCTAATATGGACTCAGCTCAAAGACCACCGATGGGTATGAAAATACCTCAACCCGTGTTGGGTCAACAACCTCCATATCCGAGACATTATGCGGTGCCTATAAAGTACATGCATCGAGAGGGGGTCATAGATGAACAAGTGCTAGTGCCTGTTACACCCTATGCTGAGCCTAGTCCATCTACAATAATGGTAGAAGGAGATTGGTACAATTCACATCTACCACCAATGGAAGAACCTGTGACTTATACTCCACCAGAGCTTGCACCAATGTATTATGTAGCTAGTCAAGGTGTTAGACCTCCTATGGTAAGACCCATGATCAAGCCAAGAACTGGAAACTGTCATAATTGTGGTGCAGATGATCATTGGAAAAATGAATGCCCAAAGCCTGAAAAAGACCTCAAGCCAGTTGAAGCTTATCGCATACAATGCTGCAAAAAGGGAGGACATTTCCTAGAGGATTGTCCTAAAAATCCTTTAAACAAGGGTAAAACAGTAGTAGTGAACATAGTCCAAGTGATACCTAGTAGCTCATCTGAGAGCGAACTGATTGTTCCAATCAAGGCAATCACTAGAACCCAGGCTAAGAAAAAGAAACATAACTCCTCTGATGATTCGGAGAATACAAAAATTTCCTCTCAAAAGACCAAAAGAAGCAGAAACAAAAGGTATGAGATGAGAAAACAGAAATAACGGTTGAAATCGAGGAGAAAGCAAAAAAGCTATTCCAGGAAAAGGTGAAAGGAACTGGAAGTAAAATCAAAGAAACCATCGCGACATCTGGTGGATCAATTTTGGTTGATAAAATTTTTGAGCCCATTAATGCAGCCTTGGAAGCCTACCAAGCGGGTCTTAAAGCATGCCAAAATTTGGAAAAACTATCCTTCTCAAGACATGGAAGCCGCTAAGCTTGAAGCTTATCAAAATTTGGTAAGAATCACACAAGAGATGCTGGAAAAACAAAAACCCAAGCTCAAAAGTATGACAAAACCTAAGGAGCTTGTGGAAGAAAACAATAAAGAAAAATCCAAAGTGGTGGTAGTACCCCACCTTGAAACAAAAGAGCCAGAACTTATAGTGTCGGACAACAAAGATGCCTTAGACGAAATTCCATTCATAGAAGAAGATTGGCCAGGACACTTATGAAAAAAATTTAGAGAGATTAATGATGGGAGCTTAACTCTGAAGTCAGCTCCTATAGAGGAAGTTTGGTTAGACAATCTACCTCCTGATATGGACATGGATGTATAATCCTTGTATGGGGATTGCGGATCTGAAGCTTCAGGAATGTCTAAACCATTGACCTTGAAAATATTACCCTCTTACTTGGGAGATAACAAAGATGAATCCATAGTGTGTAAAACCACTCAAGTAAAAAGGGCGAAACAGACCCTAAAAGTAGACAACATCCATTCAATCATGTCTACACCCATCCAATGCACTCTTACTTTAGGAGAACTGCTGAAAATCAGGCCATATTTATGGAATGATCTAAGAAAACTCTAGAGAAGGTGGGAATACCAGGGATAATCTTAAAAATTTTGGGAAAATTGAAACACAAAATGGATAACAAAGAGATTTAATCCATTCCAATGAACAACGTCGGAGAATACTACGAAGGGGAATAAGGAAATACGACCCTTCCAGTGAGGTATAATGATATAGAAACCATGGCAATACTGCATAGTGGGGCAGGTATAGCCATATCCACAAAAGTGGTATGGGAATCCTGGGGACAACCAGCCATTAGACAAAATCAAATGAAATTGCAATTGGTTGATAGACTGCTTGAAAAAGTAATAGTAAACTCCCGTGGGATTGAATATCAATACGCTTTTGCCATAGTAGACTTTGGGGAGAAACTCAATTACGAAATCATATTGGGAAGAGCTTTCATGCGACAAGTACAACTCATCCAATATTGGGGAAACAATTATTTGTACTTGAAGCAAGTGGGATCAATAACAAGGGTTAATCTAAATGATCACACTTATAGAAATGTCATGAAAACACCTATATAAGAGTTAGATTCAATCTCTTCGGTTGAAACTAAGCTTCCATCTTGGTTGAACAAAGACACTCCTATTTGGATGTGTGGAGCTTCATAAAAATGGGATCTTAAAATGAGAAAAATGTATCTTAGAAAGGGATTGCACAGACGAAGCCTATGTACTCGAACCCATTCCAGAGCATTTCTTTGACCCATTTGAATGGACTCAAATTTTAGCAACAATGGATATATGTGTAGATACATTATGGCTAATCAATTTTGCAATGAGGACGGCTATGACATAATTCCCATACAAATGATCTCAACCCTCCACATTGAAGATAAAATTACGAGATCCAAGGAATTGATGAAAGCCCAACAAGTCTTTTTAGACCTCTACTATAATGCAACAGATGAGTTAGAAGAACATTCAGCTACCTCAGATGATTCGGGGTCGAAAAAAGAACATGTGAGAGCTAAGCTACTAATGAAAGGAGGGGAGGAAAAGTGTTTTGACTTTCCAAACCAGAAACCGAGAAGACAAAAATGGTATAGACGAAAAAGAGAAATCAAAAACGTGAAAGCTAGACCTATGCCATCATCTCCAGTAGAACATAGTTCCTGATACAAATACATGCACATGATTGTGTCAAGTACAAAATCACTGGTAGATATCCTTTACACAAAGAAATGAAATGACAAAAAAATTGAGAAAAACGAGAAAGGAAACTCAAGCAAAGCCTAAAAAACAGGACAAGGGTTCAACCATGACATGAGTTGAGTGGAAAAAGAAGTATCAACAATTGAAAAAGTTCTAAAGGAGATATATACGACCAAAATGGAAGCCATAGAAGAGGATGTTATAGATGTAATGAGTGTTCCATCCCATTACAAGAAATATACTCTCCAGGATCAAAAAATCATAGTCGAACAACCTGTTAAGGAACTACGAAAATAGGGCAAGTCCTATGAAGGACCTGAAAACACAAAAAAGATAGATCTGGCCGAACCAGGAGAAGAGCCTATACCTACCTACATAGCAAATGACATGACAGAAGCAGAAGAAGAGCTTTTGTTAAGCTTACTGAAAGAATACCGAGATCTCTTTGCTTGGTCTTATAAGGATCTCAAGGGTGTTGATCCAAAAATCTGTCAACATACCATACCCATGAGAGATGATGCGAAACCAAGTAGACAAAGGCCATACACATATAATGAGACATTTTCCAGAAAGATCAAAGAAGATATTGAAAAACTAAAGGAAGACAAATTCATTTATGAAATTGAACACACAGACTGGGTGTCTCCAATTGTGGTAGTACCCAAGAAGAATGGAAAACTACGGGTGCGTGTCAACCTCAAGAAAGTGAATGCAGCTACCATTAGAGACAACTTTCTTCTTCCTATCATTGAGCATGTTTTGGAACGAGTTGCAAGTAAAGAAGCTTACAGTTTTTTAGATGCCTTTTTGGGATACAATCAACTTTTGGTTGACCCAAAAGATCAGCATAAAACTGCCTTTGCAACAGAATGGGGTATTTTTGCCTATCAGGTTATGCTTTTTGTGTTAACTAATGCTCCTACCACCTTTCAAAGATTGATGAGCCATGCTTTTAAAGAATACCTAAGAAAATTCTTAGAAGTATATATGGATGATCTATGCGTACATTCATCAATCCGGGCTGATCATTTTGAACACCTCAAAAAGGTATTCGAAAAATGTAGACTTTATAGGATTTACTTAAATCCTGAAAAGTGCACATTTACGGGTAGACAAGGAAAAATTCTTGGACATATAGTGTTTAAAAATGGCATAGCTACTGATATGGATAAAATTCATGTTATTGTTGATTTTCCTAGACCAACAACAATCAAATGGGCTCAAGCCTTCATGGGACATTGTGGATATTACAGACGGTTCATTTACATGTACGCTATACTTGCAAAACCCATGTATAGCTTGTTTACACACTTTGAATGGACTATGAGTGTGAAGAATCCTTCATGAAGCTTAAGCAAGCTCTGACTTCAACTCCAACATTGAAAGCACTAGATTCGAATAAGATATTCCACATACATGTAGATGCTTCCAATTTTTCCATCGGATGTATACTAGCTCAACTAGGAGACGAGAAAATTGATTTTCCTATTTCTTATGCTAGCCGACAGTTGAACATGGCGGAAAATAATTATACCACCACAAAGAGGGAAGGACTAAGAATGATCTACACCGTAAAAAAGTATAGACATTACCTATTAGCAAACAAATTTGTGTTCTTTGTGGACCACCAAGCCTTATTGTACTTGGTCAACAAGCCATGCAACACAGAAACAATAGTGAGATGGTTCATCATTCTTCTAGAATTTGATTTCACTGTAGTTGTGAAAAAGGACACTACTCATCAAAGAGCAGATCATTTGTCTAGGATTGTTTCAAGAGAACCACCTAAAGCAGTAGATGATGATCTACCAGATGCATATCTGTTCTCCGTGGAAATGATACCTCGATGGTTGGAAAATATGGTATCATTGACTTCCATAGCTCAAGTGGATTCACAAATACCACTTCCTATTACAATCGGATTAATTCAGCAATCGGCTATGTATCAATTGCTAGCTGGAAGGTTGTACAAAAGAAATCAAGATGGAATAATGCTCTTATGCATCAATCCTGAAGAGAAAACCCAAAACCTAAGTCAAGCACATATTACCATAGTAGGACTTCACTTTGCGAAAGACCAAACTATGAAAAGGATCTTGAGACTTGGAGTATATTGGCCAACTATGAGGAGTGATGTTCATTATTTTGTAAAGGATTGTCCTTAATGTCAAACAAATACCCATACCTCATGTAACATTGTTCCAAATATCACCTATTCCTAAGTGGAGTAACTATCTAGTTATTTACTTATCGAGCCGAACATTTCCTGAGGATATGAGTAAACACCGTCAAAGAGCAATTGAAACTGAACAAAGAGAATATGCTCTTATTGGAAACCAATTATGGAGAGGTAAGGATCAACACTTGTGTCTTTGTGCAAATGAAGACAAATATATTCCCATTATAGAACAAGCACGTCTGGGATTAGCTGGAGGTCACTTCTCTAGTGAGACCACCACAAGAGCAATCTTAATGGTAGGCATATGGTGGCCAACACTTTTTGCAGATGCCAAAGAATATGTTTGAAGGTGTGATGCTTGTCAACGAGCAAAAATGCCAACCCGTGTAGATAGCATGCCCTTAAGACCAATGATGGGGGCTAGAGCTTTCACAAAATGGGGTATAGATTTTGTTGGGCTAATACAGCCACCTGGTTATAGAACCCAAGCTCAATATATCATTGTAGCTATGGGCTTTTTGACCAAGTGGACTGAGGCTAAAGCAACTCAAAAGAATGATGCCACAACCACTGCCGCATTCTTGTACGAGTATATATTCACAAGATATGGACTGCCAATAGAAAATAGTTAGTTATAGGGGAACTCATTTTCTCAATGAGGTAATTGAGTATCTGCTTAATGAATTTATGGTCATCCATAACAAATCAGCTCCCTATCACCCACAAGCAAACGGACAAGCTGAGCATACAAGTAAAATTCTTAGCTCGGTATTGACTAAAGTGGTTAGTTTAGGAAGGACAGACTGGGAAATGAATCTCCATGCTGCTCTAAGGGCTTATCGAGTTTCATTCAAAACAACTTTAAATGCTACACCCTTTAACCTTGTTTATGGTCTTGATGCCGTACTGCCAATAGAATTTCTATTGCCGACAATAAGGGTAGCTAAGAATCTTGAGTGGTCTGGACATGAATTGTGAGAAAGACTTGAAGATTAAGCTAGATGAGCAAAGGCTAACTTCTATAGCTCACATCTATGCACAAAAGCAGAAACAAAAACAATTTTTTGATTCCCATCTAATTACAAAAATCTTCAAAAAAGGGGACTTAGTTATAATCTATTTCCTTAAGCAACACATTCCCAAGTTTAAGAAAAAGAGAAACGGACCGTTTATCATTGAAGATGTATCTCCAAGTGGAGCAGTTAAGTTGTCCACCCTAGATGGTGAACCAATGGCTAATTGGATTAGTGGATGTTGTTTAAAGAAGTACAATTTTTCACTAACCAATGAATTGCTAGAAAGAATGCATGCAGCTAAGCAAAGAAAGATAAAAGGATAGCAGGTTATTGATAAATCCCAAGAGGAAGCTTGGCTTCGAGTACTCAAAAGGAAAGCTGCTCTCAAGAATCAACAAATACCTATTCCTATCAACACTTAGAAAATAGATGACCGACAATGGGGATTGTAGAAAGATGCAGTGTCAACAGATGATGAATGGTTGGATGGAATGGACCTTCGCATAAAAGTACAACTCGCATCAAAGTACAACTCAACAATCATAGCACAAATGCATTGGTTGATACAGGAGCTCGAGTAAATGCAGTCAGTTATTCCCACATACAAGAAAGCAACAAGTCAGTCATTGAGAGCACGAATAGCGACTATCAATGGATGCAACAAGAACCCAATACCAGCATTGGGAGTAGTCAACTTGAATGTGATAGTACATGGATGTTCATGTCCTCATCCGTTTGTATGCTTACCAAATGAACACATGAATAAGACAATGATTCTTGGAATCCCTTGGATGCAGACTTACAAGGTAGTACCAGATTGGGATACCAATCAGCTCAAGCTATCACCTAAAGACGGACGACTCATTGTTCCAATTGCACCAAGCAAGGAGGAATGGAAAGGAGGTTACCAGAAGAGCAAACCACGAAGCAATGAATCTCTCCATTCTATCGAAAAGTAAATGATACAAGTAGCATGCAAGGAGTCAGGAAAATTTGGGTACCAAGAGTACAGCTTAAGGACAAGCCGATTCAAATCTGGGTGCCCAAAACATCATCGATAGTACCAAAGACGGTTCCAAGGTTCAAAACACAGAGACGAGCATCTCCGAGCAAGGAACCTAACATGAAATGGATTTGGAAGAAAAAAGAGCATTTATTTTCTTTGCAAACTGTAAAACCGATCAAGCAATGGAAAGTTAAGTCTTAGAAGACTCAACCACACCATTCCGACCAAGACAAACCAAGATATCAATGGCGGGTAAAAGCTCGACAACAGTCACTAGTGATACCAACAGCTCAGGAAATCAGCATGCCAAAGCATCCTGATGGTACAATCAAGCAAAAAACACACAAGCTACAAGATTTGCTCTTTGGAAGACAGCATCAGAAAACCTCGACATCAGAAACCCTTGAGTTAATTACTCAAGACCCAACTCTTGCACAACATGACGGTTTGAACTGCATTGATCTTCAAAGCATGGTAGAGACAACCACAGCTATGCATAGACACGATTATTCAACCCGTGCACACAGTCGTCCCGGAGTACGCCATCTAGGAGGGGTGGAAGGGAACTAAGTAATCAAGGGCAATGTTTGAAGAGAGGGGAAAAAGTTTGATGTTAACGTGTGATTTCTTGAAAAATTACCTAATAATACCCTTATAAATCATCAACAGGGAAAATTTAACTGATAATATGAGTGTAAATAGTGTATATACTATCAGAAAATCACCAAAAAATAGTCCTTTGTGGTTATTCTTTTATCATTTTTCTTGATATTAAGACTTAAAAATGGAGAAATCCAACAAAAAACAATAAATCTGTGTTTTTTTATGGATTTTCTTAATTATTGAATTTTCACTTTGCTTTTTTAGCGCATTTTGTTATTTTCTTTGACTTTTTTAATAAACAAGTCAAAAATTAATAATAAATAGCAAATGAGCTCAAATGGAAAAACTGAAGATACGTTGATGATCAGAAGAACGAGGCGGACATGCACAAAAAATTTCAATCAGATCGGCAGATGGAAGCGGGAAGCCTAAATTAGGTGGCCAGACTTACTCTTGCAGAATTCTTGCAAAATGAGATACAAGAATCCGATTGAAGAAATTTTTGAGTCTAACATAGATTCATGGCCTAATAGGACTAACAAGGGAATTGGAGAAAAATGGTTCGGGAAGTCCGAGTATAGATACCCAAGGTAGGCTAAAAATCACCTCATTTCCACTTGTTGCCTTTGGAGAGAGAGCTTTTCGACCTTCTTCAAGCACATTTTTTGGAGTCCACAGTCGCCTGTTTGCAGTGCCGTCTCACACGAGACATGAGGGGCAAGTTCTATACTTATCAATGATCCATTCTGTACAGCCGGTAGCTGGTTTAAACCCGTGGAAAAAACCCTAGAATTTGAGCAGTGCACGAAGACCTACGACCAAAAATTGACCATAGCGGCCTGTCAACCAAATCAGACAAGACTTGAACTGTAGCATGCCCCTAGATGATAGAACACTTCTATATCAATAGTTGACCATTCGACAAGGGTCGAGTAGGGTCCCAAGTAGAAAATCTAGGGTTTTTACAGATGCCAGAATTGGATTCTGACTCCATAGACAACTTATATACGGGGTCTATTCACAATGTATATGGTTGGTTTCATAAAATCAATCAAGTCAAGCCCTCGGAAAGCAAAAAATAGCTCAAAGGCTACAAAGCGTTAAATTTGATATACGAGATCAAATTGACTCCAAATGGGCCAAAATTGGATGAGTTGCTTCATGACTATGTAGCGGACAAGTCCATAGCCTCAAAAGTGACTAACCAACTCTACAGGCCATGTAGTCACAAAAATCCGTAATTTTAGAGTCGACAAAGCACGAAATGATGCCGGCAACACAAACAATTTACCAAATTCAATTTAGGACTTGTTTTAGGTGTATAGAATATGTTTAGGTAAAAAAATTTTAGTTTTGCAAGAAAAAGTTGACTGTTGTAAATAATCACGATTATTTACTTTAGCAATATTTTGGCTTGAAAATGGTATCATCACCTCACCTATCACTTGTGTACGCCTATTACATGCCACATTTCAAGTATGAGCCAAAATAATCAATGCTAACTTGGAAAATTGCCAAAAAAACACAAAGAAGTCCTTTTAAACCAATTTATGAGTTATTTGTCACATTTTTTGATCCAAATCACCTCAAATCTCATACACACAGTCTACATCATGCCTAGAACCAAGTTGCTTCAAAAAATGTTCATTTTGATGAAAAAGTTAATAATCGCCATTATTTACTTTTTGACCAAGATAGGGAGAAATTGCAACTTTGACCTTATGGGACCAAAGCACATGATGTTCTGAGCCTAACCAAGTTTGAAAAAATTTGGAGCTCAAAATCTGAAAATTCCTTTATACTTACTATTTCAAAATGAAAAGCCTAAATCTGGCACCATTCTCACCCTGTGCACTCAAATGAGCCCATACTTCACTCAGAGCATCCATTTGATATATACTTTTAAGTCTATAATGCCAAAATTGCAAAAAGTTAAAAAAATTCCTCAATTGAAAATAATAATCATTATTTACTTTTGTTGCAATTTTTTGCTTGGACTTCATGATTTTGATCTTTACATGTTCAAAAATTGATTTGAAGCAAATTGGACTCAATTTGTCAACAATTCAGACTAAAGGACATTTCAGAGCGAAATCTGCCAAATTTGCTAACTTTGACACTCTATTCACTTAACAAGAGCCATGCAAGTTGCAAAAAGGCCAAGAAGAGGGTCTCTCAAAAGGAGAAGTTGCAAGAGTTGCCACCATACCAACTGGACCCCAGTTCAGTAAAGACAGCCAAAGAAACCTATCTGTCGCAAAAACAACTTGAGGAGAACAACGCAACGATTTTCACAGGTACATTCAAAAGTGAAGAAGTACATCAAGTAGAACTATAGCTTTTGGCAAAAGAAGTCTACAATGTCGCAGCGAAGCCCGAAACCAAAGAAGCTAACAGAAGGCTTGGACTCAGAGAGTTCTATGACCAAGAGCCATGTGGTGTAGACTTTCAGAAAGCCTATGAGCTCCTATCCACAATCAAAGAAGATGGAACATCCCAGATTATTGACTAGCAAGGGTACAAGGTAGAAGTGGTAATTATGAAATAGATAGTGGCCGAAGCTCTCAAATTGCCGACAGAAGGGATGACCATGATGGCTAGAGATAGAAAGACAACAAGAAACTTCACCAAGGAAACCGCTATGGAAAGCTTTGCTGATCTCATTCAAAAGCAAGTGGAAGAACCAACAAGATTATATCATCAACACTTCCACTTTCTAGCAAAGAGACCGCCAAGGTACACAACACCCAATCATGCAGTTGCAAGTATTTACACATGTACTAAAGTCGACAAGCAGGAAACCCATCGATCACGCACAGTATGTGCTATCCACACTGAAGGGTACAAAGAAAAAGGGCAAGATAACCTATCTAGGAGCACCTGAAGTACTCACAAGAATAGCATACCATGCTATCGGCATGGCAGACAATTTGGATTGTGTCTGCACAGCCATCTCCTCGAGCCACAAGGTCCACCAAACGAGTTTACAAAACTAATGAAGAATCTTCAGAGAGCTCTCATGAAGCACATAGCAGCGAAAGCTCAGACAACAAAGAGAAGAGAGTCAAACGTGAGGAGATGAAGAAGAAGGCAGTGGCCGCACACCCTCAACAGAAAAAGGCAAGGATTGAACGAGAAAAAGAAACCTACAAAAGAAGCCACCAAGTTGCAGGCAAGGACCCTAGAAAGTGGGTACCAAAAGAGCTAAAGGGGCCAAGAACAAAAGAACCCTGCACGGAAAGAAGCAGAAGACCCAAAGGATTTTTTGGAAAGAATGTACAACATGAAGCGGAAGCATTAAAACTAAAATAAGCCCAAGAAGCTGAGAGAAAAGCTAGGGTCCTGAACCACAGGATGCAACAAGTTTTGAGCAACCAAAGGCACAGAAAACGGAGGAAACCCCGTCTACCACCACCCAACAAGAAACGGTTGAGGCATCCACAAAGCCTCAAGAAGACAAAGTAGTGCAGACAAAAGCACAGCCTCAAGGAGAAGAACAAACCCGGCCACTACCACAAACAGCCACCAACACAGCCCCACCAAAATAATCACAAGACCCTGCTGAATCATCTAGGCAACTCACAAGAATAAAGACTAGCAGACCAATGATGAGGTAATTCTCCAAGTTAATGAGTGAATATGCAAAGAAGATGCAGGAGATGACAACAAAAATGCGATCAACAACACCTAGCCATAGTGCTAAGGCTAAAGAGTTGGAAATGGTGATAGACGCTCTTCAAGGAGAGCTAGAGGACAGATTAAATGTCATCACCAATCTGCAGAAACAAGTCCAAGAGTTGAAAGCTGAAGTTGAACAACACCATCTAGCCGAAGAAAAGCATCAAAAGAGAATGGAAGAGCTAGGCAAACTTCTCATGAAGTTAACAATTGCCTGCAAGACCAAAGAAGAACAGCTAATAGAGGTTACCAACGAACTCTTAACTACAACTCTGTCAATTCAAAAGATCCAATTGCAGCTAGATGTAGCAAACGCTTCACTACAATACTCTGAGCAGAGGATCAACGATCAAGAAACCTTCTTGCGACAGATAAGAGAAAATCCTATAGTTGCCTCGATCAAAGGTACAGATGAAGTGTATAAAGCACTAGAGAAAAATAATAAAGATCTCAAGCTAGAGCTGAAGCTAGAGCAGTCACAACGTAGAGACCTCGCATTAATGTGAGAACAAAGAGAAGAAGAACTGCTCAAGGAGATAGCAAGCTGAAGAGAGTTAACCAGCTACTGTGGGATGGACAACAAGAGACATAGGAAGAAGTAGGTACATCCGAACAACCCCACATTGATATTCCATTAGTATCATTTGTTGAGATGGAAACACAATCAACAGAAGGGCTCGAGGGAGAAGAAGAATTTCAAGTACCATTAACAGATGCCGATCAAGAGCTGATGGTCCAACTGTCAAAAGATGAAGAAGATGCGCTTAAGGAGAAGGTTGCTCAAGAGACCGATGAGTAGTGGAAGGCACCAATTGATTGAGAGTTGAGAATTATTCATTTTGTCAATGTTACTCAACTCACTCCCAACCAAATCAATGCACAATGGCATCAACAATCACCTCCATACCCCTTGATCAAGGTCGAGCTGCTACAGGTCACGGAATGACTATACAAAGACATGCAAGTAGAAGGCGCAGATGAAGTCCACCCCAAGTGGAGAAAGAGTTGGCTGAACAAGAATCCTAGATACTTGATTCTGTTCACAAGAGCACCTGTGGCACTTCAAAGAGACCCAAGTTTTTTTCCTATACCAAGAGTAAGGACATGGCAAGCACACGAGGCAATGACAAAGAAGAGGCCTACATGGCTGAATTATCCAAGATTGCCACTTCTAGAGAAGGGAATGCCGATAGAGAAATACATGGTGAAAACCCTAACGGGTGCCATGTCATTCTTCAAAAGTCTCCCTAATCTTTCATGTGCTATGCTCTACAAAATTTACCGAATGCTGCTCACATGCATTGAAGTTTTTCATGAGCCAGAGCAAGCAGGAGCACCGAGGATGTCCTTCCTTGAGGGCAATAAGGGTCTATGCTACGACCTAATAAGCGACCATCCTTCCAAAGAAGTCCTCTATAACTTCTATGCCTGCTACGTGTTCTTGTCATCTCATAATATGTTGGCATTTGAGGAAGCGTTCTACACAAGGTTCTTCACTTGGAGAATGGAGATTTTTGGGCCAGTGATCAATAACCTGACTTGATCCAGATGCATAGGCTACTCTGCTATTGAGCTAAAGAACAGAGTCACTATGCAATTTTTGTAGGTTCCAGACAAAGAAAGAAAGATCAAATATGAAAAAGCTTTACATGCACTTAAGGACCGCCTCGCCAACCGTCAACTCGAAGATTATTTTAGCCCATAAAGCTGTTTCAAGAGACGACACAGGCGAGGAGGGGGGGGAATGTTAGCAGCAAGCTAACTCGGATACCATTTTTTGGAGATCTCATTGTAAAAGAATTTATTATTTTGATGAATCGAGAATATTTTAACTCCTATTTTCCGGATAAACCTTGTAATTGATGAGCCGGGGCTACAAGATTCTAAATTGTATCAACCTGTCTTTACCTATCTTTAGTTAGAGCTCCCAGATTATTAGTTTTGACCACCAAAAACCTTGGCTAAGGTATAAAAGCCAATTTTTGTAAGTTATTTTTGGATAATGAATACACAGCATGAGCTAACGCTGCTCACTTCTCTCCTTCTTGTGCTTCCTACTCCCTCCCCAGATGTCACATTGCAATCGTGTCTGTTGTGTTGCAATCGTAGGTAAGACCTCTACGCATTGACATAAGCATTTCACAGTATTTTGTAGATTTTGGCATCGCTGAACCCACGGCCTAATCTCATCATAAGTAGAAATTTAAGCTTTAAAGTCAAAAACTAAATATAGGCGGGGTATTGGGGCATCATTGCTAAGCACTTAGACGCATTCTGGGTCAAAAACGACTAGGTCAAAAATCCACTACTGTTAATAATCGCGTTTTTTGCACTTGACCTAAAGTGGGATTTGAAACCATAGGCATGTGTGTTTAGGCCTTATAAACATGTCCTAGAATTTTCATTACATTTGGATGTCATTTAATGTTGTAACGGATGTGATTTGTTTGTCGATGAGCAATATGCTTTTAGTGATTTCAGTCACTTGAGTGTAGCTTGAGTTAGATGCGAGTTGTTTGTTGTTTTCCAAGAGATTGACAACCCTTGTAGACTCTATGCACTAGTCGAGTCAGCTTTATCCATGGATTGACAATTTAATCGTGGTTCTTGCTACGTCTGCAAAAAGATAGTAGTGAGGTTAGACACCCGTCCCGCACATGGTATGGCTCCATACAACTTGCTCGAAGACATGAGAGGTAAGGGTCGTGGTATCTCAGGGCCTCAATTTCTTGCATTATGTCCACAAGTTAGGAGGGATTTAATGAAGGCAGTTAGCACTAGGAGAAAGGTAAAAGAGAGTGTGCCTGTTGTAAAAATTGCACAAGCTGAAATGAATGAGGATATTACACCTGTGCTAGATTGTTACACATCAAAGGAAGATTGTTTAGGAAAGGTCTAGTGGATGGTGATGCACAAATTTGCATCATGACAAAGGGACTCATGCAAAGACTAGGCATGCACATTCATGAGACACCTGAAATCAAAGTCAAGATGGAAAACAATAGCAAGGCTTGGTATGCAGGCATTTGTAAAAATGTTTTTGTGGAGGCCTTTGGCATTAAGAAGGCATTGGATTTTTATGCTATGTCAACCAAGGGAAGTGGATATCCATTTATCCTAGGAAAACCATGGCTAATGAAAATGCAAGCCTTGCAGGATTGGGAAAGTGGAAAGTTGATCTGCAAGAATGACAATCATAAGAAGGTTGTCTTTGACATGAAGTAGCAACATCAAGAGGAGCTCCATGAAGAATCATCACAAAGTGAGACGAGGAAGACTGGACTAATATCACTTTAGAAGAAGAAGGTAGCGGTAGCACTATGAAAGAGGATTCTTCCATCGAAGTCATGGGGGTAAGGTTTAAGCCAAGCAACCAAGAGACCTCTTGCCCAAGCTTGGAGGAGGTAGGTCCTGAAGAGAACCAAGGTGTGCAAGAAGAAGGGCTACTAGAAGGTATGCTATCAACCACACTTACAAAGCAAGAAAGAGGGGAGTTCAAATGTGTGCTAAGAAAGTTTCCAGCTTTTGCTATAGACTACACCGACGTGCGTGGAGTAGATGATGTTCAACACAAGATCAAGAGCTAAAGCCAGAGGCCACACCTAAGGCTCAAAAGCTACGAAGGCTAGGAGTCATCAAGAAGCAGGCTTTACTCAAGGAGGAAAGAAAGCTTCTATCAACAAGTTTCATTTATCCAGTGGAGAATTTAGAGTGGGTCTCTCCCGTTGTTGTCACTCCCAAGAAGAACAGAAAGTGGAGGGTGTGTGTGGATTATCATCCACTAAATGAGGCAACAAAAAGAGATCACTTTCCCCTCCCATTTCAGGACAAGATACTAAATGAGATAGTTGGTCACAAGAAGTACATTGTGTTGATGGATACTCAGGTTACTTTCAAATAGGGATTGCATTGGAGGATCAATTGAAAACAATCTTCATCACTCCTTGGGGTTGTTATGCTTTTAGAGTCATCCCATTTGGCCTGAAAAATGCTCTTGCAACTTTCCAAAGTTTCATGAACGTGGTGTTTCAAGCATTCTTTGGAAGTCAATTAGGGTGTTCATTGATAATTTCTGTATTTATAGCTTAAAATCATTGCATCTAGAAAGGGTAGAAGAAGGTCTAAATAAGCTCTACAACATGGGAGGTCAACTCAACCGCAACAAGTGCCACATAGGTGAGGATGAAGTGATCTTGCTTGGTCACAAAGTTTCTTACAAAGGCATCGAGGTGGATCCTTCAAAGGCAAAGGCTCTTATTGAGTTACCATCACCCAAGAGTCTTAAGGAGGTCATTTCATTCATTCAAAAGGTGAAGTATATGTCACGCTTCATTCACTTAGCCTCAGAGTTACTTCACCCTTTGCAAACGTTGACACAACAAGTAGAATTTTCATGGTTTGATGAGCTTGAAGAGTACTTTTGTAACATTAAAGTCATTCTGTCAGAGCTACCAACACTCATGCCTCCTTGTTGGGAGTACACATTCTTGTTAGCTCTAGTGTTGAGAAAGAAACAATTGGTGCGGTTTTTCTACAACAAGATCCCCATAGTATCCAGATGCGACCCATCTACTTTGCTATTAGGGTCATGAATGCATTGGAGAAAGGCTACACGGAAGCAGAACTCATGATGCTTTCTCTCATGTTTGCGGTGAGAAAGTCTAGATCCTACTTGCTACAAAAACCTTTTGTAATTATCACTGCAGAAAATTTGTTCCCTTGGGTGTCATCTCAAATAAATCTTAGTACTAGGATCTCAAAGTGGATTATGGAGTTGCAAGAGTTCCCTAACTCTTTCAAGGTAGAAGATAGTGTGTGTGCACAATTGGTAGGGATTATCACTTATAGGGTACATGACAAGGATATTAAGGTGCATGAAGTAAAGATCCTACCATTGCCACCACCAGAAAGTATTTCTATGTTTTTACCTTGTTCTTTAATGGTGCTTTTCGATGAGCCACAGGAAAAGTAGGGAAAGGGCTAGTATTGCTCAACCCAAGTGGAGAGGTGTTCATGAAAGATAAGGTCAATCTACCAAGTTTAACTAGAAAAAATGAAGTAGAATATGATAGATTACTTCACAGTTTGAAGACGTGCATTAGTCAAGGTATACAACATCTCATGGTAAAGGGGGGTGCACTTCTCATTGTGTAGAAAATCTTAGGCATTTGGACATGCAAGAATGAAAGCCTAAGGACAAAATTTCATGTGATCCATAGGTTACTTAATCAATTTGAAGAAGTGCAATTGTATTATATTCCTAGGAAACAGAATGAAGATGCTGATTTACTTACACAAGAAGCAGTTACATGTATTGAGAAAGAAGTCCAGGTTATCATGGTAGCAACAGCTATCAAGCAACTGATATACCAGGGATTGGAGTCATCGGCTCCCATTATTGGCTACATTTTGGAGGGCGAGCTTCCACAAGACTTTAGAAAAGCTCAAAAGAGAACCCTTATGAAGAAGGCAAGTTTCTATCTCTTTGTATAAGGCTCCCTCTATCAAAGAGGGAAGGATAAAGTGTGCAAAAGAGTACAAACTATCGAGGAAATTCTAGCCATTCTAAAAGGTTTGCATGAAGAGGCATGTGGTGGTCATTTTGCCCAAGAGTTAATTGAGAAGAAGATTTTTCTTGCGAGGTATGTTTGGCCAAGCCTGCATGTGGATGTCCAGCATTGGTGTAAAAGTTGTCACAACTGTCAGGTAAGTGGAAATAGAAGATTGGTCCATGGTCCAAAGCAGATCATGCTTGCAAATGGACCCTTTGAAAAGTGGGGCATTGATGCTATGGGTCCTCTGCTTAGAACAAAAAATGGTAAACTCTACATTCTAGTGGTTGTAGATTACATGACTAGGTGGGTAGAGGCTCAAAATGTGGCAAGGGTAAACAGTGAGCAGGTTTGTCTACACTAATATTTATTGCAGATTTGGCACACCTTTGGAGATTGTTTTTGATAATGGTCCAGGGTTCAGGAAGGGTTTACTCACGGAGATTTGTGAAGAGCTTCACATTCTACATCGTCATAGCACACCCTACTACCCACAATCAAATGGTTTGGTGGAAAAGGCTAATGGTGTCATTGCAGGCATCATTAGGAAGATGGTGCAAAACAAGACAAATCTGTGGGATGACTTTTTGGATGGTGCCTTGTGGGCGTATCAAACCACATATAGGGAAGCCACATAGTTCACGCCATTTCACTTGGTTTATGGTCAAGAGGATTTGCAGCCTATCGAGCTCAACATCCCAACAATACATCTTCGTAGAAAAGGGGCACAAGATGACCAAGAAGCATGGATGGATCAACTTCTTATATTAGTGGAACTTGAGTGTAAGAGAGAAGCAGGTTACGAGTGCTATAAGAGAAAGTCTATACAAGCAAAGGAGAAGCTTGCCAAGAAAATGAGGCATCAATGAAGGAGAGCTTGTGCTAAGGTATGACAATTGACTTGACAATCATTTTCATGACAGGTTTGAAACTAGATGGTAGGGGCCATACATAGTCAAAAAAGCTTTCAATTCAAGCTACTACCAGCTCATGGACCTGAATGGTAAAGAGCACTCCAAGAAGGTAAATGGGTATCGGCTAAAGCTTTATTTGGGTCGCCTTCTACTAAAGGATCTACCAAAAATTTGTCAAAAGGCAACTATCTCATGTAAATTTTGTTGCATGAAGCATGAGTGTAACTCGAGCCAAAATGCCAAGGGTCCAAACAATGAAATCTTGTCAAGGACTCAAAAGCACTCTCTTTGGAAAAGATGCACTGGTACATGAATATAACATCATCCTGGGGGAGGGCGAATGATAGCCGTTTTTTGGCTATTCAAAATTGCCATAGTGAGCTACCTCACCCTATCAAATCACAAAAACACTGTGGGTATCCTCACCCTTTCATTGTACATAGGCGTTTGTGAGTTAGGGGACTTTCTCCATATCTCCTTAAAAACCCTCAATTAGCTAGTCATTGGGCTAGTTGATCCAGAAAAATAAATAAAATAAAAAAGAAAAGTATATTATGGCCTCTTTGTGTGTAAATATTTCATTATAGGGATTTTTAATAATTATTTTGGAATTTTATTTAAATATTTATACCTAGGTGTGTGTTTTATTAGACTATTTATGCCTTCTTTTATCCTCTTGCACCATAAGTATACTTTTTGTTGCCAATGTGTACATTCTCTAATCTCATAAATAATTTTTTTTTCTTTTATACAAATCACCTCCACATTTTTATCCTCACCCTTGTGAAAACAAAAATACCGGCTCCTACTCCCTTAGTCACTTTTATTATATAATTCTCATTTACTTGCATACTTTTTCTCTTTCACCCAAGATATGCAAAAGAGGGACCATATCGTATGATTCTAATATCTTTTTTCATATCCATAATTCTTCCATATTTTTTCATTATGTACTCATTATTCTAACACCATGTGCTCATTGAGCTAAAATCCATGAAGAGTCCATACACTAGTCTCACCCTTGCAATGCTACAACTAGCTCAAAGAAGCTTTCCTATACACCACAAGTGATGGTGTTTGTACATCCGTGTCAATCATTTAAATTGAAGCATAATTCTTGCACAAATCTCTCTCTCTCTCTCTCTCTCTCTCTCTCTCTCTCTCTCTCTCTCTCTCTCTCAAGGCACTTAGTGTGTGTATTTGTAGCCTTGATATTAGTGCTAGTGTACCCTTCCTTCTCGCTTGTATTACTCAGAGATTCTCCTCTTCGATGTCCTAGTTCGTTCTCTAACTAGGTGGTGGCCCTTCACTTGTTGTTGGATGTGGGTTTGTTGTGGTTTCTCTTGTTTGTGGTTGCCCCAGTCCCAATTGAGTAGCACAGGAGCCTTGAGGGGTGTTTAGAGGTTGCCTCTTTTGTTCCCCACCTCGGATCACCTCACCATAAACCATGCCAAAAATAGGCAACAAAGTGGGAGGTAACTCGACCAATATATGATCATCAAAAGCATGATCAAACGCATTAAAACTGGCGCTCATATATACATAAAACCAACTCCTTAATCTGTAAACTTTGCAAGCATAAAGTGGGATAAACTGCTTAATCGAGCATAAAGCACATAACCATATACACAAGTAGAGAGCAAACTAGCTCAAAGCACATCCCACAAGAGAAATTGTCTATAAAAATTTGTGAAACGTGTGACTAGCAACGTCTATAGCCACATAAGCATACGTAGTCCTCACTCATATGAGAGTGGGTACAAGAACACCAAATTGTGTCCAAACTGGCAGCTGTCAAAAGTGAGAATAAACACTTGATCACTGCCAGAGTGGGAGTCTAGCTCAACCACTAAAACAACAGAGAGCAAATTGCGAATACATATAAACCATGGGGAGAATTTGGAAAAAATTTGACAGAGTTTCTCCTAAAAACTAAACAAAAACTCAAAAAATATCACCAAATCTCATAATGACAGACACTCAGTGTCTAAGTAGCAAAATCCACGAATGGCATACACGGCACTACCAAAACCCTGGCAAAACAACTCACTCGTGACCGAGTGGCTCTATGGATGTATACCTGTCCAAAAACACTTGTAAACTTGCAAACCTGCTACCTGCAAGCTATAACTAGCTCAAACTGTATCCGCATAATCCATATATAGCATGAAACTCCACTAGACTTTGCAAAAACAGCTCTCTAGTGCTCCACGAAATTGTACAATGCGCATAAAACCGCATCCGGATGTGTAAAGATCCAATAGTCACATCCCAAAGAATCACTTTCATATGCAAAAACAAGGTGAATTATCTCTCAAATAGCACCACATTGTGACATACATAGTCAAAGATGCAAACCACATCACTCTCTACAATGTAAAAATCAAACTCCGAAAGTTTGATTTGTTGAGATTTTTTACAAGCTATTGTAGAAAATTCAGCACTGATAATTTCAAAATTTTGATAGAACCAATGTGTCTAAATCGTGTTAAAACCCTAGGCTAGACTCGTGGATCACATATATCCAACTTCGGGTGTGAGAAATATGCCAAAAACATCCGTTTTTAGTCCAAAAACACAGCATTAACTTGCTGTTGTTACACTTGCTTTAATTATGATCAGAATTTCAAAAAATGGATATCATCATTGGGTCTAGAGTGTGACAAAACCTCAACCTAGACTCGTGAATCATATCCATCCGACTTCGTGTGACAGAGATATGCAACAAATACTATTTCGAGAGCTAAAAACAGCAAAATCGAGCTGCAACACTTCTTGTTCCTGCTCTTTCTCTACAAAATTCAGCAATGGATTGCTACACAAGGCCTATACAAGCTGAATATATATGCCTAAGCTGAGATATGATACCATCGAGCCGTATCCACCACCACTGAGCTCAAGCCGCCATAGCCGAGCCCCGTCGTAGCCGTCTCGTCGGGAAGCCTTCACGCATGACGTTTGCCATCATAGCTCATACCACTTGTGAGTGAACATGTGCATGGATGCATGCATGCATGTGTTGGGGGGCTTCTATCATTGCATAGATCCAATGACCAACAAAATTATCAATCTGGAGGGATGAGCTACTCGGCTAGGGCATGGAAACACTCACATGATTAGTGAGCTAGTCATGGCAACACGAATGGTGACTCTACAAGGTCAGCTTCTTGGACTATGGAGGAGCTAAGCCACAATGGTTGGCCATCTCCCCATCCACTTAATCCCCAATCAACCCAATCACACACACTAACGATCGCAAGATGCACACAACACTAATCCTATCATGCAATACACTAATCACAAGCACACACACATAGATCTATTGAGCACCGCACTCTAATCAAACCTACATGCACACAAAAGCAAAAGAGGGCAACCACACAAGTTAGAGAGGGATTAACCACTGATTAGTCATGATCTAGCTAATCTAAGCATCATTAGCAATCACAAGAAGCATGAGAGAGGCATAGTGAAAGAGAATTAAGCATTGATTGGTGTTAATCAAGTCACATGAGCAAGGAGAAACTCAAGGACTCCATAGCCACACACACCTCAAGAGCTCTCAACAAATGAGCTTGAGAATCCTTATTTCTATTACACATTGCCTTATATACCTAGGGTAAAAATATGCAATGTCCGTGTGCCAAGGGCCTTTAGGGCTCCACCACTTACTGAATCTGCTACCTAGGCGCACTAATTGACCTGTTATTTACAACTTGGAACTCCCATTGAGCCCGTAACACATTAAACATATTACAATGGCTTAAAATAAATCGAAAATTTACAATACGTGACGATTTCGGGAAACTGTGAAAAATGTGTAACTCCAATCTTTACTGCTTCTTTGTATTCATTCTCAATGTGCATCTGTAAGGCTTGGACCTTTAGCAGCTTCTGTTAAATGACGTTAACTCAGTTAACATTCCCTCCTTCCAATTTTAGTGCCCGTCCTCAGGCACTGTTGAAAAGAGTCCGTGGAGGCTGTGGAAGGTTTTGGTTGGTTGGTGATGGGCTAATCGTCTTCATTTGTTGTTGAATTTGTTGATGAGGTTCAATTTGCTGCAGCATCTTTGTTGGTCTAAATATGTTTGATGTGAGAGATTATGCTGCATTTGTTCATTGTAATAACATAATGATGAGGTTGCTCTTTATTTATGAAAAGTATGTACAAGGGAAGTAGAATGATGAGGTTCTAAATTAGGGTCTAATACCTCGATGACCAAAGGGAAAAAACCTAGTGGAAAAAAAGCGCCTTTGGGATACGCACATTATTGGGGTACTTATTAGCATTGTAAATATTAATAAAGTACTCAAGGAATTATTTGCTGATAGATATGGAATTAAAAAGGCAGCAAATATGAAAGGGTAGCATGATGGAACATTGGTTTGCCTGTTGTAGTCCACTCAAGGTGCATAGATGGAAGCAAAAAAAGAGTATCTAATGCATATGTCCAATGGTGGGACATCCTATTTATGCATACATAGAAATACATGGGAAACAATATGCTATGCAAGAAGGATTTTGAGGGGGTCTTAAGAAAGATGGTGTAGCTATAAAATCATATGACATGGATTTGCAAGCTAGTGGCCCTTTAGGAATGGTTTTTGCTGTCAAGGATATGTGCTCTCATCTTACTATGCATTGTGCGTGAGTGTTGGACTCTACGACACTCCACCAATTGTAAGTTAATAGGCTTTGACTCTTATGCTCATCTCATCCAGCATGACCGAAATGATTTAGATATGCTCAACTCTTCCAGCTTGAGTGTAAGCCTAATAACTACGACTCTTAGCACAGAGTTTAATATGACTTGAAGCTTTGGGACTAATGTTTTGCTCATTTTATGGCTCAGCAGCCCGACTCTGACTATGCCAAAGAGTATTTTTTGCACCCTAGTGACTTGAATTTTTACATTATTGTGCTTACTACAAACATTTCTTCATGTAAAAGTAAGCTTGAATCCTAAAAAAGAGGATTAGTGAAGGACCAAGTTGGCATTGAAGGTTTCTTTTGCCATACCTATTTTATCTCTTTGAATTTGCATTCTCGTTGGTTGGATTCTCCTTCTTTGACTGTGAAAACTCCATTATTTGTTTGATTCTCAAAGTAGGCCTGTTCATAGGAGTCTTTGATGTTGCTATAGGCCTCTGTTCACTATCAGCATATCTGGCTTTTGACTAGGATCATTGGAAGACTTAGGAATCCAAATCTCTTGATGACGTTTGTATCTCCATTGGTTAGTTTGCCTTGCTCTAGGTCTTGTTGAGTTTTTGAGATCTTCATGCAGGTTTGGCGTAGTTGCAGTTGGCTTGTGGTTGACTGGTAGGCAAATCTTTGTATAGCCTGTGTAGAATCCTTGTCTAAGAGGAAGACTCTTTGAGATCCATCTTTGTTCTGCATCCTCTTGAGAGTTGTGGTAGAGTTTAGCATCTTTCGATGTTGTTCTCTTGTATAGCTGTTGCTTAGGTATCCTAGGATATTGTCGAGGTTGATACCTTGTGGGCCTTCTTTCTTGGGAGGGACTTGAAGTTACTTCATGTGCCCTAACCTATGGTTTTGGTACCCATATTTGTTTGTTACCTCTATAGTACTCCTGTTCTTTTAAGCTCCCTTGTGATGCTATCCATCCCATGTGTTTGTCTTTTTGTGATGATTTCCCGTCCATAATCCAAACCGGATCATTGACTTTGACTAAATTGATTGGAACAAACACTTGCTTGACTTTCCTTTGCTTTCTTGAGTACTTTGGCTGATATACCTTTGATTTGTTGGGTGTCTCCTTAGAGGTTTCAGTTGGGTCAGCAATTGACTTGAAGTTTTGAAAGCGTGACTTTCTTGAAGAAGCTAATCCATGAGGATTCTTTGATGTAGAGGCATGTGATGTCACACTTTTTGTGCTAATTGATGGAAGTTCCACTTTAGCTTTACCTTTGTCTACAAGATTTATCTTTGATTCTTGTGACTTCTGCAACTCTGAATCTAGCATTAACGGTACCTGTAAATGTTGTTGGCTACCTCTTGGAAAAGAGAGTATTAGCATTGTATTTTCTTTGTATGCTTTGTGATGATCTAACCACTGATGTCCAAGGATGACATCTCCATGCATGTCCTTTGAAGACTTTACCTAAAACTTTACCTGCTCTAGATGATTTTTGATGCTAAGGGTAGCAACCATGTCTTCTTGACTTGTAGCCTTACCCATGATTCCTCTATTATCTGGCTTTCCCTGAGTAATCTATAGAATGCTCTGGATGTTGTCTGCAACCATATTGCAATTTGATTCTTTATCTAGAAGAGCATTGCATCTGGCACTTACTCCATTTACACTACCGAGGACTATAGCTATTCTCATTGTTGGTTCTATTGAAGATTTATGTTTTGCTTTTGCCATAGTCTCATCTTGATCTAACTATGTCTCTATGGAGGGTGACTTGAGACTTTATCTTCCAATCTGACTTGCATCGGCTGATTCGATTGGACTTCCTATTGCTTTTTGGCTGTCTATAACGTTGTTCTTCTTTACTTCTGGCTTTGGTGGCATTCTTTGCTCAATATCGTGGTTTCTCTTTGTTCAGTTTTATCTGCACTTCTTGATGCCTGATTTGCTTTAATCTCTTCTGAAGTTTTGCTCGATGGAGATGAATCATCTTCAATAAGATCTGCTTTGATATAAGTCTCCATTTTTAACTGCGCTTGAGAAACTTGTGCTGTCGTCCGCGGGTGACCATTGTTGGTATTCATTCTTTGTTGTGTGTGATGACTCCATCATGTCTTAATTTTGTATCTCTGGCATCTTTTGGGCCATTGGCATCCTCATTATGACGTCGTCTGGCATATCTTTTCTTGTGATCACGTGGAATTGGGCAGTAATGTTTTATAAACTTACTTCAATGGTGGTGGAAATGATTCCCCAACATTCTGCTCGTTTGTCTCCAATTATGGTCACAAATTTAGGAGCATCTTCCAGCTGTGGTTGGCCACATCTTTTCCAAGTGTGAAAAGACATGAGGTTTTTATCTAACTGAAAATCTAGCTTCACCTCACTTGACAACTTTTCTTTGTTTTCACTGGTGAGGTTGCACTTGATCTTCTCAGGATTTGTGTCTGAATTGACTACTTTTGTTGTGGCAGTGTCCTTTGGTTGAGCTTTATCTGCATTCTCTTTGCTTTGACCACCTGCTTCAGTTGATGTTTGCTCCATTGGCTGTAATATTGCTCCATTGGCTGTGATATTGCACCTTTTTGCAAATGTTGAGCATTGTCTACCTGCATCTGAGTAACCTTTGACTTTAAAAGATCCATTGTACTTTTTGGCAAAATCTGTCTCTTCGGAGGAGATTTCGGTGGTGACCTTTGTGTAGCTTTCCTTACTTTGGCTTTCATTGATTTTGACTTTTTTGTCACTTGTTCTGGCAGCTTGAGGCTTTGCATCATCTTTAGATAGTCTTTGACTTCAGACGGGCCATCCATAGGGGTTTGTACAAGGTCATGGTCTTGATGATATTCATTACCATATGCATCTTGATATACAGATATGAGCTTGATCACATGTAACTGTTTGAACACTATTGTACTTGTCGGTTTTTTACTCAACTTTTGGAGATCGATTGAAACTTTTGTCCTTGATGATCTTCATAGAGGAATTTGTCTGCAAATTCTGAGAGGAATCTGGGTCACTTGGAAACTTCTAACAACCATATGATCTTTCAATAGTTTTTGCTTTAAAGGGGTCTGTTGATTAAAGGCTCTAGGGATTCTAACTGGTGTAGCATTTCTTGGTACATAAGCTGAGCTTGATGGATTTACAACTCCCCCCTTCCCAGGGTGATCACTATAGCCTACTTCATTGTAAGAGTTCAAAATTGTTTGGCTCTGGTTTAGTCTCACCTTTTGGGATTGTGAAGCTACACTTTGGATAGTATTGTTGATGTTTGGTATCTATAAACCTTCTACATAGTTTCCTATGTATCTCCGTGAAACATGAAAAATTATTCCCCAAGTCAAGCTATAGATAACATTATCTTTGCCGTGATATTTCCTATCCCATGGGTCTCCTATGACATGAGCTTCTGTGTTTTCAGGACCCAGGGCATCATAGATGCTAGACTCTCATCTATATCTACGATTGTTTTGGTCAAAGTATATGTTCGTTTAGTTACAACGTTGAAGCTCGATTTTTGATGGAGGAGAGTTTATTTCTGGGTTTACTCGTGTAATATCCTTCAGCTCTAGAGAGGATGGGTTATAATAGATTCTTTCCTCTGAAATGAACCATCCTTGCTGATCTATCACTGGACACACTTCTATGAGCTGGTATGTGGGCCGTTCAAACAGTGGTTGATCCTTTTTGTAAAGTTGCCCTTTTTGGTCTACATAGTGTGCATATGAATCATGTGTACCATACGATGCTAACAACATTTTGTTTGATGTGTCCCTTAGACTCGTGAATGATTGCACACTTGTGGAAGTGGATGCAGAATCATTTGCAAACCTAATAGTCTTTTCTACAATCTGTGATATCTAAACACCTTGACCAAATTCATGTAGGAATTTGTTGTTCAAAGAATCAATTTTAAGATTTTCAAGTGCATGTGCATCTTTATGCTGATTTTGAACTTGCAGTGCTTTTACTGGTGCTTCTAATGGTAATGCAGAATCATCTGATTGCATTAAAAGTGACGAGTTAGATGCGCTTACATCAAGATTTTCACTTCCAATTTTCTTTGTGCCTTGCTTGGCAATTGATGTGTCCCTGTTTTCTGGATTTCTTGGACAATGTTCAGAAAAATGCCACATTTTCGTTCACAATCTGAGCAATACGCCATGATTGGTGGTATTTCATTTGGTTATGTCATGTCAAGCTCTACCTGACGAGCTTTTGTTTTTGTGCTTGCCAAGTTGTCAGTATCGTCTTTGAAAACACTGAGCATCAAGCAATAGATTGCTCTATCTTGACCTTTGTACCGTCTTTGACTCGATTCTCCAATTAGATTGGCTTTGGTTGATCTGTTGATCTTCCAATTCTGGATCTCGACTATAGATCTGACCAATGTAATCCATGTACAATGACCCTGATTGAATTTGCACCATCTGCATGTTTTGCTAGCTTGTGCAGATTTCTGGATAAACACTTGGGTTGACTTTTTGAACTTCTATATGCACTTCATCTTTGAGCTTGCAATACCTCGCTCCACTGTAGTTTGTGAACATCTGGGAGTTTTTTGAATCTGGCTTTACCATGATCAATAGAATCGTGGCTCGTGTGCTGCTTTTGCTGCTCATCAAATATCTATGGCCTTCTAAATCTACATATAAGACTTTATCTCCATTGTTGCCATATAGCTGTAAAATTTGCTCTGTTGCAGTTGTGCATGTGTTGTCACTGCTACTAGCTTGCTCAGTTGTACTTGAACTCTTAGCTCGACTTGAGTCCATGTCGACTGGTTCTGGAAAAACAGTCTCCTAGTAGATTTGGGTATCGATTAGCACAATTTCTGCTGCCCGTACTAGCCTAATATGCAATCACATGTGAGTTGTACCCCTGTTCGTCCAATTGGAAGCTCAATTTGCAATGCAATTATTTGCACTTGCCAATTTCTAGCATGCACGATGACTTCTAGTCCCCGGCGTTCTTTGTCTGAACTATGGGAACACTGTCTAGAACTGGGCTAGAACTGTGATGACCTTGGCTCGAATAATCACCATCTATTTTCGCACTTCCCGGTTTTTTTTCCTGGGGATTTTCTATTGTTTCTGGCTCGCTTCTTCTCAATTTGCTTCTTCGCTAACGCGCGTAGTACGAGACAAGAGAGAGAGAGAAACGGTACACTGGCGTGGCGACATGTGCAGTGGGGCCGACTCAGCAGAGAGAGACAAGAGAGAGAGAGCAGTACGACAAGAGGGGAGGGGGAGGATGTGTGCGTTTGAGTAGGACAAAGGGAGAGAGTGTGTGTGTGTGTGTGTATGTGTGTGTGTTAACGGCTAACTAGCGAGGCGCAGAGGAGAAAGTTAGAGAGACTGAGAGAAGGGGATGAGAGATAGTGTTAATGATCACGATTCGAGAGAGAGAAAGAGGGAGTTAGAGAGAGAGTGAGGGCATGAGAGAGAGAGAGATAATGAGCGTTTGTAGTGGGGGGAAGAGTGAGAGTGGGAGAAAATAATCATTAGTTTGAGAGAGAGAGAGAGAGAGAGAGAGAGAGAGAGAGAGAGTTGGAGTGTGTGTGGGGTGTTCACGGGCCACGAAGCACGAGAGATCGACGGGAACAAGATGAAGAAGGAAGAAGAAGATTATTTTAACGTCATAGGAAACTATCCCAAGAGATCGTAAAGATCTATCTGACGAGGAGTTCATGCGCCGCAAGGCACGCTCGAAAATCGAACGAAGCCAAATTTAGTCCGAAAATTAGTCGAAACGCTAAAAATCACCCAAAAATCCAAAAAATTACCAAAAAAATCCTCTTTTTTTTTAAGATTCTAGAAATCTCTAAAAATCATTGGCAATCACAATCGAACACTTTTGACACGCATAAGCACACCAAAATTAGCAATTTTTATAAAAATGGCAAATTAAACAAAGTCATCAACCCGATCCCCGGAAATAGCAAATAGCTCAAAACTTGACCAAGGAGGGCACAAATGCGCTCAGAATGATGCCATAAATACATACTCAAAACAATTTGTAAAGATCACACGTTATCAATATTTTACAAAATTAAGCAAAAATTGATGAAAAAATTAGCAAAAAATTACCAAAAATTATCCAAAAAATACCCTTTTTTGTTGAAATTCTTCACAAATAGGGGATTAGTGCAGCCAATAAAATCACAAAAAGCACATTAATTCAAATCCAAACTAGGCAATTAAACTGGCGAAATTAGCAACAACGTTAGGTCAAATTTGACGCATTTGGAATGTGTAAATCCCTGTTTTGAGCTAAAAAACGTAGCAATTAACCATTGCACACATCAAATATGCAATCAAAAATTGAATTAATCATGCACATTAAGCACCTTTTAGGCACACACACACACACACATACACACACACACACTAATAATTGACAGTTTTTACCAATCTTTAGGCACGCACACAAAAGGGTTAATCTTGTCGAAATTGCAATGTGATTTCACAAGTATCTAACTGGGAATGACGACAATACAAATCAATCACCATAATTTAAAAATTATTAAGCACACATTGATTTTTAGGTGCATGATCAACGGTGAAATAGTGCACACACACCTAAAATTAGGCATACACACACTCAATTAGAATGCACATACACTTGATTTTAGTGCACACACTCTTGCAATTGACTATTCAAGCTTGCTATTAGATCAAATATGCACACAATTAGGGCATTGCATCATCGTGGAATCTCTACACAATTCTACACATGTTTAGATTCTAGGGAGGTTGAGAATACAACCTTCATTACCTTTCCAATGAAGATCGATTGACGATTGAAAGCTCCAATCCTTAGTAGCAAACTAGTGTGTAAGTTAGAAAAAATTAGTGAAATTAGCAAGGGGTTAGTGTGAAATTGACAAGATACAGTGACAAATAAGGGAACAATGAACACATTGCTTCATGCACACAGATCCAAAATTCACAAAACCATAAACACACAAGTGAAATTAGTGAGGAAAAACATCCAATTATGCCACAATCGCACTAGCATAGGCCATCGTCCCCGGCAATGGTGCCAAACATTGGGGTGTTTCCATCATTGCATAGCTCCAATGACCAACAAAATTATCAATCCGGAGGGATGAACTACCCGGCTAGGGCATGGAAACACTCACACGATTAGTGAGCTAATCATGGCAACACGAATGGTGACTCTACAAGGTGAGCTTCTCGGCCTGTGGAGGAGCTAAGCCACAATGGTTGGCCATCTCCCCATCCACTTCCCTTTACGTCCAATCAACCCAATCACACACACTAATGATTGCAAGATTCACACAACACTAATCCTATCATGCAACACACTAATCACAAGGACACACACATAGATCTATCGAGCACCACACTCCAATCAAACTTACATGCACACACAAGCAAAAGAGAGCAATCACACAAGATTAGAGAGAGATTAACCACTAATTAGTTACGATCTAGCTAATCTAAGCATCATTAGAAATTGCAAGAAGCATGAGAGAGGCTTAGTGAAAGAGAATTAAGCATTGATTGGTACTAATCAAGTCACATGAGCAAGGAGAAGCTCAAGGACTCCATAGCCACGCACACCTCAAGAGCTCTCACCAAAGAGTGCTCTCAACAAATGAGCTTGAGAACCCTAATTTCTTTTACACACTGCCTTATATACTTAGGGTAAAAGTATGCAATGTTCGGACGTGCAAGGCCTTTAGGGCTCCACCACTTACTGAATCTGCTACCTAGGCACACTAACTGACCTGTTCTTTACAGCTTCTTGGAACTCCCATTGAGCCAGTAACACATTAAAAATATTACAATGGCTTGAAATAAATCGGGAATTTACAATACGTGACCATTTTGGAAAACTGTGAAAAATGTGTAACTCCAATATTTACTGCTTCTCTGTATTCATCCTCGATGTGCATCCGTAAGTCTTGGACCATTAGCAGCTTCTGTTAACCGACATTGACTCAGTTATTAATAGCGTGTGCAGTGCGGTGCATGAGGGAAAGGGGAGGAGCACGAGACCGTTGTGGGTGGAGAAAAATCTAGAAGTGACTCAAGTGTATGAGTGAGGTGCTCCTTATTCTTATCTATAGAATAAGAATAAGGAAGTGTGTATACACAGTGGGTAGCCGGACATTGACGTCCGAGCTAGGCAAAAGGCGGAGTACCTTTATTCCAACATACTCATCCTCACGAGCACATCGTCTAAGAATATTATCCTTCCCTATCTTGTAGAGAATACCTGCAATTAGAGAATAAGGTTCACATTACTTTAGTAGTTTTCGAGCTATATCCTTATAAAGCTCTTTGGATGGAAAACCATTAATTAAAAAGTTTACAATCTTCTCACTCCATTCATGCATGGTCTTGACTAGGAATAGGGAAGTATCGAGCAATTCATCATTGATTCTAGTAGGGGCTTCACCATTGTATATGTGAGACACATAATCAGTCATGACATGCCTTTTATTGGGTCTCACCATGACGATAAGATCATTTCTCAAGAAGAATTAATAACCATTGTGTAATTTTCCCCATGGAACATGGTTTTTTTTACTAGATACAACAACGCTTGATGATCCACATAAAAAACAAACTTGTTGGCAAGAAGGTAATAGAGAAATTTCTTTATTGCATAAGTCATAGCTAAACCTTCTCACTCTGTAGTGGTGAAGTTCCTCTCAGCATCATTGAGTTGGCGACTTGCAAATCTAATGGAGTAGTCTAATTTATGTTCTCCTGGTTGAGATAAGACACATCCAATAGCAAAGTTTGATGCATCAATATGCACATGAAAAATTACGTTCCAATTGGGAACTCGTGGGATTGGAGCACTTGTCAGGGCCCTTTTTGATAATTCATAGGCATGGTCACACTCCTCGGTCCAGCGAAACTCAATAAGAAGCTTGTACAATGGACAAGGTATCTCAACAAGGTTTAAAATAAATCGCCGATAATAACCAACATGCCCCATGAATCTTTGGACTCCCTTATAGTTTGTAGGTGGTGGTAAATTAAAAATGTATTTAATTTTGCTTTCATCTGTGAAAATCCCATTCTTGGACACAATATGCCCTAAAATGACTCCATCTTTAACCCAAAATTGGCATTTGAAAATGTTCAATGAGATGCGATACAATCTACACCTTTCAAACACTTTTTGTAAACATGATAGATGTTCTTTCCATGAAGAATAAACACAAAGATCATGTAAAAATGCTCCATAAAACTCCCTTAGATATTCCATAAAAGCAGTGTTTATTAATCTTTGGAATGTAGCAGGGGCATTAGTTAAGCCAAAAGCCATAACATGAAATGTGAACACTCCAAATTCAGTTATAAAAGGGGTTTTATCTTGGTCCTCTAGCGCAATCGTGATTTGATTGTAACCAAAGTACCCATCTAAAAAGCTATAAGCTTCCTTTCCTGCAACTTTCTCAAGAACATGCTCCGAATATGGCAAGGGATAACGGTATCTCTTAGTGGCAACATTATCCTTCTTGAGATCCATGCACACTCTGAGTTTCCCATTCTTTTTTGGCACAATAACTATTAGAGACACCCATTTTGAGTGCTCAATAGGGTGAATACACATTTAATAATCTTTTTGAGCTCTTCCTGAATAATCTTTGCATACTCAGGATTCATTGGGTGGGGTCTTTGTTGGACTGGTTTAGCAGTGCTAATCATTGGAATTGTATGTTGCACTACGGAAGGTGGAACGCCCTTCATGTCATGATATGTCCAAACAAATATACTCCTTGGTCTCTATCAGGTCTTGGGCAATGAAAATAGGTTGGAGTCCTCACTTGGGTCCACTAACTCTATTTCTTTAACTATCATCAGACCGTCATAGACTCCATTACTTCCATTAGTAGGTGTTCTTTTGGTCTTTGTATACACAACTTTACGCTTCTCCACGGTGTAGGATTTGAAGTGATCACGTGCAAGGTGTAAGTCCGTGGGATCTTGTTGTGTTGTGGATTGTGATTTTGCTTCCACCTCCTTTAGTTATAGAGCTAACTCTCGGTTTTGATGTCTCCTTACAGTATGGCTCAACTTTGGCTTCTATATGGCCTCTATTGTGCAATATCAATGGCTTTTGGACTGCACCACATAACGCTTTGAAGGGATTCACCCCAATTATATACCAACTTTTGATGAGCATCACATGCCCCCATATAACTGAGCCATTCTGCGGTAGATTTCTTTTCATTTATCCTAGCACAAATATTCACTCAATATTGTCGCCTCTTATATCACTTACTCCTCTGGTCTAATTTTTTATTATGGTTGGTTTCTAGTGTAGAGTCTCACTAGATGAATCGCTACTTGTGTCTTCTCCTCTCCAGGCTAGATTTTCATCTAGGGTACCACTGGGCCTTGAATGGTTTGTCCCCACATTTACACCAATATTTAACTGAAATTCTTTGTCCTCAGAGTCAATTTCAACTGATGATTCCGAGTCTGAGGCGTGTGGGCTATAGTCTTCTGAGACTCTATTAGTTCCAATGTCAGTCAAGCCTTCATCTTGTAGGTCATCAGAATTGCTCCTATCATATTTAAATGTACGAGTTGTGGTAATTCGTCCCCCTCAGGTGTTACCCAAGTCATCCCTCTATTTTCCCAAGTGTCTATGGTTGTTGCTAGGTGGACCCAATCCACGTTGTCACACTCAATCATTCCAGGTAGAACATCCATGTAAGGGGAATCTTCCCCAACATTGGTGTCCTTTTTACATGTGTAACAATACTGCAATGGGGCCAAGTGAATTGTGGCGTCAGATCGATGGTCAATTATAAATCTGTTTCCTAGAGGATATGCTTGATCAGTCACAAGATCAACTCGAATGACAAAGACTTGGAACTGTAAGTAGACGTGGTTTTTAGACCAATCATGCACCATTTTTTCTTCCCTCATGAAAGGAAGTCCTAAGATCATTTCAGATGACATAGTGTGCTGGAAAAAATCCATAACAATGAAGGTGTGCCTTACCTTGTGTCCAAGGACCTTGATCTTGAGATCTTCTAGCATCCCAATAGGTTTAACGATGGTCCCATTGTCCATCTTTACCACTATGTTTATAGTCCCAAGGTGAGGTCTCCCCATAGATTCCAAACAATTTTTAAATACAATGCTATCCCTAGTGACACAATCAAGGATTCCCTTCATAGTTAATCCTTTGGTAGTGATTGGAAGGGTCACATTGGATTCAAAGCCTTCAAAGTACTTTCCTAACTTGTTGACAGGTATTTCGACAACAGAGTTCTCATCTAGATTGGGTTGTGGCTCTAAGGTTTCCTCCTCTATTGGCACTTCATTAGACCTATCTATTGGTGCAAATTGTGGTAACCCGATGTTTAGTTCTCCATTGAGGCAAGCTTGAAGAGCAAGGAATATCTCGGGATCTCCATATAGTTTAGGCATGATGGTAGTTCTAACTTCTGAACCCATGACATCCATCAATTTGGCAATATTTAACGAAACTTTTTGGCCTTCAGTCCCTTGACATGGGGAAGATGGGATATCCATTTCTTTGATAGGGTCAGGTAATCCATCTGTAAACATTCTCTCCAACAAGAAGGGAGTATGCTCGCTTCCCAATGACTTAAAGTCACTTTCTTCTTGGATGACACTAGGTATGGATAGTGGTCTATGGTCTTTGTGAGGTTGATTTTGTGTAGAAAACATTGTGTCTGTAATTTGGATCTTCCTAGCTGTTGGCTCTAGCTCCTTTTGGGTCTCATCTACAAAAATCCTTAATTGCTTGACTCGCTCGATCTCCTCTATAGGGTTTGGGCAAGTATCGGCATTGTAGATGTGCTCCCTTGGTTGGTAAGCAATAGTGTGGCATTCTTTTGTAGTCGAATAGGACACTCAGCTACACATCCACACTCATAGCATTGAAGAGGTGGTCTCTTGGCAGTGAGATTGATATTTTGGCCTCTTGCTTCAAGAACAACTACTTGATAAACAGGTTTGACTTGTCTCCAGTAGTCCTCCATGTAGTATTGACACTCTTCAAGTGCATCCATCCCATTGGCATATTAGGGTCTATATCTTCCTCACAACCTTTCAAACAAGCAGTAGATGGCTAGCAACCCATATGATTCACAAGGGTGACTCTTGGATGTGGGGGTTGCAATCCTACCATTGAAGGTGGTAGCTGTGTAGCTTGAAAAACATTTTGGACTCTAGGAACCATGTATTGTGATAGTTGTTCAACAAGTGGGATAGGCATCAATGCAGGAACTCGAGATGAATCCGTCCAAGCCAAGGGCGGTTTATTTGCCATCACATGTTTGAACATTATACAATCCTTAGCTTGGTGCCCGTACCTACCACATGCATTGTAATTCCCGTTGAATTCTACTCTAAATGTAGGGCATTCACTAGTGCTATGTGGACCAAAGCAAATTGATCACCATTGGTGTTCCCTTCTTGGATACATATGATTGTTGTAAGATCCCCAGTTTTTGGGTCTCTTCTAAAAATAAGAAAAATAGCTCTATCTTGCCAAATTTTGACTTGAGATGCTTGATTGATAGTACTGAAAGGTTCTAAAGTAAAAAACAAGGTCGTTTCCATGTTCCAGTAGGTTAGACGGATGTTTGGTTGAGTTTTTAAAAAATCCAATATTTTTAGCTTTTTTATGTTTTTTTGGAAAAAGCAAGGTCGGATCCTTGATCTACGTGTTCCAGGAAAGCTATAGTCCAATTTTGTAAAAATCTGTTTTTGAGTGCTTTTCACGTTGTTTATAGCTTTTCATGATTTTTAGCGGCTTTTAGTGAAAAACGAGTCCGCTTTCTTATTCCAATGGACGAGGGGAACACGTGGTTCAATTTTAGAATTTTTTTAAAAAAACTTTTTACGCTATTTTTAGCTTTTCGTGCTTTTTGGTGTTTTTAAAAAGCAATGTGCTTTTTATGATGACCTAAACATAAAAATTAATTTTAGTCTCCATCGAATTTAAAAATGATCATCCGTAGCAAAAACGGGACCAGACGAGATTTTCACGGGAATTACTTTTATAAAAAGTAGTACCGTAAATTCATCGAGGCAGTACGGGAAAGCCATAATTATGTCATGACATTACGGTGCGGCATAGTCTAGCTACGGTTTTCATTAGTTAGCCAGATATTGTTCAATTGGCCAGTTTTGCTATAAAAATTGAATGGTAAGTGGGAGAGTTTAACCACCAAAAGCAAAGACTTGTTTTAAGCAAACTCCCCAAAAGCTTGCAGCTATTCCTGGCTCAAAAACTAGCGCTAGATTCCGCTTGGGACTCACTCAAGCCAGCTGCAAAGCCTATAAATTCACCTGCAAGCCTTAGTTTTCAGTACAGTCTGTTGCATCTACTTCGCAAGGCTATATGTATCTACTACACGGATTTGTGTAAGATCTTCATCATCATCTCCATAAGCTCTTCTCTCTTGGAAAGAAGAAGAAGAAGAAGAAGGACACACTCTCTCTACTTGCTTATTATCTTCTCTCTCGTTTCACGGTGTACGCGCTCTCCAGAAGCTTTTGTGGCGGATACCTCTATGTAGCTCTCATCACCGCTCTCTTGCAGCAAAGCAAGAAGCCTTTTGAAATCCCATAATTGGTTCTAAAGCACGGTGAGAAGCTCTAAACTCCATAGTTATCATCTCTCTCTCTCTCTCTCTCTCTCTCTCTCTCTCTCTCTCTCTCTCTCTCTATGTCGTTTTTTTTAGTAGTCACCCTCTCGGTGATTTTTTTTTCGCATACGAGTGTATGTATGGATTAACCAAATATATACAAATTTTTTCCATGATTATTTCATAATGTTTAGCATACTTATTTACGCACATGATGTGTTTATGATCACGTGCGTGCATAAAAAGCGCTTTTTGTTTCACATCATAGAGGCGGTAGGAACACTGTTTTGCTCATAAATCACAAACCACTATGAATCAACTCAAACCCTTTATTCTAGAGATAAAACACATCGTTTAGAACATTTTCTCTCTTTGGTGTCATGTGAAAAACACGCATGAGCTAAGAGATATGGTCAAAAAACAACTTGTTGCCCACTGCACTGAACCAAATTTTTTGACTCCAGGCTCCTTGGAAAAGCACTATATACATTCACCGGATGGGCAAACCCAGTTACCCAATTGAAAATATTGATGAAACTTGATGATAAATGAATTCAGGTCTCCATTATCACTTCGAGAATGCGAGTTATTAATCGTTCTATAACCGGTTTTACCTACACGTATAGGGGTGCTATAGGGGGGGTACGTCATGAGTTAACCGAATTGTTTTTATATGTTTTATGGTTTGTTTTGGTGATTTGATTTCAACTATTAGATGGCCATAAACTTATGCGAGAGTATATGGTTAAACATCTTGAACCACATAGGCAAATATGATTAAAGCGGCTTTCTTTTGGGTTTACGTTTCTTGTGTGAGTACTATATGGGTGAAGTGATGTGATAGAGTGATGGTCTATATTATAGAGCTGAACTTGATGCATTGGTTTGAGGTAAAATACTTTCATTTACATGTTTTGCATGCTCCCAAAAATGTCAAAAAATTGTTTTTTGCATATGTATGAAGTTATGGTTTAAGGCTAGCTCTACACCTCACCTCTCTATGTGCTAGAGAGGTGAAGTGTAGATGTGATGCATCAACTTTGCATGGTTGGATGTTGTCAAAATTTGATTTTTATGCCATGATTAGTTTTTTGTCGGACTCTTTTTATGCATGAAAGAATCACGTTTTAAGGGTCACATGTGTGTGGACTCCGATTCATTGCAAGTGAGATATGTCAAACTCCAAATATGGGAGTTGGTTCAATGTGATTATGATTTATTGTTAAGGGCTGAGATTCCCTCATGGATTTGGTTGAAATTTTATGGTGGAAGTCGATGTGGCTTATGTTTCTTTTTTGGATTTGGCTATGTTGCCGAAATTTTTGCAGCCATATTATGTTCTGAAGTGGTTATGCAGGATTGGTTATGCCTCACCCAAGTAGGGTGGAGTGCTCACCCGTGTGATGTGATTGGATTATTGTTTATGGTTTTGGGAATGGATCATGAAGTGATCTAGGTGGTTTATGATAGACGTGCAAGGGTAAAGACCCTGTACAGTTTAGCTACTTGAAAAAGATTGTTTGTGCATATGAAAAGTGCTATTGTGATTGGATTCACTTGTTATGTTTCTCATGGTAGCGTCGTTACAAGATTAAGATCACCTACATCGCTTAGCCTTAGATTAAAAGGTCGTTGACCTAGGGCTTTGCTAGATCAGAGGTATTGCCTAGGTCTTCTTCTTTTTGTTACGCTCATTTAGTTGCACACAAAGGTGCTATCAAGCCTTTATTGACTCTCTCTCTCTCTCTCTCTCTCTCTCTCTCTCTCTCTCTCTCTCTCTCTCTCTCTCTCTCTCTCTCTCAGAGTGGTGACGATGTCGATGTCAATGTCCCCTTCCACCGTCGGAGGGAAGCCTCCAAAGCCAAGACGAGGTGTCGAAGTCGCAAATCCTGCTCACTAGCTTGCACTCACTCTCGCTCGCTCGCTCACAACTCTCAACCTCTCTCAGAACTCTTTTGGCTGCTCAAGAAGAAGAGTAGATCTCTCTCTCTCACACACATGTCGGATGTTCAGAGAGTGTTGAGGACGAGATGGACGGGTGTGTGTAGATGTGTCGAACGGGCCTGTCGAGATGGAAGGAGTGTGTGTGCGCGTGCGCGCGCATGCACTCCGGCCTTGCTGTAGTGTTGCCAACTCATCTGCAGAATGTGTGTGGGTGTTCTACTTTGGCTCGGGTGTTCTGCTTTGGCTAGCAACTGGCTGCTCCTAGCGCTGCCTTCTTCAAGACTTCAAGCTTGTTTGCAAAGCTTCAGAACTTGATTGCTCTATATTTCCAGAAGCAGATCCCGACCTGGCTTCAATTCAAATTTGCTGCCCAATTTTCTGTTGCCGACCTGCTTTCGGTTCTACTGCAATTGCCGATTCTCTCTTGCCGCCGCCCCCTACCGAATGCTTTCCATTTTGAGGCTTTTACCCGATTCCTTGCTTGCACCTCGATTCTTGCAGTCTCCTCCTTCTCACCGACTACCGAGCTTCACCTGCTCCAGATTGCTTCTAAGCTCCCTTGCTTGGGGTTGGTGCACATGCGATTAGCCGGGGCTCAGGATCAGGTGCCATAATCTCTAATACCGCTTGAAGATGTTGGTTGTGGAGTGCAAGAGAGGGATGGAGAGAACGGGAAGGGGATGCAGATAGTACACGGCTTGTGGGTGGAGCTCTAGAGAGAGTAGATTCTCTATTCTCCTTATTATCATTATAACCAAACAATTCAAGTGAAGATGGGCCGGCGGCTGCCCGACCATATCCGGCCACGGGGCCTTAAACCCAATAGAGAGAGCATAGAATTATTGAACACAAATGCAAATAACCACACTATATTGATTGCCTTTTACACACACACACACACACACACACACACACACACACACACATATATATATATATATATATATATATATATATATATATATATATATATATGCATGCACTTTTCCATGCAAACTTCCCAAACACTAGAGGTGTAAGTTTGTAACTGCATGCTCTAAAAGCATTTTCCCATGCGCTTGAACACACTAACCGTGGACCGGGGCTTCAAAACACAGAGAGAGAGAGAGAGAGAGAGAGAGAGAGAGAGAGAGAGAGAGAGAGACCTGGAAAAGCAACACCTTTACACAAAATAGCAGGTAGCTAGCCCGCTTCTTTTGAGCAATGTCTAGAACACCTACAACCACCAGAGGAAGATTAGCTAAAATGAGAGAGAGAGAGAGAGAGAGAGAGAGAGCCCTTGGGGTTGCTCACCATATCCAACACCGAGACTGTTGCAGTGGTGTACAAACGGTGAGGGAGGGAGAGAGAGAGAGTTTTGTGCCCCTAGAACTACCATTTTAGATCCTCCACCCAACCTCCTTTTATTGCCCCTGGCCTAGGATTCCTTCTCCACTGGCAGTCGACCCTTGGCCCGGTCCTTGACCTGTAGGTGGCCCTTGGCCTAACATTACTCCCCCCTTGGAGAAGTGTTTTCGTCATCAAAAACAAAACTGGGGAACTTCTTCGTAAGAACACTAATGTTTTCCCAGGTGGTACCTTCTTCAGGTCAATCTTTCCACTTGACTAACGCTTATTGACGTACATGATGATGTGTACGTAAATCATCATAGTCCAAAATACCTTCAAGTTCATACGGTAATTGGGGAGGAGGTTCAACAAAATTGACCAAAATTTGTTGGTCAATAACACTGTCATCCCCATGCAAGCGTTTACGTAAACGACTTATATGAAATACTGGATGAATATGAGAATGTGCCAGTAATGAGAGTTTGTAAGCTCGATCACCCACTCACTTGAGTATCTTGAAAGGCCCACAATTTCGGAGATAATTTAAGTATTGGCCCAGTCTTTAGACATTCTGAATGCTCTAGCACACACAAAAATACCTCTTTCCCTTCCTTAAAGGTAGCTTGTCGATGTTTTCCATCATCATACTTCTTATATCGATCCTGACATTATGACAAGCAAGTTTCAACATATCCATATGGTCTTGGATAAAATCCTTAACCTGATGGAGTTTTTCTGTTGCCAACCCCACCGTAACTGGTGACCTAGGTTGAAAACCGTGCATTAGCATGAAAGAACTAAAACTAGTCGTGACATGTTTAGCACTATTGTAAGAAAACTCAAGAAGAGGTAGATACTCTTTCTATTCTATTTGTTTCTTGCTAACGTATGCTTGTATCATATCCTCTAACACTTGGTTAACTCGTTCACTTTGACCATCCATTTCAGGATAATCTGTTGTACTGAGGTTGAGTTGTGTACCCAATCGTTTAAACACGGCCCTCCAAAAATTTCAGTTAAACTTGGGATCACGATCAGTCACAATGTTACTTGGAAATCCATACAACTTGTACAGTTTGTCTACAAATAACTTTAGCTAATTCTGGAATCTTTATTGATGACTTGGTTGAAATAAAGTTGCATAATTTAGTCAACCCATCTATGACCACCCATACCGAGTCATGACATCGCACAGTGGTTGATAAACCTACAATGAAATCCAGAATGATACTTTACCATTAAAAATCTCCAAAGGATGTAAGAGTCGATCCTCCTGCCTTCAGGCGCTCTGCTTTGTTAACTTGACATCAATGCCAGACATACACATAATCTTGAACAAATCCGTGTAAACTTGGCTGCTAAAATTGTTGTCTTACGAGAGCATAAGTCTTTTTAATTCATGGGTGCCTTGCATTTGGAGTGTTGTGACATTCATAAAGAATTCGACAACGAATGTCCGCTTCTATCGGTACAAACTCTCCCCTTGTGGAGTAGGTACCCATTATCAATGGAAAAATTCTTCCATCTCTGTAGTTCATCACTCGATAGAGGAGAATTGGATGTGGAGGTTAACAAAACACTACCAGCATTGAAGTGAGAAGGATCCCTCCTTTGCACATGACTCCACACTTTGGAATACGCATCGTCATGCTCATGTTTGCCCTTCAGAGAATCCAAAAACTCACTTTGAAGTTTTGTGAACAGAAGAGAGTTGATCTCACGCATACGACTAAGAGCATTAGCCACCACATTGTATCGTCCTTTATCATTCTAGAGCTTTGCGTCATAATCCTGAAGAATCTCAGCCCACCTGGTCTTTTAACCCTTCAAGTCAATTTGTTGTGTAAACCATTTTATGTGTTCATGGTCAAACACAATCTCAAACTGAGCTCTACACAAATAATGCTGCCATGTCTTCAAGGAAGACACGATTGCATAGATTTTGCGTTCATAAGCAGAATAAAATTGTTGTGTTGAATCAAGCTTCTTTCTTTCAAATGCAATTAGCCTCCCCTTCTATAGAAGGACTGCTCCAATAGCATGATTACTGGTATTTGTTTCCAAAACAAATGGCTTTAAAGGATCCACAATAGCTGGAATAGGAGCTGTTGCTAATGTGTCCTTGAGCGTATCAAAACTTTGCTACTGAGCGGCACCCCACTGGATTTCAACTGATTCGTCATTGGTACAACAATATGAGCATAGTTTTTAGCAAACCTTCGATAAAAACGTGCAAATCCAAGAAAATATGTAACTCTTCTAGATTTATGGGAGAAGACCACCTCTGAATGACATCCACTTTGAATTGATCCATGTACTGCAGCCCATTAGCTGAGATGACATGCCCTAGATAGTGAATTTCCTCCTTGCGAAAATCACACTTCGACTCTTTGGCATATAACATGTTTGCTTGTAGCAATTCAAACACCTGCCTCATATGTTGCAAGTGCTCTTTCTCAGAAGAACTATACACGAGAATGTCATCAGGAAAAATGATAACAAACTTTCCCGTACAGTCTCAATTCACTATCCATGAGTGTCATAAAGGTTGCATGCACATTGGTTAACCCAAAGGGCCTAACCCAAGATTCATAATGTCCAAACCTTGTTTGAAAATGCAATTTTAGGTATATCACCAAGTCTAATGCGTACTTGGTGATATCCCAACCACAAGTCTAACTTAGTAAAAATACAAGCATGAGTGAGCTTGTCAAACAACTCATTCACTCATGGTAATAGGTACTTGTTATGAACAGTTCCCGCATTTAAACCACGGTGGTCAACACACATGTGCATGCTACCGTCCTTTTTCTTCACCAATAGGATAGGAGAAGCCCATGGTGAAGAACTTGGTTGAATAAACCCTCTGCTGAGGTAGTCAGCAAGCTGGTGTTTCACCTTAGCAGCCTCAAAATGACTCATTCTGTAGGGTGGTTTACTAACCGGTTTATGATATTTTGCACATATTGTGTTGGCGATAATCCTGGTGGTAGATCATTAGGAAAAATATCTTGAAATTACATTAACAAATTTTTTAATTGACTAGTAACTTTTGCTTATTGAGGAGAGAGAGTAGTAGCCATTGCTCGAAGAGAAGAGAGAGAAGCATGCGGCGTTGAGGAATTTTCAACAGAATCAACATTTGAAAGAAAATGACACAATGAGGAACACAAGAAAACTTCTTCTATTTCATTATCAGAACTAACCTTCATAAGCTCTATATCAGTGGTGTGAGGAAGGCACATCCTTCTCTCCTAACAACAACACGTGTGCGTCATGGGATTCAAACATCAGACTGTTGTGCTCGTAGCTATGCTTCAGTGATGGTCCTACGCTATGCAACCATTCTTGACCAAGTACCACATCTGCCCTCTCCATGTTCATAACCTGGAAATCCAAGGATGTTGAATACCCTTGAATTTCCAACCGTACAGCTCTAACTTGAGTGTCCCACACCTCGACATCATAGTCGTTCATCATCACTACCTTATAACGATGGGAACTTGGAGTTTGGGGCAATTTGAGCCATTTTGATAACTTGTAGTTAATGAAATTGTGAGTACCTTCGTCATCTACCAAGACACACAGCTTGTATCCTTGAATAGATTCATGCATACACACTAGCTCATGTGGATCGAAGGTCTGCTGCCACATGGAAGCTGTTATATAACATTCATGCACCATCTCAATGTGTGTTACCTCCACCTTGAAGAAACGTGAGGAAGACTCAAGAGGCAATAGCTACACCATGTGCACTGCTTTCTCCTTGCCCTGGACAACAGATTTCCCCTTGGGGCAATCCTTTTTGCCATGGCCGCTTCCTAAGCATTGAAAACATAATTTTTCCTCTTTTCCCTTCTCAAATTCTTTTGTAGAGAGAGGCCCTTGAGACCCCTTGGGTTTCTTGGCCGCCTCTGAATTTTGGCTACTAAAAAGTTTCTTTTATTGTGTCCATGATGTGTTCGTGTATTATCAGGCACATGAGTACTGTGTGGTTTCTTATCATTTGGAACATCATGGATGTGAGCTTGCACTATGACCTCCTCAAGTGTTTGGGGTCCTGAGTCTTGACGTGCTTCTTAAGCTCTGGCGTCAGACCGCGGATAAACCCACACACTTGTTGGAAGGTCCCAAGCCGACCAATTTCTATCTACCTCATTTGTGAGCAGAAACTCTTTTCTAAATACAGCCTCAAAGGTTGCCCAAGTCTGTGGTATGATGTTCTTCTCCTTGAGAGACATCCACCATTTATAGGCCTCGCCTTCTAGAGTCAAACTTGTCTGTAGTGCTCTGACTGCATCCAGAGTACACCGTAAGTCGTGAATTCCTTCCCACTTGTTGAGAAAGATGTTCATTGCATCCTTATTGCGCTCTCTTTTCCTCTCCCTTAAAAGTTGGTGGCTTTGTATTTTTCAACAACTTGTCCACCTCCTTCGGAGTGAGCGAGTGCAGAGAGTCCAAAGGGGGACCTTGTCCCTGACCAGGAGGACCCTGCCTTGATCAGCTACATGCTCATGCATGTCTGTAACAGCAGGGCCCTTGGCTTGCTGTTGCATAAACTGCATCACTAAAGTGGGTAATTTACTAACATTTTCATTTAATGATGCAAAATTATTTTTCATCACAAACATGAGTGCTTGAAGTGCTCAAAATTCCTGAATATCAAGCAATTTATAAGCGTCATCTCCTCCCATAGCTTTGCGGCTACCCTTCGTGAGAGTATCAAGCCACGGGCTAGCATTGGGAGGATCGGGTGTATGGTGCACGAAACCCAAAGTCATATTGATATTGGAATCCATGGCGACACTGTGCAGTGCTACTAAGAGAAAGAAGGATACATTGATTCCAATAAAGCTCGTAGCTGTAGTATGCACCACAGACATTGATAATTAGCTGTGCTAATCACGTTCGCAATCCATAAACGATGGTTGATTCGTAAGTCAAGTCGCACAATTGCACTACTTTAGTGGTTTTAGTGCGCTTCTATATTGACTGATTCAAAGGGTTCACCGTATAGATTTGTGGTTATCTTTATTAAAAAAATCAAGAATTAGTACGCCACCGAATAGATTTGAATTGACTTGAAGTTTTTGTATTTTCGAAAAAAGCAGAGAAATTGGAGGCCTTTAATCTGGAACTTTTGATTGATAACACTTTGGATGCTTGGCTTCGATGGCCCAAGGCAAGTACAAGGAACGAGTGAGACCCGTGGGCACCTGCCATTAACTTAAAATATTTTTGCCCTAAGCCCAAAGGCCTTTGGGCGAGTAAGTGTGAAATAGCAGGCTCTCACAGACGGCGATGGTGCAGCAGGTCGCCGAGAGCACGAGAGAGAGAGAGAGAGAGAGAGAGAGAGAGAGAGAGAGAGAGAGAGAGAGAGAGAGAGAGAGAGAGAGAGAGAGAGAGAGAGAGAGAGGACGCAGCATGCTGCTCCCCGAACCGAGCTTGTGTGACGAATTCTACTGTGCTCGGCCCTGCGCTCGTATCCAGCTCGCCCTCGTGGTGTTTGATGGTGGTCACACCTCTCTCCCCCCTCGTCGCAAGCGGCTCTGCACACGGATTCGACCCCGACCTTTCTTAGCAAGAAGTCTTCTCCACGACTTTGCTCTACACCCTAGAATTGCATGAGCATGCAAGAATATGCATGAGAGGTCCATGACCCCTTGGTTCAAAATAGCTTAAGCTCTGATACCAATGTTGTGCCCCTAGAACTGCCATCCTAGATCCTCCGCCCAACCTCCCCCCTGGCCTAGGATCCCTTCTCCACTTGTAGCCGGCCCTTGGCCCGGTCCTTGACCTCCAGGGTGGCCCTTGGCTTGATAGAGAGAGTGAGATAGGAGGTAGATTGGGATGGTTAAAAATAGAAACTCTTAAGAAAAAGAAAGTTGGAGATGTTTTATTTTTTAAGAAAAATTACCAAAATACCCCTATAAATTGTGGGAATTCCCAAAATACCTCCCAAATTTCAAAAATTCCCTATGTACCCCTCATATTTGACCAAAAATTCACAAAATGCCCTTCAATTTCTACAAAATTCTCAAAATACCCCTCATTAACCTCTCAAACATCTCTAACAACAATTTTTTTGCAACTCTTCTCAAGAAGGTTGGTTCTCCCTCAATAGAAGATGATAGAACTAGGATTATAAATAGTATTGTGGACACATAACATAAAATTGTTCATCATTTTTAGACACAAATGCCTCTATCTGTGAGCTCATTGGCGTATATTTTTTGTCTAAAACATTGCAAGACAGAACTCCATTGTCATAAAGATTACACTATGTTTTGAGGCAAATCCAATCCAAAATGATACAAGGGTATATTGGGAATTTTTAAATTTGAAAGGTATTTTGGGAATTTCCACAAACTACAGGGCCATTTTGGTAGTTTTTCCTATTTTTTAACAAGGTGAAAATTCAATATGGCCTACATAAAGCTATTGAGAAGAATTTGATAATAAGAGGCTTCTTTGTGAGAGAGAAAAATAGAAAATAACACTAGTATTTTAAAACATGTAATTTTACAATAAAATATTATGGTTTTTGGGGAAAAGTGTAACAATGAACTATTTAGATTACAATATATTCCAAAAGCATAAAAAATAATGATTGAAAAAACACTTGGAAGCATTGTAAGAAATTGAAAGGAGAAAACATAGAAAACAAAGTAAAAGAGGATGAACAAGTGAAAGGGTCACGACGACTTTCAAAAACAATAAGAAAGTGATAAATTTTTTTAAATTGGTATCAGTGTTTGGGAAAGGATTGCATTAGCTTAGTCTTGAGCCGATTGAAAATCGAGACTAGCTAGCTATAAACCATGGTAAACGAAAGAAAAACGGATGAAATATGTGAAAAAGTCGTCCAAACATTTTGCAAATCTCAAAATTTCTGCTAATATTTTGGGTTTTTTTCTTTGTGAGGAGGAAACTCGATCAACATCGGCTTAATAAAAGAGACTTTCTTGAATGTTAACACTAATTGGAATCAAGTTATAAAATGCAAGAAATGTAAAATGAAAGGTGAAATAAAAAGAACTAATTAATATATGTGTGTGTAGAATTTATTAGAATTATGCAAGGTGAAGCTTCACTTTAGCATTGTAAAACAGTAGAATGCAAGAAAAACATATATATGTATATGTGTGTGTGTGTAAAATTTACTAAAATTATGTAAGGTGAAACTTCACTTTAGCATTCTAAAACAATAGAATTCAAAAAAAGTAAAGACAGGATGTGAAATGAAAAGTAAGTCTCCATCATGCACTGAAAACTATGAAAGTCCCCCTAACCCAACAGAACACTAAGGGTTTCTTTTAGAAAGCCAAAAAGATCGTGTCTTTAAAGAAGGAGGTATACAAATGTCAACACCCTCTCACAAGGGCCTTTAAAAAAAAAAAAAGTTATCATCATTAGCTTGCCATGTGGCACTAATCTGCAAGCTTTATCCAATGGTAAAGAGATGTACCCAAAATCAAACCCTTTGCTAAGGACTACTTATGTAGTCCAAAAAAGCAACTATAGGCTACAACTCCCTTATGGATTTGAAATTGGAAGGAAAGGGCAAAATGAAACATAAGATGTGGGTGCCCAAATTGAGAGAGAGAGAGAGAGAGAGAGAGAGAAAATGAAATGAAATGTTATATTAACGTCTTCAAAAGGCCATAATGACCTATGAGACCCGAAAGTTACAAAGTGGTGGATCTGATACAAAGTCAGAGTAACAAAATAGCCTAATAACAGTACAAAACAAAGATATCTACTATGGGGGCCTAAGTTGGTCGATGTGAGCCAAGCATAAGATTAAGCGGGAAAATTTGGGTGGCTTGTTGGGATGGTTGAATCACAAGAGATCTAGCATCGGTCGTTGGCGAATCTCATCAATTTCCTCCATGGTTAGTAGTCTGACCGGGCGTCGTGCATGCCTGGCCAGTGTGCTCCGAATTTTCTGTCGTAGAACCTGTCGATGCTGTGTAGTTCTTCGCAGTTGTGGGCGCCTGAATTTCCCTAGTTCAATCGCTCGGTCAATCAGTGTGCCTCTCGTGTGAGATGAGGGGGAGCTCTGTTGTGGGAGTGGCTCTTGCGGCCGTCCCGTGCATGCTTTGAAGAAGTCTGTGATCCGTCTTTGAGACTGGCTAGCCTCGCCATTCATCAGGCTATCTCTGTGTCTGCGTAGCTCGAGTAAGAACAAACCCAGACATCTCTGATCTTCGTATCCCATGACTCTTGAGAGTGGTCCAAAACCCTCTCTGAACAGGCAGTGGAAGCGACCTCGTATCTTGTAGTAGACGGGGCAGCGGCATGTATAGTGTAGCTCTGTCTCAGGTTCCGTGTTACACAAGGGGCATGTCCTGTCCTCTGCTGGTACTCCGCTGTACCTCCCAGTCTCAATCCGCAACTGGTGAGAAGATGTGTGTAACTGGCCAATAGCACATCGTATCCCATGAGACAAGTGGGTATCCATGTATCTGGGTCTCACCACAAAACCATCTTCCGTAAGCTGGAGAAGGTGGAGAGAGAGAGACATTGGGATATTTAAAAAGAAAACTTCCCAAAACAATGTTAGAGACTTTCTATTTTTAGAAATAGCAACAACCAGCCACAACTCCCTTTTCAATTCAAGATCGAAAGGAAAGGGCAAAATCAAACTTTTTAAACAATTCCCACATTATGTGAGATATTTATGTTAAAAAAAGCAAGAAAGATAAAGCACTACTGATGCAAAGTTTCCTTTCATGGGTTGGCCTACCCACTTGTAGCCATCTCTTTAAAAAAAAAGTTGCCTTGGAGCACTACCGATTCAAAATGCTTTGCCATGGGGACAAATAACTGACTTTTATGGCTTTTATAGGGAGCGAGCAACCCATAGCCTCAACTTTAAGTGCCATGGGGTCCCAACCATGCGATCAAGGGCTCTTGGGAAAAATCAAAGGCACTTGCAGATCTCGTCCATCTCGACGGGTAAAAACTAAACTCGAGATCGTGAGATTAGTTTTTATGGTGGGATTCACAAAAACTAAACTTTAGATCTTGAGATTAGTTTCTATGTCGAGATCTATTGTTTTAACTTTAAGTTTATGGATAATCACATCTATTTCAAAAAAGCGCACGCGGGTGTGATGGTTAAGGCCCCTTCTTCTCAAGCTAGTGGTAAGGGTTCAAATCCTGGCTGGGGAAGTGAGAGCATCCCGAGATGAGGCCCCCCTTGTGGTGGCTTCCGGAGATTAGTTTTGAAAAATCTAAACTCGGGATCTCGAGTTTAATTTCAACAAATCGATGGTCAAGATCGATTATCGTTTCGCCTTTCACTTGGGACCATTGATCCCATGATTAAGACCCTGTGGCACTTAAAAGGAGAGGAATCCATAGGGCAAACTCAAACTTAAGATGTTGGGTGTTGTCCCGGTGGTTAAGGTGAGGGCCTTTAAGCACGCTCACTATGATTCAACCCCTACGGACATGAGGTGTGGGTGAGTAGGTGCAATCCCGTAAAACTAACTCTCGCAAGCGAGACGACACAAAAAACAAGGTAAAGTATTCACAGGGGCCTTCAAAAGGCAAAAAGGTGACTATTGAGGGGTCATGAGAGTAATAAATCTATTTTATAAAGGTAAAAGCTCATAATGATCTGAGAGAGAGAGAGAGAGAGAGAGAGAGAGAGAGAAGGTAGTGTTTAAAAAAAACCTTTTATTTAATCCTTAATGTAAAGTCGTGGAATTTGGTTTACTTCTTAATCAATGTTTGAAAAAAACCGAGGTTTAGTGTATTTTTTAACCGGTTAGATTTACAAAATCCTGACTAGATTATGAGACGGCTTTGACTTTATAAGTTTTAACGTAAAAATCGTTAAATTTTTAATATTTTGACAAAATAACTGACAAACTTTAAGTATGCTCTTAATTTTTTTGGTTAGGAAAAATGCTTTTGGCAAGCCGTGTTCTTAAGTTTAAAATAATTTGTGGTGTAAAAAAATCAATTTTAAAAAAAAGATATTATATTCAAATTTCAAATCATTTATTTGCATCCTTTTCAAAACAAAGTAAATGTAGCATTGGGAAAGATTACGAGAAAGGCTTTCTTTTCAATAGCCTTTCTTTTCAATGGTTTCAAGACTTTTAAAGCTCTTTAAGAGACACTTGTCAAACACCAAAAAGTAAAAAATTGGTGCTAAAGCCTTTAGAGGCCAAAAAGGAAAATGCTGTTGCTTATTGGAGTTCAACAGTCAACTGGCAACCTTGCAAATAAGGACATAAAATACCACGAATAGGCCCCCCCCCCCCATAGAGCTCTCCTCTGCTACGAGGCAGCAATGGACGTTCTACTCAACTGTCGAGGCAAGGGAGCAAAGGCATTTCCTTTGGATTAGTGCATTCACGTGTAATCTCTCTCTCTCTCTCTCTCTCTCCCTCCTGCCCCCCTCTTCTCCCTTCCTCTCTGGGAAAAAAAAAAAAACCAAAGGAGAAAAGAAAACCAACAAAGTGCAGCTCCTGTTTCTTGCCAGCAGAGAGTAAGCAAGGCTTGTAGGAGAAAAGCAGTACGTTTGCAAATCTATCCAGCAAGTTCTCCAAGAGTCCCAAGAGTCACACACTTTTACAACAGCGAGTTTTTCATGCTGGAGAATTCTATGTCCTTGAGAATAATGTCGCAGTCACTCAGCAAGTTTTCCCTTCAGGCCCCTTGATTTTCAGCTAAATCAAGCACCTTCGTTAGGAGATAGAGATGGAAACACTACCCTTATATATCCTATTAGGGGTCTATCCCCTAACCTTCATTTTATGACCTGCAGACTGCTTCGAGTGAGAATTGGGTTAGGTTACCCCCACATGAGGGGGAGTAATCCATTGAAAATGTTTACACGGTATTTTTCAGTTGAGATAGATCTATAAGCACATGTCTATATCTTAACCCTTGTTCCCGTTTATTCTCCCACATTAGATGATCAGTTTCATATAAAAAAATCATTTGAACTGGTTAGATATTAGATTTTATGATAATTAGTCTCTCACTCTCATGTTTTGAAAGAGGATAAAACACGTAGTATGAATTTTTCTCTCAGTACACAGTCCAATATTTAGAAAAGCATGAGTCATTGCATGAAAAAAACTCTCTTGCTGTCATGTCTTCACTGAATCACGACACACATTTTTTGCATGATAGGACTGTGATTGCTTGCAACGATCAGTCTAGAAAAGATAAAGAGTTCGCATTCAAGAAATTCACAATGTTTCACGATTGTCCGTTTTGTCAGTCAATTTTTCATGTTTCCTTGGCATGACAAAGTCGTAGAAAGAGCACGAGCACGATTATCCATCAAGCATTGGCATTTTCGTTGTGATTTGCCACAATTGATTGCTTTAGGACGACAAGTCAAGTTTCGATCATCTTTTTGGCATGTGTTTTGTGAATGGTTTGGCACTCCGTCACATTGTTCATCTGCATTTCATGCACATTCATCGAGGAAGAATAGTCTTTTTTCGGTCTTTCGAATATGTTTATGGTTTTGTGCTTGAAGTGGTTTCATAAATATTTTTCATACACAGTCATTTAGGAATGGATATGTTTACGGTTTTGTGTTTGAAGTGGTTTCAGGAATATTTTTCAGCGGAGATTCTTGAAGAAGACAAACCCGAGATCATAGACGAAGTTGCAACATTGGAGCCGCAACAGATTCTCCTGTCGCTTTCGGCACGGCCCAAGAAGCAAGCATTACAAAATTTTCTGAAGTTTAAGTATTGCACGATCCACGCAACAGAGTGGGCCGGCGAAGAGCACTTCGCAGGAAACCATGAGTTGTTGGCAGACTCTACGAATGCCATATAGCTCGGTACTAGTACCTTACCTTGAAAAGGGGGGCATGTCATGTGCACATCTAACCCTATCTGCATGTGGACAAGCTGTTCCTACTATTAGGGTTTAGGTAGCCTAGGAAGTGTTCTGGCACCCTTGTGAGCCTGTACGCAGGCCGTGCATGTCCAGACACTGAGTAGTTGCATACCCTCTAATTGCACAACTCATAGCAAGAGCATTTTTCACCATAGGAACCCAGTTCGCACTTGCATGTGAACACCTCTTGTAAATTCATTTTATTAAGTGACTTTATTATTAATTCCAAAATCGTGAGGCATCATGATAGCTTCTCGACCCAGTTCTTGTCAATTATATAAGGAAGGCTAGGGTGCTAGCAAGAGGTAGAAGAAGGCAGACACAAGGAGGCAGGCTCCCCGTAGACCGGCAACACCTTAGGCATCCCAACGTTTTTCTCGAGAATCAGCGCTGTGTTTTTTCAGTTTTAAGCCCTTAGCCTCGCCGTACCGCACCACCCGGTAGCACAACCTCACCGCAGACATTCCTGTCGCAGCAGACCATCTAGCGCTTCCATTTTCAGCCCTCTTTATTGCTAGAGAGGGGGACCCTTGGAGGGGGGTTTGAAACCCCACATGGTGTCGTCTCTTCTCTCTCTCTCTCTCTCTCTCTCTCTCTCTCATACGCTATGCACTCACAATCTCATTGCACATTCTCTCATTATGTCAAGGAAGGCTCTCCCTTCTCGTCAGTAAAAGGAACCTTGAGCACTCACTGATCACTCATTCTGAGCCATACACCATGATTCACTTCTGCCGCACATTACAACCATGATGGCGGTCTTTGACTCTTAAGAGCTTGAATTTTTAATTACGAGCAACTTTCAAAAGCCAAAGACCTTGCGGGTTCTGGGAGCGTGTCAATGCTCGAATCCGGTCTTTCATAATCCTCAGCAGTACACCATCAGTCATTAGTCATATCCGATTGATGGAGGACGCGAAGTTGATTTGGCACCGGCTTTCTTCACTATATGATCGAGTTGGATGCAAAGAACTCTTTTATGAGGGATCACATCAATATGATGCAAGAGCTTCAGTAAGAGATACTTCATATGGGAAAGCTTATCCAGCTTTTGGCCTAGTTACCTCCTCGATATACCAATTTCTATTCTTCGTTGATTACTAGTGGCCAGCTGAATACGATTTCTTAGAACGAGATTGTTCCAAGGGTGTTGATAACAAGGTGGCCTTCCTTGCAATAACATGAGAACACAAATGTAAAATATCCAGACCACAACTACTCTTTGGAGTACATAACTTATCCATAGCGAGCAATCGCAGGCCTTTTTTTGAGGAGCAAGTAGACACCAAGATGTCACGTGCATACCTAACCCTATGTATACGTGGACAAGCTACTTAATGACATGGGTTCAGTTCAGCTCAATCAGTCTAGCTTAGGAAGTGTTTTGGCACTTTTGTGAGTCTCTTCGCAGACCATGCATGTCCAGACACTTAGAGTAGATGCATATCCTCTGGTTGCACACAGCATGATCATCAGCATTACCATCAGAATCCATCAAGAGCATTTTTCAGTGCACAGAACCTATTTTCCCTATTTTAGCCATTTTTCACTTATTATTTTTAAGTGACTTTTGTTGGGAAACTGGGTAGAGCAATTTAGCTAAGCAGATATATAAGAAACCCTAGCGCTAGCACTTTTGGGCAGAAGAGGCAGCAGGGACCAGGCGTTCGACAATGCACCTTCTCAGTAAGACTCCCCGGTAGGCAACCTAGCGTTTTCAGCATTTGCAGATCAGCCCAGCATTTTGGAGTTGCAGATGAAGCCTGGCGACAACAGATCTTTGCAGACTCCCTAGCGTTTTTGCATCAAGAAGTAGAACAGTCCTAGCGTTTTTGCACCAGCAAAATCAGCCCTAGCGTTTTTGGACAGCATTTTCAGCCTAGCATTTTTGCAGATTTCCGGCGTCATGAGCTTCTCTGTATCAGTGTTTTCAGTTTTTAGCATATAGACTCCACACCGCAAGTCCCGAACCTCGCAGATCTCACCTTCCCGCAGCAGATTCTCGTCGCACGGTCAGAGCAGCCAGCGTTTGCAGATTCAGCCCGAAAAACACAGATTTCAGCATCTGCCTTTTCAGCATCGTCATCGTCGCATCGTCGTCATCGCCGTCGTCACCGACATAGAGTTAGAATTCAGCAGATACAAGATTTGCGGATTTCAGCCCTTAGCGTTTTCAGATTTCAACACTTTCCTCGTCGTCCTCATCGTCGTCGACATCGTCGGCAAGTCCAAAGCATTGTAGAGATTTGTGCAATCAATAGTAGACCGCTTTCGCCATAGAGAATGGGGCCTTCGGAGGAGGGTTTGACAACATTCTGGTGTTGTATTCTTCTCTCTCTTGTCTCTCAGTCACAACACCTTCATTCACAGTGTCATTCACTTTGTTTGTGATCATTTGCACTCTCTCACTAAAGGAACGGAAGGCTCTCCCTTCCGTAAGTAAAAGGAACCTGAAGCACAGTTCGGAGCACTCATCTTGAGCAAAGTTCAACATTCACTTTCGCTGCACCTTACATTGGTATTAGAGCTTTGGCAGTGTTCTGTATCACTCAAGAAAAGAACCACAATAATTTTTTTTTGCTTGTTGCGGTCGCACGTAACCCAAGTCCACTTGGGGCGTGTCGATTCCTAATCGTGTTTTTGAAGAGTGACAGGAAACCAAAGAAAGAAGGGCTTGTCCAGCCTCCCCTTGTTTCTCTTTTCACTCATTGAGAGCGGACCGTGCATGTAGCGGCCGGCCAATCGACGTGAGGTGGGAAAAAGCAACCTTGGTGTGAGCGCAAGGCCGCCAAGGGGTGCATTCGCGGGAAAGAGAAGAGCTTGGGTAAGGGAAGATCCTTCTCTAACACAGATTGCAAGCTAAAGAAGACCCTCAAGAACCTCAAGAACTCAAGACCCTCAAGAACCTCAAGACTCCAGAACCTAAAGAAACCAAGATCCACAAGAACCCAAGTTCCTCATGAACTTAAGAACCCAAGACTTAAGTGCATGGTCATCACCGGAAGCGGAATGGATACTTCGCATGGAGGTGATGAGCATGAGGGTGGTGAAGAAGAATTTTCCCCACGAGGAGGTTTTTCCGACCCTCCCCCTTTCCCATCTACGCCAAGGATTGCACGAAATCCTATGGAGGCTTTGGTCAAGATGATGATGGACAGGAAGTTGGAATACGAAGAAAGAAAAGCAGAATTGGACCGTGAACACAAAGAAAGAATAGCCGAATTTGATCATGAGTGCGAAGAAAGACTAGCCGAATTCAATCGCAAGTGCGAAGAAAGAATAGCCGAATTCGATCATAAGTGCGAAGAAAGACTAGCCGAATTCGATCGCAAGTGCGAAGAAAGACACTTAGAGCGTGAAGCGTAGAGAGCCCAACACATGCAAGAGTTGTTCCTACTTTTTTCTAATGTGCAGGCGCAGATTGAACAGAATCAGGAGAAGGAGACTCTCTCAGTCTCGTCTTCTCCAAAGCAAGACACACATGATTTGCATGATAATGATCAAGATGTGATTATGTACGAGCATGATGATTTGCATGATATAGATGTGATTGTTCACAAGGATGATGGTTTAGTTGATACTTTGTCTAGTGAAGCTAACCTCATTGCAAATTCAATAGATCATGAAGAACCGATCTTGACTCTCGAGTCGAGGTCCAAAGAACCCCCACAGGAAGTATTGTGTATACGCATGATTAGTCAGTACGCATTGTTCGAGTGTTTCATTCGTGATGCTTTCCTGTATTTTAGTCACCGTCCTTATGTGATCCCTTTTCATAGGCATGCCACATGGTACGATGAGCACGATTCACTCATGAATGAGCGCGGATGTATGCGGATTACTCATGAAACGATGAAATGTTTGCATTCAAGGAATTCACATTCCATGTCTCTTCCTTGGCATGACACAATATCCGAAAGAGCACAAGAAGGATTGAGCATCAAGCATCGACATTTCCATTGTGATTTGCCATAGTTGATTGAAAAGACAAGTTTCGAATCCATGGTTTGCGTGTGTTTGATGAATGGTTTGGCACTCTGTCTATATGTTCATCTGCATTGCATGCATAGTTTTTAAAGAAGACTAGAATTTTTCCAATCACTTTACATGGAATGTGTATGTTCATGTTTTTGTGTTGGAAGTGGTTTCAGGAATTTTCATCCTCGGAGATTCTTGAAGGTGGACCTACGTCCATAGACAAGGTTAACCATTGAAGGAGCCACAAATAACGCACATCTAACCCTATGTGTACATGGACAAGCTACTTCATGACATTGGTTCAGTTCAGTTCAGTTCAGTCAGTCTAGCTTAAGAAGCATTCTGACACTTTTGTAAGTCTGTTCGCAAACCGTGCATGTCCAGACACTTAGAGTAGATGCATATCCTCTGGTTGCACACAACATGATCATCAGCATTACCATCAGAATCCGTCAGGAGCATTTTTCAGTGCACAGAACCTATTTTCCCTATTTTAGCCATTTTTAAGTGACTTTTGTTGGGAAACTGGGTAGGGCAATTTAGCTAAGCAGATATATAAGAAACCCTCGCAATTTAGCTAAGCAGATATATAAGAAACCCTAGCGCTAGCACTTTTGGGCAGAAGAGGCAGCAGGGACTAGGCATCCGACAGTGCACCTTCTTAGCAAGACTCCCCGGCAGGCAACCTAGCGTTTTCAGCCACCAAAGAAGCCAGCGTTTTCAGCATTTGCAGATCAGCCCTGCGTTTTGCAATTGCAGATGAAGCCTGGCGACAACAGATCTTTGTAGACTCCCTAGCGTTTTTTTTGCATCAAGAAGCAGAATAGGCCTAGCGTTTTTGCACCAGCAGAATCAGCCCTAGCGTTTTTGGACAGCATTTTCAGCCTACCGTTTTTGCAGATTTCCGGTGTCATCAGCTTCTTTGCATCAGCGTTTTCAGTTTTCAGCGTATAGACTCTGCACCGCAAGTCCCGAACCTCGCAGATCTCACCTTCCTGCAGCAAATCCTCGCCGCACGGTCAGGTCAGCCAACGTTTGCAGATTCAGCCCGGAAAACGCAGATTTCAGCATCTGCGTTTTCAGCGCGTTGTCGTTGCATCATTGTCATCGCCGTCGTCACCGACATAGAGTTAGAATTCAGCAGATACGCCCTTAGCGTTTTCAGATTTCAACTCGTCTGGTCGTTGTCCTCATCGTCATGGACATTGTCGGCAAGTCTAAAGCATTGTAGAGATTTGTGTAATCAATAGTAGACCGCTTTCGCTATAGAGAGTGGGGCCTTCGGAGGAGGGCTTGACAACATTCTGGTGTCGTATTCTTCTCTCGCTATCTCTCAGTCTCAGCACCTTCATTCACAGTGTCATTCACTTTGTTTGTAATCATTTGCACTCTAGTCTCTCTCACTAAAGGAACGGAAGGCTCTCCCTTCCTTAAGTAAAAGGAACCTTGCGCACAGTTCGGAGCACTCATCTTGAGCAAAGTTCAACATTCACTTCCGTTGCACCTTACACACACACACACACACACACACACACACAGAGTTTGTCACTTCAATCTGATTGGAATTACCTCATCCAAGCTAATTGCTCTTTTTTGCACACCTAATGCTTTTGTCTAGGCTTTATACTTATGTTTGGGCTTCCTACTAAGTAACTTGGTCAATTCATTGGGCTATACTTGATAAATCTGCTGCGCGTACACACCTACACATACACTGGTAACTTTTTTAGTGGCTTACTAGCAAATAGTTTCCACGACTACTCAAGTACCCTTTATTTGAGGGGTATTTTTGACATTGCGACCAGAAGTAGTGGTGGCCTTTTGATCACAATAAAAAAATGTGAAAATATACTTCTTTTAGTTTATCTACTTACTTCTAGAAAGGATATTTGTGTCCTAAATACTTTGCACCATTTGAATGACTCTAAAAAGGACAGTAGGTTTAAGTTAAAAAGTTTTCTAAGTAGGACATGGATAACAATTGATAGGTTCGTTGACACCTGTAATATGTACTCAAGGCTAACGAATCTGTTGTCTTGTTTATATGGATGCAGGTGAGAATTCTATCTTTACTTAGGATCTTTTTGGCTTAGCTGCTGTCCGGCACTAAAGAACCTAGCTTCCTCTACTTTAGAATCATTTTTGAAGAACTTGGCTTTCTCTACTTTTACCATTTTTGACTATCTCATGTATAAATGCACTAGAATGATACTTCATTTTCACTTTGATGTACAAAAATGAATATAAGATTGAGTCGTTTTTGTGCTAATCTCTGTCTTTTGTTGAAGCCAACGGTCTTTTGAACTTTTATGTTCTTTTGTGTAAAAGTATAAGTTTAATACAACAAAAGACAACGTTCTAAACACAAGGTTTTCACTTTGATGTACAAAAATGAATATAAGATTGAGTCGTTTTTGTGATAATCTCTGTCTTTTGTTGAAGCCAACGGTCTTTTGAACTTTTATGTTCTTTTGTGTAGAAGTATAAGTTTAATACAACAAAACACAACGTTGTAAGCACAAGGTTCTCCCAGAAAGCTGGGAGACCAGGATGTTGGCTTTGGGATATTTTTGTCTATAGGTTTTGATTGACCCACTGTCTATAATTCCTTGTTAGGTTGACAAGTGTTAGGTAGTCTTTGCTTGTGTATAGATTGGATTCCTACTCACAGCTACTGTAGTCTTTGACTTTACTGGTTTTAGGTTGCCGGTTAATCCAAAATTACTTACCCATGTGTAATTATTTCGGTTCTTATGATTTCAGGAACTTTTTATCTATAAATGGACTACTCTTGGATAGACGGTTTGTTTGAGGACTATCCTTAGAAATTGATAAAAACATGGAAAACTTCTACGACTGACTATGAACGGCATCTATACATTTTTCTACTGGCTGACAAAGCCTTCAAACTCCGACTGGAGTACAATCTTCTCTGTTGACATTGCCACCTATAGTTGTGATGAGACTCATAGATTTTTTGATATATTACATCACTTTGGCTTCAAACTTGACTATTCTACTCTTATCAACTTGATGAGCCAGTAGCCCCATACTCAATGGCCTATTGCCTTAACATTGAGTATGTTGCTTGGGTAAGGATGGGCGCGCGCATACACACATACACTCTATGACTTCAATTTGACTGGAAGTGCCTCATCCAAGCTAATTGCCTTAACATTGAGTATGGTGCTTGGGTAAGGATGGGCGCGCGCACGCACACCCACATACACACAGTCTGTGACTTCAATCTTACTGGAATTGCCTCATCCAAGCTAATTGCTCTTTTTTGCACACCTAATGCTTTTGTTTAGGTTTTATACTTATGTTTGGGCTTCTTACCAAGTCACTTGGTCACTTCATTGGGCTATACTTGATAAATCTGCTGAGCGCGCGCGCACACACTCAGGTCACTTTTTCAGTGGCTTACTAGCAGAATAGTTTCCACGACTACTCAAGTACCCTTTATTTGAGGGGTATTTTTGACATTGAGATTAGGAGTGGTGGCCTTCTGATCACAATAAAAAAAAGTGAAAATACACTTCTTTTGATTTACCTATTTACTTCTAAAAAGGATATTTGTCTCCTAAATACTTTGCACCATTTGATCCTTTGAAAAGGATAGTAGGTTTAAGTTAAAAAGGTTTTTAAGTAGGACATGCATAACAACTGACAGATTCGTTGACACTTGTAATACGTATTCAAGGCTAGCGAATTTGTTGTTTTGTTTATATGGATACAGGTGAGAATTCTATCTTTACTTAGGATCTTTTTGGCTTAGCTGCTGTCCGGCAGTAAAGAACCTGGCTTCCTCTACTTTAGAACCATTTTTGAAGAACTCTGCTTTCTCTACTTTAACCATTTTTGACAATCTCATGTATAAATGCACTAGAATGATACTTCATTCTCACTCCGATGTACGAAAATGAATCAAGATTGAGTCATTTTTGTGCTAATCTCTGTCCTACGTTTAAAGCGAGCTGTCTTTTCAACTTTTATGTTCATTGTATAAGTAGTAAATTCGGAGGAGGTCTCCAAGCGCAGCCAGCGTGCAGCCGCGAGCGCGCAGGGGTAGACTTTCGCACGACAGCAAGGACAGGATTTTACTTGCTCTCTCTCTCACACACACATACAAACACACACATTATTATAGACACATGTATGTACATTATATGTATGTATGCATTTGTGTGTTTGTGTATATTCATATACTTGTTTTTGTGTCTTCATGCGTGAATGACATCCGCGTGACTCTAGACTCCCTACAGAGCGAGGTTTTTCATAACTATCTTGGGAGAACAGTGGAGCTTAGAGCTCGGACTAGGCCAACATCCAAGCGAAGGTGGAGGATCTAGGACATCTGAAACAAGCGAAGATGGGGAGCTCACAAGGCATTCTTGACTCACTCTCTTACTGTAGAAATCCACACTCTATTTTACACGACAGAGAGAGGGGACAGGGAAAATGATTTGTTTGAGGTGAATAACATGTTGCATTCACCAGAAGCCCTTGCCTTGGCCGAAGAGGCTCTCAATCAAAAAGTTAGTGATCATAATGAAGTTATCTCTGGCTGTCTAACTCACTGTAAACTTTCCAAATAGTGAATGCTATGCAGTCATCTTTGTTTGCCCGATTCGCTATGAAAACATTATGCAGTAATCAATTGAAGAAGATTTTCAAGTTTACTCTGTGTAGTCTGTCACGAAGTAAACCATTCGGATGTTGCAGGAATTTTGTATTTTAACATCTATGATGTGTGATGCAGAAAATTATTTAAACACAGGTGCTCTGCGCTTTTTCTTCAGATAGGAGTATTTGATCATGGGGAAGTATCCAAGTGGTCCTGTTCTCTGCTCAGAAGATCCATCCTGCTATGTGCTCATTCACAGTCTCACAGACTGGGGCCCCTTATTAGTGTTTTCGTTTTGGGGCTGTGCTTTTGTCACTCTCATGACATTTCAGCTTTACAGACGATTTCAGACACTGAAAAGACCCATCAAGCCTGTATTATACAAGGAAGGGCCAAGTTTTGATGGTCCTCTGCATTCAAATTCTACAAATGTAATAAATAAAGTGAAGGCAACAAAGGAAACGCATCTTGACGTGGACAGTGACAGAGAACTACAGATCACGGGCTATTTGCACACAGCTTTTGGAGAGTTCTGCTATATAATGTGTTGTGTAGTTTCTCTTCATTGGATCGCACTCTTTATACTTACTCTGTTCGACACTTACAATCAGTGTGAAGTTGGTGGCATTGATAACCTTTGCTTTTACGGAAATTATGTTATCTTTGGCTCCTATGGCTTTAATGCTATGGTAAGGCTTGCCTGATTGTGAATAGAATGTCTTTCAAGTCGTCTGCTTGCTGATTTAACTGAAGTTGGCCTTTCTTCTTACGCAGATTTTTTTTGTCATATGGTGGCTTTCCGCTGTATGGTTTACAGGTTGGGTTATGAATCATAATAGAGTTCATAATTGGTTCCGATTGCCATGTAGTTTATCACAAGCTCATGTTGTGAATGTTTGGGCTTTGGACCAAAGAGAGGTCCTCTCCGCAAATGTTTCTTACATCATTGATTTGGTTCGCACAATCAAGGTTAGTTATCCGCTTTATTTGGATCAAATTCTTGCTGGCCAAGCTAGTGTGTTACATTGAAGGCTTTCTTTCACAGAGGAAGCTGGTGCCTCCTGCAAGCAGAGGCCATTTTGAAACAATTCATATCACAAGAACAGCACAAGGACAACAATTCTTTTTGTTTCGAGGACAGCGGTACTTAATCAAGGAAAATTCAATCCAAAGGGCCAGCATAAATGTTGGAAATGTGTTTTCAGATTTCTACCAGGTATTTTCATCATCTGATGTAATGTGTTTTTTTCTTATATCTAACGGAGTCTAAGTTTTGGGTTTCCTTTCAGTGTGAAGCAGGCTTGACTCAGCATGAAGCTGAACAACGTTTTGATATTGTTGGTCAAAATGAAATCCCTTTCAGACCTGAGTCTCTGATACAGACCACTTGTGCAGAGCTATTTTCTCTTTTTCATGTATATCAGCTTATAATGTATATATTATGGTTTTGGAATAGTTATCTTTTTGTTGCAGCACTTATGTCACTTATAGTATGCCTGAGTGCTGCAATAACGATCTATACCAGGCATCGAAGTCAGCTATCTATTGCAAAGGTATCATCTCTTACTGCTTTTCTTTGCTAGTTTCTGGTGTCCATTATTCCAGGATTAATTTAAGCGGCTTCAACAGCTAACCAAGTATGTGACACAAGTCGATGTTTTACGAGACCAAAAGTGGTGTAACATTGATTCTAGAAAAATTGTCCCTGGGGATGTCATAAAAGTTTCTGATGACTGGCTATTGCCTTGTGATCTTGTTATTATTAGAGGTACCAACAGCTGCTTGTTTGATTCACCAGTCGTAATTATATGTTTGTAAGAGTTATCATCTTATTGTTTGTTTGCAGGGTCATGTATTTGTAATGAGAGTGCTTTGACTGGTGAGGCAACTCCTGTGCAGAAGTATCAAGCACCAAACACTAGAGGCGTCTATCAAGCTGAAGGCAAGGGGTCTCGGCATACATTATTTTCTGGGACAAGAGTTCTGCAAGCAGGAAGCCGACAAGATCGTGATGTTTTGGCTGTTGTTACAGCAACTGGTATACGAAGAGTTGTTAGGCAAATTAGGATTGCTTCTATCTGAGCTTAATCACTTGATTTGGTCTTCTAGGCATGTCAACTTCCAAGGGAAATTTGCTCTCTGCAATTTTATATCCTGAGCAGATGCTTTTCAAGTACGATGAAGAGTTGCCAGTGGTGGTCATTCTTCTTCTTCTATATGCCTTTGTCTGCTTCATCATTGCAATAATTTTCATGGTATGACCCAGATTTTGTTGCAAAAATGTTAAGGCTTATGCTGGAAATAAATTTCATGTCTTTACGGGTTCTGGGTCTGGTAGGATATGACAGGTGCGCAAACTATCTGGGTTACCAAGTGGATTTACTGTATGGCTATTGTCAACCAGATCATGTCTCCATTGCTTCCCGTAGCTCTTGAGATTGGGCAATTGCAAGCTGTTGAACGTCTTAAGGTACTTGTTTCGCATTCGAAATGTGCTGCTTTGAAATTTGGCATTGTGAAGACAGTAACGCTTATGTGTGCCTTGTTCAGAAACGTGGTATTTTCTCCTTGAATCCCAGCCGTATTGCTATTGCTGGGAAAATCAGAGTCTTTTGCTTCGATAAAACAGGAACTTTGACAAAAGAGGGTTTAGACTTTATTGGAGTGCAAGGGTTAGGTGAAAGGAATGAGCAAGGGCTTACTTTTGGGCCTGTTATGGCCCTTAACAAAGGAGATGACGTTGATGTTTTGACGATACATGGTCTTGCAACCTGCCATGCTGTATCAAAATATGGCAGTCAATATGTTGGAAATGAAGTAGAGGTGATGTGTACCACAGATGATGTTTACTGCTCAAAACATTTACTTGTTTATTATTGTGATTGGCATGCTGAATATGTTCTTGCTGCAACTTTTTATAGGTAAAGATGTTTCAGGCGGTCGGTTGGGAGTTGGTAGAAGGTTTGAATGAGCCAGATGCTGTCTATGATGGCAGCTCTGAAAAGCTGAAGATCTTAAAGCGCCATGAATTTGATCACACAAGGGCAACAATGAGCGTAATTGTTCAGGACAGTGAAGGTGCTTATCTTGTTTTCTGCAAGGTATTTGTAAATACTAGCTTGATGAACTTAATTTAATCAGTGAAATAAGCAGACTCCAGGTAATTGGTGTGACATGTCTGCAGGGTTCTTTTGAAAGATTGCAACAATTGTGCTCTCAAAAAAGCTTGCCAAAAGACTATCTGAAAATGGCACAGATGCATGCTCTTGATGGCTGCTATGTACTCTCCTTGGGATATAGGTGTGTTACGAGATGGTTCTGAAGTCCTTCTTTACTGTGTTCTTTTCCCAACTCTAATTACACCAAACTTTTGAATCATGTAGGAAGTTAGGTCATGATCTTGCTTTTGAAGAAGTCTTGGAAATACCACGGGATATGCTAGAGACAGAATTGCAGTTTATCTCTCTTATACTTTTCAGAAATGAACCAAAGGCTGACAGTTATGTTGCAATGAAGGCTTTGAAGGACGGGGAGGTATTAGCTGTTGTTTGTACTTCTTAATTACTTGGCAAACAACGGTTTTTTCTGTGTATGCTTTGACCTGAGCCGGGGCAAGGGGGGTGAGGCTGAATTTCAAGAATAAGCCCAAAATTTGATTGTTAGAAAGCTTTTATTACTGTCCCTTTCCCATCCCTCTTTATTCCTTTTTGCAAGCTTCTTTCTGTTTTCTGCCATCCTCTCTCACACTTTTGCCCATCCTCCTTGCACTGTCTAAATGATATCATACATGGGGCATCTACTGCATTATGTATTTTTAGTAGCCTCGAATTTTGTATTTTGTGGCCACAGTGCCTGGAGGCTCACAAGTCATTGGCCTTATTGACATGACAAAGTAACCATTTATTTTGATGCTATTTTTTTAATCACAGTCGAATAACGGAGCTGTGATCTGGCAGGCTGCAGGAGCTCCAAAAACCAAATATCTGTGCCTCTTCTCCCCTCTTTTAAGTCTCTGTGTTCATGTACAAAGTGCTTCCACTCGCTACACTTTTATTAGAGCTAGGAATTGCGCGCAGAGTTGCTGTCCTGTGGCAGTGGCGCAGCGCTGAAGTAGCAGCATGCAAATTTTTGTTTCCTAGTGCTCTCGGGCTCCTATAGCAGCAGCATGCAGGGCTGCTGCTACCTTAGAGGAGCGCATAGACCTGGAGCTTCCTCAGCTTGTTCACTCACCACTTCCTGTATTCATCTTGCAGCAGCAGACTGCATGGTGGCAAACAACACGCTTATTGCAGGTTCTTCTAAACAAGTCACCATGGAGTGGTGCAAGTGCTATGGTGGATGGACCAATGTGGCATTATCATTGTATGAGCACCATAGCAATAGAGAGAGAGAGTAGGTTAAAGATAGTGTAGTTAATACAATGAAATGTGCCTTGCTTGATTGATTATAAATTAGAGAGAATACAAATTTAGCATAATGGCCTTATATAGGCTCAAGATGGAAAGTGGTAATAAATGGTGAAAGGGATATGCACCACATGTGAAAAAGGGGAAATAGCATGTGGGCTACAAAAAGTAGCATGTCCCTATAATACGTAGCATGTGGCTATATTGTGTAGAATGAGTGAGAAGCATGCGTTAGAAAACTCTATGTGGGAGGTTGTATCCATGCACATAGGGGTGCATGCTAGTATGCTTGGCTTTAAGGATTGGTGACAAATAGAGTGTAAGCTAAAGGCTTACCCCAACATATGTCCCCGTAAGCTGAAGCTTATATGAAAAGCATGGATTCTAATCAAGGAGTTCAATATGGGTTACATTGGGTAACTACATCTGGCTCGTTAGATGAATCTAATGCGAGTGGGAGGCTTACCACCAAACTTTGGGTGTGGTGTAGTTTTTAAATTATTACAAACATGCTCATAGTAGACAACATGCCCCTTTTTCTTCTTCTTCTTCTTTTTCTTCTACAACATGTACTTTGCCTTTGGAATCTATAACCGCCGTGTACAACATGGAGGGCGGTACTAATTCAATTACCTATTAACTTTACACAAAGCACTGTGAAGAAAAGAGAACACAATTGCGTCCAGCGACTAGAAGGTCACTGCGAGACCGACACCCTGTAGGCCCCAAAAGTTGGCGCCCCTTTCGGTATTTTTTTACTCAATTAACAGTTGACGATCCGTACACTTAGACTAAACTCTCACATAGCTGTCCAAACCTGGCGATGGCTGAAAACGTAGGTTTTTGACCTGATTTCGGTAGCACAACGGCACAAAAACCCCTATAGGTCAAAAACACCAGTCTAGGACGGTTTTCCCTACAATTTGGGAGCTTTCCAGTGAGCTGCAACAAAATTTCAGCGTGCTGTAATTTTCTGTTTTTCTGCTGTTGGGTGCCCAAAAACGTGTACACGCATCCCAAGGCTCTCATGGAGCTCCCTTGGTATTCCCTTCTTGCAGAAAAACACAGCAGGCTGTAATTCTCTGTTTCGGATCGTTTTTAGCGGAGCGAGCATGCCTATGCGTGTCCCAAGGGCTCCCGCACACAATGGGACAATTCCCTTGTGAATTGGATGAGTTTTCACGCGAGAAAACTCTCCAAACTCGCAATCTTCCGCGATGGAACTGTGCGTACCTGTGGGGGATTAGCAGTTAGCTAATTCGGTTCCTGTTCAGAAAGCTCTTGCCTTGGCAAATGCGCATAAACCCCTAGAGCTGTACATATTCATCTGAGTAGCCCAACTAGTGGGGCATTACATATGTGCCAAAGGGGAGAGAGAGATGCACGAGAGCAAATCATCGTGCTACATGAGACAGAGGAGAAGGCAAGCTTTCCATTAAAGCTGTAGACCTGCACCCACTACTTATACACATATTGTAGGTCACTTAATGAACAAAAATCAGCTCGAGCCTCAAAATGGGCGCCCCCTCTAATGGGCACCCCCTCTTGCTGAGGTGTCATGCAGATGGCTCTCCTTCTGCCAAGTGTCCAGTTTGCCCCTTTGAGTTAATTCCCTAGTTCCCACTCACTTATAAAGTTGTAAGTGACTTTCCGAGTGTCCGAGATTTCATTTGGCGCACACAGGCTTCCATACTCATCAGAATTTAGTGCTAGTTGGCTCGACCGGTCCCAAACTGACCGACCTAGACTACCGATGTGAGAAACGTGTTCGGCCGCAACCGTTTCACACTGGCCATGCAATGTCCACTTGCACCTTTTCAAGGGTTCCAAGGAAACAAGTAAAAATAAAAATATGTAGTACATATTTAGAGAAGGAAACATGAAAAATACACCTCCTGATGACACACCCCACCCTTGAAATACTGCAAGCGACCTCGCTTGCATGCCAATAATACATGCTGATATCTCCTGATATCACATATATTCTATGATAGGAATCCAAGATATACATGCTTCCGGAAATGTAGCGTTGGACGATTAAACAATCCCACCAACCTGACTACCACACATATATCAAGCATAGAAGTCTTTTAGTGTACACAAACTTCTCTAGCTAAATTCTGTATGGAAAGAGTAGACACAATTGCTTAACTACTCTCTTGAGCATCATGAACCATGCTCTTGCCTTGCTCCAAAAAGGCTACATTAAGTCACTGTGGGTTCCATCTAAAAGGCTTCAAGATATAGTTGCAATAGCTGAGGTAAATCAACCAATTCAGGCTCTTCCATCCATTTGGCATCCAAAAATGGATAGTTCTTGAACTTCACCAAGTAGCGTCTTGCAACCTTTCCTCTAACCTTCCTTTCTTTATGTGCGAGTATCTGTTCAGGAACAAGGATCTCATCCAATTCTTCCATTTCGGGTTGTTGCTCATCAAGCATATTCTCTGGCACATCACCAACAAAAGATCTTACCCCGGGCGCCTGAAGGAACACCACCTCTACTCTCGGCCATTCATCGCATTACCAGCTGTCCAGGTCACTGTTGTTAGTTTTGCTCTGCCCTGTAATTGAGTGGGTCGCAGGGCAGTGCCAGCAGCTGGAACAGAAAAGAGGTTTGCACACCACAGCTCTCACCTGTTTTTGTTGTATCGTTATGTGAAACCGTTGCAATTGCAAATAATCAAGAATTGCCTTGTGTAATTTTTTGCCCTTCAGCTTCCGAAAGAGAGAGAGAGAGAGAGAGAGAGAGAGAGAGAGAGAGAGAGAGAGAGAGAGAGAGAGAGAGAGAGAGAGATTGTGCTGCCATAAGGCGGGGATGCGTGAGGTGATTATATGTGGGAGAGGTATGTATTAAAAACTTGGAGCTGCATTGAATCGTTTCCACTGTACTTAACAACAAGCAGGAAAGGACATGCTTCAGCGCGGACACTAGTTCCATAGAGAGCCAGGACTCAGTGTGAGATAAAAAACGAAGTCTAAGTTATTTTATTTTAGGGAAAATTACCAAAATACCCCTCTAATTTGAGGAAATTCCCAAAATACCCCTCAAATTTCAAAAATTCCCAAAATACCCTTGTATCTATTTTGGTTGGAATGTTCAAGATTTTCTAATCTTCATTCGTTTTTGACAATTGAGATCCGTTTTTGAGTGCTCAACATGTAATTTGTCACCGGTTACCATCGCAAAAAAGGCAATTATGTCTAAAAATAATGAAGCAATTCATCTCCAAAGCCTACGTAACCAATTCAAATTGTAGTTTTAGCATCTTGTATGATAGACAATCACTCTGCTTGTGAAGACCTACAGAAAAATTTATTTTTCGAGAAATTTAGTCTCACAACGAGGGGTATTTTGGGAATTTTGGAAAATTTGAAGGGCATTTTGGGAATTTATGACAAAATATCGGGGGCATTTTGGGAATTTTTGAAATTTGAGGGGTATATTGGGAATTTCCTCAAATTAGAGGGGTATTTTGGTAATTTCCCCTTTATTTTAATTGGTTGAAATCGTAAAATCTACACAGAATTTAGTGTAAATACTGGCAAATGCTTCAAATTTAGACCAAAAGACCGGGAAAATCGAAGTTTGCCCTTACTTTTATGTTGTAAGGTTGCCGCTATGATGGTACACAACACTGTGTGGCACATCCCCTACATGTCCATACACTTGGACGATCAGGCATTCCTCCAGATATTATAATTCACGGCTCTTAGCTACGCTATCGCTATCGTGTTGTGGCATGTCCATGATATGAAATGATGTGTAATCTCATTTAGCATGGAAGGGACCAATTGTCACACAATTCCTGATGTACATATGCTTCTACGTGGTAGCCGTTACATTATTGGGGAGTTGAAGCCCTGGGTGCAGTGCAGTTTATGCGAATGCTTCTAGAACATGCGTAACATAGATTCAAAAATATGGCAAGTGTGTTTGTATCGTCACAGTGTACATACATCACCTACAAGTTCCATGCGGGAAAAAATTTTCCATTGACAAACGACATCGTAAATTTGTGTGGAAAATGACTCAAAATAAAATTTTGATGTAAGTTTGATGCATATTGACATTTCTTGTGAACCTGATGATGCAGAGCTGCTAGGGTAATGTTAATGTAATCATGTTAATGTATAACGTGAGTTCGATAGGAGGGGTTTTAAAATGCAAAAATTTTAGGCAATTTATCAAAGATACATTAAAACAAGGGGTTTTTATATTCAATTTTGGAAAAAAAAAATCCTAAAATAAGGAGTCATTATTCATTCAGAGTCAAAAGAGGGATTTTTGAAGTACCCCATGAGCGCACGTTATATAGGGGGGTACTGAACACTGAACCCCCCGAGGGCATGTTACCACCAAAAGTTAAGTTGATAACTTCACTTGTTGATACTATTGGCATTCAATTTACTTAGTGATGCTAATGGCCTATCCAGGCACTCATGTATTTTCCAGCCTTCTGGTAGCTTCAACCTATAAGCTACATCGCGGATCTTTTTTGAAATCTGAAAAGGACCATAATATCGCATATTGAGCCTAGGAAACAAATTTTCCTTGCCTTTCCGTTTTCCTTAACCTGGCCTTTTCAAAGCGCAAAAGCACCCAATCACCAAGTGAAAATACAAGTTCAGGACAGTGACGATTAGCAGCTTTCTTTTGCTTAGCCCGAGTCTTCTCAAGAGCAATCTTTATCTTCGTGTATGTTTCATCCATATCTTGCACATACTTGTCTGCCTCAAATATCTTGTCCTTAGTCTGGAAAATGGGCGGGACTTTCTTCCCTCCTTCCACTATCTCAAATGGTGCCTTTCTTGTTGACGTATGTTGAGTGTTATTGTAAGCATATTCAACCAATGGGAGATGGTGTTCCCAAGTTGCCTTGTGCTCTAACACATAACATTTGAGCAGATCTAGGACAATAGGATTTGCCTCTTCTGACTGTCCATCAGTTTGCGGATGAAACGAAGAAGAGAACTTTAGCGTAGTACCCATATTCTCAAACAATGCCTTTTGGAAAAGACTCGTTATACGTGCATCCCTGTCATCACTGACAATTGACTGAGGCATCCCATGATATTCAAAGATATTGCTCACGAATATCTTGACCATCTGTTTTGGCTTTATCTTCTTCCTAACAGGAATGAAATGGGCTTGCTTACTGTATCTACAAATGATAGTCCAGATCCCATCATTGCCTGTTTACGTTCTTGGAAGATCAAAGATGAAGTCCATCGCTATGCTTTCCCATGGCCTATAGGGGATCGACAATGGCTGCAACAATCGTGGTTGCTTTTGCTTGTCAAATTTGACTTTTTGGCAAACTAAGCATGATCTTACGAATGTGTCAACATCTTGATGCAAAGCTGGCCAATAGAAGAATGCCTCAACCCTTTTCACTATCGCATCAATTCCACGATGCCCAGCATAAGGTGGAGCATGACTTTCCATCAAAATCTTTGGCCGTAACTGTTTAGTAATGCATAACTTTCCATGCATTATGAGAAAGTCATTCTTAAGCATATAGTGCTCATGATGTTGCCCATCAACAAGCTGGTCATAGATCCTTGCAAAATCTGAATCTTCAGCATATTGTGTCTTCATTTCTTCTAGTTCACAATGGTACGGAATTGACACTACTGAAATTTGGAGCTTTCCTGACAACACATCAGCCACCACGTTCCTTTTCCCTTGCACATGCACAATCTGAAAATGGAACATTGACAAGATGTTTGCCCATCGCATGTGCTTCTCACACAACTTCGTTTGTGTGAGAAAATATCACAAGGTTTGATGATTTGTTTGGACAACAAAATCAGTCCCTAGCAGATAGTGTTTCCAACTAGTGAGAGCATGAATTACTGCCAGCAATTCTTTCTCATAAACTTGCAAGTTCCTTTTGGTCTTCAAAAGAATTCTGCTCTCATATGCGACTACTCGGCCATTCTGCGTTAGAACTGCACCAAGACTATGGCCCCGCGCATCACACTGAACCACACAATCGAAAGATCTGGCAAAATGATTACCAGATCTGAAGTCAGCTTCTCTTTCAAGTGTTTGAAGGCTAAAATTTCCTTGGCTGTCCACTTGAAAGTAACTCCTTTTCCTTGCAGTGCATGCAGTGGAGAAGCAATCTCCGCAAAATTTTGGATGAACCTCTTGTAGTAGGAACATAAGCCTAGAAAGCTTCGAATGTCATGTACGGACTTCAAGTCTGGCCATGACCTAATTGCTTCCACTTTAGCGGGATCCATGCGTACTCCATCGTTTGAAACAATGTGCCCAAGGAAGTGGATCTCTTCCAAAAAGAATTCACTCTTCTTCGCATTAATGAGCAGCCTGTTCTTGCGCAGCTCATTGAAAACTGCGGTCAAGTGATCCCTATGCTCCTCTTCAGACTTTGAGTAGACAATCATGTCATCGAAGAAGGTACCCACGAAGTTTCCATGTGGTCTAAAAATTATGTCCATCATTCTATTAAATGTTGCAGGAGTATTTGTGAGACCAAATGGCATGAACAAGAAACTCATAGAGGCCAAATGTTGTCCTGAACGTAGTCTTATGGACATCTTCTGGCCTAATGCGTATATGATGGTACCCACTCTTTAGGTCTATCCTTGTAAACAATGACACTCTCAAACCGATCAAGAATGTCATCTATCCTCGGTATGGGTGTCACGTGACACATCCAACCCTATGTGTCCGTGGACAAGCTACAACACGACAAGGGTTCAGTCAGTCCAGTCAGTCTAGATTTAGAAGTGATCTGGCACTTTTGTGAGTCTATTTGTAGACCGTGCATGCCCAGTCACTTAGTGTAGATGCATATCCTCTGGTTGCACACAACATGATCATCAGTATTCCCATCAGAATCCATCAGATCCCATCAGGGGAATTTTCCAGTGCATTTACCTATTTTTCCTATTTTTGACATTTTTCACTTATTATTTTTAAGTGACTTTCCAACAAAAGTAGGTAGGGCAATCTTGCTAAGTTTGTATATAAGCAAACCAAAGCTAGCACTCTGGCAGATGAGCAAGGAGCACAACAGGCCATAGGCAGCAGGTACTCCCCTACCTCCCCAAGCTTCCCTTGGCGAGCCCCTCTCCCATCAGCCTATCGTTTTTGGTCTTCATCATCACCTACCTCAAGCCTTGGCTTTTTCAGCTTTGCAATCCTCGCCAACAGTCCCAGATCCCTAGCGTTTTCACTAACGTACCAGGCTGCTAGCGTTTTGGATTTTCAGCCTCATTTGCAACAGATGGACCATCGTTTTCAGCCATTAGGAAAACAACAGATTTAGCTCTAGATGATCGCAGAAGTACCCCATTTTCAGCCCTCAAAAACTCAGCCAAAACAGCAGTTTTCAGCCACCCCGAATCAGTCCCAGATTTTCAGCGCGTCGTCGTCGCATCGTCGTCATCGACAGAGAGTCAGAATTCAGCAGATAGAACATTTGCAGATTTCAGCCCTTAGCGTTTTTGGACATGGGAGTAACAGGCTCTGAATGACCTGGGCATGCCAAACCTACTTCCCCTGTCATATCCATCTCCTCTGCACAAATGCCTAACTTTGATGCCAATTCTGGTCGTATGAAATTTGCACGGGCTCCCGGATCAAAGAAAACCAGCATTGTCTGGCCTCTAACTTTGCCCCAACCTCTGCACAGTTCCGTGGCATCTATGTTTGGCTGGTCTCCAACCTAATCTGGGACAAGTTGTGCAGTCAGCTTTGGCTTCTTTTCTTTATGGTCTGACTTGTCATCTTTATCCCGTGACTTCTTCTGTGGGCATTCATTTGCAAAATGTCCTTCCTCTTCACAAATGTAGCATTTCTTGGCCTCTCTAGGAGCTTTCCTTTCTTCAAAAGTTTTACCAGAAAAATGCCTTTTTTGTCCTTGTCCTCGTCCCGAAGAAGATTTAGACTGCTTCTTGGACATGTCAGCTTCTTCGTTGGGGGGCTTCTTTGTGGGAGGCACAGAAGGCTTTGCTACAACATTGCCCTTGGCTGAAAACTGTTTGCTCCGGGACCCTTTCTTAAATCCATCGGAATCTCCCTACGACAGATTGCTGGTCACTCTTGCATTCTCAATCAACTGGAACATATTCATGACAGTAGTCTTTGTGCAGTAGTCCCTATTGTACTCTTCCAGATTCGCACACTGTTTAGCATTCAACTCGTGCCATTCTGTCATCACATCCACTTCAAAAGTGTTTGTCAGCCATGCAAGCGCAAAAAGCTGTTTGAATTGGAACCATATAACCCGCATGTACAACGTAGAGGGCGGTACTAATTCAATTACCTCTTAACTTTACACAGAGCACTGTGAAGAAAAGAGAACACAGTTGCGTCCAGCGATTAGAATGTCACTAGGCACACGACACCTACACCCTATAGGCCCCAAAAGTTGGCGCCCCTTTCGGTATTTCTTTATTCAATTAATAGTTGACGATCCGTGCACTTAGACCAAACTCTCACAAAGCTGTCCAAACTTGTCGAGGGCTAAAAACGCAGGTTTCTGACTTGATTCCGGTAGCACAACGGCGCAAAAACCCTTGTAGGTCAAAAACACCAGTTTTGGACGGCTTCCCTTGCAATTTGGGAGCTTTCCGGTGAGCTGTAACAGAATTTCAGCGTGCTGTAATTCTCTGTTTTTCTGCTGTCAGGTGTCCAAAACCCTGTACACGCATCCCAAGGCTCTCACGGAGCTCCCATGGTGCTCCCTTCCTATAGAAAAACATAGTAGGCTGTAATTATCTGTTTCGGATCGTTTTTAGTGGAGCGAACACGTCTACGCGTGTCCCAAGGGCTCCCGCAAACAATGCGACAGTCCCCCTGTGAATTGGACAAGTTTTCACGCTAGAAAACTCTCCAAACTCGGAATCTTCCGTGATGGAACTGTGCGTACCTATGGGGGATTAGCAGTTCGCTAATCCGGTTCCTGTTCAGAAGGCTTTTGCCTTGGCAAGCGCGCATAAACCCCCGGAACTGTACATATTCATTTGAGTAGCCCAACTAGTGGGGCATTACCATATGCGCCAAAGGGGAGAGAGATGCGCGAGAGAAAATCATCGCGCTATATGAGACAGAGGAGAAGGCAAGCTTTCCATTAAAGCTGCAGACCTGCACCCATACTCATACACACACTGTAGGTCACTTAATGAACAAAAAACAGCTCTAGTCTCAAAATGGGCGCCCCCTCTTGTTGAGGTGTCCTGCAGATGGCTGTCCTTCTGCCAAGTGTCCAGTTTGCCCCTTTGAGTTATTTTCCTAGCTCCCATTCACTTATAAAGTTGTAAGTGACTTTCCGAGTGGCCCAGATTTCATATGGCGCACACAGGCTTCCATACTCATAGGCAACAGGAAAAATACACCTCCTGGTGACAGAATCTCTAGGATTCTTTTGGTTCTTAGTATTGTTTTTGAAAAAACACTTGTTTGGTGCATGCTCCTTTTTGCTACAATGAGAGCGCACCTTAATGCGGAAGCAATCTTGTGATTTATGGTTGCTTTTGCCACAATGTGAGCAACCTTACGTTTGACAACCATTGTGCTATATTGTTTGCTCTAATAACACGTATAAGTGTCAAGTCTTTTCTCTTCCTCTAGAATTGAATTGATACATCTTCAATTCATGTATGGGACCTTTCTCCTCGAGCACAATTACAATATTACCAAAGCTACTTGGTAGGGCTATAAGGAGGATGGCTATTTTATCCTCGTTTGGAACTTGTACCTTTGCATAAACAAGTTGAGTTTAGATACTCTTAAGTTTGTTGACAAGGCTAGCAACATTATTTTGATCTTGCATAGTGAGACCATAGAGCTGAATTTTAAGGTCCATCTTGGATTGCTTATCTCGAGCACCAAATAGACGCTTTAGGGTTTGCCAAGCGTGAAAAGCGGATGTAGCATCATCAATGTTGTGGATGCAGTCATTTTGAGGGCCGTGATGATGATTCCAAGTGCTTGCTCATCATTGGCTTATTGTGAAGCATTCAAAGTTCGTGTCGAAGCTTCCCCCAGACCGCATGGCGGTTTTACAATGCTCCATAGATTCTTTTTCATGAGTACTTCCTTCACTTTGGTCTGCCAGGTGTAAACCCGACCCCATTGAACTTGTTTATGTTCTTGGTGAACATTGTATGTGTAGAGCGGTCTTACCAAACATCAGGAAAACAAACTCTTAGTATCATATTGCTGCATAAGCGAGTGGCAGTGAGGGCAAGATTTTGTAATCCTGGTTGTAAAGTAAGCAACAGACCTCTGCTTGAAAAAGAGGTGCTCAGTTTCTGAGCTTGAAGAATGAGCACCGTAACAAATATTGTTGGGAGTGGGATCAAGCAGGGAATTGGATGCGAAAGTGGAAAGTCAGTTTCAACTCCTATGTCTATCGTTGACTTTAGGGGCTCTGCTTTTAGCATCCCTTTTTAAGAATAAAAGGACCCCTTAGGGGCCTCACTTCTCAGAGCATTTGGACGTTGAGTGTGAGAGCAGAGGACCCCGACGGGAGTTGTACTTTGCTCAAGATTTAATAAAATAAAGAAATACCGAAAAGGGCACCAGGTTTTGGGGCCAATACCTCTGGGCACAGAGCTACGCTGGGTTGTCTCGAATTGAATTGTGATTTAAAGTTGTGAATTATTTTCAGTGATCTCTCTCTCGTGTCGCGACAGATTCTCGACTTGGGGTGCCCAAGCCTGTTACAACTACCAAAGGTTCACGTATAGTAGCTCATGGTTCTAAGTCTGGAAGATTATAGGCTACATGTGTTGACTAATAAAAATCCTGTCATGGTTATATTGAAGCAGCATAAGTCTCATTTTATATGTTTATTATGATTATTTATATGGTAAATAACCAAAGCTGGTATATAGAGGAGTTTGCAATGATTTATTCTATGGTAAATAAACAAAGTTGGGGTATAAAAATAGTCGGAATAAGAAGAATGAGCTTTTACAGTCCGCTCATAGTGGTGTGTGTGCCTATGCCTACTATATCCTTAGAAGATGTTTCATATCTGCTATATTCATCCATGATTATATGGTTAATTCCTATTTGTAGGAAAAATGACATCCTTCAAGCATTAGAAGTTCTTAGTGAACATTGAAATTGTGAGTAAGCTTAAATCTGCACTAACAACAGACGTGAATGTATATCTAAAGTGGTTCTCGAGTTTTATGACTGTTGTGACATTAAGAGGGAATGGATTTCTCCCTCCACTCCTACGTGGAAGCGTGTTGCTAAGCGTATTAATCATTTGATGCAAAAGAAGATTTTGTAGCATGCTGTTCAATTGAGGATTTTCACATGGATTTCAGGTGGATGTTGTCCAAACAATTGTCAAAAGAATAAATTGATCATCTAGCAAGGCTTTAATGGGAAGGTTTCAAGAATATTTCTTTTGGAAATCACCATCTTATGTTGCCGTATTCCCAAATGGCAAAGACATAAGGAGTAAGCTTAACCAGTAGTCAAGGGAGTGCATATTTCTTGGATATGTCGAGTCTGGCTAGATGAGATACCATTAAGGGATCCAGAGGCCAGGAAGAGTGTGCACAGTCATGACGTTGTTTTAACCAAGACAAAATGCATAAGAAATGGATTCTTTATATAAGTGCAACTTGGGACTTATCATCTTTATTAGAAGGAAAACATGCTTGGCATGCAAATAAGCCTACAAACTGAAGATCACACGAGGTGATGCTATGTTGAAGGTGAGATTGGTTGCCAAAGGATTCAAGAAGGACAAAGGTGCTCAAGCAGGAGAAGGGTTGCTGAGATGTTCTTCAAAGTCATCAAGATGGCAACTCTTCATAGATTCTTGCTTTGGTTGCCAAACAAGCCGTGAAACTCTTCCAAATGGATGTGAAGCAACATTCTTACATGGTGATTCTCATGAAGATATTTATATGCTTTAACTTGAGGGGTTTCTTGTGAAAGGCAAAGTGGTGCTAAATCACATTCTGCTTCTAAGGGTGTGTGTGTGTGTGTGTGTGTGTGAGAGAGAGAGAGAGAGAGAGAGAGAGAGAGAGAGAGAGAGAGAGAGAGATGAAATGTTATATTAACATTTTAAAAAGGCCAAAATGACCTATGAGACCAATTTGTTACAAAATGGTGAATCTAATACCATGTATGGGTACAAAAGAACTAGAACAAAGATACTACTACTAGAATCCATCCTCATCTGCACTCTGGATGTCGAGAGAGTATGGCTCGAATCCTTTGCTGTAGTCTCCGTCGATGCTGTGTAGCCCCTCTCCTCAATCGTGGCCGTCTGGATCTCCGTAGCTCTAGTGCTCGGTCGATGAGAGTGCCGGTAGTGGTTGAATGAGTGTGGGCCGAGCTTTGCAATGATGGCTGCTCTTGTGACTTTCCCATATCTAGTGAAAAGAAATCTGTAATCTGTCTCTAGGATTGTCTCTCTCTATCTCTCCCCAGTAAAGTGTCTATATCTGTGTAACTCAAGTAGATATAGTGCAAGACATCTCTGATCCTCATAACTCATGACCCTAGAGAAAGGACAGAAACCCTCTTTGAATAAGTAGTGGAAACGGTCCTGTATCTCATAGTACACTGTGCAATGACATATGTAATGTAGCTCTGTCTCCGGCTCTAGCTGGAATAAGCGGCATATCCTGTTGTTTGCTGGTATCCTCTGAATATACCAGTCTCAATCTCCAGCTGATGTGAGGATGTGCGTATCTGACCAATGGCACACCGCAAACCATGAGACATATGTGTGTATGTAGCGGGTCGAATCACAAACCCATCTCCTGTGAGGTGGAGAAGACGCTCTCTATAGAAAGCCATCTAGGTGCCCAACTCCTGTGGCGGCTCTATCCATGTCCTCTTGGTATCCAGCTGGGTCAGGTCCCGGCGAATGAGTCTAGTAATCTCCACCCGTGTAAGAGACATTGAGGGTGCCTGAAGAGAGTATTGGAAAGGGGGCAGCCTGTCCATGGTGATGCCATGCGTCTGAAACCATAATGTCATCTGTGCATACCAGCATGAAGTGTCCCCCTGAAGAGCTAACTGTCTGGAAGACTCAAGGGCCAATCTAGCGTATCTGTCTCTAGTAGTATCCCACAAGCTGTGTACAAAGGAGACTGATCTGGTAAGTGCCTCAATCTCCATAGGAGGGGCAGCTAGCTCTGCTCAAATGATAGCGTGGGGTACGTAGGCCTTGGCTCTGATTAGTTGAGAGATCATAGATACCAAGGGCCTCTCCATACGTCTCCAACCATCTTGGCCTACAGAAGGTCCCCATATATGCACCCTATGTTGTGGCTACTAAAGTATCAAAGAGCCATAACTTTGTCCAAGGTTCTTGGAATTGAACCTGCGAACGCATCCTCTCCAAGGCTCCCAAGGCTACAAAAGCTCTAGTCAGTCTAGTCTCTGCTGCTAACCCCAAAGAAAACCTCGGCCCAGTGAAGACAACCCCAAGGTAAGTGTATGCATCTGTATACTCTACAATCTCCTGACCATATATGGAAGTCGGTGCTGATCTCCTGATCCACTGTGGTGTGGTGCTAAACACCATAATCTTGGTTTTACCAAGGTTTACAGACAATCCACTGTCCTCTGCAAAACTGTGTAATGCATCCAACTGTCGCTGCATACCCTTTGGTGAGTCAGAGATCAACACAATATCATCAGCATATAAGAACAATTGGATCCACGTGCCTGCCAGCTGGGCACCTCTATCACCCTCTCTATCAATGTAATCAGACACCTCATCAACATACATACCAAATAGAGTAGGAGACAATGGGCAACCCTGTTTCACCCTAATGGTGGAGTGAACTAAATTAGATATCCCCTCCGGAGTGCATACATATCCCATCACTGATCTGTATAGAGCCATAATCCCCCAAATCAACACTATGGGCACCCCCATCTCCTGCAGTCTGCGCATCAATCGAGCTCTCAGTACCATGTCAAATGCTTTGCGGAAATCCACAAAGCTACAATAAATCCGTCTCCCATGTGACCTGCCCTCCTCAATTATGGCTCTGAGCGTCAGAATATTATCAAGAGTGGAGAAACCCCTCTTGAAACCGGCCTGGCCCTTTGCTCGTACGCCCTCACCCTCTGCCCAATTACTCAACTGCTGCTCAAGAATGGATGCATACAACCGTGCCAATGTGTGCCCAACCATAATAGTGTGGTAATTCCTAGGCTCTGTAGGATCACCTGGCTCCTGCTTTGAAGATAGGCACAATAGTAGACAACCTCCAAGTCTCCGGTCACCCCACACATGGCACGATTGAACAACACTACAAGAACCTCTACCATCATATCTCTAGCATGTGTAAAGTGTTCTACCACTAGACCATCATAACCATATGCCCTGCTGGTCCTCATCTTGTCAATGGCTCTCTTTACCATCTCAGTGGTAAAGAAGGTACTGGTAGGTGGGCATGGCTTTGTAGGATCTGGAAGGGGGTCCTGTCCAGGAAGTGTATATAACGATGATGCATACTGGCCCCACACATCAGGAGAAGTAATCACTGGGGGAGGGGAGTGCTCATGAAAGAATTGCCATGCCTCTCCTGAGTCTCTACTCAAGAACAACTAATACAAGTCTCGTTCCATCTGGGCCAAGTAAGCTCATTTCTTCCGTCGCACAAGGCGCCGGGAAGCAATCCGAGATTTAGAGAGAGAGAGAGAGAGAGAGAGAGAGAGAGAGAGAGAGAGAGAGAGAGAGAGAGAGAGAGAGAGAGAGAGAGAGAGAGAGAGAGAGAGAGAGAGAGAGAGAGAGAGAGAGAGAGAGAGAGAGCAGCAGCTCTTTCACGCGAGGTCTTCACCTGTTCCCGCACGTGGTTGTCCTTAGCCCCTTCGCGGGGTTGTCCTCAGCTTCTGCGACTTCTGCTCCAGCCGCTGCGCGCTCAGCTCCGCCCCTTGTGGACACTCTCGCTGGCTCCCTTTGCAGCCTTGTCTTTTTTGTAACCTCCTTTTTTGCGCCCTTTTTTCTTATGTACAGTCTCGCTTTAGACTTGTGTGTGTGTGTGTGAAATAGAGCAGGAAATCTGTGTGGTGTTTCTCCTAGTGTAAATTCTCCTAGATTTTCTTCTCTCTCTTCGTAAAGGACGTGATAGTGGTTTGTTCTTTTATGGTAGAAGAAGCAGTATATAAATGCAGGAACAGGTAGATTTCTCCTCAATGGATGCGGAAAATATAATCAAAGAATGTCTGTCAGAGGATTTTGCGGATGGCCGGAATGCATAGGATGGCCAAGAATCTACCACTGAAGTGGTCATTCCGGTTGAGGAACTTATGGATCTAGTTGCCCAATATGCATTGCATGTTGTTCTCTTATTTTTTCCAGGCAAAATGTCCTTTGCACAAGATGTACGTCAGTGTGTTGATTTTTTTCTCAAAAGACACGTCAGAGGGGTATATTTGGGTGCGCGAGGCTTTTATGAGGTCTTGTTGGCTGACATGGATGCTTGTTCGCAATTATTGTAAATGTCGCCTTTGTTTTTCAATATGCAAATGACATGTATTGCCATGGGCACTTACCAAAGACTACCGGAGTTTGACCACAAGTGTCCAATTTGGGTGGAAATAGTGGGATTTCCACGCACATGGAAGCACTTCCTACCTCTTTTGCTGCTCAATTAGGCAAAGTGATATGTCCCCCAAACTTGGACACTAATTCCAATAGATTCTGTGTGCTTTGGGATATAGATAAACCCACACTTGCAGGAATCACGGTCAATTTTGGTGATCCAGTGGTAGGTAAAAGGCCGTTTAAGCTCAAATGGGAGAAAATTTGTAGGTGCATATTTTAGTTTGTGGTAAATTTGGGCATATGCAATCTGAATGCCCGGAGCCCTCGTTGAAACCGCCACCTTTTGCTGTTCCTACATATGGAATTCATGTTGCCTCTCCCTCTTCTTCGTCTATGAAACCGCCACCTTGTGTTGTTCCTACATCTAGAATTCATGTTCTCTCTCGCTCTTCTTTGTCTATGAAGACCAAGATGGGGGATTCCGATGGAAACACGCAGTCTCAACACGATAAAGACAAAAACAAGCTTTTGGCCAATGTACAGTCTAGCACGAAGACTGACACCAAAGGTAAAGCCAAATTGGTTGATTCCAATGATGGTTGGCAAACTCCGAAGAAAGCAGCTAAACCTCGGTTTTCACCCACATCAAGGAATTATGTGCCTGCTTTAGATGGGAAAAGTGGTGGAAACTCTGCATCTGCCTCTCAAGATCACAAATCGCTAGTTGAAGCGTGGAATAGAGTGGTTCGCTCTTACAAAGATGCCTTGATTGGTTCCATGTTTGCACCATTGCCTACGCGTCGCCCTTCTTCGCAAGGGATGCATGTGGATTCTTCTTTGTTAGCTGTTGGCATGGATGCAAATGTGCCAATGGGCACTACTGCTTGATGTTCTCTTCCCGTGGTTCTCTTGTAGATATTGTACAAATGCATTAACCTCTTAAATGTTTCACATTTAATGTGCGCGGATTATGCAACCATGATAAATGGAAGCTAACCAGGCATTATGTACGTACATGTAAAGCGGATATTGTGGTGTTACAGGAGCATAATCAACATGAGTTCGTTGTTCAATCTTCGTACTTTGCGGGATACTGGATTGCTTATGTTGGCACTGGTACTTACTCAAGAGTTTTGATGATGGTGTGTGTAGCAGGGCTACAGTGTCACTTTCACAAGACACACAGTTAGTACAGTAGTACAGTTGGTTTGGTCTGGTTCACACTGGACGGACTCTCTGGGCTGGACAGTGACACGTGGCAGGGATACGGACGGTGGTCTAGTGGACATCGTGGCCAGGTCACCACCACTCAGTTTGGGGATAGACTTAGATGGCTGACATTTATGAGCCGTTGGTGGTGGCTCTTTATGGTGGTACATATGAGTAGGAGCTGTTGGGTCATGATTATCATCTTCTAGATATATCATCCAGCGTCGTCATTTTGAGTAGGAGTCTATACACACAGCATGTCTTCACCATCCCGGCACATCTGAGCCTCGACACCCCATTGTACTTGTGAGTCCTGGGCTGGAGCCGAGTGTGCTGCGACGCCAGAGTCTGTATCAGTTCTTTGAGATAGTCGAGTCATTTGTTCAGGTTTGCTGTTGTGTCTCTGTGAGCTCAGTTGTTGTCTATTGTTCCTTTGTTTTCAGTCTGTTTTGAGTGAGATTGTCACGCACATTGCACTGAGGAGCACCCACTGTTGTGTCTCTGTGAGCTCAGTTGTTGTCTATTGTTCCTTTGTTTTCAGTCTGTTTTGAGTGAGATTGTCACGCACATTGCACTGAGGAGCACCCACTGTAGAGAGCACGACACACTATCCGCGCTACAGGTGCTCTCATTTTGGCGATCACGGTGGGACCTCAACTGAAGTCTCACTCTCTGTTGAGGTACAAATCGTGAAGCTAGTTGGTTTTTATCTAGCTTCGCCTACTTTGCCTTGCACTGTGTAGCCTGCTGGTCTGGTCCTCTCTCGCCCTCGTCCAACCAGCTCTCGTCTTGGTCTAGTCCTTCCTCATCCCTGGTCTAGTCCCTCCTCGTCCTTGGTCCAGCCCTCCTCATCCCTGGTCCAGCCTGGGTCTAGTAGAGTCTAGACCTGTCTTGAGTTAAAGCAGTTAAAGGTCTTCCAGTTAAAGGTCTTCTTGCCCAAAGCTTGGTTGGATTTGTGGTCGTTGCATGACACATACAAGGCGGTCATTAGAGCGTCAAAGCGCACTACTGAGTCCTCTGAAGTACTATAACAGAAGACGACCCTTGGTACCTAGTAGAAGTCCATCAACCTCATCACCCATTCCTCCATCCGGTTCCACATCTTCCAGGTCACCTTTCCCAGTAAAGCTCTCCTATTTTGTTAGAGCAGGCTATTGAGCAACGGGCTCCTGAGCAAGAGGCCATGGAGGCGTTGGCCAGTGTTTTGGCCAAGGTAAACATCAAGTTTCCTACCTTCAAGGGACTCTCTTCAGAAGATGCAGACGACCATGCAAGGAGGTTTGTATCTCTCTGTAGGGGTCGTGGTCTTAATAGAGAAGATGCTTATTTGGTACTCTTTCCATCTACCTTGGATGGCTTAGTAGACAAATGGTACAGTCAGTTTGCAGAGAACCATTTTGCAACTTGGGCAGCTTTAAGACAACAGTTCTGTGCAACATTCAGGCCAGGTGACTACCAAGAGAAGGTTTTGGATGAGTTGGCCAACATGGTGCTCCAGCCAGAAGAGACTTTTGCAGAACTTATGACTAAAACCAAGTCTCTGGTTGCCAAGTTTCCCCAGCAACCCGGTGAATTTATGGTTAAGAAGTGGGTGGAGAAGGCTCTTCCCAAAACTTCTCAGTAAAAACTTCGAGAGGGTCTCCAACCCGACGCCACTCTGGAGGAGTTTGTCGCAGCTGCTACTAGGATAGAGGGGGCTAGGAAGCTGTTCACCAACTCCCCTCACATAGAGACCCCCTCTGTGATTTCGGGAAGTCCTGTTGATCCATTGACTTCTTTACGTAGGGAACTTGAAGCCCTAAAACTACAACGCGCTCTTCAAGAGGAGAAATCAATCTCTCTTAGACAGGAGAAACCACCACATCTTGAGGCTTTGGATCAAATCAAGAGAGAGCTAGAAGAGCTTCGGTCTCAGCAGAAGACTAAGGCTATGGTATGGTGCAGCTCGTGTCGCTCTCCAGGACATCCTCCACAGGACTGTCCCCTTCGGGCTTATTGCCACTTCTGCGAAAAGTCGGGGCATGAAGACAAGGATTTCTACTATATCAAGGGATTGCGGCAAATACAACAAAGTCTAGGTCCTTCTCTCCAACAAGGAATAGCACCTGCATCCAACATGGTTTCACCCTATGGCCATCAAAACCCGATGCCACCTCTGCTGACAACACCTCCTATGCAAGGTATGCATAACAACTTTGCATCCCCCAACTTTTACCATGCTAGTACTTCTTCAGTTCCCCAAAGCTTCTACACGTCAGCATCCGGCCCCATGCAGCAAGGGCGGAGACCACCTCGCCCCTCCAATAGGCCAATTTTGTGCTACAGATGCGGGGAGTATGGACATTATCAGAGCAAACATCCGTTGCCAGAAGGGTCCCCTCCTTCCCGACACTGCCTTGAAGCTAAGGATCACTATAATAAGGACTGCCCAAAACACATCTGCAAGCACAAGCCAAAACCAGCAGGAGTTTACATTCCCCAAGGTTAACCTCATCACAGTAAGCACCATTCCACAGGCCCCGCCTTCCATTCTTGTAGTTGCCTCTCGAGATGGGTTGAAGCAGGTGGAAGAGCCGGCTGGTGTGCTCACACGGGCATAGAGAGCTGCTCTTGGTCTCAGCCTCCCTGGCGGTCCAATTTTTTCGTCTACAGTCACACAAATGAGTCAAACTCCCTTAGTAGCTGACAAACCAGCAGGTAGTGCCAAGAGCCAACCTACCTCTCTTCTATGAGATATTGATGGTGCTTTCATGGAAGCAGTATAGGACTTACAGAAGCTTAAGATACCAGAGCAAGATCTGATCAAATGAGAGAAGCCTACAACAGAGTCTATCTTGAAAAACACCTTTCAGCGAAGAGTGTCACTGTACGACATGCTTCGACTTGATGCAAATTTTCGAAGTGACACCCTTTCCATCATCCAGTCTCTATATCCTGGTGCAAGGCCTAGTGGTGGGCACCTACCTGTGCAGCCCTTGGAGTCCTACATGATTTCTTATCCAGCTGCTCCCCTCATTGACTACAAAAGTCCTTGTCTCACTGTGTGTATTCTTGGGCATCATTTCTCAGGCGTCATAGTGGATGGTGGATGTGGATGTGGATGGTGGATGTGGGATCAATCTGATGCCAGAATTTTACTATGTTGGCCTTAGGTCTGCAGCCTACTCGCCTTGCTCCATTCACTGTTACATTGGCGGACCAGAGGACAGTCTACTCTGTGGGCATAGTAGAGAAGGTGCCTCTGAAGGTACAAGACTTCACATTTAGCTTGGATTTTTTGGTGGTCAGTTTTCCTTAGGTGGAAGGAGGATTTCCTTTGCTTATTGGTAGACCATGGTTGCGGCATACTAAGGCACTTCATGATTGGGGAAACGACGCCATGTGGATACATACTCCTGGCTCCCCCATGCAACCAATTCGACTCGAAGGAGGTACGCATCTAGTGGTTCATCACAACTCATTGTCAGTACAGTCCAACCCCGACCGTGAGCAGCCTATCCCACCTGATGGGTTTGACGAAGACTTGCTCCAGTGGTTGGAAGCTACCACATCCATGCCAAGCTATGTGGTCTCTATTCAAACCTCACTTGTGCCGGTAACACTCTCTCCCCCAGCTCCTCAGGCGGACACCAGTGTCCCAAGCCCTACAACAGAAAGTGTGTCAGTCGAAGAAGTAAGTGTGTTAGTCCCTGATGCCCATGATTCAAGTGTTCCTCTGATGGAAGCCGTCGGCCTTGGTGAACCTATAACACATCACCGAAGGGGGAAAAAATCTCCTCTGCATGAGCTCGCCAATGATCCCCCCCTTCCTCTAACATCTCCCAGGTCGGACGTCCCGCCCCCTCAAAAGCACTCTGCTAGGTCTGTGTCTGAAGATTTACCCTTCGAGGAGCTTCCACCAGGATGGTTACAAGAAGAGTATGCAGAGTTTCCAATCGATCAAACACCAGCCCATGATGTCTCGAAGCTCCAAGAGGCAGCTTCTCAACTTCCAAAGTTCCCTCCACAGTTACACCTCCTGACCCGGTCAAAAAAGTCAACTTGGGCGACCCTGACAACCCTCAGCACGTCCTCTTAGCATCTTGGCTATGGGAGCATCCCGCATTACTTGATCAGGTAGTTTCTTTTATACACTCTTTTAAAGATGTTTTTGCTTGGTCCTACAAGGATTTGGAAGGGATCCCACCAGAATTGGGTGTCCACACTATCCCTCTGGTTGAAGTGGCTAAGCTTGTCAGAGGCCGACCTTACAAGCTCAACCCAAAGTATGCAGAGGATGTTAAGTCAGAGCTCGAAAAAATGCAAGAGGCAGGGATCATTGTACCTGTGGAGCAATTTGAGTGGTTATCACCCATGGTGATAGCGCCTAAGAAGCAGTCCAATAAAATCCGTGTGTGCGTAGATTACCGCGCTCTGAACAAGGTAACTATCCCAGATGGTTTTCCCACACCTTTCACTGAGCGTGTGCTCGAAGATGTAGCAGGGCATGCATTGTACAGTTTCATGGATGGGTTCAGTGGATACAATCAGTTGGGCATCCATCTAGGTGATCAACTTAAAACGGCCTTTGTGACTCCCTACGGTATTTTTATCTACACTAGAATGTCGTTTGGGTTGAAAAACGCTCCACCTTCCTTCAATCGAGCAATATATCTCATATTCTATCCTTTACTTACGGATCATCTTCGTATCTTCATGGACGATTTTTCGACTTTCTCGGGTGCTCAATGTTCTACCCCAGTGGAAAATCTAGAGGAGCATCTAGCTCAACTCTCTGCTGTCTTCCTCAGGTGTAGAGAGGCACGCCTAAAGCTCAATCCTAACAAATGTAACTTTTTGGTCACTGAGGGCACACTTCTAGGCCATGTGGTGTCTGCCAAAGGTTTAGCACCTGACCCAGAGAAGATCGTGGCCATCTTGAAGTTACCACCTTCCATCAACCCGAAAGGTGTTCAAAGCTTTGTAGGCCACACATGCTATCATCGCAGGTTTATACGAATGTATGCACAGGTGGCTCAACCATTGACTTGATTGACTAGTGCTACTGTATCCTTTCAATGGTCAAAACGTGAGGCTGAAGCATTTGCATACCTCAAAAAACGCCTCAATGAAGCACCTATTTTAGTGGCTCCAGATTGGTCTCGCCCTTTTTATGTGCATATTGATGCCAATCAACTGGCTATGGATGCTGTGCTGACTCAGCCTAGTAAGGAGTACAACCTGGATCGCCCTGTTTACTATGCAAGTTGCTTGCTCACCGAAGCATAGCGAAACTACAACACCACAGAAAGGGAAGGTTTGGCTATGGTGTATTCTTTACAGAAGTTTCGTCGTTACTTGTTAGGGGTTCACTTCACTATCATCATGGATCATCATGTGCTACGCTATCTCCTGAATAAACCCCAAGTTGCAGGAAGAGTCTGGAGGTGGCTACTGATATTCCAGGAATTCGATTTCAAAGTAGTTCCTAGTCCAGGCAAGCAGCACGTCATGGCCGACCATCTCTCTCGTATACATACAGGTGAGCTCGATACTGGGGTTGATGATGACTTTTCATATAGTCATCTCTTTAAGGTCGACACTATCCCAGAATGGTATGTGTTGGGGTATAGACGCATGTGCCTTGCCCGACCGCCCAAAGTCTGGGCGTCCACTGATTTGTATACCTTATACATAGCATAAGTGTATACGGGGCTGCCATTCTTTGAGTCTCCCCACCCATATCTGTGTGTCGTGTGTCTCCTTCTCTCTCTCACTCTCCGTCTGTGGTGCTCCCCGATCCCCTTCAATTGGTATCAGAGCTTTGGCTTCGCGACAGATGGAGTGCTATAGAAGAGTGAGCTTTCGGCTATGGTGAGCTCGCTTTCGGTGGAAGCTTGAGATCGGTGAGCAACCACTAGATCTGTGCTCATGGAAGCTTGAGGGGCATTCCCAAGCTTGAGGGAAGAGTGTATTGCAAGTGTGTATGGTTATTTGCAGCCATACTTGTAGGAAAAATGCAGATTTTCATTTCCGCAGGTCATTCTTCGGGCCCCAAAAACAGTGTTTTTTGCATAACTTTTGCATACGAAATGCGATTTATGCAAGGTTAAGGTGTAACCTGGGGTTTTGGCACACTCCGGACGCAATGGTGATGTCTATTTGAGCTGATTTTGACCTCTGAAATTTCTGCAGCAGTAGCAAGTTTTTGCTACATTGTTGGGCCGAAAACAACGTTTTTTGGCATAGCTTTCACACCCGGACTCGGATACATGTGATCAGGAGTCTATCTTGGGGTTTTGGCATGCTCCGGACGTGCTCGTCATATCAGAATTTTAAAATTCTGAACGCTGAATTTTCTGCAGCAGCAGTTGTTAATTGTGTGTCGAGGATTCCACACATGGTTTGCTCTCAGATGTGAGAGTGATATTTGCTACAAGTTTCCTCACAGGTGGGAGGATACGATGTATGCCTTATGTGGTTTGATGCTCAGGGAGACTAATGTGATTGCATTTTGAGATCGGCAATGTATGCCTCGAGCATGTTTTTTGGCAGTCATCACAGGTAGAGCAGATATTTGTGTACTAGATTTGCAGGTGTTTGCAATGATGTATGCAAAGTGTGGAGATTGGTGCATGCATTTGGAGTGCGGTTTGATGCGCTTTGGTTGCTCATGGTTTTGAGCGTGCAGTCAGTTCGGTTACTGGTTTTGTGGCCGTTTTACTGACGAAACTCTGGCGAAATTTTCCCAGGAGTTTTATGCGTATCATTATGCGATCTAGGTAGAGATTGCGGGTTGCATTCAGCATTTGCGTGCGGTGTTCTCTGCAGGTGGGAGATTTGTGTGTGTGTATGCATCGATACCGCATAGTGTGGGCTTGGTGATTACCGCACAGTGTGGGCTTGGTGATTAGCTCACGGTTTGACAGGCGTACAGTTATCTTGGCACACTCACAGGAGTGAGTATTGTGATGTATGCTTGTGTGGCTACGAGCTAGGTAGCCGGATTCGAGCACTAATAGCTTGAGGTTTTTCAGCAGGTTTTACAGGTTTACAAGTTTACAGGCAGGTTTGAGGGCTTATTTGGGCGCTGAATTTTCAGCCATTGTTTCCTCTTTGCAGGTGTCCATGTATGGCTCAGTTGTAGGCTGATCTGGGACACGTTTGTGACTTGTTTATGCAGCTGTTTAAGAGCTGAATTTTGGGGCTGTTTTGGAGCCATATTTTACAGCCATATTTGCATACTTTTGTTGATGCGATTCGAGCCAGTTTAGGGCTGATTTGGTTGACATTTGCTACACATTGTTGGTTGCTCTTTTGCGAGCATTATGGATGATTTTTCATTTGACTTCCAGCGTTATGGTCTGACACAGTTTGATGGTGCAGATTTTGTTGCTTGGAAGGAGCATATGCTTGTTGCATTGGCGGATTTGGGGCAGGATAAACCCTTGCATGGTTTATCGGCGAAGCCCAAGTCTATGCGTGATGATGATTGGCAGGATCTTGATGAGTTAGCCATGTCTACGATTCGTTTGCATCTGGTTGAGTCTGTTGACTGGCAGGTATCGAGGGAGACTACAACTCATGCTTTATGGCAGAGTTTACATGCTATGTACGTGACATCCATGTCTACAGGGGAGTCTAGTCCCACTTCGATGTCCATGGGAGAGATTGGTCCCACACGCAAGTCTCGACGGCATAGAGACTTGACATGTTGGCATTGTGGACATAGAGGGCACATTAGGCGTCGATGTTTCAGGCGTTTGAGACAACAGAGGCGACAGATGCGTGATGCAGATTTGGGCATGGCAGATGCTAGTGAGATCAGTACGGTGGTTACTGAGTATGCTTGTGACGGCGATGTCACATTTACATCTAGCTTGTCTTCATACGATCTTATGTCTACGGATTGCATATCGGATTGCACATTGCCTTCACATTGGTTACTAGATTCAGATGCTACTTTCCATGTCACGTTGCAGCGTGAGTGGTTTAGCACGTTTTCTAGTGGGAGACTTGGTTGTGTGCACATGGTTGATGGTGTTGTGTATGACATTGAGGGTGCAGGAGACGTATGTTTGTCCTTGCCCAGCGGTATGAGATTTAGCCTGCGTCATGTGCGTTATGTGCCAGATCTGAGATGGGATTTGATCTCAGTCAGACAGTTACGGATAGTGGATGTCGGGTATCGCTGCTTGAGCGATCTTTTGCGTTGCATTTGGGTTCGCTAGTGATTGCAGAGGTGCTAGAGTTGGCACATGGTATCCATTGCACGTAGTACTGGTGCGAGATGGTCGAGTCTCAATCTTGTTACAGCCATGCAGAGAGCGAGAGACCCGGACAGTCTCTTTTGCTCATGGGTTGCAGGGTGCTTTGCATGGAGTGCAGAGTAGTGAGCTCGTTGTGCACACTGTTGGGGCACGACTTGAGCAGTCACACAGAGAGGTGACAGAGTCAGGCATGCATGCTTTGCTAGTGACTGAGCAAAGCAGAGAGTCAGTTGTGCGAGATACTTCTATGCAGGATAGACAGGTAGAGCGGTCTTGCTCTAGTGAGTCACGACAGGAGGACGTTGTGCAAGAGTCTATGCATACGGAGTTAGAGCATGAGAGCTCTAGTGAGTCACATTAGATTGAGTGGTCATGTTTGCAGTGGATGATTGCAGAGGAGACTGAGATGTCAGCGATTATGCATTCATTTCTTTCTATGCTCGACAGTGAGCATGGGGATATAGTTGTGCAGGATATGTCTTCCAGCAGACACCTAGAGCAGTTGGTTTGGTCTGAGGTTGCACGACAGGTTGATGCGTCTTTTGTGGACAGTCAAGAGATGCATGTGGCTGACGCGCCTTGTCAGTCAGAGATGCCTATTACCAGGGATATATATGTTGATGCATGCTTCGTAGAGCTAGCAGGGCCGGCTAGCATTGCATCGGCATTCGGTGGTCTCATGTATGAGATGTTGATCTTGAGACCGGATATCGTAGCTGCAGTGGGAGCATTTGCAGTTGGGATTGTCAGTCGTTTGTTGACTGATGACGGCATAGTGCACGAGGGAGATATGCAGGTATTGCGTACATACTTGCAGTACGTGTGCGGTACGTCTGGTGGTGTACGGACTTACACGGGAGCAGGACAGCCGGATGCACACGATCATAGCCCGCCAGTGGGCATCGGTTGAGAGCGGTTTTCTCTCACCTTTTGTAGTCTTTTGACTAGGTTCCCTTGCTTAAAGGCACATTCGCCTTTAAGTGGGAGGTTGTTGGGGTATAGGCGCATGTGCCTTGCCCGACCGCCCAGAGTCTGGGCGCCCACTGACTTGTATACCTTATACATAGCATAAGTGTATAGGGGGCTGTCATTCTTTGAGTCTCCCCACCCATATCTGTGTGTCGTGTGTCTCCTTCTCTCTCTCACTCTCCGTCTGTGGTGCTCCCATTGAGAGAGAGAGAAGGAGACACACGACACACAGATATGGGTGGGGAGACTCAAAGAATGGCAGCCCCCTATACACTTATGCTATGTATAAGGTATACAAGTCAGTGGGCGCCTAGACTCTGGGCGGTCGAGCAAGGCACATGCGCCTATACCCCAACAACCTCCCACTTAAAGGCGAATGTGCCTTTAAGCAAGGGAACCTAGTCAAAAGACTACAAAAGGTGAGAGAAAACCGCTCTCAACCGATGCCCACTGGCGGGCTATGATCGTGTGCATCCGGCTGTCCTGCTCCCGTGTAAGTCCGTACACCACCAGACGTACCGCACACGTACTGCAAGTATGTACGCAATACCTGCATATCTCCCTCGTGCACTATGCCGTCATCAGTCAACAAACGACTGACAATCCCAACTGCAAATGCTCCCATTGCAGCTGGGATTGTCAGTTGTTTGTTGACTGATGACGGCATAGTGCACGAGGGAGATATGCAGGTATTGCGTACATACTTGCAGTACGTGTGCGGTACGTCTGGTGGTGTACGGACTTACACGGGAGCAGGACAGCCGGATGCACACGATCATAGCCCGCCAGTGGGCATCGGTTGAGAGCGGTTTTCTCTCACCTTTTGTAGTCTTTTGACTAGGTTCCCTTGCTTAAAGGCACATTCGCCTTTAAGTGGGAGGTTGTTGGGGTATAGGCGCATGTGCCTTGCCCGACCGCCCAGAGTCTGGACGCCCACTGACTTGTATACCTTATACATAGCATAAGTGTATAGGGGGCTGCCATTCTTTGAGTCTCCCCACCCATATTTGTGTGTCGTGTGTCTCCTTCTCTCTCACTCTCCGTCTGTGGTGCTCCAATTTGTGTGTGTGTATACATCGATACCGCATAGTGTTGGCTTGGTGATTACCGCACAGTGTGGGCTTGGTGATTAGCTCACGGTTTGACAGGCGTACAGTTATCTTGGCACACTCACAGGAGTGAGTATTGTGATGTATGCTTGTGTGGCTACGAGCTAGGTAGCCGGATTCTAGCACTAATAGCTTGAGGTTTTTCAGCAGGTTTTACAGGTTTACAAGTTTACAGGCAGGTTTGAGGGCTTATTTGGGCGTTGAATTTTCAGCCATTGTTTCCTCTTTGCAGGTGTCCATGTATGGCTCAGTTGTAGGCTGATCTGGGACACGTTTGTGACTTGTTTATGCAGTTGTTTAAGAGTTGGGGTATAGGCTCATGTGCCTTGCCCGACCGCCCAGAGTCTGGGCGCCCACTGACTTGTATACCTTATACATAGCATAAGTGTATAGGGGACTGCCATTCTTTGAGTCTCCCCACCCATATCTGTGTGTCGTATGTCTCCTTCTCTCTCTCACTCTGCGTCTGTGGTGCTCCCCGATCCCCTTCAGTATGGAGATGTGTTACATTTGCTCTCTACTGGCCTATATCTTGAGAATGCTTCTCCCTTGCAAAAAAGGAGACTCTTGCTGAAGTCTAGACCCTTCTCTTTGATTGGTGGACAGCTCTACAAATCTGGGCCAGATGGTGTGCTGCGCAGGTGCATCTCCCCTCATGAAGTAGACCACATTCTGGAAGATGCACACGGTGGTCCTACAGGTGGCCACTACCCTAGTCACATCACGGTGCAAAAAATCTTACAGACCGGCTTATGGTGGCCCTATATATTTAGAGATGCTATTGCTCATGTCAAGAATTGTGATGTCTGTCAGCGATGTGCGCCCAAGCCTAGCAAGCAATCCAATTGCCCTCTGCAGGTATCTATGGCGTGGTTGCCCTTTGAGCGATGGGGCTTGGACTTTGTTGGTCAAATTACTCCACCTGCTCAACCCGGCAATCGTAAGTATCTCCTGGTAGCAACGGATTATGCAACAAAGTGGGCTGAAGTGGTGTCTACCATCGACTGTACGGCAGCCACTGTCGCAAAATTTTTGTATGAAAATATTTTTTGCAGGTTTGGGTGCCCTATGAAAATCACCAGTGATCGAGGTAGTCATTTCGTCAACGACGTGATCTCCACACTCCTCACGAACTACAAGATTTTTCATCGCAAATCTTGCTCTTACTATCCTAGAGAAAATGGGCAAGCTGAGAGCACTAACAAAGTGCTAATCGCGCTTCTCAGGAAAGCTCGTCACCTGCATCCAGCTTCTTGGGCTCAGGCTATCCTCGGCACAGTTTGGGCTTATCGCAGCTCCTTCAAGGCAACCACTAACTACTCCCCATTCCAGCTAGCTTTCGGTCTAGAAGCAATTGCACCATATGAGTTCAACTCAGGTTCAACAAGAAGTGTTCGCGTCATAGCGGGGATTTCTTCTGCAAACCTCTCTTGTTTCTCACAGTTAGAAGAAAGCAGGATGTTAGCTTCACATGCTCTCCAAGCCGAGCAACTTCGTCGCAAAGCGTGGCATGATCGCCACCTCAGAAAGCCGAAAATAACGCAAGGAACACTGGTGCTACTCTATCAAGCTAAATATCTGAAAAAAGCTAAAAAGCTGGTCCCAGCCTGGCAAGGGCCATTCATGGTACAGGAAATTTTGCCACAAGGAGCAATCCAATTAGTAACTTTGGATGGTGTTCCATTGCCGCCGGTAAATGGCTCCAGAATCAGGTGCTATTATTCCTCTGAGTAAACATCTGAGTAAACAATCTGCACCTGTTTCGCCACTTGTAATTTTTATGTCTAATAGGTTCTAATCTCCCATCTCTCTCCTCCCCACTACCTTCCCACCAGAACGGGTGTTTTGTTACTGTCTCTGCAATACTCTCAGTCTCTGCTATGCCTGTAGAAGTTTCCACCTTTCCTCCTAAGATATCCTTTCTCCACTTAGTAAACTCAGTAATTGGGGTATTGTCTCGAACTTCTTAAAATCCAATTTTTCTTTCTCTAAGTGTTTCTATCATGAGTGTTGTTTGACGTTCTTACTAAGGTCTCTCAAGTTGAACTCCTCACGTGGTTTGATCTGTGATAGTTTCTCTAAGTTCACACGCTTCTCTCTGTAGCACGGAGTTGTCTGTCTCTATTGTATGCCCTTGCCCTCTCTACTGCCCCAATCCTGTGCCTTGGCCTTGGTGTTTTCAAAGCACATCCTTTGTCGTCTTTAAGACAAACTTCACCTCTACTTATTTCAAGGCGCTATAGTTGCAGTCTCATCCCAACCTACTAACACGCTCCTGTCCTCCAGAAGAACATCCGTAACTGCAAGTGTATCATCCAGTCTACCTCTACTCTCATATATGTACAGCGACATATGTACTGTCATGCCCATCAACATGCTGCTTTAAGCTCTCACAATTATGGCCATCGCAAATTCGTGGTTACAGCTAGTATTTTGAGCAAGAAGATGCATACCTTGCACTATGGAGAGACACAGATTTCTGTTTCAACTTGAGGACTATGTGATCCACCTCTGCAGATAAGTTTTACACCAAAACGAGGCACTGAAAGATCCTTGCATAGTCCCGAGCTGGCCAATGGTCATGCCACAAGAAAGGATTCTTGCTAGAAACCCTAAGAAGAGTATGGCTATGTATTTGAGGGCCCCTGCACTCCAAGAGCTGCTACAAATCTCGCTCTTTTGTCCATCTTCTGCCAGACCCTTTCAAACATTGAATGGCGAGTGTCTTTGGAAGAAACCTGCGACGAATTTACGCACAATCCCTCTCTATCTCCCAACTCGCCCCCTCCCCCTCTCTCCAAATTCGTCACCTCTCCCAATTCGCCCTTTTCCCTCTTCCCCAATTCGCCCCCTCCCCCTCTCTCCAAATTCGTCACCTCTCCCAATTCGCCCTTTTTTCCTCTTCCCCAATTCGCCCCCCCCCCCCCCCCCCCCCCCCCCCCCAAATCCAGATTCGCCCTTTTTTTTCCTCTTTTCCCCAATTCGTCCCCCTCCCAATCCCAACTCGCCCTCCCTCCCAATTCGTCCCCCTCTCCCCTCTCCAAATTCGCCCCCTCCCCCTCACCAATTTGTCCGCCTCCCCCCTCTCCCAATTCGCCCTACTCCCCCTCTCCCAATTCGTTCCCCTCCCCCTCACCAATTCGCCCTACTCCCCCCTCTCCCAATTCGCCCTACTCCCCCTCTCCCAAATTCGCCCCCTCTCCCCTCTCCAAATTCGCCCCCTCCCCCTCACCAATTCGTCCGCCTCCCCCCTCTCCCAATTCGCCCTACTCCCCCTCTCCCAATTCGTTCCCCTCCCCCCAATCCCAATTCAGCCTTCGTCCCCCTTCTCCAAATTCGCCCTACTCCCCCCTCTACCAATTCGTCCCCCTCTCCCCTCTCCCACTTCGCCCTACTCCAATTCGGCCTTCGTCCCCCCTCTCCCAATTCCCCCTACTCCCCCCCCTCCCAATTCGTCCCCCTCCCCCTCACCAATTCGCCCTTTTTCCCCTTTCCCCAATTCGTTCCCCTTCCCCTCACCAATTCGCCCTACCCCTCTTCCCTTAACAAATTCGGCCGTAAACCAACTCGACCTTTTTTAATTGCATGCGCTAAACCTCCAAGCAGCCCTAATAGTGAACATCTGTCGCCGCGCTACCTAATTCGACCGCTTTCGGCCTCTTCGGTTTCTTTTAGCAGTTCCGCTTCTTCCTGAGAACATACATACATACAGGGTAAAGCAGTACGCAGTACGCAATAATTGAAAAGTTATCACATGTATGCAGTGTGTGTTGTGGATATGTATGCAATTGTGGATCAACTTTTGAGTGTCTGACGTTCTTTTGGCTGTGCATCGGAACAACCTTAGTCAGTCAGTTAGCAGGGTGTGGGCTATACTCATTAGTTAGTGTCAGAAGTTTTGTAATTTCCATGACGGGTAGCAGCAAACCCTCCAGAAAAGCAGGCTTAATAAAGAAGCCACCACCTCAGCCGCTGAGTTCTGCTGAAGAGGAAGATGTCTCAGAAAGTAGTGGCCAGGATCTTGATGACTTCACTTCCAGTGATGCCAGCGATGAAAGTTACAAAGCATCCCCAACTTTGGAGTCGGATTCAGAAGCTATCTCTGAATCGGATGCGTCAAAAGAAACAAATGTGAAAACAACAAGTAAAAAGAATGCAATCAAGAAATCATCCATCATGAGATCAGTAGGCCGGCTACATCTAAAAGTCGCACACCATTCTCCTTGGCTGTTTATCTAGAGCCGCCTCGACCATCTCTCAGCCAAATCCTCTCCAATGACCAGCTACAGACTATGGGTCTCACAACACTGGCCGAAGATCTCCCAACCACTGTTCTTGTAGAGATGATTCATGATCTTCTGAAGAACTTTCCCAAGGTCAGGGGCCGTAAACTCACTGCTACAAGGTTAGGCCATGCTATGGGTATGACCACCTTTCTATCTGTAAAGTTTGCTACTTGAACCTTCTCTTAGCTTTCTAAGAAGGCCACCATTCAGGCATGTGAGGAAATGCTCATTACAGATCACCCGAATTACGAAAGAAAGAAACAGCTCCTGGCAATCTTTAGATACTACTTTCTAGCTAGGGATGCCAAAGAAGATAAAGGGAAATGTGAACTGTCCACTACATTATCCCATTGGGACGGCCTTTATTGTTTGCTCCACGCCCAACCCTGTGGATTTTACCAGATCCTTTTTTCATCGTTACAGTCTAGGGCTAAAAGGTTTCGGACCCAGGTGAGGTTTGTGTAGCTCAGCTTCAAATGTTTCGCAGCCCCTCTTGACGTGGGTCCGAAACCAGACGAAGTAGATGAGGATACACGAAGTACGCAAGGGAAAAGGAAATCCTTAAACATTCATGCTGATCCTAAAATCAAGAAGAAAAAGAAGATCAAAGCAAAGGCGGCGAAAGATACAGCAGAGTCTCTACTCTCTTTGCCAATATTTGAGAGCCAACAGACTAAAGTGACACCTCTTCCGCGGCGCTCTCTCTCTTCCGCCCCTCTCTGTACTGGGCCAGTTGTCCACTTCCGAACTTGATGACAAATCGGCGGCTTCTCCCTCGGAGATTCCTCTATCTTCTTCCCCAATATTCACTCATACGGATGTGACTCCACCTGCAACTACCATCTCAACTCCTACTCTACCAGTAGTAGTTACTCCTAGCGAGCCACGTGTGCCACTTGGGAGTCCTCCAGTATCATCTTCAGGGGTGGCCGACTCTACTTCTCCGCTACACCTTTCGGAGAAAGTATTACAAGACTCCAGGAATGCTATCGCCACTATAGAGCTTGGAGCGGAACAGTTAGCTGCCACGCACCAGTGCCACTCTACCACATACGCAGCTATGGAGGGATCTCTGAAGGTGGCCGAAAGTGCCATCTCGGATCGGGATGCTACGATTTTCGCTCTACAACAAGCTTTGAAAATAAAGTCAGACATCATTGAAGACCTTAAAGCACAAGTACAAGGATTTTGGGAAATGCTTCTATATGGAGATAGGTCTGTTGAGGCTCAGGCTCAGGCTCAGGTTCACGCTCAGGTTGGCGTGGGGTTTGGATGGACTGGATCCAGGCGGGCCACCATTGCATACTGCAGGTCCTTCTCAGCACTTTATGGGACTCTACACACAGCCTCCAGTTCAGTACTACAGTCAACAATATCCTCAAGGGTTTCAATCATCGCCATTGTCCCACATGCATAGCGTTCCTTGTTGCGACGGTGTTGCTGGTGCACACCGTCATGGCTGTGTCACACGTCGTCCTCAGTACACTACCGGATAGGTGTTACCCTCTGCCCTGCAGCAGCTGGCGGCTCCTTTCACAGGCGGCCAGGTTATGGACAATAGAGCCCAGCAGCCTCTAGTCCAACAACGAAGTTCCACCATTGATTTGATGGCTCCACCTCTTGAGACTGATCCTTCGGGTGCAGTTGTAGCGACTACTCTTTCTCTGGGATGATGATTGACAGTCTTTTCACCATGGCAGTATAGTAGTCATTTATTATTGCAGTTCAGTCTTTTAGGAGTTTCAGTGGTTCTCTCATCCAGACGGTGAGTGGTTTTGTGGCGGGCAACCTGTAGCAGGGCTACAATGTCACTTTCACAGGACACACAGTTAGTACAGTTGGTCTGGTCTGGTTCACACTTGACGGACTCTCTGGGCTGGACAGTGACACGTGGCAGAGATACGGACGGTGGTCTAGTGGACATCGTGGCCAAGTCACCACCACTCAGTTTGGGGATAGACTTAGATGGCTGACATTTATGAGCTGTTGGTGGCTCTTTATGGTGGTACATATGAGTAGGAGCTGTTGGGTCATGATTATCATCTTCTAGATATATCATCCAGCGTCGTCATTTTGAGCAGGAGTCCATACACACAACATGTCTTCACCATCCCGGCACATCTGAGCCTCGACACCCCATTGTACCTGTGAGTCCTGGGTTGGAGCTGAGTGTGCTGCCACGCCAGAGTCTGTATCAGTTCTTTGAGATAGTCGAGTCATTTGTTCAGGTCTGCTCTTGTGTCTCCGTGAGCTCAGTTGTTGTCGATTGTTCCTTTGTTTTCAGTCTGTTTTGAGTGAGATTGTCACGCACATTGCACCGAGGAGCACCCACTGTAGAGAGCACGACGCACTATCCGTGCTACAGTGTGACATGAATTGCAGCTAGTCTTGGCACACAATGACCCTAAGCGTTGATGGATGGTTGTTCAATATCTGGTTCAAGGGAACATTTTGGAATTTGCTGGTATTTATGCTTATACTGCTTCGGCCCAAAGATATCACCTTTCGGAAGAATTAGCCAATACCTTTGGCGGTCACATTCATTTTGGGGTGGTGATTTTAATAATGCATGTGCAAACACTGACAATACATGTGGTCATTCGGTGTTCGCATATGTTGAGCTATGAGCGTTCTTCTTGGGACAATATGGTCAATAGTGTCGGTATTTTGGATTTATGGGCCATTACTCATTCTCAAGAGAGGGGTTATACTTTTACTCATGATGCGCACTCAAGGTATCGAGCATGGTTGTATCGTTGGTATGTATTTAGTACTCAACAATATGATATGTTTGCATGTAATTTGAAGGTGTTGGTCTTTTACCCTATTGGATCATTTCCTTCTTTGGCTGCTGGTTTATTTGATGCATTTCTTGATGAGTCTACTCTTCCTCGTAAGCGATTATTGCATATCAGTAATGCATCTCTCTCAAACCAAGCCTTCCAAAAATTGGTTGAAGCGATCACTCCTCCCCTTGTCTCTCATATATTTATCGATGTGGATGTGGCTTGGTATCGTTTTGTGATGCATATCCAAGTAGTGATACAAGATTATGGTAAATGGTACATGCAACAACAAAGAGGAAAGGTGCAAGCAGATAAGGATACCTGTCCAAGAGTTAGAAACAATTGCGGCTTCTAGACTTCTTATTATAGTTGAGCTAGAGACTTGATGTGCTGCTAAAGTCTCTTTGATGAATAGTAATAAGTGGAAACTAGGAAAATGGAAGGTCAGATCGAGACAGTATGCTCTTATGGATAAAGGTTGTTCTTCAAAACAATTTTTTAAGCACTTGCATCATTCGCGGTAATATGCAAACATTAAAAGAATCAAGGATGATTCTGGGCATTGGCTAGCAATAAAGTCCAGTTAGCCAATTCCATGGTAGATCATTTTGAGCGAATTTTTGTGGCTCCGGTGGCTCCTTCGTAGGAGGTATTGCAAGCCAGGCAATTGCTGTTGTCGTATGTACATTCTATATTGACAGTAGATGATGCAGATACGCTTGAGGCTGACTTTACTGAAGCCAAAACGTATAGCAGTTTGTTACATCTTGGTCATTGGAAATCTCCTAGATGGGATGGTCTTACCGTTGAGTTTTTTCTTCGATTTTGGGAGTCCTCGAAACAACCTCTTCTTTTCATGCCTAAGCAAGCACTTTGTGAATCTTTTTCCCATTGCATCCGATTACGCTTATGCTGGTCATTTACAAACTAATGTCCTAAATGATTGCTACTCGCATTGAAGATCATTTGTTTTTCGGCATTAATGCCGCTCAGTATGGTTTCATTTCTCGTCGACAAATTATGGATAATATTGCGAATGCTTTCATCGGCGTTGAGTATGCAAAATAAACTAGATAAGATGTGCTTATCATGCAGGTTAATATAGAGAAAGCATTTGACATTGTTCATTGGGACTTCAGTGCACAAATCATGGAGAGTTGGGCTTTGGTTTCAGAATGTGCCATGTGAACATAGTCAATCCTCCGGAAAAATTGATGGTGTGCTTACTCAGATATGGGAAATATTGGAATATTGGAAATTGTCTACATGGCTACTACATTAAGACTCAAAATACTGCAGTCTATCTTGATGGCATACATGTAGTTCTTTCTACCAATGTTGCATTGGCAGCCTCGTTGCCTTTGTGCTTTCATGTCTCAAATTTTGGACCCATTTTTGATCTACTTGCTCCCACAAAAAAGACTGCGGTTGCTTGCTATGGATAAGCTATGTACTCCGAAGCATTGTGGGGGTGTAAATATCTTACATTTGTGTTCTCATGTTATTGCAAGGAAGGCCACGTTGCTATATATATTTGTGGAACAAAAACGGCCGTGGACATCGATGTTTGCTTTTTTGTGTTCTCATGCAGCTTCCACACCTGCTTTTTGGTCACTGGCAGCCTTCATATTGGGATGTGGCTTTTGGGAAATTTGAAGCTAAGATTCTTGGCTGCCCCCATTGTTTCTAGTCTTGCAGCTGATTGGAAACAAGTAACGAAGCAGTGGTGGCATGGTCGAGATGATGTAAGTGGTAATTCACTTAGACTTGAGAGTTTGCATTGGAGTCTGGTTTTTTATCAGACTCTTATTCAACGGTCTCCTAGACAGGCATATTTTCTCTCCCGAAAAGGCATTGATTTGATCGCAGATGGTTTGTACGTTGTTGGGCATGTAATCTTGTTTCGACAGGCTGCTTTTACTTTTGATCTTGGAACGCATTATAGACACCCGTGGCAAATCATATAGGATTTGGTTGATTCCAGATCCCCCATTCCTTTGCTAACCGCTGAGGTTCGACTTGCTGATTGGCATTATGCTGGTTCCTCAATCCTATCTTTATGTGCGAAAAAGATGTATCGCAATTCGCAATCATCTTCTTGGATAGAGGATCACTATAATATTGTATGGAATATGAATAATGCTACTGCATGGTGGCGCAACAAAGTTATGAAAGTGTGGCTTGCTAAGCTTCCTTTGAAAGAGCGATTGTTTATGTGGAGATGTATCATTGGGGTTCTCCCAACTGGCAAATTTCTCCGATCTAGCGATGTGTTCGTTGTGGTGCTGACACTATGAATATTCCACATTTATTGTGGTTTTGTTCTCATACGCCACGGTTTGCGGATCATGTCTCTACATGTCTTTGCACTCGTTTCCCTGGGATACCTTTTGGTCCGTATTTTTGGCCTTTTGGAGTGCTTATGCCGGTGCTTCGGCCGTATGCTTACTTTTTCAACTGGGTCAGATTCTGGATGCTTTGAACTGTTTGAAGAGCACGCAATTTTGTCATGTTCCAACTGGTTCAAGTCGATTGTGCATGCTTCTTCAAAACTTCTCTTAGACAGTCTCTTAAATTTGCCCATGATTTGGATGAGCTCTCCTCCGTTTAGTACGAGCTCTACTTTGATTGTTTCCGATTTACCACATGTAATGTTTTCTATGGGTTTCCTCGTTTTGAGGTTTCCCATTAGTAAATCAAAATCTGATATCACCAAAAAAAAGAAAAAAAGGCAAAGAGTATTTGGTGTGTAAGGTTACGAAAAGCCTTTATGGTGTGAAACAGGGACCAAAGCAAGCGTTTCATATGCGTGTTCATTTCACGAAGGCTCTAAGAGATGGTCAGAGTGAAGTGAATTTTCACCCTTATGCAAGGAGTGCTTTGGATGAAAGTCTTCTGATTTTGATTCTTTAGTGAATGACATGTTAATAACGAGGAGTCTTCTAATTTGTGACATGCTAATACCTATGAGGTGGATATATTAGACGAAGTAGCACGAGAACTTACATGAGAAGCCATATGCTTGGTAGGTGTATTGTCTGAGACAAGGGTAATAAGATTCTCTACTTGTCTCAAAAGTAGCACGTCTGTAAGTGTTTCAATACGTAAGGGAAGAGATTCTTAAGCATTCCCTTGCCTCTAGATGTGAAATTTCACTAAGATGATTATTCTAATTTAAAAAAACGAAGGGCTGAGATGCAAGGATTGCCGAGGTTTCTTATGCATTGAAAGCTTCCCTTGATTTTCTGATGGTGATTTGTGGGGAATTTATCAATCACTTGAAAGCTTGGAATGTTGTTGTCTGTGTGGTATCGTGAACATGAGAGGTATGAGCCAACAATATTGCAAAACAAGTTCGAATGGAACTTTAGTGATGGAAGTCTGACTTGAACGTTGTATATTTTTGTCAGGTTCGTCCTGTGATGGTTACTGGTGATAATGCTCAATGTGGCTACTATATTGCCAGACAATGTGGGATGGTGGCACCACATGCACAGCTTTTTCTGGGCGATGCAGATGACCATAGCAGGTTATTTGTCAAAGTTCAAATGAAGAAGAACTATGATTGGTTACTGGGTATTTTGGTCTTTCACTGTTTTGATCATTGCCAACAGAATACTCTGGATGCCGATGAGCGCAGTGCCAGAGGATGGTTTTGAGCCTCTTAAGACAGCTGATCTATATCACCAGCACCAGAAAGCTCTTGAATGTGGGCTTGTTGAGCTTGCTGTGACTGGAAAGGCATTCAATGTTCTATGCAAAACTGAGTGGATGGAAAATCTCCTTTTTGTAATCCGCATATATGCACGCTTTAGTCCTGAAGATAAGGTAAAAAGCCTCCAAGTATCTACATATATTCTCATGTTATGACTGGCCGTAAAGTTGCTATGATAGACTAGCATTCTTCCTTGTTCTGCAAATAGTTGAGCTGCTTGAAGATTGTTTAGGTGCATAATTTGTATCAGTCAGTATGGTTTTGGCATCCCTTTTTGGGTGCAATGAATGTGGTTATTTCAAGAACGCATACTGACGCCAAGGGTGCAATGAAAAAGAAGAGCAGTATTTCCTACTCACAAACAAAATCTGTGTATCTTTTACGGCTGCATTACTCTTGAAGCACAATGATGGTGCATTTTGCTTGGGTTAGTTGCAGTTGTCAGCTTGTCTGTTCTGAACTACATGACATTTTAAGAGGTACGACCTTTGCAATATCTTAAATAATATGCTGAGCCCCTCTTCATCCCAGTCAGCACTGGATGGAGTTTTTTGGACATCTTAGCTGTTAGGTTGATGATGCAATGGGGAGTCTGGTATGGTCAATATGCAGCATTTATGGCACCTACTTATGGATGATGACTGAAGTCCTTGTTTCAGATTTGCATTGTGGAACTCCAAGAGAGCTGCATCCTTTTTTGGTATTTAGCAGAGAGAGCTGATTGGATGCAGGAAATGATGCATTTTACCAGGCTTCATTATTTTTAGGAGTTAATGAGCATTTATACGGGACTTTTAGGTTCATGATGTTGAAGCAGGTCTACAATCTCACTTGCACTGGATAGGTAGTTAAAGGTGGTCTTGGGTTCACACTGGGTGGACTCTAGCCTCGGTAGTGACACGTGGCAGACACAGGGAGTGGTGGTCTAGAGGACACCATGGCCAATTCACCACCACTATTGTTTAGAGATAGGCATAGCTTGACTGTCAGAGATATTTGTGTGAGCCATTGGCTGCTCTTTATGGTTGTATATATGCTCGTTTGCTTTTATGAGTCAAGGATGTTGTACGGGTCATTGAGTCTACAGTCTTGTGTTCAATCTAGCACTTGCACATCTGCACTCTCCCAGCATGGTAGGAGCCTCGACACCCCCATTATACCTGTGAGTCCTGGGCTTGGAGCTGAGTGTGCTGCCAGCCAGAGTCTGTAGTGGTTCCATGAGTTAGTTCAGTTTCCGTTGGGTTTGGAGTTTATTGTTGTGTCATTTGAGTTAGTCTTGATTGTTCCATATTGCTCTATAGCGTCCATTCCTATGTTTGGAGTGAGATCTCTTGCATATTGCACTGAGGAGCACCCACAATAGAGAGCACGCCATACTTTTCTTGCTACAGGTGCTCTCATTTTTGGCACGCATGGTGAGACTTCAACTAAGTCTCACTGTTGAGGAGCTATCTGGTTTAGTCTCTTGCCTAGCCTAGTCGGCTGGTCTAGATTGGTCTGGTCTAGCCTGGTCTACTCCACCTTCGCCTTTGTCCAGCTTGGTCTAGTTGGTCTAGTCTCTCACCCTGTTCTAGTCTGTTGATCTGGACTGGTTTGGTCTAGCGTGGTCGAGTCCACTTTTGCCTAGTCAAATCTAGTTCACTCTTGCCCTCGTCAAGCTGGTGTGGTCTAGTCGAGTCGAGTCTAGCTTGGTCTAGTTGAGTCAGGTCCAGTGGGTCTAGACTGTCTAGCAAGTTCAAGAGTCTTCTTGCCTAGAGATTGGGTGGGTCTGTTTCTACTGCATGACACATACAAGGCAGTCTTAAGATCGACCAAGGTCCCTACGGAGTCCTCTGCAGTACTACCACAGAAAGCACCAACCTTTCTTACCAAGTAGAAGTCCTCCACCCCCTCTTCCACTACTTTCTCTAGCATCTACTTCAGCCAGCTCCTCACCACCTTTATCACCTCCCGTAGTACACTTGCCACCAACTGTGTTACAACTGGCTTTTGAGCAGGCCGCAAAGGAGGAGCTGACAAGTATTCTTGCCAAGGGGAACAGAAAGTCTCCGACTTTCAAGGGACTCTCCAAAGAGGATGCAGACAACCACGCGAAGAGGTTTGTATCTCTCTACAGGGTCGTGGCCTCAACAGAGAAGATGCCTACCTAGTGTTGTTCCTGTTAACCTTGGATGGCTTGGCAGACAAATGGTATAGTCAGTTTGTTGAGAACCACTTAACAAATTGGGCGACACTACGACAACGTTTCTGTGAAGCCTTTAGACGAGGTGATTTTCAAGAGAAAGTCTTGGATGAGTTGGGGAACTTGGTGCTCCAACCCGATGAAACTTTTGGAGAACTCATGACAAGAACGAAGTCTTTGGTTGCCAATCAACAACCAGGAGAATTCATGGTCTCTCTCCCCAAGACTTCAAAACAGAATCTACGGGAGACTCTTTGAATTAAAGCAACTCTGAATGAGTTTGTCGTTGCTTTTACCAGGATAGAAGGGACAAGGAGGGTATTCAAGGACCTGCCTCAGGTAGAGACTGCCTCAGTTCTCGTGGAAAGTGCATATGACGCCTTGATTTCTTTACGTAGGTAACCGGAAGCACTGAAATTACATTGAGCTCTTCGAGAGGAGAGGTCCTTCTCTCTTCGACACTAGAAGTCCCCACATAAGGAAGCTGTGGACCAGATCAAGAGAGTGCTAGAAGAGCTCAGGGCTGAGCAAGAGTCTAAGCCTGTGGTCTGTTGTAGCTCATGTCGCTCTCCAAGGCATCCTCCACAAGAATGCCCGCTTCAGGCTTATTGCCACTTTTGTGAGAAATCCGGACATGAAGACAAAAATTGTTACTACCTGAAGGAATTGTTGAAACTATAATAGAGCCTCGCCTTTAAACTTCAACAAAGGTCGGCAACTGCGTCGAACATGGTTTCCCTCTATGGCATCCAAATCACATGCCCCCTTTGCTGACGACCCCTCCTATGAAAGGTGCTTTTCCATCCCAGAGTTTGCATCATGCTAACACGCGTTAGCCCCTTTGAGCTTCTACATGTCATTGTCTACTTCCATGCCGTATGCCGAGACCACCTTGCCCCCCATCTCACCCATCCAATCGACCCATTTTGTGCTACAAATGCGGGGAATATAGGCTCTACTAGAGTAAATGTCCTCTTCTCAAAGGGTCTCCTCCTTGCAGACATTGGGCTCAAAGATGTGCACGTTGTTTTGGACAATCCTTAATGTAGTGATCCTTCGTATTAGCGCCGAGTTAGAGCCAATCTGGAACTGACATTTCCAAAGATTAATCCGATCATAGTTAACACCATCCCTCAACTTCCACCTTCTGTGAGAAGTTTTAGCAGGAGAAGCCTGTTGGTGTCCTGACACGGGCACAGAGGGCAGCCCTTGGCCTCAATCTTCTAGCAAGTCCAAGGGCGGACCTATGTTCTTATATTGAGGGGCCTTCTTGGAAGCAGTAGCTGACCTGCAGCAGATACAAAGAGAAAGGCCTACAACTAAGGATATCTTGAAGAACACCTTCCAACAAGTGTTGCTCTATGACATACTTTGGCTAGATGTAGGTTTTCAAAGTGATACCCTTGTAGTTATTCAATCTCTTTACCCAAGAGCGAGTCCTAGTGGCGGGCACCTCCAAGTGTAGCCATCAAAGTTCTATATGATCTCCTACCCTACTGTTGTCCTCACTGATTACAGAAGCCCTCGTTTTGTCTATTCTCGGGCGCCAATTCTTTGTGGTAATAGTTGATGGTGGATTTGGCATCAACCTGATGCTTGAGTTCACTATGTTGGCATCAGGTCTCCAGCCTACCTGACCCGCCCCATGTAATGTTACTTTGGCCGACCAGAGGAAAGTCTACCCCCTGGGCATAGTGGACAAGGTGCCTATGCAAGTACAAGACTTCACCTTGAGCTTGGGTTTTGTTCTGGTTTGCCTTCCCCAGGTCGGGGACGACTTCCCCTTGCGCATTGGCAAACCATGGCTAGGACACACTAAAGTGCTACATGATTGGGGAAATGATGCGATGTTTTTTTTCCTGGGTCTTACCAAGATTTGGAAGGGATCCCCCCAGAGCTAGGAATCCACACTATTCATCTAGTCAATGGGGCTAAACTAGTTAGAGGTTGAGCATACAAGCTCAAACCCAAGTACGCAGAAGCTGTCAAACTAGAGCTAGAGAACATGCAAGAAGCTTGTATCATCGTGCCAGTGGAGCATTTTAAGGGGCTGTCACCAATGGTCATAGCTCCCATGAGGCAGTCCAATAAAATCTGCGTGTGTGTTGGCCTTCACGCTCTTAGCATGGTGATAGTCCTTGATGGCGTTCCGACCCCTTTGACCAGAAGAGTCCTAGGAGATGTGGCTAAGCATGTAGTCTACAGTTTCATGGATGGTTTGAGTGGCTACAATCAATTGGGGATTCATCTTGATGACCTTATCAAGACTACTTTTGTGACTCTTGGGGTATCTTCATCTACAGAAAATTGCCTTTGGGCTGAAAAATGCCCCACCTTCATTCAATCGTACGGTCCAAGTCATCTCTTGTTTTGTGCTCATTGATCATTGCCTTTTAAACTGTTATCTCTAAGTCAGCCATGTTCCATGTTATCTCTCATCGACCATATTCCATGTTATAACTAAGTCAATAGATTTCATAAGCCATTATTCTGTGTGTTCCTACTCCCCTATCTACCCACTTCTTTCTTCCTTTGTGACCCTCTCACCTTGAGTCCTTGTATTCGGTATCACTCTTCTAATCATTTCTGTAGCTCCTTGTATCATGGGTTGAATCTGTTCTTACCAAATTATCTAATGTTGTTTGTCCAAACTTTGCGCAATTATGTGTTTACGAGTGTTTGCAACATCCTTGTGAGAGTGCACGTGTGCGGAAGAGAGAGAGAGAGAGAGAGAGAGAGAGAGAGAGAGAGAGAGAGAGAGAGAGTGTAGACCACAAAACGTTGGTGTAGGGAAGAGGGGGCGATTAGTCCCCCATGACTACCATGAGCAGAATACCCAATACAACAACCAGATAGATTGGAAGTGGGTACCCCCCTGGCCCCATAAATAGGTGCCCAAGGGGAGGTAGGGCAATGCCTGGAAAAATCCCCCACGACTCAACTAGAAAAAGATGAAATATGAGGGCGCTCAAGCCCCCGGACAAGGTGGGCGGTCGGCCCAAGAGTGGGCGGCCGGACAATGCAGCCTATATGCAGAGGGTGGCCAGCCCGGAGGCACTCTAGCCATACATGTATGCCCTAGAGCTGTGAAGCTGTAGAGTGGTGTAAGTCTAACACCCCCTCTTAGCACCTGATGCTGAACAAACCACATGAAGCCGAAGATGTGAGGCAAATGATGAAGATGTCTGCTGCAATGTCCATTGAAGGACAATACTCCATGAGTTTAGCAGCAGTCTTGGGTGTCTCGATCGCCAAGAAATCTCTATGGTAAAGTGCCCTCACGAGCAGTGTAGTAAGCTGCTGTACTCCGCCGATACAGGGCGAAGAAGGTCTCGAATTGAGTGTGAAAACAACTCCTTGTCATGAAAGAAGTGCCAATAAACCTGCAAGTGTCCTGCTCAATAGGATTTGTGGTGTCTGTAGTCAAACCGTCTGGAGAAAATGGAGAAACCAAGGAACCGTCATTAGAATGACCAGAAGCCTGTCAATGCATGAACTAGGAACCCAATGTGGCTAGGTGGCTAAGCTGTGTAAAACTCTAGGAAGGCCAGATGTAGCAATCTGCACCGTAAACTCCTCCGAATCAAGGAAAGTCAGCTAAACAGTCTGCATTGTAGAAGCTACCGTAAGGTGCAGCAGTCACCGGGAGACCGCACGGGCCACCACTGGAAGGTGTCCTATCAGTAGGTAGGGCAATCCAAGATGAGGGAAAAGCTAGACTCAACAGTCTCCGCTGTGAAGGGCCTGTGAGAAGAGGTGTGATCAGACCAAGCTGTCTGCACCATAATCATCCTGTATGAGTAGGGAAGCCAGATTGATCAGTCTGCGTTGTGAAGATCCTCTGAGAAGAGGCAAGGCCAGACAAATTTGTCTGCGTCGTCTTGCCTGTATCTCCTGCCTCCAATCCTCCGGTGTCGACCAAAACAGAATCCGCGCATCAACACCACCAATCCGCATCTCAGTGTGGCTCTCAATGTGAATGAGCTGAGAGTGGCCTACTGCCCAGGTTGGGGGATAAGTCTGCTGTAAGGTTACCGAGGGTGAGTGTAAGTAACTTTGAAGGTAGTAATCCAAATGATCAGGAGTGTAGAAGAGAAGCTGCACTACCATCTGGGTGACTCTGGATGTAGTTGGGGATGCCTAATCTCCTGCATCTCGTTGGTAAACTCTCCAAGAGAGTCCAAAGCACTGAAGTCCCACTCCAGTCTCTAGATCCAAGCAATGAACCTGTTCAAGAAGAGATCCAAGATCCTCTCCTTAAGTCCATGTAGATGCTCCTTTGTAAGTAAGTGATCTGACGTGTCGAGGTCAAGTGGTAAGTATCTGTCCATCCAAGATGGTGGTGTCTTCTCTGGGAATGTCGTGATCCTATATGCCATGAGCATGGCCATATCTCGTGTGAACTCCTCTGATGAGTGCACATAGCAAACCATAAGTCAGTCACCACCCCTTCCGGAGTGCGCAACCGCCGAATGATGGCTGGAACGAATGGATCACCCAAGGATCGTACGCGTGTAGATGATCAAGCCGATGTCGAAGATATCGTGTAGTGCAGCAGTCACCACCCCTTCTGGAGTGCGCAACCGCCGAATGATGGCTGGAACGAATGGATCACCCAAGGATCGTACGCGTGCAGATGATCAAGCCGATGTCGAAGATATCGTGTAGTGCAGCAGTCACTAAGAGACCGCACGGACCACCACCGGGTGGTGTCCTGGTTGCGTTTTTGGGTGGACAGCAGCCACATGGTTTGAGTTTTTCACAGAGGATGAAGTTACCTCCTACTGCGAGGTGGTGAAATGCTGCTGTCCAGCGATTTTCAGCGTGCTCGTACGCTCCCGGCAGGGTCTGGAGCGGTGCAGAGGGTGTGGGGAGGGTTTATGTCTGTGTGCACAGCCGTCGGAGGGCTGAAAACAGAGAAAAAACAGCAGGTATGTATGGCTGAAATCTGTGCCCGATATACTAGACTGGCCCTCGAATCCTCTCGCCAATTGGCAATGAAAGGGGATACATCATGGTGGTATGCGCAACTGTCCTCGTGGGTTCAGAGACACGGGTTCAGTATGGAAAGATTACCCCCCTTCCAATACTCTCTTGAGGCTCCATCACTGGCAATTACACGAACGGAGATTAATAAAATCATCCGACAGGATCTTATACAATTGGATACTACATGGGTAGACCCTACACAAGAATTGGGCACGAAGATGGCCGACTACAAAGAAAACTTCCTACAACTATCTGAAGATAGATTTGTGATTCGCCCGAGTTACATGGATACCCACTTGTCTCATGGTTTGAGATGTGCTATTGGTTAGATTCATACATTCTCACACCAGTTGGAAATTGAATTTGCCAGATTTAGGGGAATCCCACCTGAGAGCAGAATTTGCAAGTTATGCGGAATGGAGCCGGAGACAGAATTACACTATATATGCCACTGCACAATATACTATGAGATACGTGGGCATTTTCATTGCCTCTTTAAAGAAGGCTTTGGACCTCTAGATAGAATCATGCAATACCAAGATCAAAGATGCTTAGGCTTGTACCTACTGGAACTACATCGGCACAGGGATAATCTAATGAGAAGACAAAGAGCACTACGGCCTCAGAGGCAGATCACAGACTTCTTCGGATCGAGAGAAGCAAGAGTGGAAGGGGAAGCAAGAGGCCAGCAGCCAACACAAAGGAGTACCCACATTCATACCAAAGGCACCCTAGTTGATAGAGCGATTGAGCTTAGGAAATCGAGACGACCACGACCAAGATGCAGAAGCACACTTCACCGGAGGAGACTACAACAAAGGATTCGAAGCATTCTAGCCAGACACCCAGAATGCTCCTAAGAAGTTTATTTAATACTTTGTATTTAGTTTTTTCACATTTACTTTCACACTTTTCACACTTAGTACTTTAGTACTAAGGTACCCAGACATTGTAACAGATTCACCACTTTTGTATCAGTTTGGTCTCATAGGTCATTCTGGCCTTTTGAAGACGTTAATATAACATTTCATTTCATTTCATTTCTCTCTCTCTCTCCGCACTAGATTCTTCTTCCAAGGGATTAGCACAATTAGTGTTTTCTGAAAATCTGCCAGCGTTTTGCAAAAAAGCCAGGAAAGCGATGAAATCTCTAGTTTTCAATCGCGGAGAACCCCCTCCACCTGCATTGTTGGAGATCAGGCCAGCGTTTTTGCTTCTGGCTGCCAGCGCTACACTTTCTGGGCAACTTCGTCGCCAAAAAACCCCTCCAATCCATTAGCGTTTTTGCTGCCTCTTGTGTGTTTGGGGAGCACTTGCGTTATTTGGGATCTGCTGCGTTTTCAGCACGGAGGGACAGTGCTCAGCTTCCAACCCAGTGGATCTTGCTTTCCCAGACGGCTTCGTGTCCAGTGCGTCGCCGTCGAGAATCCTCTACATCTGCTATAGATTTCAGCCACACTTCCACTGCTGTTTTCTCTGTTTTCAGCCCACTTTGGGTTGCTACCTTGATTTCCCAACCCCCCCCCCCCCCCCGACCCTTCTACACGGCTCCGGACCATGCTAGGAGCGTACGAGCACGCTGAAAATTGCTGGACAGCAGCGTTTTCATCACCTCGCAGTTGTGTTTTTGGGTGGAGAGCAGCCATGTGGTTTGAGTTTTTCACAGAGGATGAATTTACCTCTTTCCAGGACACTATCTGATGGTGGTCCGTGCGGTCTTTCAGTAACTGAAGCCAGTCACCTAGAGTGCGTTCTGGACCCTCTGCCATGGGACCCCAAGAAACATGAGGCCTACTACCAACCAATTGGCCTCTCTAAGTGCTAACCATGGGGTTCCAAACAAGGGGCTGTCTCAAGCGCTCCTCCATGCAGGTGGGCTGGTGCTGCTCCAGGCCTCTTCGCAGCTGCTCCCAAGGGCGAAGTAGGCTCACAACGAAACTCTGCGCATCTTTGCAAAGATCCATCTGATGGAAGGTCTCCAAGGGATTCCTGCTTGATGCACTCGAGCTCTAAGCTGCTGAAGCAAAAACTCCTTCCAGGGCTCCTCCCCTGGAAGCAATCCTCTGACCACAAACTTCCCAAGAAGGGCTCTGCTCTGCTCTGCTGGGCTAGGTCTATGATCCCCAACCCCCCGTGAGAACAAGGTAGAGTGATGACTTGCCATGCTGCTTTGGCCCGGGCTATTTGAGTGTCACGCGACCCTTGTGGCCCATTCAAAACATGTGACTGTGCACATATATTTTCTACATCCACATTCTCTCTTACATCGGCATCTAAATCATCCTTCACGTCAGTATATCAACTTCCATTTCATCAAAAACCAAATCTGTGCTTACCTCGACTTTACCGATGACAAGATTGTAACACTTATCCCTTTTTTCTTAAGGGAATATCCAATGAATACGCATTTTTCTACTTTTGGATCAAGCTTACTTCTCGACTCATTCAACACGTGCACATAAGAAATACATCCGAACACTTTAAAATCTGATACATCTAGTTTTTCACCACAAAACTTCTCTTTTGGTGTGATATCATGTATCATAGCGATAGGGGTCATCTTCATAATCTAAACACTTGTCTGAGAAGATCTTGCAAGATTCCAAGAACGCTATTGCTATTGTTGAGCTTGGTCCAGAGAAGATGGTTGCTACTCAGAGTGTCATTCAGCCACTTATGTGGCGATAGAGGGATCCTTGCGTGTTGCTGAGAGCACTAAAGCAAAATGGGATGCTACCATCTTTGCTTTACACCATGCTTTGCGGGTGAAATCCCTGGTCATTGACGATTTGAAAGCTCAAGTTTAGGGGTTTCGTGATATGCTATTACAGGGTGATATGGGGACTCAGCAGTAGTAGACTAGAGATTACCAGCCACAAGTTTCTATGGGATATGGGTGGACTGATCCAGTGAGACAAGTACAACCTACTATGGGGCTATGGGCAACCAGGTCATTTTGCACAGTTCATGGGCTGTGCTCAGTCTTAGTAGTTTGACTATGCTCACCATCAGGGGTTTCAAAAGTCAGCCTAGATTTCTTGCATATACCCACAGTACAGAGCATGCCATACTTTTCCTGCTATAGATGTTACTCCCCTGATGGGGGCTCTGATGTCTCTTGTCACGAGCACTGTGGCCCTTCGAGGGTTATCCCCAACTAGACAGTCTACAGGATTCCACATGCTCCTTGCTAAACGTAAAGTGATATGCAGATCTCATCCCTCAAGCAGCTGAGGTGACACCATAACTTTGGTCTTTGAGGATTCATCCTCAGATCTTTATGTGTGCAATGCATTCAAATAACCTTTTGGGTTAGTGTTGTAGTAGGATGCCATCCGCCTACACTATTGATATTAACACCCAGCTGAGCTAGCTCCCATCCCTCCTCTTTGGAAAAAGGTTGGGACCTTGTCGATATAGACTTGTCTCAATAGGGCATAAATTCTCCATTGTATCTCCATAGGGATCCTAACATTCTGTAGTCTTCTCATCAGTCTGGCCTGTGGCATAGTATCAAATGCTTTTCAGAGATCAACATAGCGGCAGTAAATCCTCTTTTTGTGCTGGATGCTCCCAATGATTGCTCGGTGTAAAAAAATGACCTAAACTGGCAATGGCAAAAAGTTTCCTTCCTCGCTGATAAATAGAAGCATAGATGCAGTGTGAAAAATGATCTTTACTGGCAGTGGCAAAAAGTTCCCTTCCTAGCTGAAAAATAGAAGTGTAGATGCAGGATATTTAACCCCCTAGACTGTTTTGAAGGAATCATATCATCCATTGCGAGCAATCTCAAGCCTTTCTTGCTTGCATTTGCTTTCCAAGAACAGTTCTCATACGCTTCATAATATTGTCACGGTCTTCTGCGGTCTGAGTTTCCCACTAGTAATATAATATATCGCCACAAAATAAATGCACACACCTCGGTTTTTTGGGTTCTTTTTTTTTGCAGGGGGTGTGTGTGGTGAAGGGAGCTTATAATGATGTTAGTGGGTATGTCATAGCTTTTATAAGATCTATGCATGATGGAGCTGATAGTTTTGTTGTGTTGTGGATGGCAATATTAAATCTAATAAAACTATTCATTGTAGATGAATGTGGGCTTTTCCTGATTCATCATGGAGCTGATAGATTTATCGATGTTAGGGATGGCAATTTTTTTCTCTAATAAAACACTTGATTAGATGAATGTGGGCTGTTACTGGTTCTGAGCATATGTTTGGCTTTCTTTGTACTCTACTTTGTCTCATTAGATATCTTGAAGATACTTTCTTTCTAAATTAGGTGGTGAGAGAGTATCTATCACATAGGAATATTATGCAGAAATTTGTGGCCGAGTCAAAAATACATTTTTCTAGGTGGTCCGTGGGTTAGTTTCTTTTCTCTTCTAAACATTTAAACTTCTGTCTACGCAGGTAAGGATTACGAAGATGTATCGTGATGGAGGAGTCATTGTGGGTATGTGTGGGGATGGTGGAAATGATTGTGGTGCATTACGGATAGCTCATGCCGGTATTGCTCTTAGTGAGGCTGACGCATCTGTGGTGTCTCCTTTCACTTCCAAAGACAAATCGGTGATTTCTTTCAAACTATTATTTCCGCAGAACAAACTCCCCCCCCCCCCCCCCCCCCCCCCCCCAAAGCTCTTTCAATCTGGGGCATGTTTGTGTTGCGCATTGTGAGTGCACACGTAGGCAATTAGGTGTTATCAAAGGTATTGAGAGTTACATTGCTGTCATGTAATTCACAATTTGCACTTTGCCTAAGAGCTTTTACCTGATTCAGGGTTTGACACTTTGTGCTAGATATTATCACCAGTTGACTTGCTTCGAGAAGGACGGGGAGCTTTGCATACGTCTTTTGCATGCTACAAATTCCTCATTATGTATGGATTGACATTTTCCATTTTCAAACTTTGCAGCTACTGGTATGTATTGCAATAATTATTATGTCAAATTAGATTTGGTTGTTTTGTAATAGCTAATGCCGACTTTTAGATAGAAATGTTATGGTTTGGATTGGAATAAGTCAATTCTGAAGGTTAATACTAGTAAGCAGTAAGCAAAGCAATTGTAAAGTCCAAAATCTTGCTTTGCACACCCCTCAAATCTTGCAGCTAAAGGCTCTAAATCTCCTCAGGAAGTGCTGTAAACGGCAGCCAGTCCCCAAAAGTGCGGGCTGGACCCTCTGCCATGGGACCCCAAGAGACGTGAGGTCGACTACCAACCATGTGACCTTGCTGTGTGCTGACCAAGGGGTTCCATGTAAGTGGCTACCTCAAGCATTCCTCAATGCATGAGGGCTAGTGCTACTCAAGGCCAGTACACAGCTGCTCCCAAGACTGAAGCAAGCTCAAAGCAAAATGGTCCTCTCATCACCTTCTCAGGCCCACTCCACGCATTTATGTGAAAATCTAGCAAGTGGAAGAGCTCCATGTGCCGCGCATCTGTGGGACCCATGCACGAATCCGGTGAAGCAACAGCTCCTTCTAGGGCTCCTCCCCTGGAAGGAGACCTTTGACAATGAGTTTCCCAAGGCGGGCTCTGCTCTGTCGTGTTGGGTCGATGATCCCTAACCCTCTTTGAGAACAAGGTAAAGTAATAACGTGCCATGAAACTTTGGCCCGAGAAAATTGTGTCTTGCCCTGACGACAAAAGGTTCTTGATCAACCTCTGCAAATGGCTGAAGCAAGAACTCGAGAAAATTCAGCAAGACGTGATGTACCACATGGTAGCCAAAAGCACCTGGTTGGCCACTGCAGCCTTCCCAGCAAGAGAAAGCCGTGCGGAACCCCTATGGAGCAGTTTCCTCTTGATGGACAGGAGGAGGCGAGCAATCTGCTCCTCTAGTGACAAATCCAGACCAACCTAGGGCTATCCACCTAAATCCCTCTCCAGGCGACTAATCGGGCGTGGGAGCATGACCAACCTTGAAAGTCATTGTCTTTCGCCAGTTAATCAATGCTCCTGATGCACCACATAACACCTCAAGAGGCTGCTCACACTTGTGCAAATTGGCCTCCCGGCCCTCTAGAGACATGCCTATGTCATCGGCAAGCTCAACGTCCAACAGCTCATCTCCCGAATAGGTAGCTGTAGTCCATGCCGACCAATCTCGTGTGAAGTCAAAAATCTACTCATCGCCTCAGCATAGAAAAGGAATGGGAAGGGGGCAAGAGGGCATCCTTGTCGTACCGATGGTGTGAGCATGAAACTTTCCCTTCTTCCCCCTGCCAGCAGCACCTGGTTGTGCGTACACTTGTAGAGAGATGACACCCCTCTAATCCATGCATTTGAAAATCCCTTCCGGCGTATAGTGCCCTCAAGGAAGCCTTCTCAAAGTCGAGAAGAATCACCACAAGATCCTCTCCTCGGAGACGAGCGAGAGCAATCGCCTCCCAACAGCTGAAAATGTTGTCAAGGATGCTACGCTCCTTGACAAAACCAATCTGTGTCTCATGTGTGATGCTCTCGAGTAGCGGTTGAATTCTCAAACTTAGAGCCTTTGCTAGAATTTTGTAGGCTGAGTTTGAGAATGGTGATGGGCCATCACTGCCGAATCTCGTCCAAAGAGCCCCCATCCTTGGGGATAAGATAGATCAAACCCTCACTCATGCTATCTGGCATCTCCCAAGTGTGTAGAATGTGCTTGGAGGTAGGAGGGGTGAATCTATCCAAGATAGATCGTTCAACGCTAGTGACCAGATCTGTGACATGGGCGGTTCAATATGCATTTTGACAGGGACTACTTTCTGGAATCATGCGCCAGTGATTCTTACTTTGTGAGATAGACAGCCGAGTGGCAATCTCATGCTATGCATCCTGGAGAGGATTTTGTTGGATATAGAGCTCAAAGAGCAGGTTGTGGCATTGTGGATGGCGAGTATGGACACACTGGGCGATCTTGCTACTAGAGCGGCCACTGGCTGAGTTGAGAATGGTGATAGTCCGTCATTGCCAAATCTCGTCCAAAGAGCCCCCCTCCTTGGGGATCAAACCCTCACTCATGCTATCTGGCATCTCCTAAGTGTGTAGAATGTGTTGGGGGTAGGAGGGGTGAATCTATCCAGGATAGATCGTTTTACGCTAGTGACCACATCTGTGACATGGCCGGTTCAGTATGCATTTTGGCAGGGACTACTTTTCAAAATCATGGGCCAGTGATTCTTACTTTGTGAGATAGACAGCCGAATGGCAATCTCATGCTACGCATCCAGGAGAGGATTTTGTTGGCTACAGAGCTCAAAGAGCAGGTTGTGGCACTGTGAATAGCGAGCATGGACACACTGGGCAATCTTGCTGCTAGAGCAGCCATTCCTTGTGGAGTCTAGTCGTTTCTTTCTCTAGGAGTCTGCAGCCCGCTTTGCTGTGGCTCGAGAGGAGAAGTGGCTCAGCCGGCGTATTGCTTCCTTACAACAGATGCAGGAATGTCACTTACGTAGCCCTTGGATGGAGGAGCAAATGTAGCAGGTAGGCTTGACAGGAGTTAATTACCGTTGAGGAGTGACGCCACGAGTTTCTCTCCATCGTCAGACATCTCAATGGACTCAGGTGGGAGACGGGGTTACTTGTGAGTTTTTTGAGATGTTGGGTCCTTGTCATACGCATATTAGTGTCTGGCGATTGAGGATACTGGATGGGTCTGTTGCCATAGAGCCCGATGATATGCGCGTAGTTGCTATTGACTTTTAGTGTGAGTTGCTTTCAATCGAGCCACGATTAGAGCTAGGATGCATGCAGAGAGCAGGCGTCCACACAGATGCCTTGTTTTGTCACTGAGGAGATGCACTAGAGGCGTGAGAGGCCACTCCAACTCGAGGAGCTTTAGGAGGCTCTCAGGGCACTCCCCTGTGGGCATAGATGCCTTGCTTAGTCACTAAGGAGATGCGCCAAAGGCTTGAGAGCAGTGTAATAGGGAATGGGCGGAACGCAGCCCAAACATTCCATAACGACGTTCCAAACGAGTCCCGTTCCCGAAATGAACTGGGAAAGGAACACCATTCCGGAACAAGGTGTAACTGGAAGCGGAATAGGGGGGAAGGGGGCGGAACGAGCAAAAAAGTAGGCATTTGGGGGCAGATTTGGGCCTATTTGGGGGAACATATTTGGGGCAGTTTGAGGGCAAGTTTGGGGTTGTTTAGGAGTTGATTTGGGACTAAGCTGAATGGAGGTAATTCAAGCCTTACTTTAACCGTTCCGGCTGCGTTCCCTTTCCGGGTCCCCCTCCTCCTCCCCGTTCCCGTCCCGTTCTGGATCCTCCCGTTCCTGTTCCCCGTTCCCATTTCGGGTAACTATGCTTGAGAGGCCACACTTGTCCGAGAAGCTTTAGGAGGCTCTCGAGAGATGGGTCACCAAGAAAGCATGTGAAGTCTTAGTCAAAAAAATGCTATTGCTGACAAATGTCAAAACTGCTTAGCCCTTGGGGGACTGACTCAAAAGGAGAAGCCTGCACCAAAAGTGGTGCCCTCGGGTGGGGCTGTCCTTGCTGAGTGAGTCGGCTCGTGGAAAAAGTGCCACCAAGAGACCTTTGAGTTGTTGAGTAGTGTCTTGTCCCTTGAGCCGGTGGTGGAGTGTGAGACGGGGGCTGGAAGATGAGGCTCAGGGTTTGGTGGGTGAGATGGGAGAGGCCCCGGGGAGGGGGAGATGGAGGCAGGGCGGTCGAGTCGGCGGGCAGGGAGGAGGGAGGGGTGGTGGTGACGAGGCTAAGGTGGAAGGAGTCTCCTTAGGCATATCGTGTTGAAGAGTGTCAAAATGGTTCCTTGTAGGAACCGAATGCTGCTGGCCTGTCGTAGGTTGGCCACTAAGGGGGCTTGTATGGCGAGCCTGTCCTTGACGGCGACGACTTTGTGCCTGTTGTCAGCCATTAGTTGACTGCACACTCGTCTTGCTGAAGAGGTGCTTGCGTGTGCACCTTGAGTCCTTGTCTGGTGTGCCTGGCCAGTATCGGTAGGCTGAGTTTGTGGCAGTTTCCAAGACTCTCCTAATCTCGGAATCAATCCTCGATAAAAGCGGGAGCCGAAACCCTAACTGTAACCCTAACTCTGCGCCTGCTCACACAGATCACGCTACTGTTGCTGCACACCTGCGCACGAACAGCTCTAGCTCTGTCTCTCTGTCTCTTGCTACAATTGCTGCTCACCAGCACGCGAACAGTACCAGCTGACTCTCTGTCTGTTGCGAAAGCTGCTGTTGACTCTCTGTTTGTCGCTGTTGCTGCTACTCACCAGCGCGTGACTGCTACTTGTCTGTCCACACACCAACGCGCTCACACACCTGCACGCTCAGAGAGCACACACTTGCGTGCGACTCCCACGATTTCTCTGCACGCACCCTCCACACACACTTTCAAGCATACTAACTCAAACAGTGAATTGTCACTCACTACACACACACACACACACACACACACTGTAGTTTACTTATGATAAAAATCAGCCTCCCTCTCAATTTTTGGGCGCCCTCCTCATGAGTGAGACTTTTGGAATTGTGTGTTGACCTGCAGATTGCTCTCCTACTGCCATATGTCCAGTTTGCTCCTTTTGGTTTAATTTCTAGTACCCACCAACTTATAAAGTTGTAAGTGACTTGCCGAGTGGCCCAAATTCCATTTTGGCACACACAGGCCTCCATACTTGTCATAATTCAATGCTACCTGGCCCAACCAGTCCCAGTCTGACCGACCTACATTCCCAATGTGAGAAACCCGTTTGGTCGCAACTGTTTCACACTGGCCATGCGATGTCCGCTTGCATCTTTTCAAGGGTTTCCGGGAAAACAAGTAAAACTAAAATAAATAAAATTATGTAGTACATATTTAGAGAAGGCAATGAGAAAAATACACCTCGTGGTGACATACCCCACCCTTGAAATACTGCAAGCAACCTCGCTTACGTGCCAATAATACATGCTGATATCTCCTGATATCACATTTATTTATGATGGGAATCAAAGATATACATGCTTCCAGAATGTAGCGTTGGACGATTAAACAATCCCACCAACCTGGCTACCACACATATATTAAGCATATAAGTTTTTGGTGTACTCTCAAGGACAAGCTTCTTTAGTCAAATGCTGCATGGAAAGAGTAGAAACAATTGCTTACCTACTCCTTTGATCATCATGAATCATGCTCTCACATTGCTCCATAGAGCTACATCAAGCCACTGTGGGTTCCATCTGAAAGGCTTCAAGATACAATGCAGCAACTGAGGTGAAATCAACCAGTTCGGACTCTTCCATCCATTTGGCATCCAACGATGGATAGTTCTTGAACTTCACCAAGTAGCGTCTTGCAACCTTTCCTCTTAACCTGCCTTTCCTAATGTGCCAATATTTGTTCAGGAACAAGAATCTCATCCAATTCTTCCACTTCGGGCTGTTCCTCATCAAGCATATTCTTTGGCACATCACCAACAAAGGGCCTTAGCAGGTTGACATGAAATGCATTATGTATTTTCCAGTCTTTTGGTAGCTTCAACCTGTAAGTTACATCGTTGATCTTTCTCGAAATCTGAAAAGGACCATAATATCGCATATTGAGCTTTGGAAACAAACGTTCCTCGCCTTTCCTTTTCCTTAACTTGGCCTTTTCAAAACGCAAGAGTATCTAATCACCAAGTGAAAAGACAAGTTCACGACGGTGACGATCAACAACTTTCTTTTGCTTTGCCTTAGTCTTCTCGAGAGCAATCTTTATCTTCCTATATGTTTCATCCATATCTTGCACATATTTGTCTGCCTCAAATATCTTGTTTCTAGTTTGCAAAATGGGTGGGATTTTATTCCCTCCTTCCACTGTCTCAAATGATGCCTTGTCTGTTGATGTATGCACAGTGTTATTGTAAGCATATTCAACCAATTGGAGATGATGTTCCCAAGTTGCCTTGTGTTTTGATACATAACATTTGAGCAGATCTAGGACAATAGATTTTGCCTCTTCCATAAGTTTGTGCATGAAACGAAGATGAGAACTTTAGCGTAGTGCCCATGTTCTCAAACAATGCCTTCCAGAAAAGACTCCTCATATGTAGATCCCTGTCAATGACAATTGATTGAGGCATCCCATGATACTTAAAGATATTGCTCATGAATATCTTGACAATGTGTTCTGGCTTTATCTTCTTTGTAATAGGAATGAAATGGGCTTGCTTACTGAACCTATAAACAATAGTCCAAATCCCATCATTGCCTGTTTGCGCTCTTTGAAAGATCAAAGATAAAGTCCATCCCTATGCTTTCCCATGGCCTATCAGGGATCGGCAATGGCTGCAACAATCCCGGTTGCTTTTGCCTGCCAAATTTGACTTTTTAGCATACCAAGCATGATCTTACAAATGTGTCAACATCTTGACGCAAAGCTGGCCAATAGAAGAATGCCTCAACCCCTTTCATTGTCGCATCAATTCCACGATGCCCAGCATCATGACTTTCCATCAAAACCTTTGGCCGCAACTGTTTAGTAACGCATAACTTTCCATGCATCATGAGAAATTCATTCTTAAGTATCTAGTGTTCATGATGTTGCCCATCAATACGCTGATGGTAAATCCTTGCAAAATCTGAATCTTCAACATATTATGTCTTCATTTCGTCTAGTTCACAATGGTATGGAATTGACATTGCCGAAATTTGGGACTTCCGTGACAACGCATCAGCCACCACGTTCTTTTTCCCTTACACATGCACAATCTGGACATGGAACATTGACAAGATGTTTGCCCATCGCATGTGTTTCTCAGACAACTTCGTTTGTGTAGAAAGTATCGCAAGGTTTGATGATCTGTTTGGACAACAAAATCAGCCCCTAACAGATAGTGTTTCCAACTAGTGGAGCGTGAATTATTGCCAATAGTTCTTTCTCATAAACTTGCAAGTTCTTTTCGGTCTTCAAAAGAATTCTGCTCTCATATGTGAGTACTTGGCCATTCTGCATTAAAACTGCACCAAGACTGTGGCCATAGGATCACATTGAACCACAAAAGGTTTCGTAAGATTTGGCAAAATGATTATGGGATCTGAAGTCAGCTTCTCTTTCAAGTGTTTGAAGGCTAGAATTTCCTAGGCTATCCACTTGATAGTAACTCCTTTCCCTTGTAGTGCATGGAGTGGAGAAGCAATCTTAGCAAAATTTTGGATGAACCTCTTGTAATAGGAGCATAAGTCTAGAAAGCTTCGAATATCATATACGGACTTCAAGTCTGGCCATGACCTAATTGCTTCCACTTTGGCGGGATCCATACGTACCCCATCCTTTGAAACAATATGCCCAAGGAAGTGAATCTCTTCCAAACAGAATTCACTCTTCTTCGCATTAATGAATAGCCCTTTCTTGCGTAGCTCATTGAAAATTGTGGTCAAGGGATCCCTATGCTCCTCTTTAAACTTTGAACTGACAATCATGTCATCAAAGAACATACCACCGAAGTTTCTATGTGGTCTAAATATTATGTCTATCATTCTATAGAACGTGGCATGAGCATTTGTGAGACCGAATGGCATGACAAGAAACTCATGGAGACTACCCAAAAACATTCAGATGCAAAAGGCTGCACAAATCCAACATCCGTGTGCATGCAATAAGATCTGTCCAAGCCTGCAATTACACACTCAACATGTGTGAATGTCCTGTGGTGTTATCAAATAAAGCGGGCACATTGTTAAAGTCACCACAAAGTAGAGCATTAGAGAGCCATGGATAAGAAGGCATTGCATTCCATAAAGAAGCCCGTTTCCCCGAGGTTGTATTCGCATAGACGCCACCATAAATTTGACCATTGATTATACATTGAACCACCATCCAACAACCCATTGGATCATTGTTCGCAAGAATTGGCTGTAGCTCATGCCTAACCCTAGTCAAAACACCTGAAAAGCCCGATAAACCAGCATATGCTATCTAGTAGCTGGCAAAATACTGACATTGCCCACCAAATTCATGTTGATTGTGCTCTTGCAAAACAACAATCTTTGCCTTACATGTTTGTACGTAATGCCAAGTTAATCTCCACTTGTCAGGGTTGCATAACCCATGCACATTATATGAAATGCATTTTATACAACTATGCATTTGAGAGAGAGGCAAAGGAAGGAAGGGACTAAGTTGACGTGCCCATAGGCACATCAACATCAAGAGGCCGCAACTCGAGTACAGCATTGTGTATGCCTGCATCAAAGGAAGTAAAGCCTGCACGTGATGAAGAAGCCTATGAATTACCACATCTATGTAAGCGTGTACCACCTTGTTCCATGCATTCGCAAGAGTGCGATTGTCATTACAAGGAAGAGGTTTTTGCACCGCAGATTTTAGAGCAAGAGGTACATAATTACGAGGAGAAAGCTGTGGGCGTATTTTAACGGCCTTCTTGGGGGTCAGCCAAGGAGATCCTTCCCTTGAATCCACATTCTTTCCCTTATTCCTAGTGTCATGTGCAGATGCAAGCTTTCCTTTGCTCGCAGCATCCTCGCCATGGCACCCTCCCTTTCCCTCATCGAGTCTCTGCCCCCCGACTTGATCTCCTTTTGCCTTTTGCGCCTACAATCGTCCAAGGACTTGGTTGGGTATGTTTAAGTGTGTATTTGTGTGTGTGTGAGAGAGAGAGAGAGAGAGAGAGAGGCATTTGTTTGTGTGTGTGTGTGTGTGTGTGTGTGTGTGTGTGTGGTGTGGACAACCTCGTGGTACTGCGCAAGTCCTCTCCTGCCGGCAGGCTGTCGTGCCAGTCTCCTACCCCCTGTCCGCCATGCGAGTCTCCTGCCTCGTGTCCGCCACGTGAGTCTCTTGCCCTCAGCCTCTCATGTGAACTTCTTGCGCCTATGCAGACTTTCTTCGGCAGCTTTGGAGAAGCTCAGCACGAGTGTGTAGGCCTGCCTGTAGTGGGTCTGTGTGTGTGTGTGTGGTGTTTCTGTGTGTGCATCGAAATCGAAGACTCTTGCCCAGCTCTGTCGCGTGAATGCTTGCCCCAGCTTGGTCGCAAGAATTACCTCGACCTGCTATAGCCTCGTACGCAGAGTTAGCTATCCAATGATTACTAGCGGTTTTGTGCCCTCCCCCCCCCCCCCCCCCCCCCCCCCCCCCCCCCCCCCCCCCCCCCCCCCGCGCGCGCACGTGTGTGTGTGTGTGTGTGTGTGTGTGTGAGAGTGTGAGGGTTGTCTGCAGCTCTGGTTCGATTTGTGCTTGTGAGCGTGCAGGAATTCAGTCTGCGCAGAGGTTTACTTCAGTTTTTGGTCAGCCTTCCAGTTATTTGTTGCTGCAGTGAATTGCGTCTCAGAAGAGTGAGCACTCGTGGTGCACCCTTTTGTGCAAATTTCTGCAAAACAGAAGCTCGTTCATGTACAGCTTTATGTTTTGTACAGAGAAACTCTGATTAATAAAAAAACTGAGGTAGTAAGTGTGATACTCATAGTCACAAGGGACGCATTCCGGGACGGGGAACGGGGGACGGGGCTCAAATGGATTTTTAGTGTAAAAAAGAGGGCGGGACGGCAAGTGGCGACGGGAAGCCTAAAAATGGGCGTCCCTGTGACTATGGTGATACTAGTTGGTCACGGCAGAAGAAGCTGTATATAAGCGTAGGAAACAAGTCGATCTTTCCTTGATGGATGCTACAAACATCATTAAAGAGTGTTTGTTGGAGGATTTTGCAGATGCTCGGAATGCCTAGGAAGGCCAACAACCCGCTACTAAAGTGGTTATTCCGATTCAGCAGCTTATGAACCCGGTTGCACAATATACGTTGAATACAATTATTTTGTTTTTCCCTGGCAAGATGCCCTCGGCACAAGATGTAGGTCAATGGGTTGATTTCTTGTTCAAAAGACAAGTAGTCCGAGGGGTGTATTTTGGCACCCGTAGGTTTTATGACGTGTTACTGGCAGACATGGACGCTTGTTCCCGTTTGTTGGAAATGTCGCCTTTGTTTTTCAACATGCAAATGACACATGTATTGCTATGGGTGCCTACTAAAGATTATCATAGTTTAATACGACATAAGTGTCAAGTTTGGGTGGAAATAGTCGGTTTCCACGTACTTGGAAGCGTTTCTTGCTTGTTTTGGCTGCTCAGTTCGGCAAAGTGATATGCCCTCCAAACTTTGATACTAATTCCAATAGATTTTGCGTGTTGTAGGATACGAATAAGCCGACGCCATCTGGAATTACAATTAACTCTAGTGATTCAATGGTAGGCAAAAGGCCATTTAAACTTAATCGGGGAAAGTTTACAGGTGCATGTTTGAGCTGTGGTAAATCTACCCATATGCAGTCACAATGCCAAGAGTCTTTGTTTAAATTGCCACCCTCTGCTGTTCCTATTGTCGGAATTCATGCTGCCTCTCCCTCCTCTTCGTCTGTGAGGCCAAAGCCTTGGGATCCTAATGGAAGCATGCAGGTCAAACAAGGTTCTGTTCAGTCTGCTCTTTTCCATTGGCACGTGGTGCCCCTCTTGTGACGAACTGGACGAAAGGAGAAGCCAACTCCTTGATCAAAAGAGCCGAAAGGAGAAGCCAACTCCTTGATCAAAAGAGCAGAACGGAGAAGCCAATTCCTTAACAAAAAAAAAAAAGCAAATTGATTGTCCCTCGGAAATTTTTGAGCTAACTTGAGTTGTTTTGCAGATATGTTGTAATCACGAACGATTACTTTCTTTCAAGAAGGGGGGATCTCACAAACTGCTGACGTGTCAAAGCCCTGAAGAATGGACCCAACTTACAGATGCCGGCCGAGGGGCCTAAACCCTAAGAAGAACAAGTAACAGAAGAAGAAGTCCTACTAACTTATGGGGACCCCGTCCGATAGGGCCCTAGTGACATAAAAGACATTAAAATAAAGCAGGACCCACACAAAGACTTGCGCAGCTGATGACGTGGCAGCAGTACGGACGCTTCGAAAATTGCATTGACTAAGGACGTGGCAGTTGTACATAATTCTGTGATTTACGCTGGCAGCTTTTTGGCATTGCTTTTGAACCAGAAGCTTTTGAGTGTGAACGCTTTTCATGTAAACTGCTTTTCAAGCCAAGGGCCTTTAAATATGAGGTTAGGGCTCATTCTCTGGCATGCTTCCTGGAGAAGGTGCAGAGTTTGGAGTACCGGCTTGTACTGTGTTGATGCAATATAAAGAAATACCGGAAGGGGTGCCAAGGTTTGGGGCCAATACTCTCTGGGGTGGAATTCCGCCACTCCGTGTGGCATGTCGTCTCTCTCTCTCTCTCTCTCTCTCTCTCTCTCTCTCTCTCTCTCTCTCTCAGTTCAGTTGTTATTGAAGTGCTAAAAGTCTGTTCAGTCTGCTCTTTCCCATTGGCACTTGGTGCCCGTCTTGTGACACCTGCAAACACGGGCAATACGACTGGCCACTCACATATGTTGAACTCTGAATGTTCTTCTTGGGATGCTATGGTCGGTAACACAGGTGCTTTGAATCTGAGTCAGTATTCACTCTTCGAAGGAGGGTTATACTTTTACATATGATGCTCACTCTGGATATAGAGCACGATTGGATCGATGGTATGTATTGGGCACTTTGCCATATAATATGTTTGCATGTGATATGAGAATTGATCGCTCCTTTACTCTATCTGATCATTTTCATCTTTGGTTCTTGATCCATTATGAGGCATTGAATACAGATTCCCCGCTTCCTTGTAAGCGGTTGCTACATATTAATAATGCATGTCTTTCACACAAAGCATTCCAAAACTTGATTGAAGCAGTGATTCCTCCACTTGTCTCTCAAATGTTTATTGATGTGGATGTGGCTTGGTATCATTTTGTCATGCAGATACAAGCAGTCATTAAGGATTATGGTTCGTGGTACATGTACCAGTTGAGAGATAAAGTACAGGAAGATAAGGTGACTTGTTAAGCATTAGAAAGTCTTGCAGATACTAGAAGGCTTACTCAGTTGGAACAAGAGGAATTATGTGCAGCAAAAGCTTCTTTGATACATGATAACATGAGGAAACTTGAAAGATGGAAGGTTAGATCGAAACAGTATGCTTTTATGGATAAATGCTGTTCATCAAAGCAGTTCTTTAAGCATTTGCATCATTTGAGGCAATCTATCTCTATCAAAAGGGTTAGGGACGATAGTGGGCAATGGACGGCCAATAAAAATCAATTGGCAGATTTCATGGTGGATCATTCTCAACGGGCTTTTGCCAGGCATGTAGGCTGATACAGAGAAAGCATTTGACACTGTTCATTGGGACTTCATTGCTCAGATCATGACGGCTTTGGGCTTTGGGTCCAGAATGTGTAGGGTAGTCTATTTTCTTTATGAGCATAGTCAATCGGTTGGAAACTGACTCGGTTATGGGATCTTGGTAAATTGGTCAGGCAAGGATGCCCTTTGAGTGCTATGTTTTATGCTATTGCTACTCATCCTTTGTTGTTCTGGACTCCTTAACGGTATATGGCCATTAACATAGATTGGAATTGTCGTCTCGTGATCATTTTGTGGAGCAAGCATATGCGAACCATGTTTTGGCCTAGAAATAGACCTGAGAATGTTCAATGTATTATGGAAGCGCTACATGTATATGGGTTGGCTGCAGGTCTGCAAGTGAATTTCTGAAAATCGAAATTGTTACCGTTGCATCAAATGGATTGGCACTCTGTACTATGGCCAGGTGAGTAAAGCCTGATCAAATTGTGAGGCATCTTGGATATCCGATGGCTTGGTCAATTAATAATGCAAAATTATTGGATTGGGTTGAGAATAGGGTAGTTCTCGTTCGTCGTACGGATTGTTTTGTTCCATTCTGCCTGTCACATTCCGTTCAGTACGTTTAGTACGATCCGTTCGTCGGAATTTTGTAGCCGTTTGTGATTGTTGGCGGCAATTTTTGAACGCTGAAAGTGAACGTTAATGGCCGTTTAGGGAGCCGTTTTGGAGCATATTTGCAACCGTGTACCAATGCCCATTGCATGCTCTCCCTCTCGCATGCATAATGCCCCATGCTCTCCCTCTCCCATGCTCTTCCTCCTCTTATTTAAGCAACTCTTCCACCATGTTCTTCAACACAAGTTACAAGCTCTAGCCTCTCAATGCTCCCATTGAAGCTCTCAAGTGACAAGCTCTCCATCTTCTCTCCCTTGGGTCTCTCCCTCTCAAGCTCCCATTGAAGCTCTCGAGTCTCAAGTGACAAGCTCTCCATCTTCTCTCCCTCTCAAGCTCCTATCTTGGCTCTCATAATTCACGTCTCCCTCTCTCTCTCTCCCCCTCTCCCACCTCCACCCCATCCTTCCAAGTGCCCCCCCCCCCCCCCCCCCCCCCCCCTCTCTCTCTCTCTCTCTCTCTCTCTATAATCTATTGATACTAGTAGCTACGTACTACATAATGCCTCCTCTTCATGAAGCCTTTGAGAAGCATTGCCGCTATTTTGAGCGGGTGGGAGGGGCAAGAAAAACGCTTGCAAGTGGTGGTGCAAATATTGCCCAAAAGGTATGACCTCTTTTGTCACCCGTCCCATCATCCACGTGACAAAGATGGGAGGACAAGCGGGCCCATGTCCTAATATCCCCGAAGATATCCTTGCGGAATGCAAGAGAAAGTACCTTCCAATGAAGACACGCAAGGGTAGAGTCACCTCGGATAAGATCGTTCGCCGGATGTTGATTGCTCCGATTCGGAGGAAGAGGCCTCTCCAACTATGTCCATGGCTACCGGTGCCACCGCGGCCTCATGTGATGGTGGTGCCATCTCCAAGAAGTCCAAGAAGTCCAAGGCGTTTTCAAGTGATGGTGGCCGGCCTCCGAAGATGGCAAAGCAAGCTTCTCTAGCTAAATTGGTGGGTGGATACTCTGGCCCCTTGTCTTTCCTCAAGGAGAGACAAAGAATCGCGGAAATAGAGATTGCCCGCACGGTGATTGAATGCAATCTCTCTTCAATATTCTTCGATTGGAGCGATGGAAGAGGATGATTATAGCGATTGCCGTAGTTGGTCCATGCCAGTGTAACAGGGAACGGGGGGAACACAGCCCAAATGTTCTGAAACGGCGTTTCGGACGAGTGCCGTTCCCGAAATGGAGATGGGAATGGAATGCCGTTCCGGAACGGGGTGTAACCGGAACGGTGTTCCGGCGGTGTTGCGGAATGGGAGGAATGAGGTGGAACATGAGGCGGAACAACGAAACTTGGGTCGGAACGGGCAAAAGTAGGCATTTGGGGGGAAAAAAGTGGGCTTTTGGGGGCAGATTTGGGGCTGTTCGGGGAACATACTTGGTGCACTTTGAGGGCAGGTTAGGGGGCTGATTTGGGGTTGTTTAGGAGTTTATTTGGGACTAAGCTGAATGGAGGTAATTCAAGTCTTACTCTAGGTGGACCGTTCCGGCCCCGTTCCCGTTCCGCCCCCCCCCCCCCCCCCTCCTCCCCGTTCCCGTCTTGTTCCGGACCCTCCTGTTCCCGTTCCCATTCCGGGTAACTATGGTCCATGCGAGGGGTGGATAGGTGTGTCATACCAAGACATGAGAACAAAGCTAGATGAAGAGAGGGCAAGGATTGACAAGTCACTTGAGCCCGTACGTGCGGGTTGGGCAAAGTATGGATGCTCTCTTTTCTCTGACGGATGGAGCTACCGCAAGAAGAGGGGCATTATCAACATTCTTGTGTCTTGTCCTCTTGGCTTGTACTTCTTGTGGGCGGTGGATGCGGGTTCGAGAGGGAAGAAAGTGACCGGGGCATTCATTTGGAAGCACATCCGTAAAGCCATTCTTGAGGTAAAACCGTAAACCGAGCCTTTATGTCTTGAGCAATTGCCAATGAGTCGTATGCTTTAAGTTTTAACTCTCTTTGTCACAAATACTTCTTGTGTAGGTTGGTGCGGAGCATGTCGTGCAAGTGATTACTGACAATGCTTCAAATTGCAAGGCAATGAGTAAGAGGCTAGAGAAGGAATTTCCATTCATTTTGGTGGGAGAGCTTTGGCTATCAATTGCCCACTCACAAAAGACTTACTTTGAGGGTTCTTTGTCAAGTAAGTGGCAAGCCTTAAACTTTTACAATTTGTGCTTAGTCTCTTTAACTATAGTCTCTTATAGCTTATGCCTCTCTTGATGTGTTTTAGGATTGCTCATCGGAAGCATGTGAGTGGTCCGCATACTCCCTCATTGACACCAAAATCCGAAACAAGCTCTCAATGAAGCAATTAAAGCGACTTATCTATTGTAGCTCCAATTCACGCATGTTGCGCTCTATGCATGAGACGCCTATGGCTCGACAGGTATAATTTATAAATTATAATCACGAGTCACCACTCGAGACTCCATACTACATAGTCTACTCCATTTTCTATACTCTAGTCTTTAATTAGTTTGAATATGAGCGGTCATCCTTCGACTCTTGTGAGGAAGAGGTGAGAGCATTAGTGACTAGAAGCTCTTAGACTAGTTACTTTGGACTTTACTATTTAGTCTCTCCAGTATGGTGTGCCACTTTTTGAGTACTTTGTAGCCCTTGGTCCCCCCACTTTTTTGTATCATCTTGAGTCTTGACTCTCTACTTATCAATGATTATTTCGGTTTATGTAATGCTCATTCTCTTTAGTCTTTGAGTCTTGACTCTTTATATTGTAGTATTGTAAATTCAAATCCACATGGATGCAATGTGTGAATGAGCGCATCACATACAAGTGAGATAAGTCCTTGGTAATCCATTTTGGTAATCGCTAGAGACGAATGCTTTCGCTGTTGCTGTACGCTGCCCCCCCTTGTCATCACTGACCCCCCCCCCCCCCCCCCGCTTCGCTTCGCACCACCCCTGCCTTGCATTGCGCACTCATGCGCCAGCCCCTCTCGCCCTTCCCCCACTCCCGCCAGCTCACCTCCTCCACCCCTCCCCTTGCTTGAGCCGGCCTCTACCTCTGTCCGCCTCCCCTCAGCCTGCTCAGCCCACAGCCCCCTCAGTCCGCCCACCTCCCGTTTGCGCACCTTTAGCCCCCCCCCCCCCCCCCCCCCCCCCCCCCCAAAGGCCTCGCTCTGTTTAGCCCTGCAGTGGTGTTCTCGTTAGGACTCTACTCGCTGGGTTTCGCAGGTGTTTGTCTTCACGCGTCCCCTTTCCATCACAGCAACAGACACAAATAGAGGCTCATGCTCCGCCCCAGAGGGACTCCTCAGAAGCTCCCTAGCCCAACCCTGCAGAGCCCACCATCCGACTTGCTCTTTTACCAATAGAGCAAGTGAGCCTCGCAGTAGAGGTGGAGCGCCTCCAGGCGACCTCTGTCATCTGCAAGATTCTCGGCACTAGACTCAGCAGAGGAGATCTGCCTGATCTTCTCCAGGCCCGCCTTCTCGCAGAGGTGGGCAAGATCTTGGACGTTCAATTCTTCGGACGCGGCTACTATCAGATAGAGTTTGAGACCTCCGAGATGGCATCCAAGGTCATCGCGACGAGCCCCTTGACCATCCGAGCAGTTCGAGCCCACTTTCGACAGTGGAGACACGGTTTTGACCCAGCTTCAGATGTTCTGGTGGAGGAGGGAGTACCTACCACTTTTGTCGAGGATAGGCTCAGATATTGGGACTGTCCTGGAGACACCTCGCACGGCAGCCTCAATAGCTGCCAAGGCGGCCGGCATTCCCTGAGTACGTGTTCTGGTTAGGGACACCCACACTATCCCGAAGGTCATCCTACTTCCTCGAGCGAGTGGGGGTTGGTTCCAACAGAGCGTGGAGTATTCGGGCCTCTCGAATCAGTGTTTCATTTGTCGACAAATGGGCCATCTTGCGAAGGCCTGTCCACGGAGGAGGCCTCGACCTACACCACAGGCCCCCAGCCCCAGCCCCAGCCCTCAAGGGCTGGCCTATCAACAGTAGACAAAATCACAGAGTACGCAGGCAGAGCCACCCTCCGAGCTTGGGGCTCAAGCAGAGGAGGGCTGGCAGCAGGTTCATGGTCGACGTCGGCAGGGGCCATCGCGCCAGCCTGGCACTCAGAGTGGTCCTCAGGCTGGCCAGTAGCAGTGCGTTCCCACGGGAACCGATTTGACTCTCTTCAGCAGGACGAGGTCCTTGCTTTAGCCTCCATCTTAGCCTCACCCTCGACAGCCCCTCCTCCACCCGATTTCCCCCCCTCTCCATCTCGCCCTCCTACCTTTGCCGATCCCCCTCTCCCCCTTCTCCCCCTGCTCCCTCATCTCCTCCCGCTCGAGCTAAACTCTCTGGCCATTGGCCAAGTTTCCTGTGACACCTCCAGACGCAGCAGGATGTAGACACATTGTGGTTCACTTCTTTGCTGACATGCAGAGCCCGCCATGCTATGTACACATACATGAGGACTCCTCGACAGAGGAGGTTGCTTCACGCACGGCTCGGTCTACTTGGGCTTGGGCTAGACACTCTTTGCAGTCACGCCTATCTCGAGGATGCTCAGATGCAGATCACTCCCATCCAAGTCCGCGTTGAAGATAGCACTGTTAGCTGCTGCGGCAGCATCAGTTCTCCCTGGCTTCCCATGAGGATCGTCTCATGGAACGTACAGAGATTAGGTGGGCCCCAGTTTCAGCGTCAGAGGGTTCAATTGCGTCAGGAGCTTCAGCGATGCCTTGTGGGAGGAGAGATTGACCTTCTTATGCTACAGGAGCATCATCTGTGTGAGAGCCGCATTAGACGTTGTGGTCAGCTTTTGCGTGGACGATATGAGACTTTTTGGTCAGTTGCATTTGGACCTGGAAGCATCCAGGATGGGGTATGTATGACTATTGCGAATTCTTTGCAGCAGGCCATTGTGGGCAGAGGGATTATTGTGCCGGGCAGGGCTCAATGGATCACTATGTAGGTTCAAGGTTGTCTCGTGGGCTTCGTGAACATCTATGCGCCCAATGTGGCGAGTGCACATGCAGAGTTTTGGTCTCAGATTGTTGAGTCTTTGCCGCAGGCAGAGCAATGGTGCATAGGGGGTGACTTCAACATGTTGGAGGACCCCTCTGACAGGATTGGTGGTAGCCATACTTCTGTGCGTGGAGTTGAGCTGGCAGCTTGGGAGAGGTTTTGTATGACTCTGCGGGTTTCAGTTGTGTGGCAGCATTCTAGCTTTGTGAGGCCTCAAGACAGCCTAGCCTTCTCCGTTCAGACCGCAGAGTGGGACGAGTGAATCTATCTCGTATAGATCGCTTCTACACTAGTGACCACTTGTGTCACTTGGGTGGGACAGTTAGCATTCTGGCAGGGACTTCCTTTTCGGACCATGCACCAATGATCCTCACAGTGACTGAGAGGCAAAGGAGGGGGAGCACGATGCTACGCATCCCTGAGAGGGTCTTGCTGGACTCTGCGTTCAGAGAGCGAGTGGAGGCTCTTTGGACAGAGAGCTTAGACATGCAGGATTCTCCTGTTGACAGAGTGGCCTTAGGACTTGCTCAGCTTAGTCGATTCTTTCTTCAGGAGTCTTCGGCTTGCCTGGCTGCAGCGAGAGAGGAGCAGCGTCTCCAACGGGGCGTTGCTTCCTTGCAGAGGATCTAGGAGCAGCATCCAGACAGTCCTTTGTTGGAGGAGCAGTTACAGCAGGCTCGCCAGGAGCTCGTCAGTACATAGGAGAGACGCCATGAGTTTGCTTTCCATCGACAGGCATCTCAGTGGACCCAGGTGGGTGACAGAGTGATAGGCGCTTTCTTTGAGGCAGCGAGCCCCCGGCATATGCATGCCAAGGTCAGCCAATCGAGGAGGCCAGACGGGTCAATTGCTTCAGAGCCAGAGGATATGCGTGCAGTTGCTACAGACTTACCGTGATCTACTGTCTACGGAGCCTCAGTCAGAGCGTCGGGATGCATGCAGAGAGAAGGTGTGGGCACAGATGCCTTGTCTAGTGACTGAGGAGATGCGCCAGAGGCTTGAGCTACCTCTTCAGCTAGAGGAGCTACACACGGCTCTTAGAGCACTTCCCCGTGGTAGCTGTCTAGGTGAGGATGGCTTGACTGCCAGCTTTTTCTTGGAGTACTGGGACTTGCTTGGCTCAGATTTTCGCAGTGCTTTTCAATTCATCCTGCACACAGGAGAGATTTCAGAGGTGTGTCAGCTCTGTACAGACGGGTACACAGTCAAGTACTTTTGTCAGGAGGTAGAGGTGATCGTTTCATGCTCACACGTTCGGTCAGACAGGGCTGCCCTCTTACCCCCTTCCTCTTTTTGTTCTATGTTGAGGTGATAAGCTGGTTTTTGGTTTCACAGCAAGTTGGTTTACGTGGCTTAGCGCTCCCTATTTGGGAGATGAGCTACTAGACGTTGAGTTTGCAAACGACTCAGCATTGTACTTGGATGGCCAGGAGGCCAACCTTCACAGGTGTGAGCAGACTCTCGAGACTTTTTGTTGTGCATCAGGCGCATTGATAAAGTGGAGAAAGACAGTGGCTTTCTCGGTTGGTAGTGCTCCTACGCCTGACTGGATGCCAGGTGAGGGTTTTAAGTGGATTCCCCCAGGGACTGCAGTTGGGTACTTGGGTTAGGTTGGTTTGGACTTGTCTCTCGAGTAGCAGATTGCTCCCCTCCTCTTGTCCATCAGGAGGAAGTTGTTACATTGGAGCTCCGCACGACTTTCTGTGGCAGGCAGAGCTGTAGTGGCCAACCAGATGATGTTGGCTACTATGAGGTACATCACTTCTTGTTGGATCTTTTTGAGTTCTTGTATGAGCCAAATAGAGAGGCTGATCAAGAACTTCCTTTGGTCAGGGCGTGACACTCAGATAGCCCGGGCCAAAGTGGCATGGCAGCTCATCATTCTTCCTCCTCAGGGAGAATTGGGGATCATAAATCCATCACAGCAGAGCAGAGCCATTCTTGGGAAGTTTAACATAAGAGGACTTCTTCCAAGAGAGGAGCCCTAGAAGGAGTTCTTGCTTCAACTGCTTAGTGCTAGGGTGCCTCAGGCTGGAGGCACCTGGCGACCCTCGACTAGATGGAGTTTCACAGAGATGCGTAGAGTTGGCTTGAGCAGGAGACTGGAGGACCGCTTCGCTGTGAGTGACCGTACGAGACCACTTTGGTTGAGAATAAATTGAGGTCTAAATTACACTATTGGAAATTTTCTACTTGGCCGCTACGTGTAAGACTCGTAATATGCAGTCCATCTTAGTGGCATACATGCAATTTTTCCTACCAATGTTGCATTGGCCACCCCGTCATCTTCGGACCTTCATGTCTTGGATTCTAGAGCACTTCTGGTCTACTTCCTCTCAAAGAAAGTGCCTGCATTTACTCGCGATGGATAAGTTATGTACTCCAAAACGTTGTGGTGGTTTGAATATTCTGCACTTGTGTTCTCATGTTACATCAAGAAAGGCCACTTTGTTGTTGGTGCTGTTTGAGCAAAAGCAACCTTGGACACAGATGCTTGCGTTTCTGTGCTCTCATGCGGTTTCTACACCAGCCTTTGGCCGTTGGCAACCATCATATTGGGATGTGGTTTTTGGTAAGTTTGAAGCCACACTACCTGGATGCCCCTTTGCTTCTAGTCTTGTAGCGGATTGGAAATTGGTCACGCGGGAATTGTTGTGGCATGGGAGAGATGACGCCTGTTGAAACTCACTTAGATTGGAGAGTTTACATTGGAGTCTAGTTTTTGATCAAACTCTTGTTCAACGCTCTCCTAGACGGGCCTACTTTCTCTTCTAGAAAGGTATTGACAGGATCACTAACGTGATGGACGCTGATGGACAAGTGCTCTCATTTCGACTGGTTGCCCTTATGTTTGGGCTTGGGATGCACTACATGCGTATGTGGGACACCATGGATCTTGTTGACTTGATATCTCCCGTTCCGTCGCCGGTAGCGGAGAATCAAATTTGTGATTGTCTCTACGCTGGTTCTTTATCTGCAAAGAAAGTGTACTGCCATTTGCAGTCATCTTCTTGGATCCAAGAACATTGTATAAGGTATGGAATATGAACAAGAGTGTTACATGGTGGTGGAGTAAAGTTATGAAAGTGTGGCATGCTAAGTTGCCTTTGAAGGAGCGATTGTTCATGTGGAGATGCATCGTTGGGGTTCTCCCGACTGGAAAATTTTTGCAATCCCGAAGAGTGGCCTGTTCACAATGTGTTTGCTGTGGTGCAACCATTGAGAACATTCCACATTTGTTGTGGTCTTGTTCTCGTACAATCTTTGGAGTGCTTCCGCCTTTGCTTCGGCTGTATGCATACTTTTTCGGCTGGGTTAGATACAGTGTGGAGAGCATGCAATTTCCTCATGTTTTAGCAGAGTCAAGTGGAGTATGTTTCCTTGTTCAAGACATCTCTCCAACAGTCTCTTCAGGTTGCCTATGACTTGGACGAGCTTCCCGCTAGTCATTACAAGCTCTACTTTGATTGTTTCTGATTTCCTATTTGTAGTATTTTCTATTGGTTTCCTTGTCTTGAGGTTTTCCATTGGTAATTCAATATAACATTACTATTAAAAAAAAGGTGTGTGTGTGTGTGTGTGGTATGTACAATTTTTACGAGCTTGTTTTCTTACCAAGTGTGAAACTCTTGTGTGTTCGTTAGGGTGTGTGTGTATAGGTGTTTCCAAAGAATCAGAAAATCGACGTCCTTAGTTTACTGAAAATGTCCCTTCACTGTACAACGGATTCCGTCATGCCCATCATTAGCTCTTACAAACGTAGGAAACAGATGCCTATTGAGTCCTTGAAAATGCATGAAATCCAAGCTTGCTTATTGGAGGATTTTGAGGGTGCGTGGAATGCTCGGGAGGGACAGGAACCCGCCACTGAAGCGCTCATTTCAGTTAGCTCTCATGGACCCAATGGTGCCGTATGCTCTCAATGTAGTTATTTTGTTCTTTTCGAGTAATTTGCCTACTGCACAAGATGTGGGCCATTGGGCAGATTTCCTTCTCAAATGCTAGGCAGTTTGAGGTGTCTACTTTGGCGCCAGAGGGTTCTATGAGGTCTTGTTGGCAGACACTGATACCGCAATATGTTGCTTGAGTTATCCCCATTGTTTTTTGGTACTCAGATGACACATGTATTGCCCTGAGCTCTTACCAAACACTACCAAAGTCTCATCCATCACAAGTGCCCAATATGGGTGGAAATAGTTGACTTTCCGGGCACCAAGCGACACTTTCTTCCTATGCTTGCTTCTTACTTGGGGAGAGTGATGTATCCTCCCAAACTTGATGCCAATACAATCGGTTTTGTGTGCTTTGGGACATGGATGTTCCCACCCTTGAAGGTATTACTGTGAACTCGGGGGACCCTCTCATTGGCAAACGTGCCTTCAAGCTCAAATGGGGGAAATTTGCAAATTCATGCTTTTGATGTGGGAAATTTGGACATGTGCAATCTGAATGTCATCAGTCTAATTTGCAACCTCCTCTTTCAGTTGTTCCTAAACTTGGAGTTTCCAATGAGAAAGAGGCCTCTAACCTCTATACACACGCACATGCGCACGCGCACACACTATCTATGTGTGTACGCTTTTTTTTTTTTTGGAGGGGTGTGTGTGTGTGTGTGTGTGTGTGTATATTCATAAATCTACTTTTTGTAATTCTATCTCCAACATAGCAAATCTTTGCTTCTCTAAGCTTCAAATCTATGTGTGTACGCTTTTTTTTTTTTTGGAGGGGTGTGTGTGTGTATATTCATAAATCTACTTTTTGTAATTCTATCTCCAACATAGCAAATCTTTGCTTCTCTAAGCTTCAAATCTTGCAAGAGCTATGACCGTATAGGACCAAGATTCATATAAACCGCCTGATCATAACTGCCCTATATGGGGCCAGGATCTGGGATATAGGCTTGTATCAGTAAGGCCATGTGTTGTGTATCACCTAACCTCACCCCCTCAAGTTTTTGAAGTAACAAACCTTGTGCTATCATAGCCTTGAAAGCTCTTCACCAGTGCTTTGGTGTGATTACCACAGATGAGGTCTAGGGCTTCTTCTTATAATTGACTCTGCTAGTGTTCGGCATTGACATCCTGGACAGAGAGATCCATCCTAACTGTGCCCCTTCTATGGTTGGGCTTCAGGCTTAAGAGGGCTCCCCCATAGGCCCTCTAAAGGTGCCTCCAATCAAGTAAAGGGTGCCCCTTACAAACTTCTATTCCACAATTGAGGAAACAGTGGTGAGCGCTACCTATTTGTTGGGGGGTACGTACCTTTACCACCCCACCTATTTTGCTACACCAAGTCAGCCTGTTTGAGTTTTCTGCATCGCTCGATATTAGAAGCACCGAACCTGCACATCAACCTCCCTCTGATGATCATCCACTTTCTGCACTATGACAATCTCCTGCAGTGAAAATTTCAGCTGCTGACGAAAATTTCAGGCGATAGTTCAGACGAAAATTCAGCTGCTGCTGTGGGTTGTGCAAGCTGCTCCATAAGAAAATATGATGCTGACCGGCTCTTGGGAAGTATAGGGCTCCCACACTAGTATATTGGGCCCTCCAAATGGGTAAAGGGCCCCTCCAATTCAAGGCCCGGGGAACCCTCTTAGATGAAAGTTCAACCAAAACCCTACTAAATACAGAAATGCTTGCTGCTGCTTTGCAAGCGCGTATGCGAGACTAATATGGGGAGAGGCAGTGGTGCTCATGCCATCAGCTGCAATCAGCAGTCAGCTGGCTGCTAAAGCCTAATGGCAGGCACTCGTACCGCATTTGTATGTGTACAACCTCTTTACAATTTTTCTTATAATATGTCTAGCTGTGTGAACGAACCTAGCCTCTGGTGTTCTTACTTTGAGCTGTGGTCATCCACAAAAAAAATCTGTTGCGTGTCTCCACTGCTGCATTACTTTGTTTCTGTGTTCAATTATTTCAGGTATGGAGTAATTGTTTGCCAGATGAGTTTTCTTTTTATTGACGGAGTAGCAGTTCTCAGCCTTGGCTATGCAATGACTGTGAGCCAACCAGAAGAAGTTCTTGGAAAGGTCTGTCCTATATTATTTTTGCATGCTACCAAGTGGTTATGAATGTTCCCACGCTCTAACTGATAATGCAAATTTATTTTAGGCAAGGCCGACGTCTAGCCTTTTGGGTCCCTTGAACATGGCCTCTGTCCTCGGTGTCTGGTTTTTTAACATGATTTTCTTGATCGGAGGCCTCTATCTTATGGCAGGACAGCCAGATTATGTAAAATGGCCAGCAAAGTAAGAACAGCTCATGCGTACCGGTTTTCTTTACCATGTCTTTACGAAGCTGCATGCTGGTAGCCCTAAGCATTCTTTTTACCATTGTAGGTATTCTCATGGTGCAAGTTGGTGGACACTTGGTGATAATTGGGAGTCCACCGTATTATTCTTTACAATGTATTTTCAGTTCATAACCTGTGCTTTTGTATTCACATTTGGATCCAGTTTTCGGAAGAGTGTCTTCCTCAACTGGGTCATTATGGTAAGCTCTCTTTTTAAGCCTTCGAGAACATACAAGGAAGCCATCAATGTGTTTTGCTTATAGTACACAAATGCAACCAGCAGCATAACAGAACAAAACCATGAAGGAGATTTAATTGGCCTCTTTTGTGAAGGAGCATGTGATCGTGATATAGTTTTTATGATTTCAGGCTCTTCATGCTTCAAGGCTTCTCATGCTGCTTGCTTTTTCATTTGGTTAACTCGTTTTTGAATACAATTGTATGGTCTCCATGCATTAGATACTTTCTCTCACCACACTGGAGTCCTTGAAGGCTATGTAGTTTATCATGCGAGCTGGTGTTTATTGTCAGAGTCTCCATGTGACAGGCAGATCATGGTCATGTTTATTTTTCCATTCCTTTGGCTGGAGAGTTTACGGCTGCCCTTCTCAGTCTTGAGGGCCTTCAAATCTGCAACAGCCTTCCTTGACACAAGGCCATCCCTTGGCATGGGAGTCATCTGCCACTCCCTCTGCTCGAACTATACCTTCATGTATAGATGGACAAGAGGATGGCAACCACATGACGCAGCTTGGCCTGCTCTGGTTGTCGAGTTGGAGGTGGCCCCAAACTCATAGCCACAGGAGACTTCCTGCTGACTAGATCTTATACGCAAAAGGGTGCTAGTCCCTCTCTGGGCCAAGTATTGGGACCTATGACTCATTCTTTTTTGGTAATACTTATATGACTGGTGGGAAAACTTAGGACGAGGGAAAACCCACAAAGAAGATAATATACAAAGTAAAATCCTGCACTTAGACTATGAAGAAAAGAGTGAGGTAGTGCACAACTAAAAGCAGTCAAAAAACAACTATAAGGTCTACTAAGAGATGTCCCAAATGGTGAATGAGAAGTCTAATAACTGTCAAAGAGACATCTGAAAGAAGTGGAAAGGATCTTTGGAAGTTGAAGGAACAAATGATCATTCATAAAACTCGAAACAGACCACAGAGCCCAATACCAACTTGAAAAAGCTGGCAGCATCCCTAGAAGGCACACCAAACTGCAAGGACAACTTCCTAAAGTGGAAAGAATGGAATCTGACATGAAGGCAACCAGAAATTGCGCAAAGCAATGTCCGAGAAGGACAGAACCAAAGCAAATGTGCATGAGTCTCCTCTCACATGTCAACAACATAGACATCATGCATCTGAAATTCTGCATTTGGCAAGCACGCTGCCTACTTGATGCACTTCAACAAGGCATCACCATAGGAACAAACGTTCCTTGAGAGAAAGATGAATTTTCCATATGCGTGTGAGACATTGTTCTACTAAAAAAGAAATATCTGGATCGAGAAATTGGTTACAATCGAATGAATATTTTGATCAAGAAATCTGATTATGATCAAAGGGCCTTGTAATTGGGAATGTTTCATTTGGGGGGTGCTCTTCTGGCATTGTCTTTATGGACTGGACTTACTGAACATTGCCTAATGGATGATTATCTCGGTAGATGCTATCTTTATGCATTCTCTTACTCTTTCAATAAAGCTTAATATAGGATACACTGTTTAAATAGAACTAGGCATTGTGGCATTTACCTTTTAGATGGATATTTCAACTGGACTGTTAGGGACTGAAGTTGCAGTATTTGCAGAGCCATGTGTATTTGATTGACATTGCCCTTCAAAAGTTTCATGGAGACATCAACATGTTAGGAAGTCACTAGGCCATCTTTTGTCCATCTCCTCTATTGTCACCTTCTATCAAAAAACGGGTTTCTGATAGCATTGTTTTATATCCTTCTACTTTTTGAAGGCACAACCATAGGAACATACCATATGTCTAAGTATAACTCATCAATTGTTCAATAAAAAACTGCATTGAGGCGTAGGAACATTCGACAAGTTTCTTAGGAATTTATTACAGGTTTCCTATGGATCATTGATGATTTTGATGTCCCTTGTGCTGCTGCTTCCACCCAGTGGCTTCACTAACTTGTGGCATGTGGCAAGTGAACAGTTCAACAAAGTCAATTCTTCATCCCCTGTATGGAGCTCATACCAGGTCTCTCTCTCTCTCTCTCTCTCTCTCTCTCTCTCTCTCTCTCTCTCTCTCTCTCTCTCTCTCTCTCTCGTGATTCAGCTATCCCAACAAGCCGCCCATTTTTTGCTTAGTTTTTTGCTTGGCTCACATGACCAACTTAGGACCCCATAGTATATATCTTTGTTTTGTACTGTTGTTAGGTTATTTTGTTACTTTGTATCAGATCCACCACTTTGTAACTTTCGGGTCTCATAGGTCATTATGGCCTTTTGAAGACGTTAATATAACATTTCATTTCATTTCTCAAATTTCTTCAGTCCAAGTACCACAGAGGCAGACGGGCCACCACCACCATAGAGCTCGGTTCCCACCCATACACACACCAGTGGTACTCTCATTGACCGAGCTAAAGAGTTGGGGAGATCGAGACGACCACGACTGAGGAGGGGAGCCACGCAGCACCGACGGAGATTGCGGCAGAGGATCCACAGGATTCAGCACGACATCCAGAGTGTCGATCAGGATAGACTTCATGCTACTGCTATATTGTATCATGGTGACACTTATCCTCATTTTGTACCTTTGTGGCATTATACCATTGCTCAGCTTACCAGCCACCCATAGGAGTCAGTAGCACTCCTATCTTAGTTTCTAGTTTGTAGTTTTCTTTGTTTGTACCCAAACTTGGTACTAGACTTACCATTGTAATCGGTTTGGTCTCATAGGTCATTTTGTCCTTTTGTAGACGTTAATATATCATTTTATTTCATTTCTCTCTCTCTCAGCCATACTCTGTCGACGTCCAGAGTGCAGATAAGGATGGATCTCCACCATATTTTCCCCCCTTCTTTCATTGTACTACGCATTGTATTTTGTTTCAATTCTTTTTTATTCCGGACATGGTATCAGATTCACTATGTTGTAACGGCTTGGTCTCATAGGTCATTTTGGCCTTTTGAAGATGTGAATATATCATTTCATTTCATTCTCTCTCTCTCTCTCTCTCTCTCTCTCTCTCTCTCTCTCTCTCTCTCTGCCGTCTCAGGTCGCAGACATAGGCACCCACAGGTCGCGAACCCTAACTGCGCAGGCGTCTGGAGGTTTTCCTCACCCGCGCGCAGCCATCTTGCTCGTCAATCCCAATAGGTGCCTTGTGCGTTCTGCCCACCTGTGCGAGCTGTCTGTCTGCGCGCCCTGCACGTGCTGACATGCTCCAGCCCTGCACGTCTTCACCTGCAAGCTCTGAACGTGATCTGTCCTGCACACACTGTGCGTGATTTCCTCGCAGCAGTACCCCTCAGCGTGGTGGTTTTGCCTCTGAGCATTCAGCTCCCCGCAGGTACATACATCACCCCCCCCGCCCCCCCCCCCCCCCCCAGCCCGCAGGTACATACACCCGGCAAAATTAAAAAAATTCCAGGAGGAATTTCCACAGGAATTCCCACAGTCTCGGCTTTTCCGGATTTTCCGAACTTTCGAATTTTCAAAAACCTGCATTTTTCAGAACTGCAGGGATTTTTACAAGGAATTTGGAAACTGCAGAATTCACAGAAATTGCACATTGACACGTACGGAAAGCAAATATATGCCATGTAGGCTGAATGTGGAAACAAATGTATGCATAATGCGGTGCGTATAGGTCGCTCTCTCCTCTCTCTTAGAAAGTGAATCAAATAACTGAAACAAATAAGGCAAGAAAGATGGCGGTGCACTACATGGTCACAAGCAAGAGGATGACAACCATTGAAAGGGAGTTGAAAGAATGCAAAGCCCACATGGATGAGTGGAAGAAAGAGAAGAATTTAATTCTTGAATGGAAAAAGAGGGAGGAACAGGCAAGGGAACTAGAACGCAAGGAGTTCCGGGATGAAATTCAAGCTTTAAAAGGTAGCATCTCAGCCCTTAGGAAGGAACTCGACGAAACCAAAGAGGGAGGACGCCTTGAAGATTGAGAAATTCAGCCATCAATGATCGATGAGCTGAATAGTATACGAGCACAAGTCAAAGAAATAAAGGAGGAAGGAGAAAAGAAGACCTCATGGGTGGAGGTTCTCTCCAAAACGCAAAAGAAGATGGATGAGGCTGAAAAATGGATTGAAGTTGTCAAGAAGGGAAAGGGCAAGGAAATCCCGACTACACCTGACATAATCAACAAGACACTTGAAGAGGAACAACGAAGAAGGGTACGCGCTCTACACGTGAGAGTGACCGGCCTAAAAGATTCAGATAAGGTGGACCAAGAGGTGAAGAGCCTCATGTCCATGATGGGGGTGGAGAAGCCCTCGCACACACAAGCTTGGAGAGTGGGCAAGAAGAGTGAAGGTAATGGGGAGAGTTCAAAAGGACGGTAATGGGGAGAGTTCAAAAGGACGGGCTCTCATTTTGCGCTTTCCCTCCATGGAAGAAAAGAAAGACTTTTTAAAGAAGAGGCCAACCCTCAAGAAAACAGGTATCTTTTTAGGAGACGATCTTACACTCTCACAGCTTGCACATATGAGAGAGGTCATGCCAGTGATTACAGAGCACCGCTCTACATGACGGTGCGAGACCTATGGGACCACTCTCAGGATGGCGGTTTGGAACTGTAATGGTTCGTATAGACTTGATGTGGGGGCCTTTGAGGATAGTTTCAGAGATAGAGACATTGTTTTCTACTCAGAGACTCATCAGGCTCCAGGACAGTTGATGCCCCACATATCAGGATACAGATGGGAGACAGCTTGCCAGACAAGCACCGGATCTGCGCATGGGACTAGAGGATGAGGAGGTGTAGCAATTCTTTTCAGAGAGGAGCTCCAACCACTACTGCACATAGTTCGGAGAGATGATCAGGCCAGATACTTGTGGGTGAGGCTGAGAGCAGAGACCGGACGTTTCTTGTACATCGCCATATGCTATTTTCCTCCCAGCACTTCAGTATATACTTCACCCAGAGGACAGTCTCCTTACTCTGTACTTGATGATGATATCTGGGAGTTCTCCAGAGATGGAGACATCATACTCCTGGGGGATTTCAATGCCCGTACAGGTAGCTCACAGACGGTCTTCTATGACACCTCAGAGGAGATGCTTAGAGAGCTAGAGCCAGAGGAGATGGGACTTGAGAGATGCTCACACGACAGAGAGCATACAGAGTGTGGGAGATACGTGAGAGAGATGACGACTGCTCACAATTTAGCCATACTGAATGGCTTACTGACTTTCCCATTGTCTACAGGTTTTACTTGTTTTCCACACAGGCATGGGTCCAGCACTGTAGACTATGTTCTGACACATCCGAGCTTTATCTCTCACATTCAGGATTTCACAGTGAGGCCCAGGCCTATAGGGATAGCAGTAGATCATGCACTTTTGACATTATCAGTCTCCTTTGAGTACAGTACATCTCAGGCCTCACGAAGTGGTAGACATCCACGCTATACTTTTACACCAGAGACTGACTCAGTCTATGCAGAGGAGATACGTAGGCTTTTATGCACATGAGAGCCACTATACACAGTTGAGGAGATCACATCTATGCTGACAGTGACATAACATGGGGCAGCGACAGAGGCATACCCACACACTCAGCCTGGTCAGAGACGTCGTTCTGGGCACATGCCTCAGAACAGCTGGTATGATGAGTGTCGACAGAGTAGAGCTCAGACACAACGGGAGCTTACATTGGGAGTGATCACCTATAGACAGTCTCGTATTGCTACACGACGACTAGTGAGACGGAAGAAGCGAGCTTTCTTGGTCCAGATGGAGCAAGATTTATATCAGCTCTTCCTTAGTAGAGATTCAAGAGAGGCTTGGCGTCTATTCCATGAGCAGTCTCCCCCACCAATGATTACTTCTACAGAGATATGGGGATAGTATGCAGCATCTTTATACACTGTACCTGAACAACCACCACTACCAGATCCACCACAGCCATGTCCGGCTACGAGCACCTTCTTTACCACTGAGATGGTAAAGGAGGCCATTGACAGGATGAAGACCAGACGGGCACAGGATCATGAGGGTTTGGTAGCAGAGCACATTACACATGTTGGGGATTTGTTGGCAGAGATGCTTGCATGGTTATTCAACCGTGTCATGTGTGAGGGCTTCCCTGAGTCTTGGACATTATCTACTATTGTACCTATCTTCAAGACTGGAGACCCCACAGTGCCGGGGAATTACCGTACTATCATGGTAGGACACACATTGGCACGTTTATATGCATCTATCCTTGAGCATAGGCTGAGCAGTTGGGCAGAGATTATGGGCATTCGGGCACCTGGGCAGGCTGGTTTCAGGAGGGGTTTCTCCACACTAGATCATGTCTTTACACTCAGAGCTATCATTGAGGAGGGTCGAGCACATGGTAGACGGATATACTGCAGCTTTGTGGATTTCCGCAAAGCTTTTGACATAGTACCGAGGGCCAGATTGATGCGCCGACTTATAGAATTGGGGGTACCCACATAGCTGATATGTGGGATTATGGCACTGTACAGTTCAGTGATGGGCCATGTACGTACAGCAGAGGGGATATCTGACATAGTTCACTCCACTATCGGAGTGAAACAGGGATGCCCACTATCCTCTACTTTATTTGGTATGTATGTTGATGAGGTCTCTGATTATATTGACAGAGGAGGAGATAGAGGTGCTCAGCTTGCTGGGACATGGATCCCTCTTTTATTATATGCTGACGATATCGTGTTGATATCAGACTCACCAGAGGGTATGCAGAGACATTTGAACGCATTGCATAGTTTTGCAGAGGATAGTGGATTTTTTGTCACCAAGGTCATGGTATTTAATACCACGCCACAATAGGTTAGGAGATCAACACCTACTTTCACATATAGGCAAGACAATATGGAGTACACTGATGCATACACATATCTTGGGGTGGTCTTTAGTGGACCGAGGTTCACACTGAAAGTGGCAGCAGACACTAGATTGACTCGTGCCTATGCAGCCCTAGGCGGTTTAGAGAGGATTTGTTCGCAGCTTCAGTTCCAGGAACCTCGAACAAAGCTATGGCTTTTCGAAACTTTGGTCGCTTCAGTTGTGCACTACGGGGTTCAGGTTTGGGGGCCGTCTGTTGACAGTGCTGGATGGAGTAATATGGAGAGACCCTTGATATCTATGATTTCTAGGCTGATTAGAGCCAAGGCCTCAGTCCCACATGACATCATACGAGCGGAGCTGGCTGCCCAACCTATGGAGGTTGAGGCTCTCACCAGATCAGTATCATTTGTACAGAGCTTATGGGACACCACCAGGGACAGGTATGCCAGGCTTGCTCTTGAGTCATCTAGACAGCTGGCATTACAGGGAGATACATCATGTTGGTATGCACAGATGAGCTCATGGTTTCAGAGGCACGGTTTCAGCATGGACAAGCTGCCCCCTTTCCGGTATTCTCTTGATGCACCATCCTTGGCTCTTACACGGATGGAGACTACTAGACTCATTTAGCAGGATCTTATCCAGCTTGATAGCAAGAGGACATGGATAGAGCCAGCACGGGAGTTGGGTACGAAGAGGGTTTTCTATAGAGAGCATCTTCTCCAACTCACGACAGACGGTTTTGTCACATGGCCCAGTTACATGGACACACATCTATCTCATGGGTTACGATGTGCTATAGGCCAGATTCGCACATCTTCACACCAGCTTGGGATTGAGACAGGTAGATTGAGAGGCATACCAACAGACAGTAGGATATGTCAGTTATGCCATGCAGAGCCAGAGACGTAGTTTCACTTCATATGTCGCTGCACAGTCTACTATGAGATACGGGGACGCTTTCATTGTTTATTCAGAGATGGTTTTGACTCGCTAGATAGAGTCATGAGATATCAGGATCAAAGATGTCTCGGATTATTCCTACTTGAGATACAGAGACATAGAGACGCTCTATTGAGTGGGCAAAGACAGAGACAGTCCCAGAGACGCATCTCAGATTTCTTCAGTGTGAGTACCACAGAGGCAGAGGGGACACCACCATCACAGAGCTCGGTTCCCACCCATACACACACCAGCGGTACTCTCATTGATCGAGCTATAGAGTTAGGGAGATCGAGACGAACGCGACTGATGTGGAGGGGAGCCACGCAGCACCGACGGAGATTGCGGCAGAGGATCCACAGGATTCTAGCACGACACTTAGAGTGTCGATCAGGATAGGCTTCATACTACTGTTATATTGTTATCCCCACTTTGTACCTTTATGGCATGATACCATTGATCAGCCTACCAGCCACCCATAGGAGTCGGTAGCACTCCTATCAGTTTCCTTGTTTGTAGTTTTCTTTGTTTGTACCCAGACTTGGTACTAGACTCATCATTGTAATCAGTTGGTCTCATAGGTCATTTTGGCCTTTTGTAGACGTTAATATATCATTTCATTTCATTTCATTTCTCTCTCTCTCTCTCTCTCTCTCTCTCTCTCTCTCTCTCTCTCTCTCTCTCTCTCTCTATGGAGCGGAGATATGGGGACCTTCACACTGATGGATGGGGGGACATGGAGAAACCTCTTGTCTCTATGATCTCGCGGCTCATTAGAGCCAAGGCATCAGTACCACGTGCCATTATCCGAGCAGAGCTAGTGTCCCCCCCACTAGTGGTTGAGGCGCTCACCAGATCAGTCTCCTTCATACACCGCACGTGGGAACTTCCTAGAGACAGATATGCTCGCATTGCACTTGAGTCCTCTCGACAGTTAGCCATGCAGGGAGATATAGCATGTTGGTATGGGGAGATGACATCGTGGTTTTAGGCGCATGGGTTCAGCATAGACAGGTTGCCACCCTTCTAGTACTCATTGGATGCACCATCTCCCACTCTTACACAGTTCAAGACCACCAGGCTCATCCGCCAAGACCTGACCCAGCTAGACACCAGGAGGACATGGATACAGCCAGCACAGGAGCTGGGCACGAAGATGGCTTCCTACAGAGAGCATCTTCTCCAGCTTACGGAGGATGGTTTTGTGACGAGACCCAGATACATGGACACCCACTTGTCTCATGCGATACGATGTGCTATTGGCCAGTCACGCACATCGTCTCACCAGCTGCAGATTGAGACTAGGAGATATAGCGGAGTACCATCAGAGGCCAGGACATGCCCCTTGTGTGACATGGAGCCTGAAACAGAGTTGCACTACACATGCCGCTGCCCCGTCTACTATGAGATACGAGGCCGCTTCCATTGCTTGTTGAGAGAGGGTTTTGGACCACTCTCCAGAGTCATGGGATACGAGGATCAGAGATGCTTGGGTTTGTTCTTGCTCGAGTTGTGCAGACATAGAGATAGCCTGATGAGTGGAGAGGCTAGCCAGTCTCAGAGATGGATCACAAATTTCTTTAGAGCAGACACGGGATAGCCGCAGGAGCCACCCCCACAGCAGAGCCCACCCTTGCCCTGCGCTCTCGCTCCATCTCTCTCCACCCCCCCCTGCCGACGCTTTGTCTATCGCCCCCCCTGCCCTGCGCTCCCGCTCCCTCGCCCCCCTCTCTCTCTCGCGCTGTCCGCCCCGTCCCCCCCCCCTGCCCCGCCCCGCCCCGCCCCGCCCCTGCGCTCACCCACCCCATCTCCCCCCCCCCCCTCTTTTAAAAATTTTCAAAACTTTCGCGCCCCCCCCCCCCCCCCCTGCGTGCCTCTCTCTCTCTCTCTCTCTCTCTCTCTCTCTCTCTCTCTCATTCTTCTCAGTAGGCGCGCATTATTCTCCACGGCTGCGTGCGGCATTGGGCGATCTAACAGAAGCTTCATACGTAGACGATCAGGCTTCTAACCGCCTTCTGACTGGCAGCTTAATCGCAGCTCCAGGGCTGCAGAAACGCAGAGGGAGCAGAAGCTGGCGGTCAGATACGGAGGCGAAAACAATGCAGACAGAGAAATCATACGTGTAGACGGCGGCAAGAGCGCACGGGCGGCATCATCACACGCGTAGGCGGCAACATCATTCACTCAGGATTCAACAAAAATTCTGCGTGCGAAATGGTAAGTGAGCCCGAGACATCTCTTGAACGACAAAACATGGAAGCAATCTCCCCTGCACAAGACCCTGCACAGGACACGGAAGCCGTCAATGTCTCACCTGTTTGCAAGTCGCGAGCAAAGGCAACCTTCATGCTCACGAACAAGCGGATGGCGCAGATGGAGAGGGAAATGAAGGAGTGGAAAACAGAGATGGAAGGATGGTGGAAGGAGAAGGCCAACCTCCTTCAGATGGTCTTCAATGAAGGCGCACAGTGGAAGAAGGAGAAAGAGAGCCTTAACGCAGAAATACAGACACTCAAAGAAGAAGTCTTAGCCCTCAAACAGGATAACCCAAACGCCGAGATACGGACACTCAAAAATGAAGTCTCAGCCCTTAAACAGGAGCTTGCTGATAGAGTAAGCAGTGGGTTGGAGGAAGGCGAATTTCAGCCCTCGGTAATAGATGAAATCAAGGAAATCAAGGAACAGGTAAGGATGATCACAGAGGAAGAGAAACTGAGTGTGGCAAAGACATCTTCATGGGCGGAGATGATAACAAGGACACAGAAAAAGGCGGACGAGACCGAAAAATGGATTGAGGTCGCCAAGAAAGGGAAAGGTCAAGAAACTCCTTGTACACCGACGCTTATCAACATGACCCTCGAAGAGGAACAATGAAGGCGGATGCGAGCACTGCATGTGAGAGTGACCGGGCTCAAGGACATAAATAATGTGGAGAAAGAGGTCACAAGCCTTACATCCATGATGGGGATGGAGAAACCTTTGCACACAAAGGCATGGAGGGTAAGTAAGAAAAGGGATGGCGCGGGAGAATCTTCAAAGGGGAGAGCTCTCATACTACGCTTCCACTCGTTGGAAGAGAAGAAGGAATTCTTGAGGAAGAGGCCTACTCTTAAAAAGACAGGTATTTTCCTCGGGGATGACCTGACTCTCTCACAGCTCGCACACATGAGAGAGGTAATGCCAGAGATTACAGCGGCAAGGGAGAAGGGAAAGATAGCCTTTTATAGAGATGGACGGGTGGTGATTTTAGAGCGACGCACTGCATGACGGTACGAGACCTATGGAACCACACTGAAGATGGCTACCTGGAATTGTAATTGGTCTATGAGGCTGGACGTGGGTGCATTTGAGGACAGTTTCAAAGACAAGGATATTGTATTCTTCTCAGAGACTCATCAAGCCCCTGGACAGGTAATGCCACAGGTGATGGGTTACAGATGGGAGACAGCTCACAGGACAAATGCGAGATCTCAGCATGGGAGCAGAGGTTCAGGAGGAGTAGCGGTGCTATTTAGAGAGGAACTACAACCATTACTGAATATTGTACGAAGAGATGATCATGCTAGATATATGTGGGTGAGACTGAGAGCTGACACAGGTTGATTCCTATATATTGCCATATGTTACTTTCCTCCCAGTACATCCATGTACGCTGCATCCAGAGGGTAGTCACCTTTCTCTATTCTAGATGATGACATATGGGAGTTTTCTAGGGATGGTGATATCATTCTCCTAGGGGACTTTAATGCCCGAACGGGCAACTCGCAGACAGTCTTCTACGACACTTCAGATGAGATGCTCAGAGAGATGGATGTGGGCGAGCTGGGACTGGACAGATGCTCAGATGATAGAGAGAAGACGGAGTATGGAAGATACCTCATGGAAATGACGACTACACATGGATTAGCCATACTTAATGGCTTACAGCGATTTCCCGAAGTAGCCGGTTTCACATGCTTGCCACACAGACATGGGGCCAGTACAGTGGATTATGTTATGACACAACCAAGCTTTGTCCCCTGCATTCTGGATTTCACAGTTTGGAGCCAGGTCCACTAGTAGATCATGCTCTATTGACACTGTCCGTTATATTTCAGTATAGTACAACCCAGACACCAGGAGGCAGGCCACACACCCGCTATACATTTACACCAGAGACTGATTTCGTTTATACAAAGGAGATCTAGGACCTTCTATTGGAAGGCACAACTGGCACAAATGGTACAGGCCTCTCAGTGGAGGAGTGTACCAATATACTGACTGAGACACTGCATGGGGCTGCATCAGTGGCATACCCACACACTCAGCCGGGTAAGAGACGACATTTTGGGAGCATGCCCAAGAATAGTTGGTATGATGAGGAATGCAGAGAGATGAGAGCCCAGCTTCAGAGGGATCTTCTGTTAGGAGTCATCACTTACAGATAGTCTCGGATTGCTTTCGGACGCCTTGTGCGACGGAAGAAGCGAGCTTACCTAGCTCAGATGGAGCGAGACTTATATCAAATGTTCTTGAGTAGGGACTCAGGAGAGGCATGGCGACTCTTCCATGAGCACTCTCCTCCCCTAGTGATTACTTCACCTGATGTGTGGGGCCAATATGCGACATCATTATATACGGTTCCGGGACAAGAACCCCTTCCAGACCCTACCAAGCCTTGCCCAACTACGAGCACTTTCTTTACACTTGAGATGGTACGAAGGGCCATCGACAGGAGGAGGATCGGGAAGGCATATGATCATGACGGTCTAGTAGCGGAGCACTTTATACATGACAAGGATATGTTGATGGAGGTTCTCGCAGTGTTGTTCAATCGTGCCATGTGTGAGGGATTACCTGAGACCTGGAGGTTGTCTAATATTGTGCCCATCTTCAAGGCTGGTGACCCTACAGAGCCTAGGAATTACCGCACTATTATGGTTGGACACACATTGGCACAATTGTATGCATCTATTCTGGAGCAACACTTGAGTAGCTGGGAAGAGGGCGAGGGTGTACGAGCAAAGGGTCAGGCCGGCTTCAGGAGGGGTTTCTCCACTCTTGATCATATTCTGACACATTATTGAGGAGGGCAGAGCACATGGGAGATGGATCTATTGTAGCTTTGTGGATTTTCGCAAAGCATTTGACATGGTACCAAGGGCTCGGTTGATGCGCAGACTGCAAGAGATGGGGGTGCCCATAGAGGTAATTTGGGGGATAATGGCTTTGTACAGATCAGTGGTGGGACATGTATGCACTCCAGAAGGGGTATCTGATTTAGTTCACTCTACTATTGGAGTGAAACAGGGCTTGCCCATTGT